>NW_025767283.1:0-704863 GCF_003918875.1 Haliotis rubra | reverse complement strand
CGTAACTCACTCGGCTCAGTCCACTCAGCCCACCACACTGCTCTCACTACACCCTCTTCCCTCGCTCGACTCCTCTGCTCCACCCACTCCACCCACTACACTGCTCTACTACACCTCTTCCCTTGCTCGACTCACTCTTGCTCGTGTCACTCAGCCCCACTACACTGCTCACCACACCCTCTTCCCTCGGCTCGACTCACTCCGCTCCACCCACTCCACCCACTCACACTACTCTCACTCACACCCTCTTCCCTTGCTCAGACTCACTCCGCTCCAGTCACTCCACCCACTACACTACTCTCATTACACCCTCTTCCCTTGCTCGACTCACTCCGCTCCACCCACTCCACCCACTACGCTACTCTCACTACACCCTCTTCCCTCGCTCGACTCACTCTGCTCGTGTCACTCAACCCACTACACTACTCTCACCACACCCTCTTCCCTCGATCGACTCACTCCGCTCCACCCACTCCGCCCACTACACTACTCTCACTACACCCTCTTCCCTTGCTCGACTCACTCCGCTCCAGTCACTCCACCCACTACACTACTCTCACTACACCCTCTTCCCTCACTCGACTCACTCCGCTCTAGTCACTACCCAACTATGCTACTCTCACTAGACACTCTTCCTTCACACCACCCACTCCTCTCAAGTCAACTCCACTCCACTTCTCTCACTCACTCACTCATTCCCCAACCCATCCACGCCCTCTCTCATTTCACTTGCACCGCCAACTCCTCTCCACTCACGCTCTTGTTCAATCCATTCAGTTGGCAACTGCCATTCCAAGGATTATTCAAAGTACTTTCCATGGTCTTAAATTATGTTGGTGGCCATTTTCTTGAATGTTTTTGATGTAGTTAGTTAATGCAAACATGGTACATTGATTATGTCTTTCTGTTTTCTTCACGGTACAACACCACACCACACTTTGTACGAAGCAGTGAAAGAAGCATGTCATTTTCTGATTGAGAAATTCAAGAACTTGAATTACAATCATCTCAACAATGAAAGTTCAGAAATGGAGTCCATCCCAAGTGTTTGTGACTGTATTGAGTTTTGATACAGATGGGCAGAAGGGCAGGAAGGCTTATGTTAATATCTAACTTTGTAACTGGAAAAGTGTAAATGGAGGAATGACTGAAAAAATGACTTTTAAAGCTTTGCAGATGCCATATCTTCATTATATTTCAAAGTTACCATGTGCAGATTTACATGTAAGAAATGGAAATACACTAAGCTGAAATTCTTAATTTTTAACTATTATTATTAATCACATGCATTTGACCAGAAATGGGATAATGCCTTTAAAACCTACAGTTTATGGAATTTCAAGTAAACTATTAATGTACTGGGTCTATAATACAAATGTTTAGAGATTTTTAACTATTATTATTAATCCCGTGCCTTTGACCAGAAGTGGGATAATGCCTGAAAAAACCTACAGTTTATGGAATTTCCTGAAGCTGTCTGGGCTGATGATATAGATTAGCATTACAAACCTCTGAACAAATTATGAATGTACTACGTCAATAATTCTATTTTACAGAGATTTTTAACTATTATTATTAATCCCGTGCCTTTGACCAGAAGTGGGATAATGCCTTTAAAACCTACAGTTTATGGAATTTCAATAAGTTATCTTGGCTGATGATAGGAAATAGCATTCCAAACCTACAAGTAAATTATTAATGTACTGGGTCATTAATTCAAATTTTCAGAGATTTTTAACTATTATTAGTTATTATATGCATTTGACCAGAAGTGGGATAATGCCTTTAAAACCTACAGTTTATGGAATTTCCAGAAGCTGTCTTGGCTGATGATAGGAAATAGCATTCCGAACCTACAAGTAAATTATTTATGTACTGGGTCATTAATTCAAATTTTCAGAGATTTTTAACTATTATTAGTTATTATATGCATTTGACCAGAAGTGGGATAATGCCTTAAAAACCTACAGTTTATGGAATTTCAAAAAGTTGTTATGGCTGATGATAGGAAATAGCATTCCAAACCTACAAGTACATTATTAATGTACTAGGTCTATAATTCAAATTTTCAGAGATTTTTAACTATTATTTGTTATCACATGCCTTTGACCAGAAGTGGGATAATGCCTTTAAAACCTACAGTTTATGGAATTTCCAGAAGCTGTCTGGGCTGATGATATAGATAAGCATTTCAAACCTCTAAACAAATTATGAATGTACCAGGTCTATAATTCTATTTTACAGAGATTTTTAACTATTATTATTAATCACGTGCCTTTGACCAGAAGTGGGATAATGCCTTTAAAACCTACAGTTTATGGAATTTCAACAAGTTATTATCTTGGCCGATGATAGTAAATTGCATTTCAAACCTACAAGTAAGTTATGAATGAACTGGGTCAATAATTCAAATTTTCAGAGATTTTTAACTATCATTAGTTATCATATGCATTTGACCAGAAGTAGGATAATGCCTTTAAAACCTACAGTTTATAGAATTTTAAGAAGTTTTCTTGGCTGATGATAGGAAATAGCATTCCAAACCTACAAGTAAATTATTAATGTACTAGGTCAATAATTCAAATTTTCAGAGATTTTTAACTATTATTAGTTATCATATGCATTTGACCAGAAGTGGGATAAAACCTTTAAAACCTACAGTTTATGGAATTTCTAGAAGCTGTCTTGGCTGATGATAGGAAATAGCATTTCAAACATCCAAATAAACTATTAATGTACTGGGTCAATAATTCAAATTTTCAGAGATTTTTAACTATTATTAGTTATCATATGCATTTGACCAGAAGTGGGATAAAACCTTTAAAACCTACAGTTTATGGAATTTCCAGAAACTGTCAGGGCTGATGATATAGATAAGCATTTCAAACCTCTGAGCAAAATATGAATGTACTAGGTCTATAATTCTATTTTACAGAGATTTTTAACTATTATTATTAATCACGTGCCTTTGACCAGAAGTGGGATAATGCCTTTAAAACCTACAGTTTATGGAATTTCAACAAGTTATTATCTTGGCCGATGATAGTAAATTGCATTTCAAACCTACAAGTAAGTTATGAATGAACTGGGTCAATAATTCAAATTTTCAGAGATTTTTAACTATCATTAGTTATCATATGCATTTGACCAGAAGTAGGATAATGCCTTTAAAACCTACAGTTTATGGAATTTTAAGAAGTTTTCTTGGCTGATGATAGGAAATAGCATTCCAAACCTACAATTAATTATTAATGTACTAGGTCTATAATTCAAATTTTCAGAGATTTTTAACTATTATTTGTTATCACATGCCTTTGACCAGAAGTGGGATAATGCCTTAAAAACCTACAGTTTATGGAATTTCAAAAAGTTGTTATGGCTGATGATAGGAAATAGCATTCCAAACCTACAAGTACATTATTAATGTACTAGGTCTATAATTCAAATTTTCAGAGATTTTTAACTATTATTAGTTATCATATGCATTTGACCAGAAGTGGGATAATGCCTTTAAAACCTACAGTTTATGGAATTTCCAGAAGCTGTCTGGGCTGATGATATAGATAAGCATTTCAAACCTCTGAACAAATTATGAATGTACCAGGTCTATAATTCTATTTTACAGAGATTTTTAACTATTATTATTAATCACGTGCCTTTGACCAGAAGTGGGATAATGCCTTTAAAACCTACAGTTTATGGAATTTCAACAAGTTATTATCTTGGCCGATGATAGTAAATTGCATTTCAAACCTACAAGTAAGTTATGAATGAACTGGGTCAATAATTCAAATTTTCAGAGATTTTTAACTATCATTAGTTATCATATGCATTTGACCAGAAGTAGGATAATGCCTTTAAAACCTACAGTTTATGGAATTTCTAGAAGCTGTCTTGGCTGATGATAGGAAATAGCATTTCAAACCTCCAAATAAACTATTAATGTACTGGGTCAATAATTCAAATTTTCAGAGATTTTTAACTATTATTAGTTATCATATGCATTTGACCAGAAGTGGGATAAAACCTTTAAAACCTACAGTTTATGGAATTTCCAGGAACTGTCTTGGCTGATGATATAGATAAGCATTTCAAACCTCTGAGCAAAATATGAATGTACTAGGTCTATAATTCTATTTTACAGAGATTTTTAACTATTATTAGTTATCACGTGCCTTTGACCAGAAGTGGGATAATGCCTTTAAAACCTACAGTTTATGGAATTTCAACAAGTAAACTATTAATGTACTGGGTCAATTATACAAATTTTCAGAGATTTTTAACTATTATTAGTTATCATATGCATTTGACCAGAAGTGGGATAATGCCTTTAAAACCTACAGTTTATGGAATTTCCAGAAGCTGTCTTGGCTGATGATATAGATAAGCATTTCAAACCTCTGAGCAAATTATTAATGTACTAGGTCTATAATTCAAATTTTCAGAGATTTTTAACTCTTATTATTAATCAAGTGCCTTTGAGCAGAAGTGGGATAATGTCTTTTAAACCTACAGTTTATACAATTTCAAAATGGTATCTGGGCTGATGATATTGAATAACATTTCAAACCTGTGAGCAAATTATGAATGTACTGGGTCAATAGTTCTTATTTTCAGAGACTTTTAACTGTTATCATGAATGACATGCCCTTTGCCCGAAGTGGGATAAAGCCTTTAAAACTTACAGTTTATGTAATTTCAAGATTTCCTCTGAGCTTATAGTGGTAAATAACAATTCCAACTTGTCAGCAAATTCTGAATGAAATAATAGTATAGCATTAATAATGAAATAGATATAATGATACTCACATGTCCTTAACCAAGTGTGGGAATATGCCTTAAAAATCTACAGTTGGATGTATTGTATGAGAAGGGTTGATTGTTAGCACACTATTAATGTATTAGTGATTTGCATGTAGTAACCTTTAGTATTTTGAGGGAAACAGTGATTGTGCAATGTTTGATTTGTGTCTAAACTGTGTGCTGTCCGTGATGCCCTTGAAGGGTGATAATTATTTGACTCAAGCTGAATGGGTGTGAGTGTGTAAACTGTTAGGTTCATGTTATATCTATCTGGTAAAGTTATTATGGCGTTCTTATTACTTGTTGTGACAATATCTGCTTGAGTAAAGTTGAAAATTACAGTTATCGAATCTAAAGATTCCTCATGGCTGTTGATAGTATTTAGTCATAAGTGAAACTTGTGAAACAGAGTCTACATGCAACAGGTCAATATTGCCAATGTTTAGAGATTTTTATAACTATTTTATACTATTCATATGCCCTTAATTAGATAAAGGAAAACAACTTTAAAATCTGACGATAGTAGATCATATTTCAGACATGTAGAAAGCAGACTATGAAAGCAAATAGGCCATTAATTAGTACAACTTTAAGAAAGTTAACTTGATTTACTCCTGGTATGCGTTTGACCAGGAGAGGGATAATGTCTCCTAAGTCTAATACTAACAGAATAATCTGACATTTAAAAATTGTGGGCTGAATCTTGAACAGGACAATATCTCTTATTTTCAGAGAATCTGTACAATATTAGTATAATACATACAGATTCAACCAGAAGAGGGATAACACCATAAAATTACAATCAATGGAATCTTCTGATTTCATTTTGGCTGCTCATAGCAAATCACACTTCATATTTATGAGCACACTGGGCTGATCTACAGTACTTATTTTAAGAGATTTGTTTAATAGTATTACTTGTATTCCCTCAACCAAATGTGTTTGAAGTGGAACAAGTTTAAAATCTATATTTTAATGGAATTTATTATTTTCTTTTGGGTTCTTATACTTCATACTTATGGGCAAAATCTAAAAGCAGTGGGGCAATATTGCATGTTTTAATTTCCTTGACTACATTTATCACACAAATTCCCTAATCCAAAGCTGGCATAAATTGTTTTTGCTTGTTTGTTGTTTGTTGCTACACAATATTCTAGCTACATGATATCTGTAAATAACTGAGTTTGTACCAGACAATCCAGTTATTGAGATCATAAGCAGCCACACATGCAATCATATAGACTTGATTCTAAACAATGACTAAGTCATTGAGCCTGACAACCATATCCACATCAGCTAGCATTGGTTTCTGGGGAAAATTACACACAAGAAAGTAAATATGAAGGCATCATCTACCTTGACAGTTTTATCTCAGTAACAATATGTCATCAAAGAAGCTTCAGCTGCTTGGCCTTCTAACACAATGAGCAGATGACCCTTTCAAGCAAATTGTGAAGGGGGGACAACTCTAACCGCTAATTAGTTCAGCAAATATAATGTTATTGATGACAATGCATGGAATAACAAGTTCAAGCTGCTATGAAGGGCTCAGTGAATTTCCCATTTATATCAAGCTGACCAGGAAGGGGATTTTCAAAGGAACATTAAAGAAACATTTTTGGATAATTTCTACACCATCATTTTTCTTCAAAGTTATAACTATAGCCTTCTGAGATGGGGCACAAATTCTCCCACCTTTTTCATTCTGAAGTAATTATGCCTTGTATGTCTGGTGTCTGTTACAAACAGTTTCCATGTACACAATAATGATGAAAGCTATAAATGATCATTACTGGCAAATCTTATATGCTAATAGCAGTAATATTAACATAACATTACTTGGAGGCTAAACATGTTATAAAAATAGGGAGCCACTAACTGCTTAGGGGGCCATGTGAACATTTGGGGATGAGAACTTTAACTGGACCATTCACTCAGCATTATCAGCATAGTATTATGTGTGATGGCGTGTTACTGAATACACCCTACCATTATAAATAATAGATCACCACTCTTTTTACAGTGTCATGAATGTGTACATGAACCTGTATATTTTTCGAGTATTTCATAAGAAATATTCTCTGAAAAGTATGACCAAGCAACATACCAATCTCTTATATACTCTCACAAATGGCATAACACAAATAACTTAAATCCCCAAAACAAACTTGAATTGTTATACATACATACCCATCAAGAATGGATGTAACATCATTAAAAAATAATTATGACATAATTTAATTTTCTTTTATTCCCCGTTCTTTTTTAAAAGAAACTATTTACTGTATTATTACATAAAACACTGTGCAAAAATGGCCAGGCTTGCCGATATTTAGATACAACTTACTATATTTTTACACATATTAGCATAATTATTAAACTATAAAATCAAAATCCAATACCATTCACATCATATATTTTCTGGTTCTATTTGTGGGCATAAACATATATTGTTAAAAGGAATAATTAGCTATATTTTAAAATATCATTAGATATTGCAAGAAAGTCATATTTCAAGTTGAGCAGTAACCATTTCTGGGAATGAATGAATCATTATGAATAAAAAATGAATGAAAAACACCTGACACCTAAATTCAGCATCCACAACCAGGAACATTAATTGGTCGCTCACTTATTTTTGAGCTAGTAGAGTAATTACAGTAAAGCGCATGAAAATGAATTCTATTTCGTTTCAGTTTCACGTTTCTACATTTTCTGCGCTGCTATATTTAGCTATTATGGCGGACATCGACTATGGAGCGCTGCCATTGGCATTTTTGGCAATCGGTAGTTAAAATAAAGGACACGAGTTGTGCAGCTGATTTTGATCTTAATAATTGTTTGTCGGTTAAATACATAGTTGACAGTAAGACGTATAATTCTCCATCTTAGTTTTCCCAGTTCTGGTCGTATCCCAGTTCTAGTCGCAACACACCGCCAGATGTTAACGGTGAACGCGCTGCGAATGTTGTGAAGCATGTGCACGTGAGTGTGTGGGATGCACGAGCAGTGTATCCGTGCTCTACATCCTATGTAACGGTTCTGTCTACTACAGACAGACAACACGTACTTATAATAGATCGTCCATACAAGTAAACTGTGAGCTTCCTCCGATGATAACGAGTCCCAGTGTACCAACTTGATTTTTATGCATACTATGATTTTGCTTGCTTGGTTCTTCATTTCATTAAAATGCACATACGAATACACATTTGTTTGCATCTCTGACTCAGGTGTAATCTTGAATACGAGTGGACGTTGCTTAGCACAGCATTGACTACATACATAATACGTTGTGTAGTATATGTGCAACATATACAGTATTGCAGTATGCATATTACAGTAAGGGTTGGACAGAAGGGCAAATAATATCGGTCTGTGACTGTGATACAGACTGGGACAAGGTATCGAAAACCAACAATTTGGACAACACACCATTGTTTGGGTCTTTTAATTGTAAATATGATTCAAATAGCTTAACTAGATTTCGATATCCTCTAATGTACATTTGGTTGAAACTGGAAAATATACATACGCTCAATCACAAGTGTCTCCAGGTCACGGCGAATCATTGGTGTAGGGGCTCGTATTGCAATTCTCGTGCTTTGCATGTGTTGTTGACGCGGCATGGACGCCTTGTAACATCACTATTTGATTATGATTCACAAACACATGCTCTTGATATGGTCGGAATCCTGCCACGGATTAGCAGATATTTATCATGAAAACAGGTTTTTATGTAGGTGGCTTGAAACTTGCTTTTACAAAGGCCAATAGATTCGATCACAATACTTTTCGTTTTACAACTTCTTTTCTCTTAACATGCTGACCTCAAAACTGATTTAAATTATTCTAATCGCTGATTAAAGAGTAAGACAATAAATAGTATGCCAAATTATCGTTACCATGACAACCCTGTGATATTTCACCTTATGTAAGAGAGTAATAAATACGATGCTAGGTATGGCAGTACTACTGCAGCTGATAGTGTCTGTCGTAAATTTTAATAAGTTGCTTCAACGCTATCACTAATCACTGGGTATGTATACAATTATATGTGTGATGGAGGAGATCTTGCGTCGCTAGTTTTCTCAATAATCTGAATACATGTATGTAGCGTGAAACCGGCAGATACCTATAGAAGAAAGTGTTTGCCCTACCTGTAACAACGATGTCCCTTGTATATAGAAGGGATATAATATGGGGATGAATGGCATGTACTTTTATCTTGGCCCGTTTATGAAGATAAATACTGCGATCTTTCACAATAATCTCTCTGGCTATCAGATTGAGGGTACTTTTTAAACATAACTGGTATTTCAATTATTGTATTTATACAGTAACATTCTTCAAACGTTCTCCACATACGTCCGTCAGATACATCGCGCACTACCCCTTTCTCTTTTGATCTCTCAAGCGACTGTTACAAGTTCGGAGAATCCTGGTCAAAGTTGAAACGTCTTAAGACTATTCCCTACTATTCTGTAACATGCACATTGTACCTAAAATGGGTAGAGCTTCCGTTCGGGGGAATATCAGAAGGACAGCGATACACTTGTCTCCAATGTTGTAGAAGACACTCCACTTACTTAGGAAAACAATAACCCAATGAGATATTGCATTCATGTCGGATTCAATTTATTAGGCCCCTATCAGATGTGAACTTGAACATGCAAGGTCTGCGTCTATGTTAGACTAAAGGTCTACGAGTTGTTTAGCAGCACTGGGGCGTAATAGTCATATAGGCCTGCTCCAAACAACGGAATATATATCTTTTGAGAAGGACTTCTCCGACGGGTAAAGGTACAGCAATGCAACATTACGAAAAATCGTTTGTTTCACTATTTTTCATTTCATGTCTCACAGAATATATAATTTGATGGGCGAGAGTTTTTAATATCGTTCTAACTTAGTCGAATTAAGTCAAAATGAGCTGAAATTTGTGTCATGATGCTTATAAACATACACTCATTCATTTACAACCTCCAAAACATGAATTCTGAGCGAAATTAAACATTCTCGCCCCATGGACCAACATATTTTTCGCCCATGGGCGAGATTTTTTAATATCGCTCTAAGTTAGTCGAATTAAGTTAAAATGAGTTGAATTTTGCGTCATGATGCTTATAAACATACGCTCATTCATTTACAACTCCAAAACATGAATTCTCAGCAAGCTTAAACATTCTCGCCCGTGGGCCGGCCCATGGGCGAGCGAGTTTAAATCTAAAGTTTTCGCAAATTTTTTTTTTCATTTTTTCATCCTTGGCATATATTCATAACAACTGCATGTTTAATTTGGTCAAATCACTTGTCAAAAAGTACCCACAGTGCGGAGAGTTTCTGGACTTTTGTGAGTCCAGAAATAAATTGTGACGTGTTAATGACATTTGTAATACTGTTAACACAGCGATGGCTAACAGGTGGCAAAGTCTTGCCGCCATCAGTAACATTTGAAACAAATACAAAATATTCATTTAATGTTTGAGCTTTATCCAAATCTGTAAAAACTGAAGGTATCCCAGAATCATCAGTGACAAGAAGGGGAGTGGGCCCCGATGAAGTACTAACCACCTGATTGAGTAGACTGAGGTGATAAATAGTTATCAAAATTAGAATAAAAGTTTCCCTTAGCTATTCTTTTCAGATTATTTACTTTATTCCTTTGCTTTTTGTATTTAAATAGCTCAGAAGTATTCAGAGATCGAAATGCTTTTTTAGACGTTCTCATTTCTTTTAAGTATGTTACGAGGGGTGTTGAAAAAGTAGTCAAACTAACTATATTCTCGATGTCCAATGTTTGAAAAGAAGCTTCCATTTTATTTTGAAGGAATCATTAGCAAAGTCATATCCAAAATTTCATGTGGGTAATGTGGTTAACGAGATATTAGACATCACAACATTGGGGTATTATGTTTCTTGCAAATTTGCAGAAAATGGAAAACGATCTCCCATTTGGTATCTAGTAATAGTAATAGTCCGCTTATATGGCGCTCACATCCAGGCACATTGCCTGCTCACGGCGCTACGTACATTACTATCCCCGATCATAGGACACTATCGTAGTTTCCGATACTTTTTCAACTCCCTGGGGACTGTACAGCCATGCTGCATATTAGGCGCAATGAACTAAACACTCACATTGCCAGCACATACTCACGGGTACCCATTTTACAGCTGGGTGAACTGAGACAGTGTAGATCTAAGTATCTTGTCCAAGGATACTACGCAAATGTGCCCATCTCGGGAACCGAACCTCGGTGCCTCCTCGAAACAGGGCCTTCAGCGTGATAGGCAGACGCCTTACAACTGCACTATTGCTCTATCTCTTGGATAATGGTATACCCTCAGATAGTATCATATAAAATATGTTCAGCATAGTATTGGATGACTTCCCGTCATCATCAACATTCAAAGATTTGGATTGCTTGATTTACATTTAGACGGGGACTGTTTTTTTTAGGACACCCTCACGTTAAATTTTCAAAAACATTGTGTCCAAATATACAACATATTGAGAGCTGACACTTGTGTGACCATTCAGTATTTAGTTTGAACCCTTGACACTATGTATGAATAAGTGAAAACTTTAGGATGAGTTATATCCTTATGATGACGTCAACTGAAAGGGGGTGGGTACTGTCTCCAAAACAAGCCCTTTCAGTAAACATGAAGGGGGAGTCACTTGAACAAGCGATTATAGTTTAAAATTGCTTTTTTGTGCAGTTTAATATCTATGTTTGACTTTTACCAACATACAACATGTTTTTTGCATATTGTGTTTCAATTGGTGTAGGGGGATTCCTGCCAATACACCTTGATATAAAATTGGATCAAAATCTATTAATTCTTTCCTAAGTTCGCGGCTACCAAGCTTGGCATGTGCAAAACTGTTACACCTTCGCTGTGACCTTTAAAATGACCTCAAGGTCACTAAATTCAAGTGGTGTCGGTAAATCTTATCAATAATCTTGGTACCAAATTTGAACAAAATCCATCATTTCTTTCTCGAGTTCTTTCAGTAAACCGAACGGGGAATCATTTGACCAAGCGATTGTAGTTTCAAATTGCCTTTTTGTGCAGTTTAATATCTAAGTTTGATTCTAGCCGACCTCTACCAATCTCAAACATACAAAAATGTTTCTTGCATATTTTGTTTCTTGAAGTTTAATTTGTGATGCATTTCATTGCTAGTCAGCTAGGCTATTCCATTTGTCCGAACCACAACATACGGAGAGAGATCATTTAGCGGACCGGGTGCTGTACTCTGGAATTGATTACCTGAAAATGTCAGAAAACGGAAAATATCAACAGTTTCCGATCTTGTCGCAAAACCATCCTCTTCAAACGAGCATTCGACTAAGCGCACATGAGCAGGATATGCAGCGCTATACAAATGTCTAATTTGATTTGATATACCCGTTAGAAACCCACCCCCACCCCACCCCACTTTATATTTATACATATCAAAACCTTAAAAGATATTTGCGAAAAGACATGATACAGAGGACAGAAAGAGATTTTATATCGATTATATATCAGGACGAATATCATTTTCGTCATTTGGCTCAGATTTGACAGTTCTTTCTTGGGTTATCGCGCTAACAATCTTTATATTGGCAAAACCCTCAGATTTTTGCTGTGACCTTGAAAATTATCTCAAGGTCACTCCATTTCACTTGTGTCGGTGAATCTCGCAATATACCTTGGTACCAAATTTGAACAAAATCCATCATTTCTTTCTTGAGTTATCGCCCTAACAAGTTTATTTGATGAATGAAATGCAACGAAAAACAAACACCCGCGTATTTACGAGTGATTAAAACTGTTATTACAATTTACGTAAATATTTATTACATTTTACCGCAACGAAAATTATTACAATTTACGTCAATTTTTATTACAATTTGCGTATTACAATTTACGTCAATTTCTTATTACAATTTACGTTTTTATTACAATTTACGTAGTAACAGGCTTTCATTTTTGCATCCAAAATTCGGCGAACAGCAGCAAATTCAAAATCACTAAAAATGTTTATGTCTTTGTCGTTTTGTCTTAGGAATTTACTAAATTGAGCTAAGAATTTTATTGATGGTGTTCCCATGATATTCCTCCCCTTTCTGATTCTTGACTTCCGTTATAAAGGAAACTAGATGTCGACAGAAATCATCATCACTGAGATTCAGGAGACACCGTCCCAGACCACCACTGACACCTTTCCTTTCCTGATACCATGCATTAAAAACCCGTACAGCCCAGTGTCTTTTCTTTTCCGTATGTTTATTTTTAGCCAACCTTTCCAAATTGGTGATTTCCTCAACAGTTAGAGGTGTGCCGAATCGGGACTCAGATTCTTTATTTAAGATCTTTTCAGGAAGGTGTTCTTGCGCTTTTTCAAAGTTTTGTGTTGCACGTAATACTTCTTCATCCGAAGAATTATTTTGCTCAAAGTCATCTTCCACTCACACAACAAAGTCTATATTAGAAATTTCACTTTCAAGAAGATGTTCAAAGTCTGAGTTAATGTCACTTTCCGTAAATGCATTTTGCAAAAACCTGCTCTGCGTCAAAAATAAGTTATCATCACTATCATCAGTCATTGCTACCTTCGTACCTTTCACCGTGCAGTCACTCGTGCGTATGGATGAAAAGTATGGTTTGTGAGTTTTATATAGCGTCAATAGGAATTTACACGTCAACATTTCGAAGCGTGAAGCAATATGCACGTGCTTTTACGGCGCTTATTATACTGAAACCAGTTGCGATATTCCGAATGGCGAAACCGGTTAAGAATTTAGGTTTAAGTAGAATAGACTCCTCAGACGCGTCAATAGTTGACCACGAAGTTAATACATAGTCTTACTGGCAGCGAGTGTATGTACCCCTACATCGAGTTAACGCTCGAGCCGTGTGTGTCTAGTATGGAGTATCATTCACAGATAGTCTTACTGGCAGCGAGTGTATGTACCCCTACATCAAGTTAACGCTCGAGCCGTGTATGTCTAGTACATGGAGTATCATTCACAGACAGTCTTACTGGCAGCGAGTGCATGTACCCCTACATCGAGTTAACGCTCGAGCCGTATATGTCTAGTACATGGAGTATCATTCATATACAGTCTTACTGGCAGCGAGTGCATGTACCCCTACATCGAGTTAACGCTCGAGCCGTGTATGTCTAGTACATGTAGTATCATTCATATACAGTCTTACTTGCAGCGAGTGTATGTACCCCTACATCGAGTTAACGCTCGAGCCGTGTATGTCTAGTGCATGAAGTATCATTCACAGGCAGTCTTACTGGCAGCGAGTGTATGTACCCCTACATCGAGTTAACGCTCGAGCCGTGTATGCCTAGTACATGGAGTATCATTCATATAAAGTCTTACTGGCAGCGAGTGTATGTACCCCTACATCGAGTTAAAGCTCGAGCTCTGTATGTCTGTCTAGTACATAGAGTAACGAAAAACCAATTAAATTTTATCTTATAATATATAATACACAAACACAGGATGAGGCTGTACCCAGTCGTAGAAGAAGTAGCAAAAACAATGGAAACCGTAGACGGGTTTCGTTTGAGACAGTTATGCGACATAAAACGTCAACAAGAACAAGATCGAGACATACGGACAGCATTATGTATGAAATACCATAAAGCTTTCAATTTCGTGGATGGGACTGATACCACCCTTATGGCAACCAGCATGGGATTAGGAGCAGTAGGTGTCGGTTTGTTGACCACCATCGTAGCCGCACCCATAGTGCTGGGCATTTAATAACAGCTGGGGTGTCAGGGCTGGTGGGGTTGGTGTTTAAGTTTGCATCCCGTAGATTACAAAGCATTAAGCATTGAAACACGACGAAATTAGAATTCTAGCCGAAGCAAAGTTAAACACCATAGACGACCGTATTTCCACCGCACTCACTGACAGTAAAATCTCAGAGGAAGAATTTCGTTTGGTCCTCTCTGAACTCGCAAAATATCACAGAATGAAACAAGAGATTCGGTCCAAGTCTCGTAAAAGCACTGCCATCAGTGAAGACGAGAAAAAAAAGTACATAGAACAAGGGATACAACAAGCCCAACAAGCTTTCTTTACGAAAACCAAAGAAATCATAGGATATTCACATTAAATTGTTTCGCTGAGATCAACATAATATAGTTTATTGATGTGAAAATTCATTGCTAGGACAAACAACACTTACCTCCATGTTGAGTGATCACAATAGTGCACGTGACCAGGAACTGTTGGCTTGAGCCATAGGCCACGCGACCAGGAAAGTGCCGATTCGCGGTCATAGTGACCTGGAAGTTGGCTGGGGATTCAAAAGTGGTGTGCACTCTAGCGGAGAGAGATAAGGGCCTGACAAGGGTTTATTCATGAAATAAAGCTTTACAGAGTCTTTTGTCAGAAGTGATCTCATACACTCGCTGCAAGTAAGACTGTATATGAATGATAATCCATGTACTAGACAAACACGGCTCGAGCGTTAACTCGATGTAGGGGTACATACACTCGCTGCAAGTAAGAGTGCCTGTGAATGATACTCCATGTACTAGACATACACGGCTCGAGCGTTAACACGATGTAGGGGTACATACACTCGCTGACAGTAAGACTGTATATGAATGATACTCCATGTACTAGACATACACGGCTCGAGCGTTAACACGATGTAGGGGTGCATATACTCGCTGCAAGTAAGAGTGCCTGTGAATGATACTCCATGTACTAGACAAACACGGCTCGAGCGTTAACTCGATGTAGGGGTACATACACTCGCTGCCAGTAAGACTATCTGTGAATGATACTCCATGTACAAGACACACATGGCTCGAGCGTAAACTCGATGTAGGGGTACATACACTCGCTGCCAGTAAGAGTGCCTGTGAATGATACTCCATGTACTAGACATACACGGCTCGAGCGTTAACACGATGTAGGGGTGCATATACTCTCTGCCAGTAAGACTGTATAAGAATAATACTCCATGTACTAGGCAAATACACAGCTCGTCCGTAAACACGATGTAGGGGTACATACACTCGCTGCCAGAAAGAGAGTATCTTAAGGATACTCCATGGGCAAGAGATACACGGCTTGAGCGTTAACTAAATGGAGGGTTACATACGCTCGCTTCCAATAAGACTGCCTGTGAATGATACTCCAAGTACTAGACAGACATACACGGCTCGAGCGTTAACTCGATGTAGGGGTACATACACTTGCTGCCAGTAAGACTATCTGAGAATGATACTCCATGTACTAGACAGACGTACACGGCTCGAGCATTAACTCGATATAGGGAAACATACACTCGCTGGCAGTAAGACTATCTGAGAATGATACTCCATATACTAGACAGACATACACAGCTCGAGCGTTAAGTCGATGTAGGGGTACATACACTCGATGCCGTTAAAACTGTATATGAATGATACTCAATATACGAGACATACACGGCTCGAGCGTTAACTCGATGTAGGGGTACATACACTCGCTGCCAGTAAGACTGCCTGTGAATGATACTCCATGTACTAGACACACATGGCTCGAGTGTTAAGTTGATGTAGGGGTACATACACTCGCTGCCAGTAAGACTATCTGTGAATGTTACTCCATGTACTAGACATACACGGCTCGAGCGTTAACTCGATGTAGGGGTACATACACTCGCTGCCAGTAAGACTGTATAAGAATGATACTCCATGTACTAGACAAACACGGCTCGAGCGTTAACTCGATGTAGGGGTACATACACTCGCTGCCAGTAAGACTGTATAAGAATGATACTCCATGTACTAAACATACACGTCTGTTTGTTCGTTAGCCACTAGTTTGTTTTGATCTAACTTCCTTACACATTTTTGAATAAACAAGTATGGAAACGTAATACTCTTTTAGTTGTGACTTTAATGGATTTAAATTGGGAAAACCTGTCAGGAATCATTAACACAGAACCTGCAGACAACAAATACTATCCATGCAAAGAGACCAATTATAAAACACAACGCAAAGCATATTACTTCAGTAGCCAGCTGACACTTGTCACACATCTGCATCGTTCTGCTGTCACTGGGCGTCTCTTTCACATCTTTCAAGCGCTAAGCGCCTATTACAAAGGGATTTAATGTGTGCCAGAAACGTTAAATGTGAGTAAAAGATTAGACCCAAGAACTTGACCTCCTTAACAACTTTGATGGGAGAGCCATTTAAAGATAGTTCTGGGTCTTTATGCGGTTTATATTTACGGCAGAAATGAATACAATTAGTTTTCTATTTAGAAAATAATTCAAAGCCGTTTTCAAGACACCATTTTTTTTTTTTTTAAACACAACTGCAATTGCCGTTCAATAGTATGCAGTTTTTTACCGCGACAAGAAATATTAAAATCATCCACAAAAAGAGTCATTTAGAACCTTTGATAAACTGTTGATCTTGATACTATTGCTACAGCTTGGAGATTAGTTTTGAGTGTAACAGGGCTGTGTATAAGATCCTGCCCCACAAGGATAGAAGATCCTCACGAGGTCCGTTCACCCGGAGGAGAAAAAACAATATTGGGCTTTAAACTGACGTAAGGTAAAATTGCGTGTCTATATATGTTTCCTGCAGACAAAATGCCGATGGAGTTAATCTGGACTAATGGCTGTATTTCATCGAAATTAGTCTGTAGTCCTTTACAGTTCCACTGCACGATGTTTTTGGAAAAAGCTATCTTTTCGGTGGGTAAATAGGGGATCTACCCCTCACTGTTTTCGAGGGCAAAAAGCAATGTGCCCTGGGATGCAAGTGGCATGTTGTGTTTTACTGTTTTGTTACAGTGGTATGCTGTGTTTTACTGTTTTGTTACAGTGGTATGTTGTGAATGTTGTGTTTTACTGTTTTGTTACGGTGGTATGTTGTGAATGTTGTGTTTTACTGTTTTGTTACAGTGGTATGTTGTGAATGTTGTGTTTTACTGTTTTGTTACTGTGGTATGTTTTGAATGTTATGTTTTACTGTTTTGTTACAGTGGTATGTTGTGAATGTTGTGTTTTACTGTTTTGCTACAGTGGTATGTTGTGAATGTTGTGTTTTACTGTTTTGTGATATTTGTATGTTGTGAATGTTATGTTTTAATGCTCTATTCATAGTATCAATAAGTCGCCGTGAACCATATGAAATGAACTTATCCAAACCCTAATTACACGTACTATCTGTATATACTGACTCTCAAGGAATAAATAATTGAATGGTGAAATTAAATTTAATTAAACGAAAAACCGTAGTATTTTAAGAGAAGCAAACATGACGAAAAATTGATTTATTTTTATTGATGATAACTATGGTTGCTTGACGTTATCGATCATAAGTGTTGCAATAACTCTCTCCACGTGTATATATCCGAAACACGAACGTACGGAACAACGAAAGGGGTATTACTAAGATACCCATTGTTTATCTCAAGTTCGTGAGTAGAAGGTAAACCACCATAACAGGAAATGATAATGATTCCACTTCTTACATATAAAGCTGTGGATGTCTGATATATCTTGTTCTGGCATTGTTGGTATGGTCATGCATCTCTGCATGTACCTTTCACTTAATCAACTGTATACTGTCCTTATGTTTGTAATATGTAATTTCAGCTTCTCATACCAACACTGTCGCCCGTGTCACAAAGCGTCAACATGTCCTGGAGTATCAACCAGTCCTTTACGGATTTTAATATATATTCTACAACATACCATAAGGAGAAACTCAAGCCAACTGACTCCACTGTCCAGTTCATTGTGAGGGGAAATGAACTTCTGTCTACAAGTATCAACACACATACAGAGAACGGGACGAGGATTCAGCTAAGTCTCAATACATCCCTGGAAGGAAGGACGCTGGTCAGTTGACGTGCAGGATGCCGGTGTATACACCCCAGGCACGCATTACAGTGACGAGTCTCTTGAGATGCGGACTCAGCTTCTTATTGTACTCAGTAAGTGTACAGGAAATCTGAGCACGATTAGTTTCCCAGTAGCCTAGTGGTTAAAGCGTTCGCTCGTCAGGGCAAAGGTTCGATTCCCCACATGGGTACAATGTGTGGAGCCCATTTCTGGTGTCCCCCGCCGTGATATTGCTGGAATATTGCTAAAAGCGGCGTAGAACCCAACTCACTCACTCACTTTTACACGGATGTCGTTGCGGGGACTGATTACGATAGCGATGAGCGCTACCATAAAGTTTTATCCTCATTTATCATGTTATAGAATCCAGATGTAAAACACTTGTTGGCTGGGGAAGGGCAAAGAGTGCCACTAATCCATTAATCTATCTTCATTTAAAGTTTGGCTAAATATTTCCTACAATCGCCAGCTGCTGACGGAATGCTGTAAATCCAGCTAGGGTCTATGCAGGTAGCAAAGGCACTATAAGGCACTATAAGTCCCTACTATGGTGTCCTACCTTCATTTGTTGGCGATCTATTGCCCGTTTTTATGTTGTATTGTCATCTATAGTTAAACTGTTTTAGATTTAATTACTAGTTTTAAATTCGTCTCTGTGATAATCGAGTTATTTTACTTTCCTTCGTAGACTGGTTTTTATAATTTACTATTACTTACTATGTATACCAATTAATTGTTCTCGTCACGATATGGCTGAAATATTGCCGAGGTGACGTTAAATAATAACTCACTCAGTCACTCACTCTGATACGAGTTAAATGTTTTGTGACATGGAGAACTTGGTCCACACTTTTAAGAATAATGGTTGGTGTCAGCGAAGTGAAAATGTTGTGTTGAACAAGTAACCTAAGAGAAGGTGTAGAATGTTGGATCCTTTAAATGATATCTTACTCTAGCTTGCCATCCTATTTCAATGAAATATGTCACTATCATGCGGGAAATAATGACAAATAGAAATTTAGCAAATGTTGATATGTAAACAGTTTGTCCGTAGGGTGGTGTGCAGACATTTATATACCACTCCACGCTTTCCATCAAGACAACGGATGAGAAACTGCAATATTCTGAAACGTTCACGATAAAACAGTTATCAGAGTTGTTAATTCCATTAGTAATATATAATACTATTAATATATAAAATAGGAGATATGACACAACCTTGTAGAGAACCAAAAAGACGAAAGGGTACACTGTGATATTTTATGGTCTGTTTACAAAGAAATGAACCATTGGTATAATATGGTTACGAACCAAATCAGAAGACTTGACCATCTAACAACACGGTCCATCAAGTCGTCCCGCATGACCAGCAAGGTTGCTCGGGGCGAGTATTCTAACCTTTGGAAGACGACAACATCACAGTTACTAGATATCGTATAGCTAAACAATGACAAGGTATACTTTATGACAGAAAAATACATCACATTCTTTGTCCTTTTCAGATGGACCAGACACGTTGCTGTTTAGCGGTAACCAAGATGCATCAGAAGGTGACCCACTAAAAGTGAGATGTTCTGCTGACTGTAACCCTGCCTGCACTGTAACCTGGTGGAACACATCCAGACAGACGGTGATTACAGGACAGGGGGAGGCTGTGTTGTCTATACCAGCTGTAGACGTATCTGTGTCTGGACTGTACACGTGTCACGTCAACAACACACATGGGAGTGCATCACGACACCTGACTCAACGTCAACGTAAGTGAGTGGGTGAGTTTAGTTTCACGCCGCACTCAGCAATATTCCAGCTATATGGCGGCGGTCTGTAAATAATCGAGTCTGGACCAGACAATCCAGTGATCAACAGCATGAGCATCGCTGTGCGCAATTGGGATACGATGACATGTGTCAACCAAGTCAGCGAGCCTGACCGCCTGATCCCGTTAGTCGCCTTTTACGACAAGCATGGGTTACTGAAGATCAATTCTAGCCCGCATCTTCACGGGTCGGATATTCAACGTAAGATTGTATTGTAATTATGCTACATAACCTGGAAACATCAAACTACACACAATGCATCAGTCTAGGTGCCCTGGCAATACAGGCAACTTTAGAAGTATCATGGTTTCTGATTGAGAGTTCGTAAAAAGCTTTCTTGAGGATGTCAACTATTCCTTTAATAACGGATTTGCAATGTATAAAAGATGTTTTTATAATGCATGACCATGAATGGAATAGTATTCTATTTCTTTACTGGTATCGTTGGTAGCAACCCATACCTATCCATTCAAAGTCCTCATACATATCCTGACGACATAAGGCAACAAAAAGACTAAATTAGATGCCAGGGATGCCATACATTTTCCAATTTCCTAAAACTAAACTTACCCACGAAGACACCTGCTGAAAAAAAACTGAGCGAAAGCTTTAACCATTAGCCTACCGCTCCGTTAAACCAACTCTTTGGGATGTGGCAGTGGGAGCCGCACTAAACCATAGCTCATTGCAATCCAAAAGCCAGCTTGCCAATGTTCCTTTTGAGTTCATCTGCATCATTTTTCTAGATGGTTTCGAACCTAGACCCCCCACCGTCGGCGTCGCTGTCCCTGTAGCCGTTGTCTCCTCTGTCCTGATCATCATCATCACTGCTGTCGGTGTGATATGTGTTTGTAAAAGAGTGAAGAAAGGTATTATAAAAATGAATAATAAATATGTTATAATGTATACTGTAGTTCATTTCAGTTTATTTCTTTTCAAAATTGATGGTAATATTTTATGACTAATATTATTGCTTCGATGTTGATGCTGTCGAAGATTTACATTTGCTGCATAATTGGGTTTCGTTTACCTTTCAGGAGATCGTCAGCACAGGTACGTACACTGTTGGTATATGAAGCTTGTGTAAAGCCCATTGCTGTTTTACCATTGCTGCGTTCGATCCCCGACCGCGTCACACCAAAAGACGTTAAAATATGGTACTTGTTGGTCCCTGCCTGGCGCTCGGCATTAATGGGTACATCAAGGACTGGTCGGCCCTGAGTCACTAAAATGAGTGGGGTATTCATGCTTCACTGCGACATGGTATCTCAGTGGGCTAGCACTATAAAACCAGCTGTAGTCTGGGCTAGTAAAGGCAGCCGCACATACACATACACACGCATGCACGTCGTCATATGAGCAAAATATTCTCAAGTACGACGTTACATCCAATTTCACCTCACCTTTACTATAGCTGGAATATTGCTGAAAGCGACCTAAAACCATACTGACTGTTCCTACTATGGTCTGTAGTATGGCATCTGTATCTGCAGTAGGTAAAGCGATGATTCATGAATTAAGTGACTTAGATATTACAGTTAAAATATATTAATCTGGGCCCACTTGCACAAAGCGATCTTAGCGCTACGACTATCTTAAGCCTATTTTGGAGAATAGGAGTTACAATCATTGTAGCGCTAAGATCGCTTTGTGCAAGTGGGCCCAGGACTCAGTCAGCTGTTATTGAACGTTATCTACGTTTCAGATCTGGTGTACGAAGTATGGAGGACAATGAAAGTCATATTCAGCTTCAACCCCGTCGTAAGTGTATGAGGCAACTGGAAATCCATGAAAACTAAAACGTTTCAGTTTCAGTATACGAGATTGGTACAGTATCACTGTCATTTGATATCACGAAAATACCATGCATGTAATGTGAGGAATTAGAAAGGAGCCATGTGAACTGCATGGGTACAGGTCCATACACCTCTCACTTGAGTGGGCCTGTGAAGATCCGGGTTAGAATTGATCTTCAACAACCCATGCTTGTCGTAAGAGGCGACTAACGGGATCGGGTTCTCAGGATCGCTTGCATGGTTGACACTTGTTATCGGTTTCCAGTTGCGCAGATCGATGTTCATGCTGTTGATCACTGCATTATGTGGTCCAGACTCGATTATTTACAGACCGCCGTCATATAGCTGGAATATTGCTGGAGTCCGGCGTTAAACAGCCAACAAAACAATCCACACTCGAATGATTTACTTCCCGAACAGAATATATGGAGTTTTCTCTGCCCTTTCTGCAAACATGACTGATGGTCTTCGTATTTCATGCTGTAAATACGACAACTCACGAAATAGGAAGCAGGATGAAACATTCATAGTCTGTTCAGTTTCAACACTTACTCGTTATTCTCATACGTTTCTTTGTCTGTGTTTTCTTGTCTATTCTATTTCAGAAAGACATTCTGCTGGGTAATTATCGTTTCATATCATTGGCATGTAATATATTTATTGCGAATAATTGTAGTTCGATTTAGAATTCGTACCAATGATAACTGTAACGTTTCACTGTCAGTGCATTTCCTCATCAGTGGAAGATCAGGATGAAATTCGGGAATGTTTTCATGTACATTTTAAGAAATAGCAAGTACAACATAACCTTCTTAAGTGTATTATAGTTTATTACCCACGTGGTCAGCGTATGGGTAGTTGCATACTAATCTCGTACGTCACACGAGTGTCGTATCGCGTTGACCTGTGTCGTAACGACTTGACCTGAGATTCTAACGATTCGATTGGATAACCGATGACCTCTCAATTAGGTCATATTCTGACGTAACTATTTTTTCATTCATAACAAACACGTGAATTCATTCATTCTACAACTTCAATGCATTGTGGGAATGTAAACATTGCGAACGTTGCCGTGTCGGTGTTTAATTGTGAGTCGAACTGAGACATTATATCCGTCGAAAAACATAAACGCAATGTTTCCACCAGTGATGTTAGCCGAATGAAGCAACTGGAAACCAAGAAACGAGGTGCTACGGAGTAGTTTACTGTAGAAGGCTGTACGAAGCGATGACAACTGACATGCATCGTGCCGTCGGTTACCAAGGCAGTGACGTCATTACGGGGTGACGTCATGCAAATATTATACTACAGTACAAACTCTTCCGCAACCTCTTTATGAAACCGGTTTCGGTTTGAAACCAAAAACATAACAAAAATACGCTATTTTGTCAATTTAATGCATGCAAGACGTGGGTAATAAATAAAATACCACACTATGTCTCATTACATACGAATTATACGAAACTCGTGACCTTCCTGTGTTATCTGACCTCGCTTTCGCTCGGTCAGATACCATAGTAAGGACACTCGTTTCGTATAATTCGTATGTAATGAGACCTCGTGTAGTATTCTCTATATACCTTATTGTTAAGCATTGATACTCCATTCGTAACTACTCGTTCCTTTCTGTCACCTGAAAGAAGACTCGTACCCCTCTCGTAGCCATTTTACTGAACTTGACTCTGTCCGAGCGCAACAGCGCAGAGAGAAAGAAATAGTCAAGGTTGTGTTTAACATGCTTAAATACTTTATAATGTTAAAATATCCTGGCTATTAAAATTCAGGAAACGTAGGAGGACTATGCAATAATTAAAATATACTTGAAGTGTCTGGGGAAAAAGTATGCAAACCAAAATGAAAATGATTTCAGCTAACTAGTTTGACCCAATTTCTTCTCTACATACGCGTATCCTGATTGGCAGAGGGAATATTTCTCCCGGACATGGCTACGAGAGGTTACGGAAAGGGACGAGTTATTACGAATGGCAGATACTCCAGATATAGTCA
The DNA here is from genome assembly GCF_003918875.1 of Haliotis rubra. Lineage (NCBI taxonomy): Eukaryota > Metazoa > Mollusca > Gastropoda > Lepetellida > Haliotidae > Haliotis > Haliotis rubra. The sequence goes on along the minus strand of NW_025767283.1, from coordinate 680,552 downwards.
TAGTTTAACATCCATTACGTACATCACGATCCAGGAAATGTTTCCACACCAATAACCTGAACTAAAATTAATTCTAAAGTCTGAATTTCAGCGTGGTGGTTAATATCCGTGAGGTGGAAACAGATGGGAGCTATGAGGAAATAGACGGTGAGTTGTCATGTGGCAATAAGGACTGACTGACTGAGTTTGGTGTTACGCCGCTTTTAGCAATATTCCAGCTACCTCACGGCGGGGGGACACCAGAAATGGGCTTCACAAATTGTACCCATGTGGGGATTCGAACCCGGGTCTTCGGCGTGACGAGCCAACGCTTTAACCACTGGGCTACCCCACCGCCCCTGGCAATAAGGAAATGATAACCAAACAATACATAATTGTAATATAGTCTTTGCGTATAAATAATAAATTAACTTTCGAGCTGGTCAAAAAACGTCTTTAAATCTGTATTGACTGCAAACCTACGACACTGAAGCTCGTCTTTCACCCTTCAAGAACTCATAAACTAAATGTTCTCACAATAGCAAAACGTACTTGTACATGTACAGATGCAGTTCTCATTGTTAATAACCCACATAAGATCCGGATGAAAAGTGGTCTTCAGTAACCCATGCTTGTCGTAAGAGGCAATTAAAGGTTTCGGTGGTGAGGCTTGCTGACTTGGTTGACACATGTCATTGTATCTCAATTGAATAGATCGATGCTCATGATGTTGATCACCGGATTGCCTGGTCCAGACTCGATTATTTACAGACCACCAATTACATATAGCTGGGATATTGCTGAGTGCGGCGTTAAACAGCAACCAACTAATCATCTTCATAAACAGAGTATATTTGTCTCCAGTACCACTTGGCAACGTAGACGACATCGTCCCTGTTGTTGCAGCTTACTCCATCATCCTCACTGCTGTCTCAGTTGTAGTTGCAGCAGTTGCCGTCCTTGTCTGCAAGGATGCACGACGTATGTACTGATATCTCCCTTATTGAAGTTGTACTTATAAAACCTGACTGTGTGGCATGTGATGTTCCATATGTAGTCAGATGAACAACGGAAAACATAATGAACATGCACTCACAAACATGAACAAGGAAGTTGGCGGTTAAGTGTAACCGTCAGACTGGTCCTGCCGTGATATTGCTGGAATATTGCTAAAAGCGGTGTAAAACTAAACTCAGTCAGTCAGACTGGTCTAGTGATGATGATTTTGAAATTTTACGTGCGGTTCCCGTCATGATGCGTATTTCACGCACGTGAGTGAACAAAATAACTTAGGGTGAGTGAGTGTAGTTTTACGCCGCTTTTAGGAATATTCCAGCTTCAGCAGAAATGGACTTCGACGTGACGAGTGAACGCTTTAACCACTAGCTAACCCCACCGCCTACAAATAACTTAGACCATTTAAATAGTTGACGAGATTCACCAAACAGTTACTCTATCAGGAGTGGTATGCTACACATATCGGCGAAATCAAACTGCATTGGTGTTGTGAAAATCATTGCTTGTAACACGACATGTAGCGTTACCATTACCTTAAACAATTATACAATGACAAATTATAGTTTTGTTTTAGAAATATCACATTTATATATATTTTGATATATCTTTTGAGTTGATAGTTTGCTAATTGATAATGTTTAATTACAGATGGTCATACCGTGAGGTATGTATATAATCGTTATAATGAAAACCATTTCAATAAGTTTCTTTAAAACATAATTTATTCAAAGGACGTAATTGTTTCATGATATGTCACAGTGCATCGAAATCCAATCTCTTTTACACGTTTCCAGCATCCAGCAAACGGTGATTTCCCATTTTTGGCAGTCTGTTGTGCACTGGACCATGCAGGTGTTGTATCTCACTGCCAAAATTGGGACAACTGGTGAGACCAATTAAGATCAATTAGGCCTCGTAATGAGAAGGCGTTTCAAAGTCATTTAGCAGGTATGGCAGCGATATATGACTGTGTGGGACGCTTCCTTTACCTTTCATGCTACAAAACATTGATATCCTGCTGTCTGTAGCGTAGTGTTTGATTGTCGCGCGACAAACATCCCACGAAGAAGGCCGGACCACTGATCCTTGCCGTCATCGCCGCGGTGTTGTTTACATTAATTAATGCGCGTTCCCTTTGGCGCAACACAAAAGAGCTTTAAATGATGTTTGTAACATTCTTGTTCTTCCAAACACGGAATATCAATGATAAATATCGGACTTTATTCTGTATGTGTTTTTGATTTGTTTAAGTTTGAACGAGGAACTACTTTGTGCTGCTGATAACTGTAGTGATAGAGAATACGAATCAGCTGACGACTTTTGTAAAGGAGGCAATTGTGACATGAAAATATAATAAATATAATATAAATATGATAAATAGACTACTTCATGCTGTTAATGTGATAAAGAGACGATTTCAGGATGTTTGTCAAACCTGAAGTGAAGATATGGCTTTCTGACTTCAGTCGATGAGGTATCCATCGTATTTGAAAAAATGCATGAAACACATTGTAGTCACTATTTGTCATCCTGAGCAACATTGTGATGCATATGGAATTCGGTAAATGTGTTTTTATGTAACCATTTGTATCATGCTTGTTTTCTCAGCAAATGCGGTACATACCTAACTGTGGTAGGAGATAGACTATCAAGTGACGCAAATGATCATGAGTCTCCTTATGCGGCCATCAACAACGAAGATATGTTTTCCCTACACGATTATGAGAGGCTTCTAAGGGAACAGTTCCAAATCTACACGTCTCTCCACCCTTCAGCCTCCTCTACACAGCACCCTAGCACCAGATGCAGCCTTATGTGAGTGAACAGTTCCACATCTACACGTCACTCCATCTTTAGACCCTCGACCGCCTCCGTGGTGTAGTGGTTAGAGCGTCCGCCCGGAGAGCGGAAGGTCGCGGGTTCGATCCCCGACCGCGTCATACCAAAAGATGTTAAAATATGGTACTTGTTGGTCCGTGCCAGGCGCTCGGCATTAATGGGTACAACAAGGACTGGTCGGCTCGGAGTCAGTATAATGTGTCTGAGTGGGGTATTCATGCTTCACTGCGGCATGGTATCTCAGTGGGCTAGCACTATAAAACCAGCTTCAGTCTGGGCTAGTACAAGCAGCCGCACATACACATACACACGCATGCACGTCGTCATATGAGCGAAATATTCTCAAGCACGACGTTAAACCCAATTTCACCTCACGTGAGTCACCTTTAGCCCCTCCTTTAGAGAACCACAGTACAAATCCCACCTTTATGTGAGAGAACATATCTAAACGTCCCTCCATCCTCCATCTTCATACACAGACAAACACAATACTGTGTGAAAGGACAACCAAAGTGAAACGTTTACCCCGGTGTGCGACTGTACACCGCACCTAGTACAGTGGTTTTAATCTACATCACGTGATTAAAATAAAGTGATATGTGATTACATATGCAGTGTTGTTGTTTTTCATTCAAAACAAGAAAGGAAACATAAGAATATTATTAGCTCTTACGTCAGCCAAAAAGACAAAATGCGACAACACCCTACCCCCACCATACCCCATCCCCCTCACACACCCACAGACACACAAGCGCGGGCGCGCACGCACACACACACGCAGCACAAACACTCACATACAAAGCGAACAGGAATTTCAATTTTAACATAGAACACTTGTAAACAAAGTCGTCTTTATTTCAAATTAATTTCTACAAGCTGTTACAAAGCATTGGTGGAGGCAAACACCTTAATACATTAAATCTGAGTTAAATTATCCTTGAATAACAAACGAAAAGGGAGCTGAAAAGAAAACGTAAAGCAAACACTGAATTAGTTACAATTATATTGTATCTTTATCGTTATTTTGTCAGGAATCATTCCGTGTCATTTCATTCCTTCTAAACAGAATAATCTCAATCCAATCTCAAATTCCGAATGTCCCATGTGTCATGTCTGTTTGGAGTTTAAAAAATGTTGGCTTCGAAACTGAATACCTAATGCAGATGCATTTGATAAATCCTGGCCATAAAATGATAGATGAAATCTCACAGTTGTTATTTGGAAAACGAAAGAAAAGTAAGAATAACCACTTTAAAACGAGCCTAACATCTATTCTACTAAGCCATTGTAAACACATGGTAAACATTCAGATAAATTAAACAATGCAAAGAGTGGAAATATCTAAAACTTTTGAAAACACAATTTTCACGTTGCTCTTAATATTAATGCTTTTTTTTAATGTATGGTGTATGGCAAACAATGTAAACTGTATGTTAATAATCATTATGTCATCAAATGTAACGTCACAATACAGGTAGATTTCTTTTGATAAACATGCAAATGAAAATCACACAAGGAATGTTAACTGTCTCTATTCAAGTTTCCCATTAAATCATTTCTTAATTAAATTGCGTTTTCATAGTGTTCCAGATTATATATAATGCAAACAGACAACACACACTGTAACACCACAGGAAAGCATTTACATCAATATACTAAAAAACAAACAAAATTTGTATTTGATTGGACTTATAATAAATGCCAAATATCGTGGGCAGTCGTCAAGAGCATCTTGTAACTAATACTTTTGTTGGTTTTGTATATATGTTACAACAGACAACAACAAACCATTATGGACTAGACAGACAGACATTTTACATCAATAATGCAGGCCATTGGCCCATAATACAAACAAAATGCAAATATAAATGTAGTGTTTGACCTGATCAATCGCATTCCGTTTTGGGTTATATGGTTTTGCGTCAACCCAATTTGCATACAACTGGACATGCGCAGTCTGTACGCGGAAACTGTTTTGAAAATAAAAAGGTCTACACGTGATCCGGAGAAGCAGCAAGCAACCCGCCTCGTGTTTTGAGTGTTTCATTGGTGCTATTGGGAGTCAGCTTAAATGCGAACTGGAGACAGACAATTGCACACAGTACAATAAATAATACATACATGCTGAATACAGGGTGAAGAATGAAATTCAAGATTAATTGTTTCATAATGGTGGGTTTACTTCTTAATTTTAACACAGTGGAGAGGAATGTACTTAATGTTTTCATATATTTAATGTTAATACAAGTAATTTAATGCACAAAGGTTTCAATTGTTGGAGGATGAGTCTGATGGCATGTGAAACACTTCTTTCTTATTTCAGAATATTTAGTAGGACATGGAACTCGTCTTCAGCATAGTTTAGACCAACTATGGTTAAGACCAGTGGCAGTAGAGGCAGAGACGTTGATCATAAGGTGTATTTGTGTGGCGCCCGGTTTCCACTGCAAGTCTAAAGAAGTTACAGCGGAACATGGTTTTGACATTCCGTAGATATGGTAGGAGGTCACAGGACAAGTAGTGTTCCACATTAAGTAAAGATTTAAATTGTGAATAATATTTACATTTTGATGAAGAGTCAAGTGAGGAGCGCCAGTATTGAAGGAAGCAGTCATAAAATCTCAGTTTGAAGGTATATATTGTAACACCCTTGGGGTGCACGTGGGAAAACAAATAACACAAGGAGACGATGAAGTAGAGAGCAAATTTTGCCGTGATATATGCGAACTTTGTTTTAATTTTGTTTCAATGGCAAGAATGTAGATGGGATTTTGTTAGCGATGCAATAAAATAAATGATGCCAATAAATATCACACACTGCTCGGCCTATATATTTATATATCTAATGACGAGGCTCAGTCTCCAAGGAAATAACTTCTTTCAGTGGCATTTTAGAAGTTGGGAAGTACAATATAGAACAAACTTTATGGATAACAACTTCTTTTTATTCGTGAGTGCGACGTTTCGATACAGATTCTTGTACCGTTGTCAAGCATAATGGGACATGAAGAAGGGGGAAGTGTATATATACTGGATGTAACAATGTAACAAAGAAAACAACATAATTAACATAATTGGCTAGGCAGAAGGCCTGGAAGATAAAGCACTGGATACTGCACCCTTCAAACCCACGTGTTGGTATCGCAAAGTGGATGATACCTTCGTCATCCTCCAACCTCAGCAAGATCCGAATAAAAAGAAGTTGTTATCCATAAAGTTTGTTCTATATCCAAGGAAATAGTTATTTTGTTATTTCAACTCAAATATCTTGCAGAAATGTTACTGAGTATGTAATATAGTTATTAAATTGATTGTAATTTGTCTTAAAATATATACCTAGAAGCAGTTATGATGATAAATCTAAGTCAGTAGAGGTGCCAGGTAAAAACTAGAGCAGGAGCCTTTAATCAGACCGAAAGTCTTATTGTATCTAAATCGAGTGACCCGAGTGAATCGAATCCGAATGCGAATCCAAATCGAGTGTCAGGCCTTGACCAGTGATCGTATTTATAGGCATCATCAGGAGGTCATGTGACCTTTCTCAACCAATCAGAACACAGGTTTGATGGCTTGCATACAAGAAACACTGCATAGGCAGTGTCATTTCTAACACAAGTAAGTGACTACTAATTGTCCTTATGTTAAATAAAGTGTCCGAAAAGATCAACCATGATGGACAAGTGAGATTTGTGTAAACATGTGATATAACAAGAATAAGGACAACGATCATATTCAGGCCAAGTGGCGGGACGACAACTTTGGCCCAGTGTAGCATCAATATGCCCTGTATCCAGGAATTGATGTTGTCCTATGTGTCCTTTAACAATTCGGACACGAACAAGTTTGCTAAAATATTTGGTAAATGCAAACAGAGAAAACGGACAGCAGACTGTCAATTAGTGCCTAGAATGATTGTCGGCAACAAATGTCAAAACACGAAACAACTGTCATATTGCAGGTACATATGTAGGAAATACAGGTGGTTATACATTGTCCTCTATATCGTAAAGCAATGCATTTCTACCAAAGAATGCAGGAAAATACCAGATAATGAACATATATAGTGTATAACGCATCTGTTGCTGCTAAAAAAGGGGTATCACTGTAATTGGGGGTAAATTGTTCAACACACCCTCCACCAGTACTAGTACGGTGGGATAGTGACATTGATTCATAATCTCAACCGCTACTCGGTGGGATAGTGACATTGATTCATAATCTCAACTGCTACTCGGTGGGATAGTGACATTTATCCATAATCTCAACCGCTACTCGGTGGGATAGTGACATTGATTCATAATCTCAACCGCTACTCGGTGGGATAGTGACATTGATTCATAATCTCAACTGCTATTCGGTGGGATAGTGACATTGATTCATAATCTCAACCGCTACTCGGTGGGATAGTGAGATTTATCCATAATCTCAATCGCTACTCGGTGGGATAGTGACATTTATCCATAAGCCCAACCGCTACTCGGTGGGATAGGGACATTGATTCCCAATCTCAACCACTACTCTGTGGGATAGGACATTTGCCTATCATTCTGACCGCTCCTCGGAAGGGATTTGGGCTCTGCTATCACCGATCTCTACAAGAGGGGACAATAGCGACACGTATCTGAGATACTACACAGTGAGGGGACCGTTCTGTGCGTTGACTTTTCATCATGGCTGCTAAAGTAGTACACGTGAACTTTGTGAACCCCACAGAGTTAAAACATATTGGGCTCTCCAGAGACCAGGTAGATAGGCTCATGTCAATCAGGAGCCAGGGATATAACATCACCAGGGAAGAGGTGGAGAATATGGAGGAGTTGCGTATGGACGAGGATGCCATGTCATTACTCTCATTTACACTCAATGGGGCATTGAAGGGAGTGGCCCCACCGCCGAACGATCATGGGGAAAGCCACGAGGTGGCCAGTGCGCTCAATATCGAGGGATCGACTCAGGGTTGCGACTCCGGAAGCGACAATGACACCCCGAGGAAGGCCAGACAGGGGCTGACGGTCCCGGACGGGGCACGGGAGTACCAATGGATGAGCTCAGGCAGTGGATGAGCCAGATGATGCTCACCCTGGAGGGAATAAGCCAAAAGAGTGCTGCTAGAAATGAGGAGAGTGCGCAAAAAATGATACGGGCCCTAGAAGGAGTGGGCCAAAAGAGTGCTGCTAGAAATGAGGAGAGTGCGCAGAAAATGATACGGGCCCTAGAGGGAGTGAACCAGAAGAGTGCGGCTAGAAGTGAGAGGAGTGCACAAGGAATGATCCAGTCTCTGGAAGAAGTACACCAGAGGAGTGCCGCTCGAAACGAGGATAATGCCTTAAAAATATTGTGGACAGTGGCCGAGATGGACAAAAAATCCGAAGACATGTTGGATAGGGTGTTAGGTCGAATGGACAGCTTCGGGATGCCGGTCATGACACCGGAAGGACACCTTAGGGGTTGGCCATATGACACGGCCTCACATAGTGCTCCCATGGAGGTGAGAGAGGACATGTTTATGAGAGATAATATGCCATTTGGGGGACACCGAGAGTTGAAGCTGGAGCCAATAACACCCATTCGAGTGGAGGATGGTCACTGGGGAGTGACAACCACTCCAGATCGAGATAAAGCAACACCACTTGATGTCCGCCCGAAGAGTGGTGCGGGACATACTAATGTGCAGCGCTATGAGATGGGCAACGTTAGCGAGATGGTGGATGAGAAGAATGCCAAGAGGTCAGCTGCTTCTACACCTCCGGCAGGGACACCGGAGCCAGAGGCGGGTCTGCCCCACCGGGAGATGAAACAGGAGCAGACGCCCCGGAAAGGGGAGCACGGGGAAATGACAGGTTCCGCGCAAAACCCCAGACGGCAGGAGCCCCAGCCTGTAAGGGGACGAGAACCACAGGAGGAGAGAGATCAAGGTCCACCTAGGGGTAGACGGAACCAAGGCCCAAGGGCCAACGACCATACAGGACCTCGCGTTGTCACATCCCTGGTTAGCTACGATGGGAAGGAGGCGTGGGCGCCATTCAAGCTCAAGTTCAAGAAGCTGGCAGACAGAGAGGGATGGACGGATGAGGACAAACTCTTCCAGTTATGTTTTTGCATGCGTGGGGAAGCGAGTTCCTTCTTTACCACGTGTCAAATGAGGGACCTGTTCATGTCATATGAGCAAATGATGAAGAAATTCCAAAAGAGGTTTGGCATCGTGGAACCTGCGCAGGCGGCAAGAATGCGTTTTCCGTCCTTGAAACAGGAGCCAGGGGAGACACTAGAGGCCTGGGCTAAACGTTTGGTGGCAACCTCGTCACGAGCATATCCAGGTCTGCCAGAGGACTTCGTGGAGCAGGAGACCATAACAAGGTTTTGCATGGGCTGTGAGAACCGGGACGCCGGGAACCTAGTTTACAATCTGAAACCCGCTTCCCTGGAAAGGGCCATGGATGCAGTGAGGCACTACCAGCACAACTCGCACTTGCAATATAGTAGGCCACGGCGGGAGTTGCGGGCAGTGACGGTGATGGATACCGAGGAGCAACCGAGGGAAGTGCGAGCCTCCTCGAAGACAGAGGCGAACCCAATAAGCAATTCACCCGCAGTCACCGATCTGGCGAGAAGGGTGACCCTGATCGAGACTGACCTAGGAACAGTACAGAAAGAGGTCAAAGGTATCAGGTCGGAGATGACACAACTAGTACGTTCAGTGCAAGAACTCACCGAAACGGTAAAGAAGTTGGGAAACATGAGGTCGAGGTCCCGCTCACCCAGCCCAGGGAGGTTGTCGGGCTGTTTTCATTGTGGAGACCTCAACCATGTCAAGGCAGCCTGCCCGAAACTGGCAGGCAATGCACCTACAGCTAAGAGTGTCTCCTTTGCGATGGGATCCACAGAGAAGCCTTTAAACAGCCAAGGGACGGGTTTGTAGACCCGCATGCTCGTCCCCTGTTTGCTAAAGAGACTATCGAGGGTCTACCGCCATGGCCGCCAGATAACCCAAATGATATAGACTGTCGGGAGAGTACAGTGTCAGCGACTGTGCCTCACAATAACTCTGGGTTAGATATTCAGGGTTCGCCGCATTTGCTGCCAGATAACAGCATAGACTGTCGGGTGGGCGCAGTGTTGGAGACTGCGCCTCACAACAACTCTGGACTAGATAACCAGGGTTTGCCGCCATGGCCACCAGACGGCAGAGACCAGAGTAGCACTAACGAGAGTGCTACATGGCCAGGTGGTGGGGAAGACGGAGAGATGGATAGAGAGACGGGATTGCCCATTGTAACCATTAATGCTCTGGATGAAGGAACCTCATACTTGATACCGGTGACCTTCCAAGGAACAGAGACCCAGGCGGTAGTGGATACAGCGGCTCAGAACACTATTGTGTCTGATATCTTCTTTGAGCAACTGTGTGATAAGTTGCCCCTATCCAGACCGGTGATAGTGAACAATGCAGGTCGAGATATGAGAATGAAGGGGTGGATAACAGCGTGGCCCGTATTCGAATTAATGGAGTGACATACCGACAAGAAGTGTTGGTAGCCCCGATAAATGACCAACTTATCCTGGGCCTGGACTTTATAGACAGACATTGTACCAATATCAATGTGCAGCAAAGAACCATCACCATCGGCGGATGTGAGGTTCCCATGACATTGAAGCTCAAGAAGTCTGGGGTATGCAAGGTGACAGTAGCTCAAACACTGTCGCTAGCACCTCACACTGCCACCCGAGTATCCTGCTGTATCGGATGGAACTTAAACCAATACTTAGTAGAGCCAGTGCAGGGAGTGCAGCGATATGCTCTTATGTCGAGGACTTTACACAAGGGACAAGAGTCCCCAGTGGTGTGTCTGGTGAACACGGCCGACCACACAGTGAAGTTGCACAAGGGACAACACATCGGCAATGCGTCCGAGGTAGAAGTAGTAGACCCCGTCCGAGGGAGGAGCGAGGCCGCTGGGAACCCTGAATGCAGGGCGTCTTCCACTGAGGGGGTGGGAGAAGACGATCTGGAGACTCAAGTTCCTGACCACCTGAAGGGACTATTCACCAGGTCGAAACGTGAACTAGGACCAGCAGACCAAAATGAACTGGCTAAGTTATTAGTCGAATTTCAGGATGTCTTCGCATCTGTTAAATGTCGCTTTTTTGTTGTTGTGTTATGTGTATTTCTATACTAAATGTGTTTATGATGACAATGATATAAAACATTAGGAAATAGATAATGTAGTCCACAGAATTTTTACTTACCACTTGTTGTATCACTTGATTGAGCCAGCATATTGCACATAGATCAAAATTGTTGTAAAAAACTGACTTCTTTTACTGGTGATTCTGAGAGGCGTCTCTCGTACGCGTAACGGATCTATGAGGAAGGTTTGTTTGTCTGTGACGAGCAGTGGGAGGAAAGCAGACATGTTTCAACGCGATGGCACACCTATGTGCGTTCGTGTACATGAAAAGGTATATACACGAGGCAAATCTCCATTGAATGAGCTTTCAGAATATATTAAAATCATATTTCTGTGAAATTGGCACATAGGTCAAACTTGTCGTCAAAAACTGACTACTTTTGCTCGTGATTCTGAGAGGCGTCTCTCGTACGCGTAACGGATCGATGAGGAAGGTTTGTTTGTCTGTGACGAGCAGTGGGAGGAAAGTAGACATGTTTCAACACGATGGCACACCTATGTGCGTTCGTGTACATGAAAAGGTATATACACGAGGCAAATCTCCATTGAATGAGCTTTCAGAATATATTAAAATCATATTTTTGTGAAATTGGCACATAGGTCAAACTTGTCGTCAAAAACTGACTACTTTTGCTCGTGATTCTGAGAGGCGTCTCTCGTACGCGTAATGGATCGATGAGGAAGGTTTGTTTGTCTATGACGAGCAGTGGGAGGAAAGTAGACATGTTTCAACGCGATGGCACACCTATGTGCGTTCGTGTACATGAAAAGGTATTTACACGAGGCAAATCTCCATTGGATGAGCTTTCAGAATATATTAAAATCATATTTCTGTGAAATTGGCACATAGGTCAAACTTGTCGTCAAAAACTGACTACTTTTGCTCGTGATTCTGAGAGGCGTCTCTCGTACGCGTAACGGATCGATGAGGAAGGTTTGTTTGTCTATGACGAGCAGTGGGAGGAAAGTAGACATGTTTCAACGCGATGGCACACCTATGTGCGATCGTGTACATGAAAAACTATTTACACGAGATAAATCTCCATTGAACGAGCTTTCAGAAAATATTAAAATCACGTTTCTGTGAAATTGGCACATGGGTGAAAATTGTCAAGAACCGACCAATATAACAGCAAACTAAAAACTTACGCCTCCCAAGGAATTCAATCTCTCGTTGTAGCTCTACTCTACTGCTTATACTCGCGGGTCTCAGCTGGGAGATTGCTCTCGCATTCTTGGATGATGCCGTGGTAACTGGCCTGGCTGTTCCGGACCATTTCCAGAACCTACGTGCAGTTCTGCAGCGGTTCCGGAAATACAATTTGAAGCTGAAGCCCAGAAAATGTGAGCTGTTTCAACGGGAGATTGAATTCCTTGGGAGGGTAGTCAGCGGCGAGGGGATCCGCGTGAACCCAACTAGCCTGGGACCGGTAGAGAACTGGCCCAGACCAACCACTACACGCGAGGTGGAAAGGTTCCTGGGTTTTGCCAACTACCACCGGGGTTTTATCAAAGTCTACGCCAAGACGGCAGCACCCTTGTACGCTATTACGGGGAAAAAAACATATGAGTGGGTAGAGGAGCTGGAGCAAGGTTTCCTGGACTTGAAGCAGGCGTTGTTGACAACACCGGTGTTAGGCATGCCGAACAAGGAGGACTTGTTCGTCTTGGACACAGATGCCTCAGACGTGGCCATCGGGGCCGAACTCCTGCAGATACAAAAAGGTCGGGAGCGAGTGATCAGCTACGGCAGCTTCGCCTTGACTCCAGAACAACGGCGGTACTGCACAACCCGCAAGGAGCTATTGGCAGTGGTACGTTTCACAAGGCAGTACCGTCACTATCTTCTAGGGAAACATTTCCGGGTACGAACGGACCATAACAGCTTAAGATGGCTAATGAATTTCAGGGCACCTGAAGGGCAGCTTGCTCGCTGGTTAGAGGAACTGAGCCAATACGACTTAAGGGTGGAGCACCGTCCAGGAGCCAAACACCAGAATGCGGACGGCTTGTCCCGGTTGGCCGATGAAGTGGAGTGTGACAACTACCGGCGATTCGTGGAGCTCCAGGAACTCCCATGTGGGGGGTGCCGATACTGCCAGAAGGCACACCAACAGTGGGGACAGTTCCATGAAGAGGTAGACTATGTGATCCCATTGGCGGGCCGACCTAGGATGGTCAGGGCTTTGACAGTGGTGGAAGAGAGCAACCACCGGACAGAGGTCCCCACCGGGGAGGATGCCGGTGGAGAGGGCGGGAGTCGGACAGAGAATCAGGCGCATACCCTTGAAGTGTGTAGGTCTGAGACAACCTTCTCAGTAAGGACTCTCACAGTACCAGAGTGCCCACAGAAGGGGGACAGGGACTCTTGGGACGGCTCCCTGACTGCACTGAAGGTCGCTCAAGAGGAGGATAGCGATCTCAGACACCTGCGTAGATGGGTGGACGGGGGTGAAGTACCATCAGACTCAGAACTATATTTGTCTAGCCTCGCCGCCAAGTCCTATTGGGTGGATAGGGAACTATTCGAACGAAACGAGGATGGGGTACTGGTGAGGAAGGGAATTCCAGCAGTGAATGACACTGAAAAACTGCTGATACCCAAGACTCTACAGCAAATGGTGCTATATCAAATGCATGATATCCCATCAAGCGGACACCTGGGAGTGACTAAGACTAAGGAGAGAATAAAGGAGAGGTACCATTGGTACCGATGCGGGCAAGACACCAGGGACTACGTGTCAGAATGCTCCGCTTGCAACCAGAATAAGAAACCATCACGGAAGGCCCGGTCAAGGATGACCCCATTCCATGCGGGAGCCCCAATGGAGAGGGTGCACCTGGACTTTATTGGCCCACTGCCCACAAGCAGACCAGTTCACCAAATCGGTGGAGTGTGTGCCTCTCCCGAGCCAAAAGGCAGAAGTGACAGCAAGGGCAGCGGTGAATGAATTCTTTGCACGGTTTGGGTTTCCACTTCAAATCCATACGGACCAAGACAGGAATTTCGAGATTGTTCCATGAAATCTGCCAGCTGTTGCAGATAACAAAGACGAGGACGACCCCCTACCGTCCCTCTTCGAATGGACAGGTAGAGAGATTCAACCGGACACTGATGCAGATGATCCGCTGTTATATATCCAAGTCTCAAACCATGTGGGATGAATACTTGCCCCAGCTGGCGGGAGCCATGAGGTCCGCAGTGAACCGCCATACTGGCTACACGGCCAACCGCCTGATGCTCGGCCGGGAAGTAAATGTTCCAGCTGACTTGATGTTCGGGGGGCCGGAAACTTCCCCGCAAGAGGGTGACACCAGTGAGTACGTGGCTGGGCTTCGAGCAGCAATGGAGAGTGCTCATGCAGCAGCTCGGAATAATCTGCAAACGTCAGTAGAAAGGATGAAGAGGGATTACGATCTGCGTGCTCGGTCTCAGAGTTTGGACCAAGGACAACCTGTGTATGTGTTAGACTTAGGGGCTACACCCGGGCGGTGCAAAAAGCTGTGCCCCGTGTGGAAGGGACCTTACCTTATTGAGAAAAAGCTCTCTTCTACCCTGTTTGTGGTGGCGGGGCAGCGGAGAAAGTTCACGGCCCATCATGACCGGATGAAGTTGTGCCGGGATCGGGTTGTGCCTCGCTGGATGGAGAGAAGGAAGAAACGGGAGGAGGTCCCCGCTCTAGAGGGGGAGTGGGATCTCACGACACAGGCGGAGGACGGGGAGGAAACCGGGCCCGCCTACTGCCACTGTCGCCAGCTGGATGACGGAGGTTTCATGATTGCCTGTGATGACTGCGATGAGTGGTTCCATGGAGCTTGTGTAGGAGTGACAGAGACCATGGCGGAGGCCATGGACGAATACCACTGTCCCATCTGCGGATCAGGAGCAGTGGGACCCTTGGGTGGTGCAGAGGCGTTTTGATCTTTCGGGGTGGTTAGAGGTGAGAGGTGGGGATTGACAATCGTATCAGAGGTTGGTTTTTGGTTTACAGGAATCCGCATCAGACTCAACCAACATGGATCGTGAAAGGCCAGAGAGGAAGGTTTTGGAGTGGCGGGAGAGGCCTACTCCTGGTGCAGACATTAGGGAATGCTTGTCGGGCGGAACCAACGAACCGCGCCGAGGACGGGAGGAGAGAGGTAGAGAGAGAGGTGGAGAGCAGAGAGGTGGAGAGAAGAGAGGTGGAGAGGAGAGAGGTGGAGGTGAGACAGGAGCGCCCTACGCGAAGTAGACAACGGAGTTATGGGGAGCGGGTGGTGGTCCGGCCCACTGTGGAGGGGATGCCGGTGCAGGTCGTCATCAGACCCCGGAGGAGATCGCCACCATGCCGGAGGAGAGAGGTACCACCACCGAAGAGGCCGAGTTCAACAGTGACCAGACCAGGCCTTCCTCAGGGAGGACCCTGGGGGCCTAAAAGGACAAAGAAGGAGGAGGAGAGATACCCCGTGGTGTGGGACTACTTGGGGCGACCAGGGGCCGGAAGGGGACGGTTCCTGGAGCAGACCAGAGACAGGAGGGGCCCCCATCCAGGACCAAGGGGGGTCTTGGAGTCGACACCCGCGGTGGTGTCGAGGGGTGAGCCCAGGAGGTGGAGGGGTCGAGGATCCCGTTGTTCCGTAGAGGGGTGTGGGACAGTGACCCATAAACTGCAGGACCATGCCTTTTTTGCATACCTACCTCGCTATTTCCGGGCTGGGTACCCCCAGGATAACCCTCCCGAACGAGATGTGCTGGACAAATTAGTGACGGCCCTACGGCAGCTGGCGTCCTGGATTCTGGGTCCGGGCGCAACCCTGGAGGGGTTACACGAGTTTTGTAATCGGAACATTCAATTGTCCCCGGACTGCTCTCTCCAAGAGAACTCAATAGCTGGACTGAGGCATTTGTGTACGGCCCAGGGATGGCGCATCCCAACCAAATTCAGCCTG
This sequence comes from Haliotis rubra, assembly GCF_003918875.1. Classification (NCBI taxonomy): domain Eukaryota; kingdom Metazoa; phylum Mollusca; class Gastropoda; order Lepetellida; family Haliotidae; genus Haliotis; species Haliotis rubra. Next base: position 664,599 of record NW_025767283.1, on the reverse strand, counting down.
TGGCCCCTGAATTCCCCGGCGTGCCTGAAGCAATGGAGGGTGCTGCTTCATCTCCTGAATTTTGTGCCTCAGGACAAGAGGAGGGAGTTTCGCTTGTTCCTGGTTGCAGCGCCCCAACATACCCGCTGGACTGCGCGGGTCAAGGCTCCCCAGGAATGGGACCGGGAACTGATGGATGTGGGACAAGCGGAGGCTATGTGGTTGCCGGAGGACGAGGAGGTCCGAGTAGGGGAAGAAGATGAGTCCGCGGACATGGGGGCCGCTGGAGGAAGCCAGGAAGTGGAGACATTATGGGAGGAGGAGCTTGCCGCTGAGGGGTTGGTAGAAGAAGGCACGCTCCAGGGTCCAGGGGGTCTCGATCATCTGTTCGACGCCCACTTCCACCTGGACCGGACATGGGCGGGCACGTTTGGGAGAGCGCCCCAGGGGACCACTCCCGAACTATTGGCATCCGCACCAGAGGTGAGTCACCCATTTGGAGAGCTGCCCGTCTGGGGGGTTGAAGTATACTGCGACCCCCCTACGTATCCTCAGCGAATCAACAATGACCCAAGATACATCACCGCGGTCGGAATCCACACAAAGAAGGCTGCAAGCTTAACGGACAAAGTGTTCCGTCAGATTCTTGGTTTTTGGAAAGACGCCCGATGCCTAGTGGGGGAGGTCGGGTTGGATCACTCATTCGCGGCGTGGGAGTGGAGAGCCCAGGAATCCGCCCTGAAGGAGCTACTACCCCATGTCCCAGCCGGGCGGGTGGTAATATTGCACGTGAGGGGACCCACGGGAGATGAGGAGGCGGGGGCAACCCACGCCCAGGCAATACAAATCTTGAAGGGGATCTTACCTTCACAACAGCCGGTGCACGTGCACTGTTTCGCGGGTGGAGAGGAAACAGTGCAAGAATGGTTGAAGGCATTCCCCCGGGCCTACTTTGGCTTCACTGGCCGGGTGCAAGGGTTCAAGTCAGACCAAGTGGCTGGTCTGAGAGCAGTGCCGGGTGACCGGCTGCTGTTGGAAACGGACTCCCCATACATGCCACCGAAGGGGTATCGAGTCAACTCCCCGGCACTGCTGTGCCTGATTGGGGACATGGTGGCTGGGAAGAGGGGGATGAGTACTGAGGAGCTGCTTGTGGCTACAACCGCGAACGCAGCTCCGTTGTTTGCCATGTAGAGGGGCAGAGAGCCCACCCCACGGGGGAGTGGGGTAGGTAGGAGAATGATGAGGTGAGAGGTTTCACCCTAAGGAGGGGATGAAGGGGGAAATCAAGTGTGAAGAACTATGGGTTCCTCCCCAATGGGAAGGTAGGACAGGGGGCATGTGAAGAGCTGTGTGCCATATTCCATAGGAGGTGGAGCCCGGGTATATTGTGCAAGGGACAGTTGGTCCCACCCTAACGCAGGGGTGGGTTGGGGATAAGGATGTGATGAACTGTTGGTTCCACCCAAAAGGGCGGGTTCGATTCCGAGGAGGGAGCTGGGGATCACCCGCTCATGTGAACAATATGATAAAGGCACGGACCCTTGAACCTGGGGAAACAGGAAGTGGTTTCTCCGGGTGGACATTCATAAGGAGACCCCCCCAAGGGGAAAAGTTAACACGGGGGGGTGTGATGGCGTTGTTCCGCGGGAAGGAGCCTATAAAACAGGGAGGGATGTGGTGATCGGAGCTGTCAACCGGAAGTTGGAGGACCCGACGGAAACTGCCGGAGACAGCCGATCGCCACAGCGAGTTCGTGGAAGCCATCTTGTAAGTATGCATTGCCTGTTTCAGGGGTCTACCTAAAACCGTAGATTTGGGCGTTAATACTTGCAGGGTGCGAGCTACGGCTTACTCCACGGTGATCTAATAACGTAGTGTACACGGTGATCACTACAGTATATTCCACATTTCATTCTACAGTAACATGTCATTGAAAAGCATTAAATGAAATAGTTCCTCACTTATTGGGCACAGACAAAACATGATTAATGCACACACTGAACCTTAAACCAGTAAACACAAAACACAGCTCCCATTATACACCCAAGGAATATATAGATTCCTCTGTTACACTGTTGCAAACATATTGCATCATAATCCTGAAAGCTGCATGCACAGAAAACATCAACAAGACTAAATCTAAGACTAGTTGTACGTGCGTGTGCAGAGAAGACGCAATGCTATATTGTGGGATCATGTGGGAAGATCTGTGACTTCCATTTACCTCTGCAGGAAGATGACTACAAAATGAATGACTTTGATGATTTGAGTATGCGAGGTATCATAATGTTTGTATATTGAGGTTGACACCCGTACTGATGATTGTTATATACAGACTAGATAGGAGATGAGGAGCCTTGTGGTTTAGGCGTGAGATCGTAGATTCCTAATGCTGGTATAATATGTCAAGGGTATTGCTTGAAAACACACGCACGCACGCACGCACGCACGCACACACACACACACACACTGTATAATTTAGCCATACAAGTTGAAATACAAAGACCATTAGCCACATTTGCTGCTTGTCAAACTGTAGGTTGGTCTAATTAAGAAAAAAATAAGCAAACTCAGAAGTGGCAGTCAACACCAACACGAAAGTCCGCAGGTTCTCAAAAGTGAAGTTAAACTTGACCCTTGAAGATCTGGTGTAGAACTGGTACTTCAGCAACCCATGCTGGTTGTATGAGGCGACCGACGGGATCGGGCATCCGTCTTTGAAAGGCATTTAGAAGTTATACACATAAAAGACGCCGTCGTGTTGACATCCCTCAATTTTCACCTTTGTGTGAGATGGATGATGACAAGATGCTTGGTCAGTCGTGTCAGGGTCAAACACAGACATTATTAACCGGCGAATCCATGGAGTTTCCATGTTCATCACTGATGATCGAACACAATAAGGAAATGTCAGCGTAAGCGATGAAAGTCCAGAAGGTCAAACATGATGCCAGTGTTTCTGAAAACATGCTTCGTGCAACCTCTCATCTCTACTAATGAGGAAAAACCTATAGACATTGCGAAACTCTTATTGAAATCAACATACTTGATAACGCATATATTGGACCAATGCACCCTGTTACTCAGGGTGATAAACATTAGATTTGAACTGTTGAACTCCCAATTCACTAATGATCTGGGGAAATTTTAGACTGAACTACTTTGTATAAGCCAACTTTGGTGATGACTTTGATCTAATCAAAGCGACAAAACTCTGTCCTTATTAACAAGGGTCGACTGTACGACTATAGCATGAGCGCATGTGTGTATGAATCACTAGTAACATATAGAGATGACACCGGGTGTGTCCTGACCCCCGGTGACACCGGTCACAAACACATGCAAAGGCATATATCATTTGTTCACCTGAAAAAAGAAACCCATTGGAACGTAAATTAAACTAGGAATAGGGAATAACATAGGACATTCTTAGGTTTTTAGGATTCTTGTCAGTGATATGTTGACGCTCTTCGAAAAATCGCAGAATGAGCATGCTCGGAGCTGTAAGAAAATTGGTCAACAAAACTGGGAAAGTGTTCTATTTGGAAAGTTGAAGTTAGCCCTCTTGTCACACAGTCTTGTGGAAATTGCACTCTGAATCTTTATGGATAGGGTTAAACATGAAACAGATGAGGCGGTCTCACTGGATTCCTGTACTTCTTCTTCAGGTGGATCAGCAGAAGGGAATATCTGATGACTTTTGAAGGAAAGCATAGATCATAGATATACCTGAAGCTCAATCTAAACTTCTCAGATACCTTCTTTTGACTTTGCCAGCCGAGCAGAGCTTCTTGTATATGTGCATAAAGGAAAGGGTCTTCACAAAGTGGAGCAAGTTGGTGTCCATAACGTTGCATGCAATTGCCGAAGCGCACATAATTGTTTTCAAAATCTGGTCACCAGAGGTTGTTTTAGGCAGGTTACAACCTCAATCAACAGTGACACGACTGAAGGTCTCCATAAATAGCTAGCTTGTATCGCCGTCAAAGACGTGATTGTTTAGTTCCCCATACTGCCTGACACGTTTCAATTTGAAACATCCGGACGAAAACCAGGACAAAAGAAATTGTGTAAAATCGTATTACCAGTTTTGTTACACACATGGCACAGAAAGGTAAAAAAAATAATAGACCAAATGGATAACAAAACATTTCCTTCAACATTACGGCTGTCTATCAGCTTCCAATGTGGTCTAGTTGTTAGGATTCCCGGATTTCATCCAACACAAAAAAATCCATTTTCTTAAGACATCTTTGCAGAAAGCAGACTGATTCCAGGTACATCATGAGCATGCGTTCATGAATCACTATAAAATAGTGATGATACCAGGTGTTCGCCAAAAGATAAGCATATGCTGCCCCACAGGTGGCACCAGTCACAAACACATGCAAAGGCAAGTTATGTGCTAGAAGCACATGGAAACATACAGTAAATGTCAAATTAGGGCATCATTGATGTGTCAAGCTACAAATATAACACCTGGGTTTTCAGAGAGCATTACCCAAAAAGGTAGGACGCCCCCTTACAGTAAAGACTGGTGTGCCCATGTGTCTATCAGAACAGTAATTGTAATTTCTTGTCACAGCAAAGTGACTAGGAATTTCTTTAGGGGAACTATTTCTGCTTTTCATTTATAATTCAATATAAACTATATTATAACTCCGGGCGGATGCTCAAACCACTACACCACGGAGACGGTCCCCAGCACGTCGTCCCGGACAAATAGGACTGATAGGGTGGTAAGACTCGGTAAGTTGTCGTCATTTTTACCGAATAATGCTTTACTCCGAGCCAGGGTTTAGTGTGTTACAGTCGTGTAAACATGATATAAAAGAGACGAGCCTCTATAGAAGCAAGAAACAAACCTTGTAGATACACAGAATCCTCACTGATAAAAGGACCTTTCACTCAGAAATTGAAAATTGGTTTATAAACTGAGCCCATAAGAGCAGAAGAAGACTAAACAGAACGTCAATGGGTAACACAATGTACTTTTGAAGAACGGGTCGGCAAGACGAGAGGCAGTGGTATTATTGGGAAATACTAAAATAACTAATGTGACCCATGTACTCTGATACATTAACCTGGAAATACTGACGTAATTAGAAAGTCATGCACTCATCAGAAATACACATTACAGAGGCATTACATTATTGGACATGATAAACCATGCAATTCCACATGCTAATCGCATCAGGGAAACATCTACAGGAACCATCCTTTCAAAAATTTATAATGCAGACAAATTCAAATATCTATTTAGCCTCCTTTCTTCAGATTCAGCTTCTCATACCTTTGTCAGGTATTGCCTGATGTCATTGGTATGCCTGCTTCAGTGGGAACTCCTCCTTCTGGTGACCTGATGACAAGCAAACAAATAACCATTGTAGTTCATTATTTCATGTTTGTTATTTTCAGAATAATCTTACCAGGGTAATCGTAGCTGTATAGGCTTGACTTGCAAGTATTGTCTAAAGAAAACAGTTTGTCTCGTCAAAGAGGTTCTGTATCCTGTTTTATAGGGAATGTTTTTCAAACAAAGTTGCGTATTTCTTCAGAAAATTGTGTCAAAAGCAATGTCAGTTTACACGGGGATAACCCTCACGAACCTACACTGAATTACGCGGAAGACAGTTATTAGTGGATTACCTATTTATGAGTTTCCTTTTTCTCCATAATCCAAACACTCCAAGTAGTCCAATAGCTACTACGCAAGGTATAAGAACTCCCAACACAATAGCTAAGGTATTATCATCCTCTGCAATAAATGAAAAACAAAACAGTTACCTAAAATCAGGTCACATTTAAGATTTTTAGAAGACAAAATCCCCTTTATCCTTGGTTATACAATCACCAAATATCGTACATGTATGTATACAGGTAAAACGTCTATAGTCACAAAGCGTGTGGGCAAACTTCTTTGATGGGCATTTTAGAAGTTGAGTTGATGAAGCATGATCACAATTTTTATGGATAGACACTTTCTTTTATTCTGTGGAGGCGACGTTTCGACATAGGTTCTAATGTCATTGTCAAGCAAAATTGCCATCATTCTCCGTGTCGGTAGAATTGATATTATAGGAGAATCAGCTGTCCAGTGCAATATTATATGCTTTGTCTGGTTTTGTCCAATGTTGTATGTAGTTTGGTCATGTGAACAAGCAAAATTTAAACATATTTCCATGGAAGAGAACAGTTCATGTAAATGTCTTTGGTGGGTGGTGTTTGATAGTCACGATGTGTCTGAGACAAATTATAACTGTACACAAAGTCATAGAGCATACATAGATGTGGAGGGAAGCTTACCTGCCGGTGTGGGCTTGGGTGTTGTCGTTCCTTCACCTGAAACATAAAGGGAAAATCAGTAAGAGTCAGTATATCACATTATGCAAAATACATTATCATTTGTTAGAATTTACCAGACAAACCACGGCAGAAACAATATGGAGAAAAGATGAATGACATTTTGGATCGTAACCATGTTCAATCTGAGATACAAACACCACAATCTTTGGATATTTCCATGACTAAATAGCAGAATTGTGCATGGTTAGTTACTGAGCCTTAAACAATTCAACCACCGTTCAAAACAAATTTGATATCAAACTGATAGTTCAGTATAGTTATGTGACCGTTTATGAAACATCGTTCAATTACTTACAATTTATAGATGTCACGTACCTGGTCTGGAGGTCGAGGTGCTATGTGTGTTACAATCTGAAAAATGAATATGAAAAACATGACATTTCTCAAAATATGACTCAATTTGAGAGTCGAAATGACGTATACATGAAAGACTACTTGTGAATAAACTGTGAGCAGCCATTACGTTTTGACATTTACGCATCAAACATATAACTCAACGATTCACTTTCTGTTGCAGTACCGTAAGTGAGACAATATCACGTGCAAAATACTAAAATCTAAAAGCAAAATATCCAGGAGCATATCTCACCTTATGTCATGCTGTCGTATCTGGCAAATATCTTTCATCAGCAATCATGCATATTTTATGACATAGCTTGTGGCTAAATGTAACAGAAATGACTTTGAAGGTATTCATCTTAATTAAGTATTCATTCACATGCTTGCGGGGGCCATTATTGGGAAACGCATGTCTCACTTCCTGGGACATGCACGATACGGTTAGACGTAAATGTCCACGCACATTTTACCATTTCCGTTATGGTACTTGACAAGGTTTAGTCACAGTCGTGTGGCCACGGACTAGGTGATTTAGATTATGGTGCTTGACAAGGTTTAGTTACAATCGTGTTGCAACGAAATGGGGGATTTCGATTATTGTTCTTGACAAGGCTTACAAGCGTTTGGTACGAATTTTGGGATTTTGAATATGGTGCTTGACAAGGTTTAGTTTGGGGTATTTGGGGTATTGTTTAAAAATAGATATGCACACACGTATGACGAATGGAAATAGAAATGCAACTCATCACACAAAAGATGACATTTCTTTGTTACTTCCTGGAACGTTAGTAATGTTTTGTTCCAAGCATTCCCAGACAAAATGCAGATTAGTGAAATGAATAACAGAATTAGCCTTGTTATCTGCACATAAGACAGGCAGAGTTCAGTCTATCAAACACAGGGTCATCTTACATTTTTAGGGTTGTTTTGGGGATTTTAGAGAAACAATAAACAAAAAAATGAAGTTATTAAGAGGGAAAAGCGGATCTATTGACGTATTGATCTATTAATTGATGTATTTTTTCCTTCTGTTCATTTATTAATGACTTTCTTGTCTACTTATCTCATGCTATTAGTTTACGTGACTTAGAATACAGTTATCTAGTTTTCACGCTGCCCATTTGCCCATCCACCTATTCAAATATTTATATATACATTCACCAAGTTGATGTACATGCATATCCCTCTACTTAACTACCCAACTATTACGACCCGAAACATCACTTTTGCTAAATAACAGTATATTTCAACCATATAGCTAAAGATCTAAATACTTACACATGTATCTAGTTTTATTTTTTGTTGAATTACAAGTCTTCTGCTACTAATGAAATCCTACATTTCCAACATTTCATTTCCTTTACTTTTCACCGCAATGTGAATAAAATATGATGAAAATGTTGGGGGTGGGGGTTCTATATGTTTCCTTTTTAAACCTTTAAGAAAACCTTCGTTGGTGGGAAAATGGATGATGATACACAGAGCATATTCCATGTGTCAAATGAAATAAGGTGTATCTGTCATCGGGTGATGTGAAAATATGACGTTCTTCTGTCACGAGAAATTCACAAAACAATGAAACATTCTATTTTTATACTTTTACAACTTTGCTTAATTAGATTATTACGCTGAGATAGTTATCTACGTTATCCCTACTGTAAACTAAAACTATTCACTTCTTTGTTCATCCACACAGATAAAACACGGTTCGGTATTCGAAAATGAAATATAAATCGTGACAACACATATCGGTATCAGTTTCTATCTAATTCGTATTGCAATTAATACTTATGACTGACTGACTGAGTTTGGTTTTACGCCGCTTTTAGGAATATTCCAGCAACATCACGGCGGGGGACACCAGAAATGGGCTTCACACATTGTGCCCATGTGGGGATTCGAACCCGGGTCTTCGGCGTCACGAGCAAACGCTTTAACCACTAGGCTACCCCACCGCCCCTAATACTTATGATGATAAACATCAAACAATCATTACACTGAAGCATTGCTGATCATCAAACTTTGGACACATAACTTGTGACGAAATGTCTATGTTTTGCTACTCAGAATGTGTCTGATTTCATGTTAGGATCTAAAATCTACTAGGGAACCTCACTGTTCAAATTTTTTCAGGATATTCAAGTCAAAGCATTAACACAAACTACATGATCTATGTCAATACATTCAGGAGTGGTGCAGGTTCGTTCATACGAGGAGCTCCAGACTATCACAATACGTATATGTTTTCCTAAAGTCCTAAATGATAAAACTATGAAAAAGAAACAACACATAGAGCCAACATAACTACTTTACTTTTCCAAAATGATTTAAGTTTGGCATGGTTTGATCGAAAAATCGGTGATCTCTAGGTATCTTCAAACGGATAAAAACGGTGTTTACGAACCTTGACGTATATCGCTTGAACCTTCACCTAAATAGTAGTATCTAGTAGTAAAGTGTGCACTTCCCATGTTCACAGGTGCATAAGGATTGTACAGGCATATTTGTCAATTGTTTAACAACATCCGTTACTTAAATATCGCTTAATGTTGAAATCATCTAGAAGTTCCAAGATAATGATAGGGCTTTCCTTACAGGAAGAGTGTATACTAAACGCCAAAAGAAACGTTGCCCTCCTTCCTAAGGTACCTATCTTCAGCTGGCGTTGTGACGTATGGACGTCCACTGCTTGGTTTGTCTACGGTGACCCCAGTCTCTCTGTAGCGCTGAATCAGTCTTATAACCCTGATACAATGGCGTTGGCAACAGCATTGTATGTCGACCCCATCTGCACCATCCCAATGGCTCTTTCCCTCTCTTCAGCTGTTGGCATATCGTGGCATATTTCTTGTACTTGTGTATCATACCATGTATTCTAGGCTCTCTTCATACCCTATAGAATCATTCTACATGTGAAATGGAGGCAAATACTGCTTCAATATTGGTGCGTTTTGGCGATTGATATTGCTATGTGTAAACAGAAAATGGAAAAATGTTACTTTGCAAACAAAAAATTTAACAAAGATAATTTTAGATGTTCCCAAACATTTTTTCACAATATCAAAAACACGTTTTACTTGTTTTTATTAATGCAAATCAGTAGAAAATGTTTTAAAAGACTGAAATCACAGGAATGATTATTTTACAATTTTTCACACTCTACAACAGTTGTTTCTTATTTTAATAGTTGAAAAATGGCGACTTTAAATGGTTTATCATTGTCCCAAAGCAGAATTTTATGTCAACCTTTCTCACTGTTATTGTTTTTTTTCGGCATGATAATATAGGTCAATTGAACTCTTCTGAAAAAGATGCATTTCACCTAAATATGAAACATTTGAGAATTTTTTTTCGTGATTTGCATAAAGCTGTTTTATTAAGCTTCCTTGTAAACCAATACCTTATAAGATATCTTTGATAGTTTTTCAGTAATTCATAAAGGTAGGAGGGTAACGTTTCTTTTGGCGTTTAGTGTATTTGTGTTACAGATCGGATGCTTTCAGTACTGAATAAACTATGTTGACGTATGATTGCCTTTTCGAAGCTGTTCGCAAGTAGCATTATGTTCATTTCAAGTGTTATGGCAGTCTGCCGAGTATATCTACAGGTAGAAGTGACAAAACCCTTTCCACATCCATAAGAAACAGTGTTACAGCTACACGATATGGTTTGTAAACAATCGAGTCTGGACCAGAAGTTCTAGTGGTTGAACCATACGATAGGATGACTGAGCACGTGTTAATGAATCAGTATGTCAGGTTTTCATGAACAGATGAGCGTATCCTGCCCAAAATGGGGCATATGTAAAGCCCTACATCCATCACTGTTTAGACGACAGCACCATACTATCTGTATTGCCAACTTGTATATTTGTATTTCATATCAGCATCATCTACACTCCAAGCACCCACTACTTAATCGATCGACAGATCTACTCAACCATTCTTCCCTAACAAGGTTAATATGATTCAAGCTATTTGATTCACCACTTTTGTAATCTGTCATATTATATCCGTTAAGTAATATCAATATCAATGAAAGATGTGAGATTCACAAAATTATCTGCGTTCCCAAAATTGTACCGAAGAAGCTAAAATACCATCAGTTACACAAGCACTGTTTAAACCTATAAAGGTAAAAACCTTTCTTTTTTTTTTGTATTTTCAATTCAGAATATGTATGCTTAGAAATGAGGATGTATATAAAACCTAGAGTTTTTTTAGGTTCCTTTTTTCAACTTCAGGTTCTGCAAGTGCCAGTGTGAGTATGGTTTTATGCCACTTTTAGCAATATTCCAGCAATATCACGACAGGGATCACCAGAAATGGGCTTCACACATTCTGCCCATCTGGGGAATCGAACCCAGCTCTTCGTCGTGACGAGCGAACGCTTTAACCTCTAGGCTACCTCACAGCCCCGCAAGGGCCAGAGGAATAGTACCGAAGATTAAGTAATGAAAAGGGAAATAATATCATACACAACGAAATCAGAATATATTCCAGTAGTATAGAGGATAGCGGTTTCAGCTCAGTCCTCCTAAAGCAATATTGTCATGAATTGAAGGCCCTACAAAGTATGAAAATATTGTAGAATGATGAGAACCATCAATCGATGTTCATAGTTTAAAAGTGTATAATTTTTTTTCCCTTTTAGAGAAAACATATTGTAAGAAGTATAACGAAAATGAATCAGGAAGAAAAATTGATGTATCAGGACATACCAAGACAGTGGCTTCAAGATATTGATGAAGCAATGCATGATTTACCAGCATCGTTTATTCAGAAAATATCAGGGAGAGTAGGAGAATCAATAGGAATATTTGGTTGGAGTAAGCGAGAAGGTAAAAGCGGAGGGGTTATTTGGGCAAATAACAGTCTGGAGAGAGCGTTAGGAGAGAATTCTCACTACGCTGTAACACTACCATTTGCAAAACAGACAATTAAGTGTGTAGTAAGAGACGAAGGCGATTCAAATGCTGGTTTTGAAATTCATGTGGGACCAGCTACGACATTCCGGAATAACAAATGCAGACTAATAGCTTACTGTCCAACCACATTGACGGTCTTGCCTAACATCATAAGACCATCAGATTACGATTTTGAGTGAGGTACGACTTGTAATTCCTCTCACACGAGTCCTCGGCCTGGCCCGTCTTTGAGATAATACAGATTGGGTTCCTTGTCATTGATATTAACTCAGTCGATGTTGTACGTTTTCATCAACCATATTGGATCCATAGCACGTTTTCTACTATCTCCCTCGTGTTCACCCGTCTGGTACAAATACCTAACAATGACAGAGTCTGGTAATTTTTCTCTTTTGTGCCTGGCGCAGATGATCCGACAGTGATAGATTTCATTTTGATGGTTTCGACGTTTTTCTTGCATACGAGTCAAGTGACTTCGTTGTTGATGGCCGACACAACTCGAGGCAAATGTACAACCCGTTCTGTAAATCGTTTCTCGGGGGTGATCATATCCTGTGCATAATGATAGCTGAACAGTCGCTTGGCTAAGGTGCGGTTGAATCTCTCGACTAAAGGCTTGACTGCAATGAGCTCCCGCCATGGCTCGTTTAACCCGTACTTTGTGCTTAGCCAGTAGCTGCGACACAGCTCCCATAAACTCTCATCTGGGATCGACCTGCAGCTCGGCAGGCAAGGTTATGTGACTGCACTGGTATATGCGTTTGGGTGCTTTGGTGACTTAGGTCGAATCTTTCTTTGTCAACGCTTTGGCTTCTTCATAGAAACTGGCAACATCCACGACTGTCAGTGCATACTTGTACGTTTTACGTCGTGCTTGATATGTTTTTTCACCAAGTATTTTTTCACGCCTTTCACCTTTCTGATTTTGTCATTGTTTGCTTTCTTGATCGAATACATTTTAGGCCTCAACTCAACGTATTCAGCGATCGTCATGCCAGCATGCGGTAGATGTGTTTCTCCATGTCCTCATACACGTCCTCGGTATGAATTTCCATCAGCAGCGAATCCGTGTCCGTGTACAGCACCTTGCATTGATCGCCGTACTGCGTTTTGACTTCGTTGTAATAAAAGTCGTACATCAAGTGTTTGGATAAGTCCAGGATGCTCATCCCCACGTAAACAGGCCGGTTGAATTTGATGTGGCTTTTGTTCATGTGCAGTGCCACCAAGTCGCCAGAGAATATCTTGTTTCAGTTGAATGCCGGGGTGGCTATCAGTTTCCTGAGGTTTTCTTCCTCGTGAACTCAGACTTACTTCAGGTCGAGTCGTTTAGCAAATTTTCCATAGTCTTGCCAAACACCAAGTTGTTCATGAGTTTGTAGAGATTTTTTTCGAAATTGCTGCTGGCTAGTTTTCGTAAATCCGTGTTCATTCGGATGTACGGCTCCATCCACGGACTTTGATTGAATTGTAGCGCTCGGTGAATTTTTTTCAGCTTCATTCCCCACGACATGTACAGCTGCAGGTTTCTGTAGTGCACGATGTACTTTTTCTTATCCATCAAGTTGCGCACGAGTTTCTTTATCTTGGCCAGTTTACTTTTGTCTAGCAAGTCTCGTTGGTAGTCGGACATCCAGTCTTGATTCATCGCAACCTCTCGGGAGCCAGTGTCCAGCTGTTGTGTGGCCAATGTAACTCTGCAAGATAGTCCCAGTCCACTTCGCGTATGTAGCCAACGTTCGAATCCGGAGCGATGCTCGGTCAAAAAGTTTCAATTGCACGCTGGTCTTTTTCAACAAGGCATCCCAGGAGAGACCGGGACTGGTGTAATACCAGACAGGATCCAAGTCGTATTGTTTCAAGCTGTTTTTTCTGAATATTTCGAAGACGTCAGCGAGCAGCAGCAGTTTTCAAGTAGAGATCGTGGTAATCGCCTAAAGTCATGCAGACCAGTTTTTCCCACACGTAGAGTGCATGCGAGTTATCGCCCTCCCCGATACCCGAGTCGGTCAAGTGGGTGTAAAAGCCGTCCATGGGAGGTAATCGCATTTGGTCAAATCTGGACCAGTCGTCCATGTACACGTACGGATGAACGACTTTCCTCAGTAACAGAGGCCGAGTCGACACGTCAGTGTATCAATTGTTTATATGGAAGGCGTCGGGGTCATTCGCTTTCACTAGATTGTCTAGCGACCACAGCAAAAACCAAAAACTATCTATGAATTTTCTCCATATTGTTCGGAATGGAATTTATGTTGCCTTCCATTTTTTAGATGGCTTGCATAATGAGGTGAGAATCGTATTCGCCAAGGTTGTGCAACACAGGCCTGACCTCATTTTGCTTTCACCTTATCAAAACAAATTTAGGGTTGACTGCACATCACATAAATTCTGTTATACTTTTAGAAAAGTAGACTCTTCCACTGAGATTCAGGGCATTCAGAGCAACTTGACGCCTCAAAGCTTGGGCATAGTGAGAAAAAAAAAAGCCTCGAACTGAGCTGCCAGGGAAGATCTCACTCACAGCACTGATGACAGCCGATTCGAAGTCTGTCTGGTTCACATCTGGGGAGAGTTCTACACTAGTTCTTGCACTAACAGTGTCCTTCAGCAATCTAAATAACCTAACATAAGTCTGCTTGGTCTTGTTTGGGAGCAGTGAAAATGCCACAGGGTACATCCTGCCATCCACCAGACAATGAACGATGTGATCTTCATTCTCAACAGGAGGATGTGTGTGCAGACTAATGGAGGTGACGTGGTCGCCGATGGTGCTACATCTTCCATTGCTGCCAGGAATGACACACTTCCAGTGAACTGCAAGTTGACGCTTGACGTTCAGTTTGTGTCGGTATCCAGCACGGAGTACTTGTTTACCGCCTCTCTGTGAAGTAACAAACTCAGTTCTCTTAAGATTTGCCATTTTGACGCTGAGTGTGAAACTTGCAGAGGTTTATATACGACATTGCAAAAACAGAATAAGATGAGATGAGCATCTTATGTTAATACAATCAAAACATGTATGGTTTATCAAAGAAAGAACAATAAGCAGATAAGCAATGTAAGTAGATGAGTAAGTCGGTAGACAATGTACAAGATCTATTTGTTTAATGTTAACAGCCAGTTGGGTAATACCTATTATTATGATAGGGGTGGTAGAACTGGCCATTATAATCACTGTAGGCGAAATGAGGTGTAGGCAATATGAGGGCAAGCCGCAACACCACGGGGATGAGTATGATTTTGGGATTGATTCTCAGTTTCAAGTTGCGCGCATTGCGTGGGGCACTCTTTAACGGCTGTTGACGGACAGTGTTCTCTCACTGAATCGCTGTTAAGCTGTTGTTTGCACACCTGGCAATGAGTAGCCTTCTTATGAGCTCTCAAGTCGTGTCATGTCATGTCATGCGCATGGGGATGATTCTATATAAATTTTTCCTGATGATTCTTTCTTTGTGTTGCATGCAAATGAGAAACTTCTCGGCTGCATCTGGACCTTGGTAGATCACTGGAGGATTCGTTTTCCCGTCGTATCGGACCACCATGTAACTGTTGCGTATTCTATTGGTGTAGATAACGTAGGGCCCGGCATTTGTTTCTTGTGGTTGACGAATTTTAAGATGTTGTTGTCTTCCTTGGGCATGTCACCCTCTGCCCCACGCCTAAGCAGTCCTCTGCGTGACGGTTTTTATGCTGCCAACTGCCCACATGGATCCCATGTGCGTCAATCGTTCCAACGATTCCTGTATTTTTGGCAGCGACAAGTCAATGGTTGAATTGACCAAGGAGTCGGGTTGGAGTACGACTTCCTGCTTGCTTAAGAAATAAGGCTCGATGTGCTTGGTGCCACCGTCTGCTGCTTATCGAGCAACATTTTCACCGTCAGCTGGTACTGATCTTGCTGGCTATCAGCGGCTTAACGCCATTGATATCGATGTTCGAGTCGATGACCATCTGCCTGCCTCGCAGATACTGACCTATGCCATGCTCCGTGAGCACGAATCTCAGTTCGACCGGCTTGCTGTCTTCCAGCAATGCGATCAGCTTGGCTTTACAAAGCTTGGAGTAACCCTGCAGCCCAAGCTCACTCGCTTCGTTTTTCAATCGTTTCACAGTTAAGGGTTTGATGAATTTAATGTCGAGTAGCTCAAAGAGTTCCTCATGCGAGAATAGCCTGTCAATCCACGCTCATTGGCTATGGCTTTCAACTCTCTGACGGGAGTAGTCATGGTTGCTGTATTCACAAGTTAAAACGAATGTCTAACAGTTTGTTATGTCTTCAAGTGAAAACAAATGTCTAACAGTTCAACTTGCTGTATTCACAGTTTGCTATGTCTTCAAGTGAAATGAATGTCTAACAGTTCGTAGAACTGTTGTATGTATACATATGAAAAACCTGTTTATGAAAATTATTAAAATCTAAATATTTTAGATATTTAAATACTTACCTTACCATAGGTCTTATGCATATTACCTCAAGCACTGCTTAAAAGAGATCAGACAGTCGTTGATTCAAAAATCACTTTTACTGACCAGGTCTGAAGAACCCAGAGAGGGGAGGAGCATCCAGCGTTGGGGAGTTACCACCCTATGGTACGGTAAGTCTCTAAATATCTCAAATATTTAGATTTTAATAAATTTTTATGGATTCGACAGTAGGATGGTGGTGTCGAGCTCTACAGGACCATACCAAGTCAAAAGCAAGACCACATGTCAAGAGCAACCAGGAGAACTAACTGAATCGGCAGGCTGACGTAGGAGGCGCCTGTAACAAGAAACACATAGTAACCCAAGGACACCCAAGGTGTAAGTTATCCTTAAGACCAAAAGGGTAAGGAGAAGTAGTTACCTAATGGGCGGTAGGTCGGGTGAGTTGCTGAGCAACCACCAGAGGACCAAAGGATTGAAGACCTTCAACATCCTCGACGGCCAAATCCCGCAGGTAGTGGCTAGCGAAGACAGTAGAGGCCTTCTAGAAGCATCCCTCCATGATGGCTGGCACCGTGCAATTCCTATGGAGAGCCATGGTGGACGTCAGGGTCCTAATCTTGTGTGGGTTATTTGCTGTAGGATGAGGTAGACCCTGTGCAACATAGGTGGCCAGGATGGTCGTACGTAACCAGAACGCAATAGTATTTCTATTAACTTCACCTTTAGCCATAGAGGAAATGGGGATAAACAGTCTCTTGCGAGAGTGCGTCTTGGATGATGATTGGGCAATATACATCTTAAGAGCCCTCACAGGACAAATCAGCTCTTCCTCAGCGTCGTGGGGTCCTAGAATGAAAGACAAAGGAGGAACAGAAAACATTATGTCCGGTGGTCCTGGTAGCTGATTCTTAGCCACAAAATCCCAAAGGAGTCCCAGATGAACAGGACCATGCCGCGACTGTTCAAAATGGACCCTGGTGACATCCAATGCGTGGATCTCACTGACCCTAGCCGCCGTAGCCAGGCCCAAGAGAAAAACTGTCTTCCTGGAGAGATTCTCAAATGAGTCCAGGGGCTCGTAAGGCGGACCTCTCAGATGCCGGAGAACGATGTTAAGGTCCAAAGCAGGAGGACGAAACTTTGCCTTCTGGTCCTCCAGATTGAAAGCTTTAAGTAAGGCGATGAGTTCCGGCACCTTGGAAATCTTTTTGTCACACTTGACTGCCAACACAGAGTTAAGAGAAGACAAATGCGTTCCTATAGTGTTACCCTTGAGACGCAGGGACTTCCAAAGGAAAAGAAGGAACTCTGCTATAAACTGAGTTTAGGCCCTTGGCCTTCAGCGCCCGTTGCAGATGATCCAACCGAACAGATGAAATGGAGTCGGATCGGGATGCAGCTGTCGACTGTGCTGATGTCTGCGCAGATGAGGCCACTCTGGCAACTGTAGTTGATTTCTTCCGGCGAGACGGCGCGGATCCGGGAACCAAGTTCTGGTTGGCCACCAAGGCGCAACCAAAAGCAGACGAATCGTCACTGTCTGCTTGACCTTTGCTAACACTGCTGGCTGCAGAACTGGTGGTGGAAAGGCATATGCATCCAGACCCTCCCATGACAAGCACATGGCGTCGGCTGCCCATGTCGCAGGATCTGGAATTGGAGACACGTACAACGGCTGCTGTTTGTTGAACTTGGTTGCAAACAGGTCGATCACAGGGCGACCGTGACTGTGGCGTAGAAGGTGAATGCTTCTGGTTGTAGCATCCACTCTGTTGGCGATAGCTGGCCTGGCCTTGAGAGAGCGTCTGCTAGGACGTTCTTGCACCCTGGGATGTGCCGGGCTCTGGCTCTGATGCCATTGTTGTGCAGGAGATTGGCCAACAGAAAGGTCTGCTCTAACAACCATTTGGACCTGGTTGTTCCCTGGTTGCGAATCAACCACACCACCTTAGAATTGTCCGACGCTATCAGGAGCCTGGTGTTCCGCAGCAGAGGAATCCATTGTCGAACCGCTAGAATGACTGCTTGGAGCTCCATGTTGTTGATATGCCACCCTAGTTCGGCGTCGGACCACAGCCCCGAGGTGGTCTGGTCGCTGAGGTGTGCACCCCAACCCTGAAGAGACGCGTCTACGAAAAGTTTGTGATCGTGAACAAACTCTGTCAAGGAGACTCCTACGCAGACGTTCGACTCTACAGTCCACCAGCGGACATAAGCGTGGAGATGCAGAGGCAGGAGGAATCTCGACTGAAGATCGTCTGCCTGGATGTAAGGCAAGAGGAAGCGCTGTAACAGCCTGAGCATCAGACGACCTCTGAGCGTCAAGTCCTGGGCTGAGGTGAGGAGACCTAAGAGGGACTGCCACTCCCTGAGCGTGAGTGGCTGGGACAGACCCCGGCTGGCGAAACTGACAACTTCTCCAGCGATCCTGCGGAACCCTGACAAGGTCGCAGTGAGTCAGGAATAAGCCTCCTATGAACGTCAGTTCTTGGGACGGCTCCAGGTGCGACTTGTCCATGTTGATAATCCATCCCAGTTGCTCCAGAAGGTGCACGGCGAAAGTCATCTGTCTGCGAAGCAACTCAGGATTGAGGTGGTTCATGAGACAGTCATCTATATAAGGGTTGAAATCGATGCCCCTGAGATGGAGGAACCGGGTGATCGGCAAGGTAATCCGAGTAAAAAGCCACGGGGACGTTGAAATTCCAAACGGAAGCACTTTCCACTGGTAATGGGAACCGTTGAAAAAGAACCTCAGGTACTTCCTGTGACGATGGTAAATAGGCACATGCAAGTAAGCATCCTGGAGGTCAAGGCTGGCCAGCCAGGTCCCGGGCGCAAGCTTGTCACGAAGCTGTTCCAGGGATATGATCCGGAAATGAGGTGGCTCCCTTCTTCAGCGACCTGAGTAGGGGTGCCTCCCCCTACCACTGCCGGGCGTCGAAGGGGGCTCCCGCAGACAATCTTGTTGCCGGCGCTGAAAATCGTGGTCGGACTTGCAACGGCCACGTCGTCTGCCAGAGGCACTCTCGACCGAATCTCTTCTGGGGACGTAACGGCGCTTCCCTCTACCCCTCGTAGCCGACCTGCCACGAAAGGCTGAACTTAACGCTTCAAACGTACATAAGGACACCTCAGTATTCGTAAGCTCCGCGTGTTCCTTATAGACTTCGGGAATTCTATCATCAAGTAAGAAGCGAGACACAAAAGGGGCTGTCAGGAGTTTCCTTTTAAACTCTTCCTGCCAGGAGCAAGGCTCGAGGAAAACCTGTTCGCCGAACAACAGTCGTCATGGCCAACGCCGTCCTGAGGTGTGCCAGCAAATCATGAAGCACCTTACCCTGCCATTGGAACAGGGTGGTATGGTGTTCAATCCTCGACGCATTGTCTTCAGTAAGATCCCAAGCTGCAGCCAAAGTCGCTGAGGCCAACGCCGAAACAAGCCTTACATCTTGGAATCCTGTACACGATAAGACGACTGTGGAGAACCCGATAAATGTTTGAGAGATTCATTATGAGCCGTGCCTCCATCAGCAAATTCAAGCTATGCTATCTTATAGTCTCCTTTCCGTGACTTAGGAGCCTTTAAAGTAGTATTGAGAGACAGCTTCGCAAAATCGGCATCTAAAGAAGCCACAGCGTCGCCACCATCGGGTGAGGCGGGAGGAGTAACTCGGGAGAAGACCTAATAGCTCTCGGGTTGTCTCCTGAAGAGGGAGAAGGACACTCCAGCAGTCTATCGGCAATCCAGTCAAACAGGGAGGATAGGGGGAGGTAAGTACCCCCATCTCCTTCCTCTGGTGATGTCTCCTCATTATAGTCGGGAGAGAAATAATGCTCATCATTGTCGTCCCAAGACACGGCCGGAGCATTATACTGTTGGCCAAAGACAGCAGATGTCGGGTGCTCGGATGACACCTGAGAATCAGTAACTGCCGGAGAACATGGTCGTCGTGGCGAGCGGCAAACAGGAGGAGACCTAGAACGGGACCGATGATAGCGCCTCCCACAAGTCGGCGACCTTGAACGCCTATCCCTATCGTTGGAACGTCTGGGAGAGCGACACCTGGAATCGGATTGACGACCGCGATGACTAGAATCAGAGCTAAGACGAGGGCTGCTGGACCGACTGCGGTGACGAGCAGACCTAGAGCGAGATTGCCTAGAACGCCGGGAACGCTCAGCCTCCTGGCGTCTGGAATGCTCTTCCACTAACTGACACTGTAAATCTTCCTCTCTAGACATCGTAGAGACAGGTGCCTTCTTAGGGATATGGTAGTCTACCAGCGGTGTCGGCGTTGGTGTCGGCATCGGCACTGGCATCGGCGCTGGTTGAGGTAGCAGCCCAGCCATGTCAGAGCTAAGTGCTGCAGCCGTCGGCCCTGGGAGTGCACTAGGCGTAGGGGCAGCGCTAGGTAACAAGGGAGTAGGCGTTGGCACGGCCTGGCACGGCGCTGGCTTGGGCTTCCACTGCTGCCGGCAAGAGGAGCGTCCTCAGAAGCTTCTGTACCTCCGGATGAGATAAAGCATCTGCCCGAGACAAATCAACAAAGGCGCCAGACGGTTGTTGGGCTTCAGGCGTCAACAGACGCGGCGCAGGGGTAGGCGTCTGTTCTGTTGAAGGAGAGGAGCGTCCGGCGTCCGAGGAGGAGGAGATCGGGACCCCACCAAAGAACCAGGTGACGACATCTTCCTCTTGCCTTGCGACAACGGGTTCTTCTTGGCTGCGATATAGGCCTTGAAATCGGCAACAGACAATGGAGTACAAAAATGACAGCGCTGGGCAAGGGAACAGACAACAGTGGTGCAGTCCGGACACCAAGGGTGGGGATCCTTGGCAGATTTCTGCACCTTGCAGATGCTACAAACCTGCCGGGTCATGCACAAAGCTGTAACACACGAAAAAGTTGAAACATAACAAAACGTAAACACACAGCGAAAAAAAAACCTGCAGGTAAAATGGAAAAAAAACCAACAGCAAGAATGGGCAAGCCCAAGCAGGCGAGACAGTAGAGAAACAACCAAGATGGCTGCCCCCACTGAGCCGAGAAGCGTGTGAAACAAGCACAAAATTAGGCAATAATATCAACCCACACAACACCAAGCATGAACATTATGATGAAAGAGACATAGGAGAATACAATACATCAAACATGCCAAGTGTAGAGACACTCACAGCGTGAGAACACACCCCACACCAAAGTGAGAAACATGAGGCAGCTAGGTAGGTGAAGTTTTACTTTAATTATATTCTTCACCCTCACAGAGAAGAATAATAAGACATAAAAAACACACCACCAAAAAGCAATCAATAACTTAATATCTGAAAGAAACAGTACGTAACAAGCTAGCGAAAACAAACGTCTGACATGTAGCACGCTTAAAGAAAAGTGATTTTTGGATAGACCG
Source organism: Haliotis rubra (assembly GCF_003918875.1). Classification (NCBI taxonomy): domain Eukaryota; kingdom Metazoa; phylum Mollusca; class Gastropoda; order Lepetellida; family Haliotidae; genus Haliotis; species Haliotis rubra. The sequence continues at coordinate 643,145 of NW_025767283.1, read as the reverse complement.
CGCTTGCACGGGAGGGGAGATCACGTCACTTCCGTGCCTATACACTCGTCGATACTTGAGGCAGCCATTCTAGAGAATAGCAAACCAACGACTGTCTGATCTCTTTTAAGTGGAGCTTGAGGTAACATGCATAAGACCTATGGTAAGGTAAGTTAAAAATTTAATTAATTCTATTTTTATTTTGCGGAACTGTCGGCATTTGTGCATGTAATCTTTTTACTTGTCGTATATGAGTTTGAACCTGAAGACATCGCCGCCGTGGGCCTTGCACAAGCGATTAGGTGCACCTCTTCTACCACATGCGGCGTGGAACATTATCGATAACCCTTACGATCCTTCGCGGGGAATTTATGATTCCCATGAATAAAGACTTTCAACTTCACGGTGTGAACCACAGTCTCAGTAAACTGTACACATATTTCTATCAATCCCAAAACGTTTAAAATCGCTTATGTGGGTGGTAGGTACGTGCCCGGATACCACACGCTTATGGGCCCTACGACGAATGATCAAATTCACCTTTTGTACATCAAACTAACTGAACCTGGAGTGGCCACCGCGTGGATGAAAATTATATTGAAAACGTCAAAAGGGTTGGGGTAACATACGGTTGGGGTAACTAGGCTTTACTCGCATCGTCGACGCATACTGGCCAAATGGTAATAGTGGCACCTTCACCGGCCTGGCCGCCAACTGTTTGATCGCTCCTGGCACGTGCAGTCGTAGTCATCAAAAACCAGTTGTACATCGATCGCACGACGGCACTCGTGGTCGGCAGGATCGCTGTCAGACTGTCTCATTTGGTTAAAAATTCCTTAGTGGCAACATACAACATGCCTGCCATGGCGACGACGAACGCCCACAGGTTTCGACCAAGCCAAGTGGCCGTTTTTGACAGCAAGCCCAGCAGCCACGAGACGATGCTGCCTAGGATGCCCGTGAATACTTTGGTGGCTTTGCCGGCTTGTTTCGCGAGTGTTTCCCCAAGAGATTTCAGATGGTTTTTTTATCCAGTCTCTGATATCGTCAGTAGGGCGGCTTGGTGGTGGTGGTGGTGTGCCGCTGCCAGTCAGGGAGACGACTTAGGCCGATATAATAAAGCTGAGCGCCGTCAGAATGCTGGCGATGGTGATCCCTTGTTCAGGGCTTCATCTAGATTTTTAAGGTCCCATGGGGGAAAACTCGAAACCGGGTAAGAAATTGTCCCAGTATGTGGCCAATATCATTTTGACGTCATACGATGCTTCTTGTGCTTGTTGCGGCACGTTTTTCAAATCGTCTCAATTCAGATCGTCTCTGCCATGGCACTGAGCTTGGTGCTTCCTGTTTGCAGATCTTTGTTGACCTTCAGTGGAAGTTTGGGTCATGCGCCGGCGTAATCCGGAGGCTTACACCGTGTTTTCCGACCAAAGTCGGCAGAGTGAGTAGTTTTCTCGTGCGGGCCTTCATGAGATTGATCCCCGGATTGCATGTCCAGCCACAGCACGTTCTTGTTGTTTACGTATTCCCCAAACGAAACGTCAGCAAGAACAAGATCCTTAATGACCACATTGATTACGGCGCGCGCTTGATCGCCGGCAGTTTTCTTCCAGCATCACGGCGTTGAGTCGGCCAGTGTAAAAGTATATCCCAAGCGCCACAAAGTCAAATCACATCCGTTCGGACAAATGTCTTGACATTTCATGGTATTGTGTTTGCTTATGGTTCTCCAGAGGTCATTGTCGTTGATGCCGAGCACCTCGTTTCCGCTGATTTCAATCATGGTTTTCTTGACGATGGCTCGACCGATGTTCTTTTGTCGTTCTTGGACTCCAAGGTGATGTTTAAAGCCAGTCGAGCCTGGGGACTATGACAGGTTGGGGAATCGAACCTGCAGCGTTTGGTTTTGATAGATTGTGCTCAAATTGTTACTGATCATCATGAATTGACGAATGGCTTTGACTCCGAGCAGAGCCCTCAATCTTCAGAAAGGATCTAGTTTTTGTCTGTTTTACGATATTGTTATATACGTATAAAAATTGCATGTTAACTATAAATATATATGGGCTGAAGGCGGCGACAATATCGGATTGGACAATTTAACCACCACCACAACCACCACCCCATTGCTCGATGATGATGACAAAGCAGACACCGTTCATGTGCGACACCATAAGACACGAACTCTTAAAGCAGACCATGAACGATTATTATTATGCGTCAAATGTCAGCTGTAGGTGAAAAGCAATCATGGGGTCGATCTCATGAACGCCCACACGAGAAAACCTCTCACTCTGTCTACTCGTCATCAACTTCGTCCCCAAAGAATTAAACCTACAACATCACACCGGCGACGCACGACTTCCACTGAAGGTCACCAAAGATCTGCAAACAGCAAGTACTGAACTCGGTGCCACGGCAAGCGTGTTCAATCTAGACGACCTGAAAGATGTGCCAAAACACGTACAAGAAGCGTCGGACAAAATACAAAAAATAATGGCCATGTACTTGGAAAAAACCCTCACCCAGTTTTGAATTTCCTATCAGGGAACTTAAAGCTCTAGACGAGGCCTGGAAAACCATATGCGGAGAACTCGTGAACAACATGGCCAAAGTGAACCGCATAGCTCTCGAGAAAAGAAAACTCACTGAAACACAGGACAAATACGAGGTTGACATGATCACCAAAGATTGTGCGACCTGGAGGACCAGAAATCATGCCAACTGGAAGTGGCTTCCACCAACACTTCGATCGCAAATCAGATGAATGCTGGAAACCATTGACAGAGTCTTAGACGAAGACACCACGGTAACCAACAGAATCCGAATTCTGTTCTGAGAACAAGGGATCACCATTGCCAGCATTGCCACCAGTGGCGGCACTTGTCTTCATCATACCGACCTTAGTCATCTCCCTGACAGGCAGTGGCACGCCACCACCACTGTCAAGCTGCCCTACTGACAATGTCAGAGTCCGGATAAAATAACATCTAAATTTTTTCAGAAGCACTCACAAAATTATAGGAATAGGTGTTCAGTTTACCGAGACCGTGGTTCACACTGGGAAGGCGAAAGCCTTTATTCGTGGAAATCATAAATTCCCCGCAAATACATTCGTATGTGCAGGATCGTAAGTGTTATCGATCATACTCTACGCCGCATCTTGAAACAGTGTGACCGCCTTACTCAGTTTGTCCGTTCCATAGTCGAGTGTTACACCTGATCCAGTTGTCCCACACCATAGGGCAGGTGTTGCCTATTGTTGACGAAGAGCTTGTTGTTGGTGTCGGCTATGTTAGTCCATTAAAGAGAACGATCTGGAGTCGACCCAACATATTGTCAATCACGTGCAGCAGTTGAACAGGCTTGCCGCTCTTTTTTTTGGGGGGGGGGGGGGGAGTGTGCTTGCTCAACAACAAATCTTCAAACCTCTGGGAGCCGAACTCAAACTGAACGATTGCATCGGCACGGTCATGCTATCAAACAATGCGAAAGACAACTTCAGACTCGGCCGACGTCTGGCCAGAACGCTCGGGTTGACATCAAATGAAATACCACCACAAACCACCGTGACGGGCATGAATGTGACGGGCATGAATGTGACGGGCATCAATTAAATATTAATTTCTAACTTATATTATATAGGATGGGTTTGTATCCTGCCATGGACGAAGCAGTGAAAACACTCGAATCCATGGACGATTTTGTTTGTGACAAATAACCGACATCAAACACCAACTGGAAACATGATACACAGGGCACACCGCACAAAAAAGAACACAGAGCTGTGAATGCTGTTGATGGCGTGGACACAGCGCTCGTAGCAGCCAGCATGGGACTCCGGGCATCTGGGGTTGGCTTATTATCGACTATTATTGCCACACCCATCGCACTTGGGTTAGAAACAGCAGCTGGGGTATCGGGTTCGCGGGAGTAGCTCTTAAATTCATTTCACATCAGCTGCAACATATAGCATTGAAGCACGACGAGATTAGGGTTTTAGCTGAAGCCAAGTTGAACACAATCAAGGATCACATATCAACAGCACTCGCAGACAGCAAGATCACGGAGGAAGATTTCCGTTTGGTGTTAGCAAAACTCGCCAAATACCAAAGAATGAAACAAGAATTCGAACCAAGTCCCCAAGACGAGTGACATTGGCGAACAGGAGAAAAAAAGCTCATAGAGCAGGGCAGACAAAAAGCCTGTCAAGCATTCTATTCCAAAGCCAAAGAGATCATAGGAGAATAACGCTGAACTGTTTCCTCGATGTCAATTTGGATTCTGCGTGATATGAACATTGAATGATGGTACAATATTTTCATACTTTGTAGGACCTTCAATTCCTGAAAATATTTCTTGAGGACGACTCAGCTGAAACCGCTATCCTCTATACTACTATTCCAGTTCGATGATTAAAATGCATAAGTATATAGAACACCTCAGAGTATTTGCCCTGAAATGGAGTATCTTTATGTACAGTGTGGAGGTTATTATACCAGTAATACCGTTTGTTTTCTGTTGATAGATATACAGGCATATAAGTTGAAATCATGTCCAAAGATTATTTTGTTTATTATATTATAACGCAAAAACATTACATTGTTTCAGACTATCACAAAGTTTCAATCAGTTGTATTATCCAGCGTTGTGTTTCCCTTACAAATATGTTCTCTGCCTTTTCATTAATACGTTCATATTCTGAGAAAAAAGTGTAAGTGTTTTATTCATGTTTCCGTTATACCAGCTATATCAAAAGATCAAAAACAATTAAGGCACTTAACCCCAGTCAATTTGGGTGACATCACAGAATTGTTCTGAAACATAAATTTCCCATATCTGTCACAATGCGCATTTGTGTAATCCTCTTTATCAGGGCATTCATCATATGATGATGCGTCGTATAATCACCATACAACATCGACCTCAGTTGTCATTCTGATCTCAGTCACTTGCCAGTGTCAGCACACCTTGTCCTGTCGTCTTTCCTCACACATTGTCTTCCCTTTAATCTTGTACAAGTGGGTAGTAAAATCTGCTATTGGTTTTAGTACGTGGTGTATACTCATCTGGTCTCTCGTGATTGTCAGATCATTGTCTATCCCAACTCAGTGCTGTTTAAGTATACCACTCAGACATTTGAGTGAGTGAGTGAGTGAATATGGTTTTATGCCTCTTTTAGAAATATACCAGCAATATCACGGTGGTAACACAAAAAATGGGCTTCACATATTGTACCCATGTGGGAAATCGAACCTTCGGCATGACGAGCGAACGCTTTATTCACTAAGCTACCCCACCGCCCCTCAGACATTTGAGGATCAGGTTCCGATCATATCACAAATTTGTGAAATAATTTAATACTAAATTATTCCGGTTGACCATGAATGGGTAGCCCTAATAGGACCTCAGTTCAGGATGAATGGACAGACGCATGTAACCATGAGCACGCTATGCACAAAGCGCTTTAAAACCTATGTGTGGATGTGTCGTGATGGAATCCTTGCACATCACTATAACAGCACATCAACATTGTCTACTGCAATGGACGTATGCCCCTTCAACGTTAAAGGGGCGGTGGGGTAGCCTAGTGGTTAAAGCGTTGGCTCGTCACGCCGAAGACCCGGGTTCGAATCCCCACATGGGTACAATGAGTGAAGCCCATTTCTGGTGTCCCCCGCCGTGATATTGCTGGAATATTGCTAAAAGCGGCGTAAAACCAAACTCAGTCAGTCAGTCAGTCAACGTTAAAGATAATACTTTTTAGGGATCATTTCTATAGTATGCATTGCCACGACTTCAGATAAAACTGACAGTCGACAAACCACAAGGACGACCAAATTATGAAGATGCATAGGCATGTTTGAAACTTGGTCAACATCTTTAGTGTCAAAGTGTGATCAGCAGGTAGAGCATGGAATCCATACCTGGCGTTTGGATCAGCATCCCATTGACACACAGGTAGTCACTAGCTTTCCAGTACACCATAGAATGACAGTGATTTGTCATGACTGCAGATACACGACACTTCTCCTTGACTGCCCCTTCAGTCAGATATGACTATGGAACGCCAATGGCGTTCACCTTTCTCCTCAGACAGTACATTGTCTCTATGAGGCTGGTCAACAGTCCACTGAATCTCAATGAACCAGTGTCACAGGCAGGAACGTTTGGATTGAGCTGAAGATCACGTCATTTGGAGAGACCAGGAATGGGTCCCAGTACCTTTCACTAGTGAATCGCAATATTGTCTGGATTTCACAGATCTTGAGCGGGTGTGGCAAAGACGAGTATAAGATCAGAATTTCAGCTTAGACACCTATGGTTTGGACGCACACTCGTGAGGGACCATTAGGGCTGGAAGAAGCGATCTCTGTTTGGGGCATGGCGGTGTGCTACAGGGATGACCCTCTGGATGTATACGTGAGACAATATTTTGGTGCAATCCAATTTGACCTCCTCCCCAAACAATGACGCACAGTTTCAGTGTCTCAGGGTAGGTGATGCCTACTAAGAACAGGAGACAAGTGTCCGTACATGGAGTGCATCGTACCGAACACATGGGGATCGCCCATTGCTGATCGCCGGCTCACGATGCATTGTCTATCAACAAACTCTATAGGAAATCACCAATGCTAAGGAATTTGTTTTTGCCATGTTTTACCATTTCAATTGTTTCATACCCTTTCATTTTGACGGGTGCTGTGGCTCATTATTTCTAACATGTTGGCATTGTATGGCGTATAACAACAGACATGTTCATTAAATTGTCTTTGGCTATTTCACTAACTGTTCACGCTTTGTGCTCGTCACTGGGGCAAATGTCCCTTGATATGCCATTGTCTCTCCCAGTGTCACTTTCGTTAACTCGCCACTTTTAATTAGAAGTTCTACAACAGATTCTCTGCGCTCTTTCAATATCTCCTGTCACAAGTTTAGCATTTGGTTGACAATCAGAGAAACCAGACAAGCGACATCTTGGCCATCACTCTATCACTTCACACAAAATGGGATAGAATGACATGCATTGAGGGTCGGTGGGGAAGCCTAGTGGTTAAAGCGTTGGATTGTCACGCCGAAGACCCGGGTTCGATTCCCCACATGGGCACAATGTGTGAAGCCCATTTCTGGTGTCGCCCGCCGTGATATTGCTGGAATATTGCTAAAGCGGCGTAAAACTATAAATATAAATACAATTATATTCAAACACATGCATAAACTAAACTGAAAGTTTGATAGTGACGGTTACCTTAATATTTGACAAGAACTTAACAAGAAAATATAGTTTTCTTACAATTTTAACTTTACATCCTGATTTTAAGTGAGCAAAGATAATTGTCAGCAATGTATTTTGCACTGACATTTTGACAAAAGTAATAACGATAGGTTATTGTTGCATTTGCGTGCTGCAGAAAATCTTCTCCTTATATGTAAGACAAAATAATTTCAAGAATTATGTGATTTGATACAATCAAAACCAACACAAAGTAATGAAACAAAGACAATGAATCTCAAGAGCACACACTGGTCGTATCAGGGCAGTCTTTATCGAGTGAAATGTATGGTTCATGTAGTCCGGTTCGGTGACTTCATACTCTGTTAATTCAATCAATCAGTTCAACATAAATTTGTGATTATTTAATTTACCTTTAACGTTTAACGTCCCTTTCTTCTCCACGCGGACATTGGTGCTTCGCAAGTTCACAATACACTTGTAATCCCCGTTGTCTTCACTATTCACATTTGTTAGACTGAATCCAATTTTGTCTTCCTCTAACAGCACAAAACGGGATTTGTAACTGCCGTTGATACTGAGGGAGTCCTATAGAGAGAAGAAAGTTATCTCACCAGGTGAAGACACCAGAATTAGTCACACTAGGAAATACTTGGTCTGACTTAGCAACAGTCAGTCAGTCAGATGATGATAATTAACATTTACAGGTGCCAACTTTGTATCGATTGTTATCGAATTAAGAGGTCTTGACAATGCAGTATAAACAGTGTGGGGTTCACGCATAAATGATAATGCAACTCGGAAGGTATATGCTTATGAGAAAACGAAACTTACACTGTAAGAAGATGAATTCAGTAGACGCGTATTGCAGAGCCGTAATTTTTCCGTAAAGGAATAGCCACTGGAAATCTTGTGGAAGCACATATGACAAGCATATACAAACTGTCTGACTCAGTTTTAGGCAAAGGCCTACACAGCCAATAACGACAGTGTGAATGGGTTTTAGTGGTTCAGCTGGTATTTTCTGGTTTGGTTTGCCAACCACTTGGCTTACATGACAGGGTTTGCCAAATTCAGCCACATCATGACGCAAATTAGGGACAAAATGTTGTCACAAGTTCTGTTCAGGCCCAAATTTCCTGCCAAAGGAGTTTCATGTGACAAACTCAAAAATGTTGTGGAAGAACAGTCTGATGAACAACCCTCCATTCATTATCAGCAGGCACACCTGTCACCCTCCATTTCCCCATCAAAACACTATCCTTGAAATAATAGCAAACTGGAACCTTGTCAGCATCTACTAGAGAAACTGTCCTGTTAGCAAGAACTTTGATTTCCTAATCTTCTCAGTGTAACTTAACTAACTGCTATTTGTCCAGAATTGGTTCCTCAACAGCCAATTTGTCAGAATTTGGAGTAGCTAAACAACCCTGCCAAATCATTCCCAATAAGTAAGTCCACACCTTTGTTTTGGAAGAGTTTCTACAAATTGTTGTAAAACCATATAAAACCCTTCACAAAACCTCAGAATATTTTTTGTTGCTGCCCTTACGTTGATAAGATATTATGTAATCGAGTTTGAAACTGGGTGCCAGAATTATCAACCACAACCATTGTGAGGTCAGCTGCTTCTATACCACCAATAGAATAAAACATTCCAGACGTAAAATAATAATTTAGTGCCTTTGAGTATGTAATGCGTTTCGCACACTCCTGGGAATTACAAATAGATACTCTATCTACCTGCTTCAACTGCTTCACACTATTGATAACTCAATGGGTCAGCCTAGCATTACTCCCTGTGATATACAGCTGGTGCGCCAAGCATTCCTTTTAAATCCAAGAGATTCGGTACTGGATTAACCGACTTGGTATCGTACCCCTATGCTACATGTGAATGACATCAAATAATGTCATCTGCGTTCATGCCTTATTCATTCCTGGTCGGACAAAGTGAACCGCCATTGTCTATACCACTAGTAAATTCTGGGGTTAAGTCCCATCCGGGCTTTGACCCCAGACCCTAAGATGCATTATCGCCTGCATGCAAGTTCTGGAAGATACATTTGTAAATCCAGTTTCATGCAGATGTGGCATATTGTATTTAATATCAAAGTCAATAGCCTAACGCGCGTGATTGAAGATTACCCCAGATTACCCCAGTCACACATGCATCATGTACATGTCAGAGGAAAGCCGGGGGCCATGCGGGTTCCTCACGTTTGCAATCACGTGGTGATTCCACGAGTGTAGTCCTGACAAACAATGAAATTTAATCTCGCCAACCGTGATTCGGACACGAATCTTAACTTCTTGCGTGACCAAGGGACGCAACTCTGCACAGCAAATTGTGTAGTAGATTGTTCCACTTGTTTCGGTTTACTGCGGCGAACTATGGACTTGAATATACTATCGATTTTTTCTCAGCGTGTCATAGCCCAAATTTATTGAAATAGTGAGTCCATTATGAATGAGGTGAAACAAATATGCACAAATAAGCTGAATGATTACTGGTACATGTTGAGTATCTTGCAACCCAGGGTACCATGTCTGCAAATGGGATATTTCATTACCTGTGAAAGATGTTCATCAAATGCCTCTGCTATTTGTGTCTTTCCAAAATACCACTCAACTGCATAGAATGGAGGGACTTTATAATCCCACTTAAAAGAAGCAGTTTCACCGATGCATGTTTCCACCGTTACCTCTGCAAATACAAATTGCATGGATATATTATGTCTGTTTCATTCGAGTAACCTTATCTTAGATCAGTTTGTGGTTTTGAATATGCCGTGAGCGGCGGGCGACTGAAATGAGTCTGAATTAATCTGTCTACAAATGTGAGTGAAGGAGTGATTGTTGTTTATAAATGTCAGAGCAATGCACTTGGTCTAATGGGAATAACAACACTTTTCCCATATTAAATAAATAACCTGCTGTGCGTGATATAAAAAGGGTTATTAAAGATGAGCTGTGGCATGTCATTAATTTGCCATAGGATAATTAAAATAAACAAGTACATGGCACTACTGATATACGAAGCAGGCCAGCTATTTTCGAAACGTTCGTAGCCCTACGAACTTCTTAAGCCCATTCTTAACACATTGGCTACGATCAAAGTTAAGAATTCTTAGGGCTACGAACGTTTCGAGAATATGGGCCCAGGATGTATACAATTTAACACAACTGACTGACGATACACTCGTGTAACTAATCTTGTACAATCAGGCAGTATTTTGCAACATCAAGGCGATTTTCTGCTGTATCTTTGGTTCCATCATTACCCTTATGTTGAAATATGTTATATATTTCAACGATATATAATATGTTTCAACAGCACAAACCTATGATCCTTTTTAATGACAACCCATGCAAAAATATGGACTAGTATACGTTACAACATACCGTTATGTGTACATGGTGTAAACAGAGACAGCAACAGTAGTATCCAGCCTGCAACACAACAATCCAAGCAAGGATATAATCACAAGACATTTTGTTAAGTTGTTAATGCAAATAATTGCACAGACATATTTTATAGCATACAGAACCCTGGGAAATAAAACTTTAAAAGCTTTATGATTATAAGCAGTTTATCATTGCTCGTAAAAGGCTAATTTCACATTAGACTTCGAACTTCGATGGCACAAATGATTGATGTCGATGCGGATACTGAACTAGGAAAATAAAGGTCCCGAATACATCAAAATAATTATGTAATATGGTATTGGGATAATTTGATAAAACGTGCCTTGAACGCCTTTCTGTTCTGTGTTTTCGTTTCACATCTAGTGTTGAAAATAATATCACCAGGAGATGGAAAATTATGCTCAAGTGAAATTTAGTGCCAATTATGCAGTGCAATAACATATTTGTGAAGAATGACGGTCACCGCAGAATGTTGTTGGTGGTTTTAAAATTTTAGCATGTATACCATATTTACCCAGGATATCCTCTTTCACAATACATACAATTATGACTGAACACGGGTTTTTTTCCAGTATGCATATGGTTGTTCCTGTTTTTATTTTTTGGGCAGGTAACTGAAGTGCTAAGCTTCAGTGGAAATATCTACAATGTAAAAGAAAGAGTCGAAGACTATTACAGTTCACAAGGGGGCTTCTAAAGTAAAAGTAAATGAAAATGTGAGAAATGTTGTTCTGTTTGCCACCATCAGTACATCAAATACCAGAACCTTTCAAAAGTATTACTTATTACCATTGTGTTATATTTGGAATTCTGTGGGAAGGTTGAAATGAAAGGCTGAATTTCTTGGTGTACCTACTTGACAAATGTCGCATTCTCTTCCTATAGGCCTGGTAGTTCTCTCAAACTTGATTGGTGTCAGCATAATCCACGGTATCCATTGCCGATCATTCTGGCGAATATCTAAACCAGCAAGCATATGTTATTTTAAGAAATCTTTATTCTGATTGAGTTTTGTAATTTAAACAAAAAAGAATGGCTCCACCAGGCTTACTGTAACATAATAGTTCGGTTCATAATTACTGAGAATTGTTCATGTCAGTTTGAACTCCAAGGTTTATTCATGAGCTCAACTGATGGTGAAAGTCTGCTATCAGTCCAAGGGAGGCAACTCTTCTTACCTTTCTAGACATATCAGATTAGAGTTACCTCTCCTGATATTTCTGTAGTCGACATGTTCCAAAACAATGTCCAGAAAGGCCGCTGAAGAGAAAAGAAGGTTGATTTGAGAGTTGTACAATGGAGGTATCACTGATGTCCATACACTGTCAGAAAGAGAAGACACTCCTGTATCAACTGTGTACAGGGTTAAGAAGAATATTGAGAGTGGATCTGGAATTGAGCACAAGAAAGGAGCAGGAAGGCCTAGAAAATTGGAATTTGTAGATCGAGTCAGATTTGGTATTTTGGCTTCAACTAAGAAAAGAGCAAGTATATCCAACATTAGGTATGAGATGCTAAATAGAGGGTCACCTTGTGTTTCCACTATCAGACGAAATTTAATTGATTTCGGAAGGGAGAAAAAGAGAGGAACGCCGACTCCAGACATGAAAGACAAGCGTAAGGAAAGCCGTGTTTTGTGGTGTCAGCACCCTGAAAACTTTGATTGGAGCAACATAATTTTCACTGATGAAAGTTCAGTCTGGGTGTATCCTAATAATGTTAAGATGTGGACAAATCTGATCCAGCACCGGTGTACCACAGGCCGAAATACAGTCCCAAGTTTCATGTGTGGGGTGGAGTGTCGTTACTGGGAACGCCTCCTTTGTGCGGGTGATGGAAATTTGACTAGTGAACGGTACACAGATATTCTTGAGAACTTTCTTCTTCCAAATGCAGTAGTCTTTTATGGGAATGACTCGATTTTGCACACGGCAAAGCACTCAAAACAGTGGTTCCAAGAGAAACATGTCACGCTGCTCCCATTTCCCAGTTACAGCTCGGATCTGAATCCCATTGAGAACATTTTGGGAATGAAGAAGGAGAGTGTTAAGCAAAAGGGACTAACCAAACTTGAAGACATGAAGAGAGAGGTAGTGAGATATTGAGTTGGGACAGTATCCCTCATGAAATTTTAACCTCTCTGATGGGGAGTATGCCTACCCGCTTGAGACTGTGCATGGACCTTATAAAAAATTAATTTCTTACCTGCAGAAATCCACAGGGTATGTACACGTATTGAATACTGTGTAATTTCTGATTTCACTCATTATTTGCTTTTTAGTAAAGTTCATGAGATTCCCAATAATTATGAACAGAACTGGTAAATGAATATGTTCTCAGTGTAAATACAAATAAAACAAAAGCTGTTGTCTTAAAGAATGGCGGCATTGTACAAATCAGAAAAGTGGTTGTATAACGGAGAATAGTTAGATGTTGTCAAAGGATATAAATGTCGAAGTGTCCAGTTTGCCGATACGTTATCATGGCATCACCATGCAAATAGTACTTATTTACAAGGGCAATAGGTTTTCATGGGCATTGACAGGAATTTAAGAAACGTGGACCCAATGATGGTCTTCTGTGTTTTGAAGAGAGATATCCCCAAACTATATCAGTCCGAGATATATGAGGTATAAGTCATTCATAGACAAACAGCAAGTGGATGCACTCAAACTGTGTATGTCTAGTACACTGACTATCATTCACAGACAGTCTTACTGGCAGCGTGTGTATGTACCCCTACATCGTGTTAATGCTCAAGCCGTGTATGTCTAGTACATGGAGTATCATTCATATACAGTCTTACTGGCAGCGAGTGTATGTACCCTTGCCTCGACTTGACGCTCAAGCCATGTATGTCTAGTACATGGAGTATCATTCACAGACAGTCTTACTGGCAGTGAGTGTATGTACCCTTGCCTCGACTTGACGCTCAAGCCATGTATGTCTAGTACATGGAGTATCATTCACAGACAGTCTTACTGGCAGCGAGTGTATGTACCCTTGCCTCGACTTGACGCTCAAGCCGTGTATGTCTAATACATGGAGTATCATTCATATACAGTCTTACTGGCAGCGTGTGTATGTACCCTTGCCTCGAGTTAACGCTCAAGCCGTGTATGTCTAGTACATGGAGTATCATTCACAGAGAGTCTTAATGGCAGCGAGTGTATGTACCCCTACATGGTGTTAACGCAGAAGCCGTGTATGTCTAGTACATGGAGTATCTTTCACATACAGTCTTAATGGTAGAGTGTGTATTTACCCCTACATCGAGTTAACGCTCGAGCATGTATGTCTAGTACATGGAGTATCATTCATATACAGTCTTACTGGCAGCAAGTGTATGTACCCCTACATCGAATTAACGCTCGAGCCGTGCATGCCTAGATCATGGAGTATCATTCACAGACAGTCTTACTGGCAGCGAGTGTATGTACCCTTGCCTCGACTTGACGCTCAAGCCAAGTATGTCTTGTAAATGGAGTATCATTCACAGGCAGTCTTACTGGCAGCGAGTGTATGTATCCGTACATCAAGTTAACGCTCGAGCAGTGTATGTCTAGTACATGGAGTATCATTCATATACAGTCTTACTGGCAGCGAGTGTATGTACCCTGTGCCTCGAGTTAACGCTCGAGCGTGTATGTCTAGTACATGGAGTATCATTCATATACAGTCTTACTGGCAGCAAGTGTATGTACCCTTGCCTCGAGTTAACGCTCGAGCGTGTATGTCTACTACATGGAGTATCATTCATATACAGTCTTACTGGCAGCGAGTGTATGTACCCTTGCCTCGAGTTAACGCTCGAGCGTGTATGTCTAGTACATGGAGTATCATTCACAGGCAGTCTTACCTGCAGCGAGTGTATGTACACCTACATCGTGTTAACGCACAAGTTGTGTATGTCTAGTACATGGAGTATCATTCATAGACAGTCTTACTGGCAGCGAGTGTATGTACCCTTGCCTCGAGTTAACGCTCGAGCGTGTATGTCTAGTACATGGAGTATCATTCACAGGCAGTCTTACCTGCAGCGAGTGTATGTACACCTACATCGCGTTAACGCACAAGTTGTGTATGTCTAGTACATGGAGTATCATTCATAGACAGTCTTACTGGCAGCGAGTGTATGTACCCTTGCCTCGAGTTAACGCTCGAGCGTGTATGTCTAGTACATGGAGTATCATTCATATACAGTCTTACTGGCAGTGAGTGTATGTACCCTTGCCTCGAATTGACTCTCAAGCCGTGTATGTCTAGTACATGGAGTAGGTATTTTGGGTTGAAATCTGAAAAAAAAATGAAAAATACCCCAGATATATATTTGTGTAGATCGTGGTTTAATTAGAATCAAAACCTTTTGTGTGTCGAGGGTTATACAGTCAATTTTGTTTTATATGCTTCAAAAGTGTTTACCGTTATCTGTGTTGATGGTTTTGAAGGACCGCCCGCGACCCGACACGTTCCACCTCGTTGCTAGGCTGACCTCACTCTGCATATTGAAAAGAGCGTGGTTAGCATGTCAGAGCTACCCACCCTTGGCTCACAGGGAGCAGTCATTATATATACGATAAATATGTATGAAGCTTATAACGAGCGTTTTGCTGAAGAATTCGTTAATGAAATATGTATAAATAGTTACCACATTCACATTATTATGATACATTACTCTTTGAACGTTTTATAGTGATTTTCGTGGCTGATGTAAGTAAAATTAAAAAATCAAAAGACTTGAAGCGCTCTTAAAATCCTTGGTGATTTGGGGAACAGAATAAATATATCCTTGAAACACACGACGTTTACTGAACATTTCATGATATCTTACTGTGATACTGCTATAGATGAATAATCTCTAAGTCCCCGGCTGTGTAATCGTCTAAAAGTTCAAAGGTATAGATTGTAGTGTCGCTGTCATATGTTACGTTGAACCACGATGGATAGCCAGTAACTTGCCCTAGTACCATTCCCACATAATACTTCTGTTCCCCATTTTCTAAATTAAATAAATGATTTACTTTTTGCCCCACCAGAAATTGACACCTCATTTGGCACCGGTGTTTCAAGTGCAAGATTAAGTTGTATGAGGTGTTTCAAATTACTAGATAATTGGTTAATAGTAAGAGGTTTAGAGGATTTAGAAAATGTTAACAGTTCAGGAGGTGCATCTTGTTTTAACACTAACTTGCGGAATTTTATCTGTTTTTTTATTATGTTCATCTTCTGTGTTTTGGATGTTTTTGAATATACATGATTAAGTTGGTTGTCTACCTCGGCCACGCTTTGCCAAAGACGTTCAAAGGATATGTCTTGGATAAGTTGTGCATGTTCTCTTAATTTCTTTTGTTTTTTCTTTTCCATTTGTTCTTGTTTTTGTCTGAGTTTTTCATGTTTGGCTTGCTTAATGTCATTTTTGCGTGTAATAAAAGTTGCATATGTAGTTTTGTACAATTTCGATGTGTGACCGAGGACGGTGGTCCATTCCTGGTCGGACATAGCACTGATCCAGCTGCTTACTTTATTAAAATTAAACATGATATGGGCCTCTTGGGAGAAAATAGAGGAAGAGGGTTTGGTATGCTGTAAATAATCTAATTGGGCAAAAACAGTTTCGGGGAGCTTATTATGCTTGATTACAGATTTACCTTCGGGATGGGTGAGGTTTGTTTTTGCAGAGTGCTCGCCGCCAGGGAGTTGGTCTGTCAGAAGTCGTTGCAGTAGGGTCGTCAAATTTGGAATTTAAATTTCCAGAATGTGTTCAGTGTCGGCGTCACTGTCCCCACTTTCTGTCAGTTCAGTCAGTACCACGTCATCTGTCTGTTTGGGAACAGCAGTATCATCAGGACCACCGTCGTCATTGTCAGCCGTTTGTCTTTTGTTACCTGAATCAGAGTCTCTGTCATTGTTTGCCATGAATAAATTGCATTGCCCTAAAATAAACTGTGTGTAGTTGAGAGTTTGCATGTTGTGTATTAGTGTTGTGTAGATGCTACTCATGTCCAGCACGCTATGATCACGCCCCTCCAAAATATTCCACAGAGGGGTAGTGATAAATTTGGAAATCAGGCCTAAAGCTCGACACCCTGCTAAATTTAAACTATTGTGTAGTGATTGTTTGATGGAAGCCAAAAGGAGATTAGAGCCTGCATTTACAGTATCAAAGAAAGATACAAAATGCTTATGTAAATAATATACCACCGTGGCATTGTGGAAAAGGATATTGAAACTGTTGCTACGGAAATTTGTTAATTTATTGTTTACCCCCCCCTTGATTCTAAGAATAGTGTCATAAGTTCGTAGCAACCGCTTTTTTCGTCCCCTCCATGTGAAAACGCCTTGCAGCACATCCTAATCAAACTTACAACTTCACTTTCCGACCGGGATGCTTTAGCAATCTTAGCCTCGTACTGGCTGCGAGTGGACGCACTTTGGTCGGCAAGGTTGACCAAAAGGTGAAGACCACAATAAAATTTTATACAAACCTGTAGAGGTTATGAATTCTTTGAAGAAAGTCCTCTTTGGGGTACATATAACCATTTAAATGTCCATTTAAAATCCTACGACAGTTGTAACTATATTTTTAATAAAATATTTACAAAACAAAAAACTCGTTTTGTCTTGTGAGACCACCCCTACAGGGCCCCACCGGACCCCCTACAGACAAGAGCAGGTAACTCTCGCCGTCTACCTCGTACCTCACTTTTCATGCTGAACTTGTCAGAATGAGGGGAGGCGGGTTGCCGTACCCCAAGGAGGACTTTCTTCAAAGAATTCATAACCTCTACAGGTTTGTATAATTCTTTTTTAGAAGAAGTCCTCCTTGGGGTACATATAAGCATATGACAGACTCCCAAAGATATTTGAGACGGGAGTGGCATTCTGTCTGGCAACAACTAAACCCGTGGTTGAGTGAAATCTACAACCGATACGGAAATAGAAAAAAAACACACTTACCGAGCCACCTGACAGCTGATGTCAATCAGGCGGGGGCGTGGCTAGGGCGGGAACTAGAGAGCCCAAGCTTATACGTCAATTGGCTCAAATCAATTATTACATAAAACCCCACCCCCCAACCATTACAATGGAAAGGAATGTATGGGGACATGCCGAAACAACTCCCAACCCTAATATAGCCCCAGCCAGAGAAGCGTGGCGAGAGGTATAAGGGTAGGGAAAGCGTAAAAATTTAACCGCTAAAAAGCCAATAACCCAGGAGTCGAGCAAAGTACTGCAAACTAATGCTCGGATGCACCCCTCCTGTTTGGAAGAGGGCTTGCCGGGACCTCGATAAAACCCAGAGAAATTATTAGCCTTGCTAAAAACTTTCTGAGGAAATCGAACGAGTACAAACGCCATGCATTGTACGAGTGAAAAACAGGATAAAACACCCCCACCAAACACTCTCGGCGTGCGGAGGGTAAGTGTAGACCACCATCCCACAAAGCTGATTAACACAGACAAACACCGAAGTCTCAGGAAGAGGGAAAAAACTGTAAGCGTACAAAGTCCATCCCACAAAGCTGATTAACACAGACAAACACCGAAGTCTCAGGAAGAGGGAAAAAACTGTAAGCGTACAAAAATCCCCTGAATAGTCAAAAGCGTAGCCGAACATGTGTTGGCTCACCATTACACTAACCTGGTCACGTGACATGCGGCTCGAAGAGAGGCATACCAAACAGTGCCCCGTGGGGGGTTCGTACCCAATTCCGTCGCAAGACAGGTTAATAGCATATGACTGGTTAAAGCGTTCAAAACGGACCCCGCCCTCTTGAAGAGGACGTAAGGGACGTATGTACACCAAAACCCGACCCAACCCGAAAGGGTGGTAATGCTAATACGATGCAGTGATATGAAATATATCGACATTGAACAAAGAACCGATACCAATGACCAGTTACTAACCTGGTCAGGGTGGCAGGACACTCTCCACTGGAGAGAACCGAAAGTCCGAACAGAGAACGATCCTTAGAATGCGTGTCAAGTCGGTAATGGCGAATGAAGGTGTTCTGTCAGCTCCAAAGAGCGACAGAACCGATCTTTTCATTGAGCAGTGCCGCTGTGTATTGCCAACAAAGCGGCATCTGCCCTACCCAGTCTGCCTTCAACCCCTCGAGGGAAGGTAAACCTTAGCATTGTAACCGAACAATTACGGAAACAAGCCAACGAGATAAAGTTCGCATCGAACACCAACCTAACTGCTGTCAATTCAAGCACATTGATGTGCAGGTTGTGACTTCGTCGTCAAGAGACTGCAGGTCGCCCAGAACATCGCCCTAACCCGGTAGGGATGTATCTGGCTTGGAGAGACGCCTGACGTCTGTCCATCTGACTGTGTGAGGTTGACAATTCCGCCCAGTTTCATAAGAGTGACCAACACTGATCGTGAGGTCCCCAGACTCAACAGTTATTCTAAAACCGAGATGAGCCAGTCGCCTAGGTATGGGTGACAACACCGGCACTGCGATCTGGCTATCTGAGCTGTAATAAACCTGGTGAACACCCTTGGCGCCGTAATGTAGCATAAGGGGAGCACACAAAACTGGTAGCACGTCCCGTCAAACAAGAACCGAAGGTAAATCTTGAAATCAGGGTGCAATGGAACAAGCAGGTACGCGACCTCGAGGCCAATCCCCCCTGTCTCGAAAAATGAGATCACCGAGCGCGGCGTCTCCATCTTGAAGGACAGTACCTCTATTAACTTGTTCAGCTCTCAGATGAGAATCTGTCTGAACATTCCTTTCTTAATGGCAACGTCATTTTCCTGACCATTGGAAACCATCACGCTGTTGCCTTGCCCAGCAGAGACTGGATCCCGGCACGGAGTATTTTCGCCGTCTCCCGGGAAGCTGACACTGGGGTGTGTCGCTCCGACCGGGGTTTGCGGCAGAATACAGTAAACCCCAGCAGTCGGCAACTTAACGTTTGCCGGTGCCTGGGCACCTGAGGAACTAACAAGAAGCTTGACAGACTTCCGTATTCCTCAAAACAGTCCCGGGCGCCATAACCGCACTCATCATTTGGCTGGCAAAGCTACAATGCAGTCCCTAGCCAGATGAGAGTTGACCTCCCGTCAGATGCCGCTCAGAGTCGCCGACGAAAAAACCACCGGTGCTCTCTCCCCTTTCCACCAGCTCCCCCCAGCAGAGCTGAGAGATGCGCCAAGAGCATACAGCATTGAGCTGTTAAGGGGAAAGAACGGCAGACTGACGGTAGAGTGTGAGGCCATGTCCCGGATGCCTTGCTGGAAGCAGGCTTCCCTCTGGGAGGCGAACTCCAACGGTTCAGGTATTCGACGTGGACAACACCTGAGGCAACACAGCCGCAATTCTATCTCGCACTTGCCTCAGGGACGAACCTACTCAGTCAGTATTCCCGGTGGTTTTGAAAATTACCGGCGGCTTATGTCGACGGGGTCCGAAAATTCCGGCTGAACTAGTTTTTATCCGGAGAGACAAAGTAATCAGTATTCTTAACGATATACTGTTAATAAATGTGTTGAAAAGTCTGCCGTACGTGTTGCTTGTTTTTCGAGAATGTTCATTAGACCTACATTACAACTGACACGATCAGAAAATGAATGCGATCCAACTAAATTCGATAAATGTGTTCAGAATGTCATTCGCTATCTGAATGCCTGTGAAATGTGCAAATAATTAATGTTTATATACCTGTGGTGAACTTCAATCTGCATTTCACGAGTTACTTAGCAACCTTTGTTAGACAATATGAAGGTTCGTGTCGTGAGCGCAGCTGACATGTAACCTTGGCTCTGATTGGATGAAAAGGGAACTCCATGTGAAACACAACTCTTGATTGGTCAGCCTGTCAGTGGTACAACTAAGCGAAGGCATGTGACAAGTCGGGACCTGCATTAAATAATATAATCGACGGTGCTTTATGATGTTGAAAAATCTATACTTACGAAGTAAGGAATTGATGTTAATCCATTCAACTCCGGAGGCCGATTAAGCGGCCAGGCAGTAGTCACGTCAAAATGAGACATAATTTTAGGAACCTACCTGACTTATGATTCATATATTAGATCTATCATATTTCACAATGTCTGAAAACACTTATTAAATTTCAATTTATCATATAATCAGCAGAATTAAAATTATAAACTATTTTTCGCAATGTTATTGAAAACAACGATTCTCGGACACATCCTTCGGCAGCGCGTCCACAATAACATTGTCAAAGAGCAAAGTAACGATGTTTCGAGGAATTCATTAAATAAATTGGATAAACTAATGAATAAAATCAACAACAACATTCATAAAAGTTGTCAAACGTACATATAAAATTACTATTTCCATCTTTTTGTGCGATCATGTAATGTATGTCAAGTCACTGGCAAGTGACATCTCGGCTCTCGCCGCCTCAATCTTCACGCTCAGACACGATGTTTAATGCGAAAATATATACATGAAGCATTTTTGTCACAGGTCATAACCTAACACCATTCGTCAAATAAGTTCCATAATTTACGTATAGGTAGCGATTTGTTGCTTGCTTAGTATGCTCAGAATAGCATTATTTTACCCAAAACTTTTGTCTAAATCTAAAAGTTTTCGTTTATCTATTGCCGAAATATGATTGGCTGCTTTAGGTCACGTGTCTGATTTTGACCAATTACGACCCTTATAGCAGACTGTGGCAAAAAAGCGTCATTAGAAATCAATCTTTATCCAATAAAATCGCTTCTTACAACTGTGAAAAAACTCTTGGCAAGGGTACAGTGATATTGTTGATGTTCAGAGCTTTCGAACGATGCCCGACATCAAACGATTCGCCTCGCATGTCAGGGAAAATGGATTTCCCAACCTTAAAGATAGGAGACAGCACAATATCACCAAGTGATCAAGCTCGAAACCTCGGAGTTATCTTTGACTCCTCCCTGAGTATGGATCGGCATGCAGACACTGTCTGTAAATCCGCCTTTTTCCATCTGAGAAACATCAGCCAAATCAAGCACTTCATTGACAGATCAGCAATCCAGTCATTAGTCCAAGCACTGGTTATCTCACGATTGGACTATTGCAACTCCCTGATGTTTGGCGTATCGGAGCAAACTCACCAGAGTACAAAATGCAGCAGCAAGACTCATCACTGGTGCAGGCAAATATGAACACATAACGCCAACATTACGTACACTGCATTGGCTGCCAATCAGACAAAGAATTGTCTTCAAGGTGTTAGTGTTTGTGCACAAGGCCCTTCACAACCAAGCTCCAGAATACCTGACTGAACTAGTGTCATGGTATCAGCCATCACGAACCCTGAGATCAGCCTCTTTAAAACAAGCAGTAGTGCCCTCTACCCGCAGAGCGAGTTATGGCGATAGAGCTTTCGCCAAAGCAGGTCCTCTGTTATGGAACCAACTACCTGAAAACTTGAAAAACTTGTCAGACATAATTCCATTCAAAAAAGAACTAAAAACAGTTCTTTTCCACAGAGCATTCGACCAAGTGCCTGAGAGCAAACCTTGGATTCAGGCGCTATACAAATTTTAACATTATATATGTTATTCATACGAAGCTTCGAAAACGGAGGTATTTTCCGTTGTTATGTCATGTTTCCGAGCAGAAAGCCACAGACATCGGAAAATAGGTGACCATACATATTATTTAAGAAATCGTTTTATAATAATTTTCTGATGAGGTAAAAATGAAAATATAAAAGAAAAGGGCACGGGCATGTTATGACATGTCACAAATGGAAAAAAACAGCCATAGTTTTTGCTGCTTTCGTGGTTTATCTGGACGTTATAAATGTAAGCTTGCATTTTCATTCAAAAATACATTTATTTAAGTTGTATTTGTATTATTTGAATAATATTATAAAAATAAACTTCATATTTATCAACAGTATGATTAGATCTTTTAAATGGTGTATGGGATGTAGTAGCAATAATGTTTTACAAGCGTATAATTTCCTTCATAAACATAGGCTTCATCTATGACCTCAGAGTCTCTGGGAACTCGGTGTCATGGCAGGAAATGCCTCTGGTTGACTGGTGTTGAAAGAGTTTATATACGTAATTTACTTATAAAATGAATTTGAAAAATGGTAAATTTAAATACTCCTAACCTCGAATGACGATGATGCAATCATATGGTATCGCATCTGTCAAAACGCTTTAAACGGTAAAAACGCTTTAAACGGTAGTTTACCGGTTTGTATTATGTGTATTTATAGACAGATATCACTGCTTGGGTCAAAGAATCATGAAAATACAAAATCTTGTGTAGCCTAGATATGTATATATGAAGACAAGTAATGGCAGCTGCAGGTGGATTCTGTATAGTAAAACGTAAGGAAAGTATTTCAGATAGACGTTATTAGTTTGCATGATTAAAATGTCACCGCGAATGTTTGTATCGAACTTGTTCATACTGATGCAAGGAAAAACAAACAAAATACAATTCTGGTAAATATTGAAACTCTTAAACTTTATTAAAATTCAAACTGGAAAGTTGCAAAAGAACTTATATCAGGAATTATTATCGTAAAGCCTGTACTCAAAAGTGCGCCAGTAAGTGTCATACTGTCAGTACTATTAGTATTTTAAATGTAAAACTAATTGTTACATGATATCGATCTCTTGGAGTCCAGATTTAAAAGTCTCTTTGTCTGTTGTGTTTCACATGTAACTATGAGAGTTAAATAATACAAAACTATCAACGATAAACAGGAATCATAATGCTGATCGCGCTGCATATGAATACCGACGATCATGTCATGCCAGTCACATTCAACCTACACTTTTCTTTTTTTCTGACGGAAAATCTGAACAGCTCGCGGAACAACATTGTCATCGGCATGCATATTCAGCAACATCAGGTTGTCCAAACGTTCCCGGGAGAGACGATTCCTCGACGCAGTGTGGATGCGATTTTGGAGACTGAATCCTCTCTCCGC
This sequence comes from Haliotis rubra, assembly GCF_003918875.1. NCBI lineage: Eukaryota > Metazoa > Mollusca > Gastropoda > Lepetellida > Haliotidae > Haliotis > Haliotis rubra. Next base: position 619,576 of record NW_025767283.1, on the reverse strand, counting down.
AGGGACGCTGCTTACTGGTATTGTCAAAGCAATCGTTGCCATAACAGCAAAATCAGGAAAGAGCGCCTGATAGTCATTAACCAATTACCTGCATGTGTTTGTGAGTGTTTTGGTCCCCAAGTTCGCCAGCGTTCGCTTGAACTGAGAGATATCACGTCTGGCGCGGTCAGTGTCAATTCCAATCAGGTTGTTGACGGTGACGTCATCAGACGTGAAATAAGCGAGAACAACCTCAAGCGAGTCGCTACCGTATTGACCGATGTCGTTGCGAGAAGAGGGGTATTTCGACGGGTTAAAGATTTTGTCCAAAGACACAATGACTGATATACTGTCTTCCGGAAATCTTTTTCTGAGTGCATCACAGAGGTCTGTGATGAAACCTGACCGAGTGTTCTGGAAGGCAGTTCGCGACCGTGGGTCATCATGCGTGAGCTTAATGGATCTGAAAACTCCATCACTGATGTTGTCAAGGAAATATTGTTCACTAGGACCTGGTGAAGTGAGGAGCTCGCTCAACGATTCAATAGAACCATTCACAACGGGATGAATGCAACCAAGGTTGAGTTCATCCCGTCGGAAGACTGTGATCAGCTTGTCCATGATGTGAAGAACATCCGTTAGCATGTACCAAAGGGCAACAAAGGAAAAAGTTTTCATTTTTTTTTTAAGGCCTGTTGCTACAGCATTTTGTCGTGCTGTTGCCTCTTCTTCAATTTCCATACATAATGCTGGTAGGTTGTTTTTTGGTAGACTTAACAGCCCGCCCCAAAGACAACCAACGAACACTACATGGCTGTTTTAAGCTAGAGAATTCTGTGTCGCTGAGAACTTGGGACAAATCTCGCAGACGCTCATAACAAACAGCTGAATACTGATAGAGTTTGTATATTTCATTCACCGTTTTAGTGAAGTCAGTGACAACCTTTGACATCTTGGCGGCATCGTGGGACGCGAGGGAGACTCTGTGTGCGATACAGTGCACATGCACTAAGAACTGACACTCGTCTGTCAACCTCACCCCCACGCCTGACTTATGACCGGTCATCACGCTAGCACCATCGGAGCCAAGACCAACGACTTTGTTGATAGGAATGTTCCATTCTCGAAACACTTCCTTGATCTTGTCTGTGATGGTGCTAGCGGTGCCGTCATGCACAGTGTGATTGCCGAGAAAAACAGTATCTGCCTTTCCATAGTTAACAATTCTTAGAAACATGATGAGTTTTTTTTCAACTGTGATGTTAACTGTTTCATCAATTATCAAACCCACAAATTTACTGTTGGCAATGCGACCCTTTAAGTGCTCAATTGTGCTCGGAGCTAATGATTGTTCAATATCTTGCACTGAGTCATCATGGCTATACACAAGACCACTTAGGGCCAAACATTTGGGTTTTTTTTGCAAAGTTCTTAAGGCGTTAAACTTGTTTGCAGCAATGTTCTCTTGTGCCATCGTAAGCACTGTGTTGCACATCGCAGTGAGACTGTCATCATTCTTCTCACTCTGGGCTTTCTGGCATGCTGCCATAGCTTGTCTATGCGTAGTGCTAGCACAGCCTTGTGATGTGATTGACTTTCCCGATGGTCATTTAGTGCAGATTTTTTTCTATTTACACTTCCTTTAACAAAGCCAATTGCCTGCTGGGCTTCTTCGCAAATTCGGCAAAACATTATCTCATCACCTTCATTTCCTTCTACACGCAGCCATTTGTAATCATTTTGCCAGTCTTGATTGAACTTCGATTGCATAACAACCGTCTTACCGCTACAGTTACTCTTTGATTTTTTTCTCTGAGTCCCATCCTTAGACCTATCATGATCTTCTGTAGCCTTAACCACTGGATTAGATGTTTGACTTTCACTTTGCTTCTTATTTTCCCCCGAAAAGAACCCTGTCAGTGTACGCTGTTTTTTACTACTGGAGCCATGTTTTTTTACTACGCGCGTAAAGATTACCACGTGGTACGGCTATAAATAGATCATGGGAGTGACACTGTCAATGGCAATGTGCGAATGTCCGTATCAGCCAATCACATGGCATGGCTTGATCTGCATATGCGCAGTCTGCTAGAGTCTATATTTAGATGTGGGGTTGCCACCCTAGTTTTCAATATGTTTGCATAATGATCTGAAGAGATCAAAGAATACACAAAGACGTTAACTGCAAGTATATTAAATCTGCCGATAAAAGACAACTTTAAGCAATACAAAATGTACCGACGGCAGTTGAAAATACCGGATCTCCACAATTTTTATCGGTAAAAATCCGGTAATTACCAGAGAACGGGAACACTGTCAGTGGTAAGTTCAAAGTAGCAAAATGAGCCGAAGCTGAAATCGATTTGTCCACAGTACGAGCCTGAACCCCGGTTCCGAGGCACATGTGAGGAGCCTGACAAATCAAGGTTTCCCAAGCACTCAGACAGACCTCGGAGCGTCTAGGTGACCGACACACTCGATAGCATCTTGGTCAAGACGTCGATAGACATCAGGCCGATCTGAACTACCAGCGCCGGGAATATGCGCCCTACCAGTGCCGAAGCCTGGGTCGGTGTTACTCACGGGGTTCAGAGTATCCGCGGAGCCGAAGCTCGGCGGTTCTAGACTGAACCCCGATCCCAAGACACGTAGGAGTAGCCTGATAAATCAGGGTTCCCCAAGTACTCTCAAAAAAGCGCACTGAGCATATAGTCAAACATAGCCTATAGCGCTATATAAATACCCATACATACATATATATATGTAAGTGCTCAGGTCGGCAGTTCGAGTTCGAAGCCCGATCCCGAAACACCTGGGAGTAGCCTGGCAATGCAGGGTTCCCCTGGTGTACACGGGTAGGCCTCGGTGCGTCGAAGTGATCAGTAGCTCCGTCACACTCAATGGCCTCTTGGCCAGGGCATCGATAGACATCAGGCCGAGACCTGAGCTAACAGCGGCGGGGATCTGCTCCGTACCGGGGCCGAAGCCCAGGTCGGTGCTAGTCCGATCCCCGGTCCCGAGACACATGGGAGTAGCCGGGCAATGCAGGGTTCCCCTGGTGTACACGGGTAGACCTAGGAGCTCCGAGGTGATCGGCAGCTCAGTGGAACCCAGACCGGGGCGCAGAGAGGAACCTGCCACTACAGGTTTCCCGGGCAACCCCGACTGACCACTAGGCGCTGAGGTGTCCTCGAGCTGGTCGGCGCCGAGGTGTCCCCGAGCTGGTCGGCGCTGAGGCGACCACCAGTCGAGGGCACCAGTCGAGGGCACCAGGCGAAAACAGGGTGAAACCTGCATCGCCGGCGCCAGGCGCCTGTGACAAACCTGAGCCTGAAGCTAGGTCGCCACAAGGCGCCGAAGGCACACCATCACCTGAGCCGGAGCAAGGATCAAGCTGCCTGGGAGGAGGCGCGTTCCCCGCAAGGGCGTTTATTATGAACATCCTTCATCGTCGTGAGCGTCCTCGGCTAAACACTGGAGGCACACTTTATGACCATCCTGTGGTCTTGTCCTCTCTTTGCTTGTCATATCAAATGGCTGTTGCAGAAACTGCGTCAATTTAATTTTTTGTGCAAGTGTCTTGCTCTTCAGAAAGGTCCCTCTCTTGGTGTCTAGTTGCTTTATTTTTGTATTTAATTTCCTGCTTGTCCACACAGGTTCTTTGAATTTGAACAGTTTAGTTAGCCAAGTAGGTTTCAATTTAAATAGTTGGAGGACTAACCCCACAGTAATTAATCCCACATCGATAGGTGGAATAAGATTGGGGTCATGTGTCTCTGCAAATGTTTGCAGACCAGCTTCTTTGAGAAAGTCTTTCTCCATAATTGCTATAAGACAAACGATAGTAAACCTTTATAAATATATGTATTGTTATATTCATGGTGGACATGTCATAGCGTAATTTATTTTTTTTATATTTAAAACTTACAAAATAATGATGAATAGGGACGCTATATAGAAAAAACCCGCTAAAATCATTCACCACTTTTAACATATTACTAAGGTAGAAAGATATATCAATGCACATTCTGTACCAATTCATGTTGGAAATTGTGAATGAATCACTTGAGTACTGTGATGACACCAGGTGTTTGCCAAAAGAATGAACCTGTCCTGCCCTAGCGGTAGCACCCGTCGTTCACATCTCATAGAGTAACATTGATCAATCAACTATTGTTTATACTTAAACGTACAACCACATAACATAACGTTCAATCTGTGTATAATTTATAATATTTGCGTAAGTGTTTCTGCAGTGATGTGTATAAAATCATTTGTCTACGTCAGTTTTTCATTACAACCTGTTAGTCAGACTTTCAGACATTTACAATCAACAAACAACGTTCTAATAACAATGAAGAAAACGGAGCACCTTTAGAATACAGCACCACAACTTCTCATGGACGATCTCTGCCGTAGGTCACGTGTCATTAAGACAAGCAACCAGTTTGTGAGAACCCGTCGGACGCGAACCCGCGACCTTCGGATTGTTAGCTCGACAGCTAACCGACTGAGCTACGTCCACACTGTTGCACAATGTGCAAATTTATCAAGTCATTCCTGTGACGTCACGGAAATGAACTGAAAGAGTCGAACAGGTCACAGACAATTACGAATGCTACGGGTAGACTTGGTGTCTCGTGATTTTATTCTACGGACAATTGCCGAATGGATCCGATGCCATTTGGCACACTCGTCCCATTCCGTAATCTACAAATTAACGTGTGGCGTGGAATGAGCCAATATGCCTCAAACTGAAAAGGGTTGTTGACGTCAGGCGTCAGACGTAGATTTCACGGTGCATGCATGAATGACGCGCTTTTATATAAATCGGCGATTTTGTGACAGAAAAGTGATGTAGGGAAAACTGTAAGGATAATGTGGATCGCACTAAGGAATGAGGGAGACATGAGCATGTGTAGTGACGGCACGAGGGTGAGTTAGCCTTCGAATCATTACTTTACAAAATTTATGTAGCGTGTGAAAGAGGCAATTTCCATTAGCCCAAAATTTCTACATTAACCCATTTCATAATGTACTTTCGACGTTTTTGGTTTCCCGTTTTTGTGTGAAAAAAAGTATTAAAATGCAAAAAGGAAAAACCAACAAATGGTACTCATGTATTACACCGGACATGTACCTACTATATTGGATTTAGTCCCTAACCCTAACCCTAAACCCTAAACTCTCAGCCCTAACCCTAACCCTTTGAAATAATCCTAATAAATAGAATGTATTGACCGAACCACCGGACATGTACCTACTATATTGCATTAGGTCCCCAACCCAACCCTAAACCCTAACCCTAACGCTAGTCCTAACCCTAACCCCTTGAATTAATCCTAATAAATAGAATGCATTGAGCGAACCGGCACAAACACGACTGACGTGTCTAGCGTAATGCATTATTACCGCTTTGAAAAATAAAATACTAATAAAACACTTTTCTATGTAATGGTGCAAATTACTGAATGACAAAACAATATATGTAAATTTGAAAAATTACAAAATACAAAATACTCAGAACATAACACCTCAGCAGCCCGTAATACAAATAAATATGAGCGTATTAGTGAAAAAAGAAAAATATTTCAAACTGGTGCTTGCAAAATATTGCGCATCCGCCGGTATACAGCTACTGGAAACTCTCAACATCGTTGGGCTTATGCAATGACATAGCTCGTAGAGATGAAACACCAGTGAGCGGAGCTTATACGCACCCGCTGAGCCAGACAACCGTGTTGCCATGCAGGCGTCATATGGCATTGTTTCGAGAACGTGCTTTCGAACAAAATCACATTACATAACGTAAGAGGGTATTATGACGTATTTTTAAAGTTTGTGGTGCTGTATTCTAAATGTAGGCCTAAGCTGGTTCCCAGCTCCCTTTGCGCGCGCTAACGTTCGACAAAGCTAGGAGCCGGTATAGGCTGCCATTTAAAACGCTCTGTTCGTGTATTTGACGTCATATCCGGATTAGTCGAACTGGATTCCGTCGCAATGAAAGATATGGGAATCATAAGACTTGAAAAGTCTTCATTGTGCGAGAATTGCGCTGACGTGGTCCTGGATCTGCATATGGCTATAAAATTACATAGAAATGTAGAATATTAAATTTCCTGTCCGTTGGTATTAAATATAAGTGCACCTACCTCGGCGGTTTGAGAAATAGACACTGTTAAATGTTGTCCAAATCTTTGTTATGCGTTAAAAAGCAGTAAATATCTCCGCTTTTGATTGTGTATTGATGAAAGCACTGTGCTACGAATTTTTTAATTTGGCATTGTTACGGAAAGTGTGAGCGAAAAAAATACAGCCTGATATCTGAACGACATAAGTATATATAGAATGGGTGTGTGTGCTTATGCATAACATTATACGCTCAATCTTAAAAATGACTCGCAATAAATGTCGAAAAAGGATTTTGTTCTATGACGTCAAACGACGACAGAGAGGCCATACGCGTATAAAGATAAGGGGTCATAACTCCCACATGCTTAACACTAGGTCAATGTAACTCAGAAAACTTGGAGAATTTGTTGTGGATATGGACGCTATATTTTCGTTATGGTTTATTCACCATGAACCAAACTATACTAGTACAAAGTTCCACAATGTGAGCGGATATATTTTGATAGTTGCACAATTCATAAGAAAAGATGACAAAGTACTACATGAGAAAGCACGTAATAGCGATTTGGATGGCCCTATCTGATATATAATTTAGTTCTTAGATTCCCATATTCTCCTGTTAGTGTAGATGTATTTTGACTAATTTTGCATCATTATTAATAGAGTACTAGCCATATCGTCAAATGTAATGAAATTACTGAAAATAATACCACTGGATGCGGAAGTATTTTGTGACGCAGTTTCATAGGATCTGAAAAGTGAACGTTGCATTGGATCTACGGTCCTCCGACTATAACATTATGTTCAGATGTAGAATACGAGGTTTTGTATACAACACTAACATTGTCAATTTCCTATTAAAAGTATGTTCAAACCAACTAATGATCAAACGTTCATAAATCTATAAACTACACAGTATAAGATCTGAATTGTGATGATTTGTTTACATTTTAAACAAGTAGAGTTTGCTCCGCCTTCGTTTTCACACCTTATCTATATTGCTCTGTTTCATATAACCACTTTGTATTGATGACAAGACCACACTGCTTAAAAAGCCTTCCCATGTTGATTTAATATTTGGTGAAACTTGATGAACAAAGAGTTTGCCGCGGTGTTGATGCATCGCATCAAAAGTTTTCTTGTTGCTGTACTAAAGTATCTTCAGGACACATTGAGCATTTTCCAAGTGAATAATTCAATACTTATTATCTCCACAACATATTATAAATTCATTTTCCGCCTTACTACTGATTTTGTGCCAGTGTTGGCACACCTACCCACTCTAAGACACACATACCTTTCTAACGTCATCCGCGAGGAAAGTTTAGAATATTTGCAATACAAGATTTAATTTGTATGCGTGGCTCGACCGATGTCCACATGTATAAACTAATAAATATTTGTGTCGTTCATACATCAGAGATGATTTTATTCGCTCACAGTTTTCTGACAAGCTTATAATAAAAATCTTTGTCGCATAGGGAAATTAGTGTGTGCATTTAAAAAACAACGATCTTTTCACGCAAATAAAACGAATATTTACGTTTACTATTATTTTCCGTGAATATTGATATCAAATATGTACAATAACAGAAAGTAAGAATTTTGAAAAAGAAGTTTCCAGAAAATAAGACCAGTATATATTTTCAAAGGTCTTTCAAGCGCCGATTTTTGAAAACGATACATAATGTGTTTTGGACGTCTTCCGATGAAGGACAGCGCGGCCGTCTAAAAATAGCAACCAATGGAAAATGACATAACATTGTCAATAATGAAAAATGAAAGAAATATTGGCATTTATCACATTGGATGTCTTATTGCATCCATGTATAATATAATAGGACGCGAAAATCCTGGTTCGATCAGATTTACTGTACAAAATATATGATAACATAAGGTAACTTAATCAAAACGTTCATGTCGCTTGGCAATAGTCATTAGATCAACATGAAATATCATAAAATATTATTCACACATGAAAGTCATAGTCTTCTTGAATTGACAAGAAAATAGTGAAAGTTTGTTACAAGTATATTTTAAGAATATGTTCCTGTTTATAAAACACAGCCTTAAAGTTTAATTGAGTCGCTGAAATGTGAGTATTTTACGTTATGTTTTAAACATAAGACAAAAGTAGATAAACATATGTCAGACTTCTGTATTTTATTACCTAAATGTCAATGTAATGAAATATACAATTAATAAAAATGCGACAAACAGTACAAGTTTGCCAACTAGCATCGGAATAAGCTGGTAAATCAGAGTCTTAGGACCGATTGGATAAGGGTGTATGATACGTTACGGTGTTTTCATGTATATGGTGAGGATGAAGTGTCATATAAGGATCATATCTCATTAGTATATTGCCCTGAGTTGATGGGAGTACAAATATAAATCTGTCTTCACTTTTTTCTAAGATATTTGTCGAAGGTTTGGCTTAAAGTATTATACGTAACGTAACTTACGTTACAGTATTTTACGTAACAAAGATGTAAGTGAGGGACTGGAACACAAACCAGGACTTAGACATCACAAACGTTGATGACGTAAAACGCAGAAACTATGACGTCATCTGTGAGGTTCATCTTCCGTTGAAAGCACGTTGTGCATGGTTGGACTTCTGTTTGTTCACTAAGGTAAGTTTATTGAACGCACAGAAACAATACCTTTATAGATTCGTAGCCAATTTCTTGATTTCTCAGAAGACTAATTATACAACTTCATATTTTAATCTGAATGTTAATTACACGACATTAATTTGTACTCAGAAATCACGTGTTTATACATAACGTAAAATACAGTGATTGTAACGTAAAATACATTATATCATACAAGGGCTAAAGGATATATAATTGGAAGTTAATACCCTATGAATAGACAAATCAAACACAATTTAATGTTCATCAAAACATATTTCAAAACACATATAATTTGTATAAAGTTAAACATGTAAATTTATAGACAGAAAAGTGTTTGTATAAATGTGTGGGTTAAGTTTAAAAGTAAACTTGATGTAAAAATACATTAAACATTTTAATCAAAAATATACAACACATACGTCTTGCATTTATAAATATTGGTAAATATGCACATTTTAATGCGGTAATAATAAAAATCGAATTCACTATTATACCATTTGTTTTTGCAGCATCTCAGATATGGCTAAAACTGCAGCTGAAAGGCAGAGACAATATCGAGAATGCAAAAAACAAAAAGAAGGTGCCGCATATTTGCAAAGGGAAACTAACAGAGTGAGGCAGTACTACAAGAAAACTGAAGATATGAGCAGAAACGACAAAGATAAGCGTCGTAGAAAGGTTCGGGAACAAGTCAGGGAACACAGGAGAGCAGTGAAGTTGAGAAGACTTGGTGAAAGAGAAGCTGTACCTGCAAGAAGCACTGAGTCAGTTCCAGGAGACACAGAGAACATGGTATCCAGCACAACTGAATAGCCAACTAGTTCTACTGCACCGATGTTGGTTCAACTTCCGTGTATGACATCATCGGGCAAGAAAAGCAGGAAAAGGATAAGCCATGCAGTTTCCAGAGCTAACAGAACAATTGCTCGTCTGAAACATGAGAACCTGACACTGCAGAGAGGTATGAAACGAGTCAGCAAACGTTATGAACGTTTATTCCGTAAACACAAACAACAAACATCAAAATCATCTGAATCTAGCCAGCAATCCACTTCCAATGAGACAACGACAGAAGACTCTGACACTATGACTCCAAAGCGGAAAACTGAAAAAGAATTACAGAACTTTAAATTTACAACACCAAGATCTAGAAAGGCAGTTAAAAGACGTTTACTTTTGGCTAATTGTTTGGAACACGAACTATCTGAGGCTAAGAAGCATAACACAAAGAAACATGTAAGAAGCCTGGTCAACATTGTTTCTGGAAAGGTTGTCAAGAAGTACAGAGGAGTCCGCTACATTGCATCTAGAACTGGAATAAACAGGAGAACATTACTCACGGCATCATCTAAAAATATCATGCATGTGCGAGAGATAAAGTGGAAGACTAGACTGGCTCTTCAGCAAGATGTAGTTGCGTTCTATGAGAGAGATGACAACTGTCGTTGTATGCCCGGGAAAAATGACTTGGTCGGAAAATCACAGCTTCAAAAAAGAGTCTTAAATGATTATCTGGCCAATCTATTCCTAAAGTTTGGGGCTGAGTTCCTGAATGTGAAGCTGTCGCTGTCGTCATTTTGCAAACTGAGACCTGCTCACGTTTTGCCAGTGTCATTTACAGCAAGGAACACCTGTCTTTGCAGTAAACATCAGAATATGGCCTTAAAGTTGAAATCTCTCAAGAGCTTTAATGTTGTTTCCACATCAAGCCCAGATGCTTTCATAAAGGCTCATACTCAGTCAGAGATTGAGAGGCAGCTGTCCCAGATTCAACTTGATAAGGTCACCTATAAGACCTGGAAGAAGGTGACAGACAGCAGGGGCAAGTCGAAGATGAAGCTTGTGGATGAAGAAGTGGCCAAAGATGATTTTATCAGCAACTTTTTGAGTCAGTGTACACAGTTCCGTGAACATGTGGCTCGTGTCCAAACACAATACGCTCAGCTCAGGTTCTTGAAGGGCAATTTGCCGGACTCTCATGTCATCATCCAAATGGATTTCGCCGAGAATTATCTCTGTCAATGTCTTGACGAGATCCAGTCTGCTTACTGGAATGCCACTATGGTAACACTTCATCCAGCTGTTGTATACTTCAAGAACAATGGAGTCCTCTATCACAAAGCTTCATCTTCGTCTCTGATACTATGAACCATAGTTTTGGCACCGTATACACCATTCTGCAGTCATTGCTTCCAGAAGTTAAAGAACTGGTTCCATATCTGTCGTATGTTCATTACTGGACGGACTCGCCATCAAGCCAATATAGAAACAAGACAGCTTTCAACTATGTCCTACAGCATCCTGAGGTGTTTGGTGTTCGGGCTTCGTGGCATTATATTGAATGTGGTCACGGTAAAGGGCCCTGCGACGGCCTTGGAGGTACCGCAAAAAGAATGGCCGATTCAGCCGTGAAACAAGGGAAGTTCAACATACAGAGTGCCCACGACTTCTATGTATGGGCAACTGGGCAACCAAGTTCTGTCGTGTACATCTTCAGCAGCAAAGAAGACTGCGATTCCAATCAAAAGAGACTTGAACAGTGGGGTGTGAAGCCAGTTAAAGGAACTATGACAATTCACGCAGTTTATGAAGCAGAGGGTTGTCTCATGGTAAAGGAAACATCCTGTTTCTGTGATGGATGTTTTGCCTCTGATGGGTTCTTGTCTGTCCCGTCATGTCCATGGCAGAGAAAGGTTCTTGTGACAAACCCGGCTCCAGATGACAATGAGGAGAACGCTCCACAGCCAGAGAATGTTCAGGTTGATGAAGAAGTTCTGCCTACCCAGTCAGAAGCAAACGTTGTCCAAGATCCAACCTGTGAGATATCAATCAATGTTGATGCTGCCATTGTTGCTGCCATTTATGAATTTGACAACAAAGTATATTTTGGCAAAGTTCTGGATATTGACGAACAGAGGACTGTCAAATCTGTTTTATTGAGGCCTCTGGAAAAACCTGTAACTACAAATGGCCACGAAGTTCGGACAGTGAAACCATTTGGGTGAATAAGCGATTTGTACTGGAAAAAGTATCAGACCCGAAGCCAACAGGGAAATCTAAAAGGATGTTCATTTTCCCTCCCGAAGATCGCAAGAGAATCAACACTTTGTACCAGAAATACCTCGAAAATTGATACCATGGTATTTGGTGATGTTCCAAGAACTGTTTCCAGTTGCGTTTCATTACAATCTTAACTACTGTTATTTATTCCTGCCAGAGAACCGTGTGGTATCTTACGTTATGACATTGGTATTTTATGTTAGAGCATTGTGAATTCATGTTTTCAAATAGTTCAACTACAGGTCATTGGAACATAATGTTGCTATGAATATTTTGTCATGACTTCAGACCAAAGAAGGACACTTTGTGACACAATACACAGTTGTATGTTACGTTATTAAAATTAGTATAATACATTATGTATTCTGGTTGTTGTATTTTGGGGCTATGCTCTTTGAATGATTGAAATACAGCTAAAATAAAAGACTCTTTTTATTTTCATAGTTCCGACCGATCGCCCGTCAACCAATCAGATCGCGTCTTTCCGACATCGCGGGATAGCTTGTTGCTAAGGCGCCATTAGGTCCCCAAGCTTTCGGTTGTCAGGACATTTGACCCCTGCAAAGTAGCTTCCGACCGATCGCCGTTTTTAGTGATAATTGCTAGGGAAACGATGTTGCATGGGGACTTGCAAAGTAGCTTCTGATGAGAATGATATCCTGAGGGACTTGCTTGGGAATGCAATTTTCATTCCTTTTCCAAAACCCAAGTTCCGTTTGGAAACGTGTTTGCGATGGATTAGGGCTTGTGGAAGACCCCATCATCAGCTGAATAACAACATCAACAAACACAAATATGTGTGTTCAAAGGTACATTTAATTATTGATTCATTAACCTGTGAAATAATTGTCAAAAGGGGAAGATTTCAGTGAGGTTACCTGTCCACTGGAATTATATTACGTATACTGGAATTATCTATTATGATACGTGCATACAATAGATCTAGTACCGGTACATAGCTAAGCTGACTGCGTAGTGTAAATATTTATTATTTTCTTTATATTAGATTTTTTATATTTTTTTTATCATAATCATAACCTGTAGTGAAGTAATACTGAACTCAGTAGTACACTTCACAATGACTTCATATAATCAATAAGAAAAATGCCCAAATTGTCAGATTGTGGTACTGCCAGTAGATATTGTGATTTCATATTATCAAAATCAATTTTGACTTTGCTCACTTTAAATATATGTGATTAGTGTTAGAATTTCTGAGGAATTTGATAATCAATGTACTGTTTTGACAGCATTTCAAGACCAACAGCAGAGTTCCCATACCCTATTGCTATTGGGGAAATGTGACACCAACCCGGCCACCACCAAGAAAGAGGATCTGGATCTGTGATACCTCCAAGGTATATTCATCTCTAAGGTATATTTCTCAAAAGAAAGAAGTGTATGTAACAGTTTAACATTTCAAGAATACAATGCCTATTAAGAGTTGTTTTGATGTTTTTTGTGCTCATACTACAAACTTTACTATAATTATTTTAAAAAGATTTAATGTTAATGTGACAAACATCAGTATGTAAGAAACAACACAACAAAAGAATAGTACATCATCTATTTTTATTTTGTCCTCACTTGTCAGTGTATGATGACTTTTTTTAATCCCAAAATTTGGACAATGAAGAAAAATTATCAACTTATTTCATGCATCCCCAAAACGTATAACCATGTTTTTATAAAACAAGAGCGATAACAACATATAAATATGAAGCATAAAAATAACAACACAAAACTTAATTATAAGTACACCTGAAATGGTTGACCTCAAAGTTGTGTAATTATGATAAATTATTAAATAATTTGATGCATGTAAAAAACGATTGATCTGTAACAAATTATACAGAAACAAGTGCGATAACAAAATATACCTGTAAATAAAACTAACAAATCTAAAATAACAAAACAAGAAGATTAAACCATTGTGTAAGATGAATAATCTGTCAAAAATAAATGAGATCTATACATGGAGATGAATATATAGAAAATATATCAATATAAAGAATATATAAGAAAATTATATCAAAGTAAAGTGACAACAGGCTATAAGGGTAAATTACTTACTCATAAATTTACCTAATTTAGATTTACAAAAAATATGATATTACAATATTGCCACATATTTACTACAAATAACTATTTTTCTAAAAAATATGTTATTTCAGACAACTGTTTGAAACAAACAGAGAAATATCCCCCAGAAAGTGTCTGTTGAAGAGAATCAAGGTACACAGTCTGGTGAATCATGTAAGTATAACATGGAAAAGCTCAGTTGGGGACAGTCAATTATGGCACTTAAGGCAAAATCTTAATTGGATATTTTTCAGTTGAAGCTGATAGTATTAGCAAATCAAAACCATTAGGCCATTATAATCAATTTAAAACATTTTGAAGTTATATAGCTAATTTCAAAATCTTTCATAACAAGATGGAGACATTGTTTTTCCTGGAATAGGATAGTGAACAACGAATATCCAAAAGCACTTGTTAGTTAACACCATCAATTATTGTACAATTTACATGTCAAGAAATGGCTTTGCATGTTCTTTAAAGAATACTTTTCTAGCATACATGTCATGTATTCAATGTCTGGGAAAATACGCTCAATGTACGCTCTCTTTTTGGGGGTAAACCACATATTCATAGAATTCAGCCCCGGTTATCATTAACTGTGCCTGAAATTGGGCATAATGAGCATGTCTTTTGGATAGTTTGAGAATGGCAATTTCCTCCTGCAAAAATAAATTTGTTATCTTTTCCTATGCTTCTTCAAGTGTAAAGTGTCGAGCTGAGTTCGGGCATTTAATTTCAATAATTCTGTTCTCCTTTTCACAACATATCTTGCCATCAGGAGTGGCTCCAAGGAAACTGAAATTATTGTTGATTACTAGTCCACTCTCATGTAGATGGTTTGAGATTTTGTGTTCTAAATATCTTTTCTTGGCCTGTACTTCAATGTTCTTCCCATAGGAAAGAGATACTGAATGCATAGAAGTCTTGGGAAATAGACTGTTGAGAAAAGATAGTGTAGGTTTCTTCTTTCTGTTCATAACCTTTCCAAAGTTGGAAGCTGTAAGACGATTAGATCTTAGATCTTTTCCAGGATCTGTAAGTTGATACTGGGCATTAAGATCTTCATACCCAGGAGCGAGTTGTACAGGTGACACTTTCGGAAACTTGATGAACGTAGTTGATACTGCACGTGATTTTCAGTCTGAAAATAAGAAATTAAATCATTGGAAATAATAACTTTAAGCCCGGACACATTATTTTATATATTTCATTCGAAATTACAAATTAGCCTGTTATTTTTCAGTCATCGCTCCACTTGAGCAACACCAGACAGTCCAAATTCAGAATCTGAGATCCTAGGTAGAAGATCAAGGACAACAGATCAAGGATATGAAGAAAATTTTAAAGGAAAAAGACAAGGAAATTGTAAAGTTGAGGGAGGAACTTAAGAAATGTCAAAGATTTAATGTGACCAGTGTCTTAGTGAGATCAGGGAAACTAAACGGCCTGTTTAAATACTACACAGGCATTACTTATGTCAGGTTTCTTGCCATATTCAGTTATTGGCCTTCCTTCTGCCAGGTGATCAGGCATCATGTTTGAATTATGAAAAAGGTCATCGTGACATTAGAAAGTTATCTACTAAAGATTGCTTGTTCCTGACTATGTTGACTGTGCCACAGTTTTGGATAAAAAGACCTCAGTATGCGTTTTGGACTGTCATTGCAATCAGGTGGTGTAATATTCAATACCTGGATTGAACACGTGAACTTGAAAATGGGCCAGTAAAGTATATGGCCACATAAAAGTATAATCCTTCAAATTATGCCTGCAAAATTTAGAAAGGAATATCCTTCATCCATGATGATTATTGATGGGACAGAACTGAAGACTCAAGTACCCTGTGCTTTAGGGTTACAGTCTCAGCTATACAGTGACTATAAGTCAAGTACTACCTTAAAGTGTCGTGTATGTTGTGCCCCTTGTGGTTCATTGACATTTGTTTCTGAATTGTTTACAGGTTCAATTTCAGATAAAGCTTTAACTGATCAATCAGGATTTTATGATGCTGTACGAGGCAGGTACAAGAATAGATCGATGTTGTTGCATCCTGTGATATGAATGTGATACTAGTCTCTATGAAATAAATATAATTTCAGTTACATGAAATGTTAGTCTTGTTACTTAAAAAATGATGTACTGAGTGTTATGTTTTGACTGTTTTGAAGAACAGGATCCATGTCCCAATAGATTAAAACATTACCTGATATGACAAGACTGATCCCAAGCTAGACGTCTCCGAGCAGAGTGTTTAGTCACCGGGGTGCATCTGTCTGTAGCACATACTGCAGTGGGGTAATATGTGGAAGTCTGCAACAATATTCATCTACATTATATTCATTTGACACACAGTTTCTGAAAATTAAAAAAAACATATCCTTAGTTCAATGCGTATATACTCTTTATAGACCATTAGGACCAACTTTAAACCTGCACCTGTTTTAGTGATTATGTGCAAAACAGTTTTCACCAATTACAATGCAAAAGTGACAAAAGTATCCATACCTGGTGTCATTGAACTTGACAAATGATTGGCTTCCTATTTCTAGACTGGCCAAGAGGTTGAGCCACAATCACTTGGTTGATAGGCACTGGGATGATCTTGTTGCCCCTGTGAATCTGCGTGGAGGCTGGTGCAACTCTGTTTTTCATGAATGTGCGTGAAATTGTGAGGCTTGATCCCTGAAGTGTCTTCACAAGGCCAATGATGTGGGAACATCTTTCACCAAGTCTAAACAAAAATGAATTCATGTGAAGGAAATCTAAAGATTTTTTTTATAAAAATGAAATACCATTGCATCAAGAAAAACATCTAACCCAAAATCATGTTACTTATTCTTAAGTGTATCAAAATGAACATATAATGATATAAGTGAAATCACAAATAATCTAAATTCGATTTTCAGTAGATTCTAACTTTTAATTTTATTAAAGTCTTTACTTATAATTAATAGTACATTATGTGCTAGGCATGGTGTTTCATTAATAAGTTTATATTTGAAACTGTATATTACTAGCCCTGCGTAACATTTGGAGGCTGATCGAAAACTAAACAATTGAATTTTACGGTTCATTTTTAGCCAAATTACTGAATGGATAAATTTCCTTTTTGCCGATAGTATATGTAAACCCGATGTACAATAAATAAAGAAGTGTAAACATCGTCATGTTTTGCTGCCAAACTTCGATAGGACTAGAAATCAATCAACACACCAGTCATAACCCGACGAGAACAAATGAACGGTCACTGTGCCATTGAAATGAAAATCTCTTAATCTATCAGGCACTGATTTTAAGTGATTTATATGAGGATTTACTGACTTCTTATCAATGACGTACTTACCCAGCTTCACAAGAACAATAGCTGTGAACGATCTTCTCGGCGCTTGTGTCAATCCTCAAATGGAGGGTATGCGGGCTCCGATTCTTCGACATTGACCGCCAGCACATGGCATCAATGTCAGAGGTGTTGTCACGGTTATAAACTCGTATCTCATGGATATAACCCTGTGAAGAAATAGTGTAAGCCTGTCTGTTGCGATTTCTGCGTCAAAGTAGGATGATCTGGCAAGAATGCAACAGATATTGTGTCGGGAACAGGCAAACGGTGCCTGACCGTGTATCCGCCATTTTGACAGCTCGGCATCCCAAAGCTTGGGGGGACGTAGCAACAATAACCAAGGTGGGCGGAGCTTGGGTCGGTAGTCGGAACTATGCATGCCATAAGGCTTTGCTTTCATCTCTAAAATATACAGTGTTATCGCTTCGCTATGCAGATTCCATTCATTGGTATAACACAAATATGATCTAAGAAACAATCATAAACTTTGAAAGATGTAAAATTTACCCGTACCCTCGATTCGATGACTGATGTTGAGCACTCGCTTCGCAAATTCTAGACAGGATGCTTGGCTGTCACAGCTGGTGACCTAGCCGAGAGCCGCGATGGGTCATGTCTTAATTGACTGTATAGGACCGCATCCTCTCGGCTAAGCTGAGGCGTGTTCAGCAAGCCGAGTACACGCGAATATTAGCGAGACCTCGCTTCCGAACACCCGCGCTGAAACGAGTTCACGCGTGTACGCGCGATTTGCCTCAGGAGGTACTAAATCGATTATTTGTACAGGTATTCGTCAGCCGGCAAAATTCTCATAGACTTGCATTGTTAGTTTAGTGTAGCTATAATAATTTTGCAGGTTGTTAGGAAATCATCTTGGTCACAGATACATAATTTCCATGTAATGTTCCGCATTGTAGTTACATGAGCAACATATATAAAACATTGTGCATTCTTTCCCCATAGACCGCCATGTTAAACATTCTCATAACCATGACATGCATCAATCAAAGTGCAGTCATTCTTGAAATACTGAATGGAAAATAAAACGGAAATTATGTCTTTGGAGCTGAGATGATTCATGAGACATGTGCAAAATATGAACAAGATCAAACGACAAATAAATTCAAGGTAACTTTTCTAGCTTCACAAAATTTACATGTAAGTCTATGGAAATTATGCACAGTGACGAATATTCATGTCCAATGACTGCATATTGTTGCAATATTGGCGGGAGTATCTGAACGAGTGAACAAATATTTTCCTGTTTCTTGTGCACACTTGTTTATTCGTGTAAATGTATTTGTATAAATGTATTTGTTTAACGTCTTTCACATGTACAACGCATAGAGCCATGGTTGATGCTGAATGATTATTTTTTTCACCTTCTTGAGGTTTCTATACCATAAGTGTTACCTAATATATTTTATTTATTTCACAAAATGCAAATACTTTTCGTTTACATTAAAGTCATAATGTCGATTTTCTTCATCAGTTATTTTGAAGTTCCCCCATTTTACTAACGTCTATGAATCCACCGCTCAATCCGCCTACGAATCCACCGGATTTCCACGTCTACGAACCAGTCTAGTCTACGAATTCACCTACAGCCATCTGAACTAGACAGTAGATTTTTAGATTCCACTTGTTTCATGAGCCAAACTTTTCATAAATCTTTGGGGCATATTAGTTACTTTTTAGTGTTTTATTTGTGAGTTTTGTTGAGTCGTAAATGATTTTGTATATGTTTTTATCTGCAGACACACAGTTGGCAACTAAGATGTTTATACGAATGGAGGAGAAGTACAAAGTGGACTCTTCAGGCCACAGAAATCTTAGTAAGTGAGAGAGTACACCACAGTACATAACATCTTAATGTATCAGTTACATGGAAACCTGAGTCTGGATTCACTAAACTTCTAAGAATTTTCTTAGTTTTTATACTTAAGTTTCCTTAGAATTCTTAGCTGAGAATTTATCTTAAGTATCAATCCACCATGCGACTAAGCAGAAATCTTAGCTGAGAATTTTAAAAATTCTAAGTGAGAAACGCATGGCAAAGCACAAACGCCGCTCACGTTCAGCATGCGCGAATCATGAGTGGAACCGGGCCATTTCGCAACAACATCAATGATATGTCAGCTGTGGTCAAAGACAACCTGAGTATTGATGCTGTGGTACTGCTTCCTGTTCACATAAATAGGTTCGTGCTGGGATGGTGCCATAATCTGAATGTGGGTGCCATCTATAACCCCAACCACTCCGGAAAAATTAGCGATGCCATAGAAACCAAGTTGGTTTCGTCGGATTTCAGTCGGACTGGTTGGAAACGAAACGAACTGTCGAACAATGGCGGGGGCAGACAGTGCAGTTTTGGTTTGGTTAATGGCCCTACTCACTGAAGACTGTGAAACACCAATGTGGTCCGCATTACATAGCTGCATTTTGCCTGTGGCAAAGTAATGCAGCATGATTAGAACTTTGTCAGTAGCTGATCAAGGATTACTTCTTCGAGTCACAGGTGAAATTTCATTTGAAATGAGACTTAATAAAAATTGTATACCACTTTTGGATAATCTAAATCTTCGTGTCAACTCGGTTTCTGTTGTTTTTTTCTAAAATGTTGGTTCTGTCGATGAATGCATTGGCGGCCATCTTTGTTTACTTTAAGAAAATTCTTAGTGCTTAAGTAACCTATGGAGGATTCTTAAGTTAAGACAAAATCTGAAGCATTAAGAGGTTTGATGAATATTGCTTAAGCAAAAATCTTAGTTTTAGATAGGTTGCTATGGAAACTAAGAATTAGTAGACTTAAGAATTCTTATGGCTTAAGAATATTTACTTAAAATTAATATGGGCAGTCTTTTCAATTAAAATATTTAAGAAATGAGTAATTATATATATATCTTTCACAGGAATGTTTTAACTGTTCACTTTTGAATATGTTTCTTTACTAATAAACATGTGGTTTTTTTCATCTAGGAGCCACTGGTAATATTATCTTTTCTGTTTCCAGCATGTTCACAATAGCTACAGCAAATCCCTTTGCAAAGAATTAATCTTGCTTTAATCTTGCTTAATCATGTCTGTATTACATGCTGTTGTGGGTAGTAGTATTAGTTTCTTAATTATCCCCCTAGGGGGATATAGTCAACGCCCTGTCCGTCTGTCCGTAATGATTTTCTGAAGACTCTTGTTGCTTTTACTATCCTATGTTTCCTATCATTGTCTTATGTGTTCCCCTTAGCACAGTCCTCTTAATACATTTGTCACAATTCATCACCTTCTTATCATGTTAAATGAATTGCACACGCTTATGGCTTATCCATTGGAGGGCTTACTGGTACAATAATGTGAGGTGCACATTCTTGAAGTCTTTCTACTGGTGTGGTTTTCTTTGCCTCTTAATATTTACTATCTTCTCTACTCATCTTTTATAAAGTATACACATGTATGTATAAACCTATGTATATAGTGTTTGGATACAGCTATTTTCAAGATATATATATATAATAAAGTAATTAGTCACTTTCATTTTAATGTAATGAATGAAGTAATATATCTCATAATGGTACTTGTCAAACTTGCTGTAATAGTTATAGATTTGACTGTACATGCTGTATGACATATTAAATTTGTTTACTTTTTGTTGGGTGCAGGTTTGGGAGGAAAGTTATTACCGGTAATCCTTATTTCCTTTTACTTTCAGTTTTAAAGGTAAAGGTATTTTTGTGAAATAACAAAAAGTGGAGATGATTTTACATGAGTAACAATTTAAATATGTTCATTGACTTATTGCTGGAAAAATTATTCTTATTGTAAATGTTCCATAATATTTGCCTTATTTTCATTATCCCATTTTCAAATATTATAGTCATTATATTTGAAGAATAAATATTGTATAGAGCTTTTATTTTTTCATTAAAGGTATTGCTGAATCCTTTGAATTGGCTTCGGAATTTGGATTGTTGAATACTGTCTCCGCTGCTTGTAAAAACAGTGGGGTCAGTATCAGCATGAATATAACAAGACCGACTCACTTTGATGATGTGTCTGCATCTGCATATGTGAAAGATGTGCCGGATGAAATGTTATGTCGCCTTGGGCGGTTAGCACCAAAAGATCTCACGGCACAAGAAAGAGTTAGGTTCCTGGAACAATTGGTAGCATCAGTACCAGATGGTAAGCATTAAATATTACATTTATATGTTTGAATAAACAAGGTCTGTCAGCCATAACTGTCAATCCCAACAATTTTTTTCATTCTGAGTTACCTTTGAGTATCATTTTAATTTGGATGTGGCAAAAACTATAATACCACTAAAGACGGCTTTCATTATTTGCATCTGCTCAAAACCTTTAGAAGCCCTGTATTATATATATGGTCACACTCTTGAATTTGACCCAGTTTATGTATTGCAGATCATAATAGTGAATTCAGTGTTGAACCCAAAGCCAGTACAAGTAGCGCTGGTGCCAGTGACAGAAATAGATGTGACACACTTGGAGATGACATGGAGCTGGACACACAAGATGACATAGGCACGTACCAAGCATTTTCTTCTGCTAAAAATATTTATTCATGGTCTTCTTTCATTTTATTCATTTGGGAGTAAATTATGATTAAAGGAACTAATTCAGAGCAGTTTGCATAAAGCCTAAATGTTAAAAAGCATTTTCCTTTGTGAACTGTTCAACCTAAAATTGTAAGTTTATATGTGTATTATACTTGGGAATCTTAAGTCTGAATGCCTAGCTGTAACAGAATATTATAGAACTAATTTCTTTACAGATTCAGTATTTTCAATGACCACTCACTCCAGTTGGTCAAGCCAGAGTCATCAGTCACAAGGTAATTTAATGCAAATGTTTACTTAATAAATGGTTTATAGAGCTAAATATTAGGTAAAGTTCAGGTAATTCTCACTGAGTCTGGTATTTATCTATTGTTGTCCTCCGCCACAACGCGGAACGTGGGACTAAGTATTCAGCAGCGTATGTCCGTACGTACTTCCCGTTTCTTGTTAACACGA
The DNA here is from genome assembly GCF_003918875.1 of Haliotis rubra. Lineage (NCBI taxonomy): Eukaryota > Metazoa > Mollusca > Gastropoda > Lepetellida > Haliotidae > Haliotis > Haliotis rubra. The sequence goes on along the minus strand of NW_025767283.1, from coordinate 597,314 downwards.
TATCTCATGATCTGTTACACGAAAGCAAATAATCAATACGCGAAGGGCTACGACCCGAGCAAGCCAACCAATCATATTCTCTACCTCGACGTTACACCCAATGTCTTCAATTTTTGTGACAGCCTACATTAGGGGAATATGCAGACACAAAATATAAAAAGTAGTAAACATGTTATAAATATTTTGTTCTTCTTTAGCGGTGGGGGACAATGCCACAATAGTGGCAAACACTTGTTATCATTTCTTTTAACTTTGAAATATTCATTTTTGTTGGAAATTTACATGTATCATTTCCAAATGGGTATCTTTACTTTTTTTAGTGAGAATAAACTGGACTGAATGTCAAGTCCGCCTGCTCATTACTCTGCGGCAGCAGTATGAGCATTTGTTTACTAGCAGCATCGTCACCCAGAAGCAGGCTTGGAAGAAAGTAGCCGACGAAATGACTGAGAAAGGTTACTGCTACTCTGGGGATGAATGCCAGAGGAAATTCGGTTCCTTGAGGCTAAGATATTATGATTTCACTGGTACTCAGTTCAAACAAGAAATGGTGTTCTGTTCCTATTTTCACAACTATTCATTCGTTCATTCCTGTTTTCATCCCCATGGCATATAATGTGGGGGGTATAGTTAACACCAGTTTCCAGAGTATAACACGCAACAGCTATGTTGCTGTTGTTCTGATTTCCATGGAAACGATTTGTACTTCATCACAAAAGAGAGAAACAGTACTTTGTCTAAGTTTAATGCACGTTGCTGTACCCGCAACTAGGTGTTTGCACGTTTTCATGTGGCCACCATGTGTAAAGTGCACAGGGTTGTGTGCTGTACACTAGGGGTTGCGACAACACTGAAAGAGTCTTCACACAAAAATGACTCTAAGGTTTATATACTGAGTGGCAGGTGGGCTCGATTCCGGCACCTTGAGCTGGCTGGATCACTAGCCTGACGCGATAGACAGCTCACCCACCGCGCCCCCATTGTGTCTGCAGTTATCAGGAAACTTGATTTTAAAAGGTGGTTTTGACTGATTATTGCAGTCAGGGTTCCTTTCTCTTTGCAGATACAAGACAATAAAGGACCGTAATAACAAGACTGGCAGGGGCAGGTCAACATGGAAATTCTTCAGTCTCATGGATGAGATGTATGCTGGGGATCCAGCAGTTGAACCTGCTGAAGTCAGTAGCCTTCAGAATCCGAAAAATCTAACCAGGGCCCCAAATAGTCCAGAGAGGGAAAGAAGCGACTGTGTAATGCGTTATGATTCTCCTAATACATCCAACAGCAAGAAGGCCCCTGCCAAGACAACACCTAAAACTCCTGTATCTAGGAGAGGCACAGCCTCACTGGCGGATCTATCGGAAATGAGAGAACAACAGAAGAAACAGCATGAAGAGAGAATGGAGGTGGAGAAGAAAAAGATTAGCAATTGAGGAAAAAAGACTGGAAACTCTTCAGAAATTAGTAGATGCTATAGTAAATTCCAAGAAGTAAATTATATATTTATATACTTATCCTATCTCACGACTTGCACCTCTCTCTCTTCATTCGACCATGAGTGGAAACGAATAAAACTTTGCTCCAGGCCGACCTTGTCCCTGTACCCGCGCTGTGCATGCCTTCCTGCCTTAGCTGTGCAGTGTCTTTTTGTCAGAGTGATTTTGTGGTCGGTCTCCTTCACCTCAGGTGAATCAGGATATCCCGTCTAGTCAGTCTAGAGCTAGTGAGCACAATATTGGGACAATATTCAACACGACAGGTCATGATGTTTGTGCCCCAGGAGAGGTGGGACAAGATTCAGTGCAGTGCACTACTCTTTTGTCCTTTTATGGCTCCAAGATCGAGAATGAGTATGTAAGGTGATCATGTGGGTGAGGACTGCGCATGCAACGTGCTGCCACGGCCTAGTGAGCATGGCGAAGGCAGGAAGGCATGCACAGCACGGGGACAGGGAAAAGGTCGGCCTGGAGCAAAGTTTAATTCATTTCCACTCATGGTCGAATGAAGAGAGAGGTGCAAGTCGTGAGATAGGATAAGTATATAAATATACAAGTTATAGTTAAAATTTCCAAATTTGTTTCCATAAGATCCATTTGAATTATTCCTATTTTGTACCGCTGTTTTAGGTCTTCAAAACTGAGATGTCCTTTTTCATCACAAATATCTCTGACATAATGTATACAGACTAAAGTTATAGCAACAATTTTAGGCAATTACCTTGTTCGAGGAATGTATCCGCTTTGGAACATAAAGGAATGATATGCCATTCAGCAGCTGACAAAAAATCTTGTTCCATGTGGTGTCTAATACAGAGTGTATTTAGTATAGATTAGTAAATCTGCATACATATAAACACTACCTTCTCACAGATCCAGTGTGCAAGATAAAAGTAATTCATCAATCAGCGTTATTGGTTAATCCTTTGATCGATGTTTGTTTTAAAAATTTGTAACTCATTTGTTAATACCTCTTGCTGCACTTCCAAGCGCATATAACATAACATGTTATATATTTGCCACATCAGACCTTATTTTATACTGTTGAGTATTTACTCCATACACAAGAAATGCCAAATGGGAACCCTTGTCAGGTAATCTTTAGTGGTGTTACTACTACTATTATTATACCTGTCATAAATTCATGAACTGACCGTCAAGTGAATTATGACAAATAACGTGTAGGTTTATACCTTTACAGCAAATTAGTAGTAATCGCTGTACTGCATGCAATTTCAACTGCCTGAAAAAAATTATGGCCCAACATTGTTTCAAGGATGCAAACTGCTTTGCTGCATAAGAAATACATATAAGCTTTTGTTGTGTACGGAAATATAAAACTGTATATTTACCTAAATAATGTTTATGATTTTTCCAGCCAAGGCAAAGTGGGGTTGTTTAGTTTACGGAAATCAATGTGCGTGTTTAATATCATAGGTAATGGACATGAAATTGTTACATGACATGATTAAATATCGAGAACTCAGTGTTCCCGTTCTCCGGTAATTACCGGATTTTTACCGATAAAAATTGTGAAGATCCGGTATGTTCAACTGCCGTCGGTAGCTGCCGCCGGTAAATTTTGTATTGCTTAAAGTTGCCTTTTATCGGCAGATTTAATAAACTTGCAGTTAACAACGTCTTTGTTTATTCTTTGTTCTCTTCAGATCATTATGCAAACGTATTGAAAACTAGGGTGGCAATCCCATGTCTAAATATAGACTCTAGAGTTTTTTCACAGTTGTAAGAAGCGATTTTATTGGATAAAGATTGGTTTCTAATGACGCTTTTTCGCCACAGTCTGCAATAAGGGTCGTAATTGGTCAAAATCAGACCTAAAGCAGCCAATCATATTATGGCAATGGATACTGTCCTCATAAACGAAAACTTTTAGATTTAGACAAAAGTTTTGGGTAAAATAATGCTATTCTGAACATATTAAGCAAGAAATCGCTACCTATACGTAAATTATGGAACTTATTGGACGTATCGTGCTAGGTTTTGACCTGTGACAAAAATGCTTCATGTATATATTTTCGCATTAAACATCATGTCCGAGCGTGAAGATTGAGGCGGCAAGAGCCGAGATGTCACTTGTCAGTGACTTGACTTACATTACATGATCGCACAAAAAGATGGAAATAGTAATTTTATAAGTACGTTTGACAACTTTTATGAATGTTGTTGTTGATTTTATTCATTAGTTTATTCAATTTATTTAATGAATTCCTCGAAACATCGTTACTTTGCTCTTTGACAATGTTATTGTGGACCCGCTGCCGAAGCATGTGTCCGAGAATCGTTTTCAACTCGTGAAATGCAGATTGAAGTTCACCACAGGTATATAAACATTAATTATTTGCACATTTCACAGGCATTTAGATAGCGAATGACATTCTGAACACATTTATCGAATTTAGTTGGATCGCTTTCATTTTCTGATTGTGTCAATTGTAATTTAGGTCTAATGAACATTCTCGAAAAACAAGCAACACGTACGGCAGACTTTTCAACACATTTATTAACAGTATATCGTTACGAATACTGATTACTTTGTCTCTCCGGATAAAAACTAGTTCAGCCGGAATTTTCAGACCCCGTTGGCATAAGCCGCCGGTAATTTTCAAAACCACCAGGAACACTGGAACTAAGAACCGCATGCATTAAATACATGCTTCAAATATAATGATGGTAATTTGATTGTCTGTGGATTTTGTGAAGAAATAAGTTTGTTGAAGTTACATTTGTTTGGCATGACAGTGTTTAACCATGGTAAATATTTCATTCAGAGAGTAGAATATTGTAGACAGGAAAATATTATGTGCACTTCATCTTAGGTGTCGAGATCCATGCAATGTTCACAGCAGATGTTATAGTCGTACTGTTGTTTCTCCTTCCTGCATGCATTTACCTTCAGATTGTTCAATGCTATTCTGAATTTACAGAATGTGGGTACCAAAGACTTGTCTTGGGAGACAGGTAATATATGTTTCTGTATTAAAATCATTTTTAAATCCAGAGTATAATGACTGATAACTTGAGGTTGAAATTTTCAAATGCTGATCCTGACACCAACATGTTGTGATAACCGAGCCCATGTTTGTAACATATATTACATATATGTACTTTCCACTTTCATGTATGTCATGCATTTTCATTCATTATTAGCATATCCAATCCTGACTATGCAGACTCTATGGGATGCTTGTAACATATCATGTTACCTATATTTACTTTCCTCTTTCAAAGTTGTGCCCAATGTATGTCTATTAAACTTAATGTGTACATATTAAAAAAGACTGTTTTATCCATGTGTTTTGTTTGCATTACAACATAGACGTGTGTGCACGAGTCACGTGATAGCGATTAGATCATATCATCAAGAAGCCATTTTATGTAAATATTTGATTGGATGGAAACAATTGATTTCAGAATAAGAACTTTATTTGTTGGCATGGAACATGGCTGGTAGTAACAAGAGAAGATTGATTTATTTACGTGTCATGCATTTGTACATGTAAGAACATTTATCATATTATTGGAATGTACAAAAAATATGTCCATTTTGGCCTATGAGACACTAAAATACAGTTATGGTTACAATATTAACACATACATCACTCTCACTCAGTCACATATATACATTACATAAGACATTGATTATATTTCCTAATTATTTCCTGAAAAACTTTGACCATGTGAAAGAAACCTATATATCTTTACACCAAGAGATGTGCAATTTCCATTCTCTTTTCAGATACAGATTTAAGTTCTTGAGGATCCCTTTCTGATTGTGCTTCAGTTTCTACTGCTTCAATGTCTTCAGTATCAATGTCACTTTCGTCAAAGGATTCTCGGGTCAAAAATAAAATTGTGCAAAACGCAGCATGTGATAATTACTTCAGGCATTTCCCGAACATTTTTCATGTCCAAGTATTTGAGTTTTCTGAACTTCCCTTTCAAAAAGTCCAAAGCATCTTTCAATGTCCACACGCGTTGAACTGTGTGCATTGTTGAATGTTTTCTCGATTGCTGTCAGATGTCCATTGTCTCTGAATGGGACAAGCAGGGACTTGGACAGAGCATAAGCAGAATCACCAAGTAGGTGGTACATTTCCGGTAACGGATTATCTTCTAAGTAATGACACAGCGGGCTGTTCCGGTAGACCCTTGAATCGTGTGCTGATCCAGGATATGCGCAATAGACATCGATGAACTTCAAGCTGCTGTCACACACACCCTGCAGGTGCATTGCTGGGAAACCTTACCTGCATATGTAGGAATCTCTGAAGAAGCTGGGTCCTGGAATTGGTATGTAAGATCCATCCAGCATGCCAATTACGCCTGGAAACCCAGCTTGTACAGATGCTGCATCAGCAATTTTTCTATAATCTGTGTCCTTGGGCCATTTTATTAATTGTGTCATAATTTGTGTACTTGTCATGGTTCTACAAAAATTGCCAAGAAAATAATGCAAAGAACCTTTGCTCATCCCAAATCTATCCACCACACTTCGAAAAGTTTCCTGGTTACTAAGGTACCACAAACAGGCTAATGTGCGGGTCTCCAGGCTTGTTGTTCGGTAGTCTGTGTTAGGACCAATCATCTCCAACAGGGACTGAAAAGTAAAGTAATTAAAACAAGTTGTATGTGGATAGCAGAGACTAATTGAAGATAAGATTATGGGCTTACCTAAACATGACAGACCCCTTTCCTTTTGTATATATTTCTGTATAAATGATCTGACAATGGGCCAATACTTTTTCAAATGAACTATCACTAAACGCAAACTAGTTTTATTTTGCCTGGTCATGCGAGGAATTAGAACTACTGACTATTTACGTTGCTATGTGATCACCCCGTTTGGGAAAACCAAATAGCAATAATATTACAAGTTTGGTAAAGGTTCCTTCATTTTTAATCATTTATGCACCATTCAGCAAAAACTCCAAAATACCATACCTGCAATGAAGTCCTAGTCATTCGGAAATGTGCCCTGAATAAAGGGTCACTGTAACGTGGCACAACTTCTTCCACGTACTTCTCGATTCGGACAGTCCCCAGTGGTTCAGTGCGTTGCATGCATATTTTTTCATATGCAGTAATCAACATATTCTCATCATCCAGGTAGGAAAAGTCAGCATGAGGCACTATCCTTGTTAGTTCGCTCAACGCAAGATGTACAATATTCGCATTGTCCATATTCGCCGCCATTTTGAAAACAGTGCTGCCACGCAGGCGAGTACACGCTTCCGTTCAGGAACGGCAATCGCGTACGCGCACTGGCGGTGAACGAGAACTCGCCTTGCTGAACACGCGGCAGGTCCCACCGTAACATGAATTCGGCGTTCTCCTGTTTTCGGCGATCATACTTCTCGCGTGATTTCGCCCGAACGCGCGCGAGGTCAGGGGTCAGTATGCAAATTTCCTGAAAGGAGGTCACGTCAACTCGCTCAGTGAAAAAAGTTTTCAATAATGGAAATCAGGAAGGTAAGAATAACAAAAAAATAGCAGTACCTAAATAATAACATGAATTTTCTTAATACTTTATTTTACCTCATTATAAACACAGCAAAAATAACTCGGTTTCCGCAATGCGGAAACCTGGTAGAAAGTGGACTGAAACTTAAGTTTCCACCTAGAATCCAGTGAGTTTCCGTTCTTTTACATTGAGTTTCCGCAATAACGGAAACTTACAATTACCCACTTTCCAAGGGTTTCCGCAAGGTTTCCGTTACCCACACTCCAACAGGTTTCCGCAAGGTATCCGTTACCCACACTCCAAGAAGTTTCCGTTGAGTTTCAGTTAACTTTGAATCCATCAGGTTTCCGCAAGGTTTCAGTTATTAAGACTCCAACAGGTTTCCGCATAGTTTCAGTTACCAACAATCCGACATAGTTTCCGCATAGTTTCAGTTCCCAGCAATCCGACATAGTTTCCGCATAGTTTCAGTTCCCAGCAATCCGACATAGTTTCCACATAGTTTCAGTTACCGGTTTCAATTTCAGGTTCACGGGTTTTCATATGCGTTTCAAAGAGCTAAATGTAAACATTCTTCTTTATTTATATCATAAACTCTTGTTCAAAATATAAGCAATTTGTTATTATCATGACATTTACTAAAAGAAAAACAGAATATATAATAAGATTCATTGTTTTATTTTCTCAACATGGTATGGATTAGCATTTAAGGCAAATAAAGATCATACATATAACTAGTAATATAGCACTAAAGAACAGGGCAAAACATGTTGGCATAACTCAATCCAGTTTTAGAAATCATATATCATTTATAACAAAGTTGTAATTTTTCATCAGTTAAACTTTCATTCACTTATTATCTTGAAATAGCATGTTAGATACGAAATTTATTTCTAAAATCAGGCTAATGATGAAAAATAACAATAACATACAACTTAACACAGTGATAAAACATAGTTGCATCGGACATTTATTTGCACGCCTTGGCATTCAGCCACACACTCTATGTCACAACTATCGCCAAACATCCCCTATGATATACAATAACAACATACAGCTTACAATACAAAAATAAAATAAAAATTACATTATGAAATTGAAAATAAATTCAATTAAATTGCAAGAGCTGGTCAGTGGGCCCTGTAAGGGGCATCCCTGGGCGGAGATCCCTCTGTTACTTTGGTTGGATGTCTCATCCTCGTCCTCCTGTTGGCCTTGACGAGAGCAGTGGAGGTGTAGATTCTTTCCAAGTCCAGTGTCGTCGTGTATGCCATAAGCTTGCTGGGCTCACAGACAAAGGGGACGGAATGCAACTAATTGACGTCATCTTCGTCACTCACGACTTGTGATGTCATGTCTATGGTGAGTGTTGTCGCTACCTTTTTCTATCGTCTATCTGGCCAATCAATAGATGCAAGTCTGTTTGGGCGTTGTGCAAGTTTCTGAAAATGGCAGGTTATAACGAATTACTAGGTTATTTTGATGAATTACACAAACATCAATCAACAAGAAACTGACAATGCCAAGGATGATTTAAAATGAGTAATCCACAAGTAAGTTTGAATAAAAGAGAACTAAATTGAACAATCACACTTTGCACTAGTTTTCTCAAAACTCAAATTATGCAATTCATCACACTTCATTGACCGAATGTAATATCTTATTTTCTAAAGAGGACACACAATCTATACAAACTTTGCTCTGGAGTTACATGCTTCCCAGACCAGAGGTAGTAATATGTTATATATAATATCTGAACATTTATTGCATTTTCTATGTAGTAATAATGGTACTAGTAATAGATTTTCATCAACGTTGTGGTGTCCACCTCCGTGATGTTGCTGGAATATTGCTAAAAGCGGCGTAAAACCAAACTCAGTCAGGCAGTTGTATTGTTGAAGGCACAAGTATATTCACCCAGTAGTGACTGTATGTTTACACCATTACGTCTTTGAGGTGTATTTAGAAGTGAATAATACAAGACGCGAATGTTTCCGGATGTCAAGGTCTTTATTATGTGAAAACACAATGTTTCGGAGTGAATGCTTACACCTGACGAAGGGGTAAGCATTCACTCTAGCTATGTTTTCACATAATAAAGGAGTTGACATCCATAAACCTTTGTCTCTACTCTATGAATGGGAAATAATTTACTACTTATAATGAAAGTCACTACAGATAGGTCAAAATTACCTTCACACATGTTTCAGCTGACCACCCTTGGTCATTCGTTATACAGTCTGCAGACTCATCATCAGCTGAAAAAATAAACAATAACACGTTACTTTTCTTTGCATTTCTCCATTCATTCATTTGAGGTTTAACAAACCCCAAAACAATTGCAGCGACATTTATACCAACAAACGCAAACTACAGATTTATCACTTTAAGGTTATGCAATGAGTAAGTGAACGGCCTGACATAAACATCCTGATGAATGAAGTTCAGTTATCTCATGTGACATAACCTTGGAGTAATTACGGTATTGTAAAATCAAGGGGTCAGTTTTACTGCCATTTCACACAGGTGTGAAGTTTATTTGGTCCAATTTGAAATCATGATTAACTTACCGGTTATTCAAATCCATTTGCAAATGTAACTTGAGTATGGTTCATTTTGTGAAAATGTATCTAGGGAAGCATAATAATAAAATATTCAAAGTGAAATTACGTCTATGTTTCATAGTACCATAAACACATACCTTCAGTTAGAGAGGGTGATCTTTTCTTCCAGAAGTGGTCGTGACACGTTTCCTCTCAACAGCCTAAATGGATAAAACAAATCAATTAATATACAATCTATTTGCTATATTTTTCAAAATTGTAGTATATTTTTCGATAGACACTTATTTTACTTCACCAACCTTTGAAAATAGTTCGTGCAAAACTGTTTATACAGTCAGGGGACTTAAATATACGTCAGTCGGCAAAATTATCATAGACTTGCATGCTATTTTAGTGTAGCTATGTAATTTTCATTAATTCAGTTTTCCATATTTGGTTGTCAAATTATGCAGGCTGTTAGGAAATAATCTTGGTCACAGATACATAATTTTCCGCATTGTAGTTACATGAGCAACATATATACAACATTGCGTATTCTTTCCCCATAGACCGCCATGTTAAAAATTGCCATAACCATGACACGCATTGAATTGAAAATAAAACGGAAATTATGTCTTTGAAGCTGAGATGATTCAGAACCCATGTGCAAAATATGAACAATATCAAACGGATATCAAATAAATTCAAGACATATTTCTAGCTGCACCAAATTAACATGTAAGTCGAATAATGCATAGTGGCGAATACCTATGGCCACTGGCTGTAATTCGATAGATTAGCTTGTTTACCAATCCGGATTATCTGTACGTAAAGTAAATAATTCATAAAACGTTATTTGACAACGAAACAAATTGGTCTTACCTGACAGGGTCGTGGTACTGCGAGTTTTTCGCAGCCATTTCCATCTTTCTTTTCCAGGTAGCGAATTCTCTCTTTCAGTGCTTTGAGGAAAACTGAGGCGGCTTTGAAAATCGCGACTCGCAAAAGGCTCACGGGAAAAACTTTGTTGTTGTTGTTTTCAATCTAAATCTAACATTACAGTTTGACAATATCTTTCCGCGTTATACAACAAAAATAAACATACACTATACACATAAAATGTCAGCTGTGTGTTTTTATAATGATTTAGGTAGTCTCGCGTGGACGTGATCCGGTCGCCATTGTTTTATTTGTTTACATTGCCGACATCAAAGGGGACCGTGAAAGGTGGAAATGAGCAGATTGAATGTGAGTACCCAACAGTGGGCTTGTATGGGCTTAAGGGTCTTCTCATCGCATTATGGGCACTAATTGCTCCTCCTCAGTGTCAAGCATCAACATGTAGGCCTAGAGAAGTGAATAAATCTGAAAACATATTCACGTTACTTTAAAAGTCCTCATCGAGCTCCATGAGTCCTACTCATGAGAGATTGTGTTAGTGGCAAAATAGGTGATTTTCAAAACCCTGTCAGGAGTAGGCAATATACGTTCTGCTGGACGTAAAACTTCACCAGGTAAGTAATTTACCTATTGAGCTCAAAACATGCACATGTATTAGACATGCTTATATCATGTTCATTCTTTTCAGTTCTACACGTAGATCTACGTACATTCCTGTATTATAACTTTACTTATCTAATTATATGTGATGTCAGCTCAATATATCTACGTGAGCGAGTTTAGTATTACGCCGCACTCGGCAATATTCCAGCTATATGGCGGTATTTATCCAATTATACCAGTACATCTTTTTTATCATTTTATTACCATTAAAACAATTATAACATATACTTTACACTCATAGCTTTGTGTAATAATTTAGGTAATCAATTATTGAACCTCTTAGCCTTACAATGCATTGACACAAGTCACGTATAACATTTCTAAAAGAATCTTTGTTTCAATTATTTGATTTACAGATACGTATTGTTGGATCCACTGACTTGTTGGAGATTGACAAGAGGAAGCGGCTTGGTAATCATTTATAGTTACACCATACCATGCTCCTAATTTCATTAAAGGAAATCTTAAAACAATATTTTTTATTCAGCAGCATTTAGTCAAAAACAAGTAAACACTAAATAGATACATAGAATAAATTTCTTTATCTTTGTGAAAAATATAATCACTCAAAATGTAACAGTGCGTGGATTCCAGTGTAACCATAAGTTTAACATATGTTATATATGGGATTACACTTTCATAAGTTAAGATATGTTGATATGTTTTTCAGTTCCAAGAAAAAGACCCAGTTTTCTGTCCGCACTGCCAGTCGTTTGTTTCAAGGAAACAAGGAATCGTCTGGAATGGACGGCAGTTTCTCATCAGGTTAGTCCAAAATACTTCACTTCATAGGTTTCATTTAACGACTTCAGTTTGATCTATCCCATTGCTATCCATCATATATCAATAATGAATATCTTTAATTATTGTAATTTGTTTGATTGGCATTTAGAAGTTGGTGACAAATAAGAAAGTAAGAGAGTTTATGGATAACAACTTCTTTATTATATATGTTGCGACGTTTCGGTATGGATTCTTATACCGTTGTCGAGCAAGAGTGTAATTATTGTATACCAGATATGTAACTGTAACTGAAAGTGAATAAGTTGTGTTACACATTTTACAGTTTTAAATTAAATTAAAGGTCACATAAAAATAATATTTTATGTTACTATATTGCTAGGAATGTTTCCTTAGAGAGTTGATAAAACTAAGAAATACCCACGATTTTTCATTCATGGGAAATGTTAGGTTTGTATGCTTTTCTCAGTTGAGTTGGTCATTTCAATTTGAATAAGATCACATATATAATTATGTGTTACATTTAGTGTTTAAACATAATTCGTATCTATTTAAAATATGTATGTACCGTTTTACATATGCTTCGATTTCAATTGGCGATTTGGTAGTAGATGTTACCTTGAATATGAGTACAGTAACAGTAATAAATATTACAACAATTTGCTTCAGAATACTGGGTTGGCTGCTATTTTCTGGTACCAATCAATAAAATAAGTGACATGTCAAATGGAAGATACAATATACATGTATACTACATATCTTTCCTTTGTGATTGTGAAAAAATATTTTGGTTACATATACAAATTAGTCGTTCTAATTATATAATTTCATTGTGATCAGATGTACCACTGTGCATGTTTATGAATATGTATAAATGTGTTACTTTGGATGTTTTTGCAGTTTTACTAAGCATTGTATGTATTGTATTTGCAGGATGATGAAGAGTCTGTGTGGGATGATAAGGATGGCAACGATGTGCCAGACATCAACCAGGACTCTTCATATTCACCCACAAATCTTAAGTAGAGCATACACCATCTGTTTGCGGTTGTGGACTGGTTCAAGCCTTGTTGTAATCAACTTGGTTATATTTCCCCTTTCTTTGTGTGGCAAAACTCAGGCTCAACTCAAGGCTCTGCGTCATATGTACCACATCAGAGGATTGTTGGCTGCTCAGTGTGAGTGCAACAGAAGCTTCATGGTTGTAAGCAAGTTGCCAAGTCTTTACTATGTGAGATTGTTAGTGTGTATATGTTAAGATACATTGAGACAGCTTCAAATGTACACTTCATGTATATGTATATGGGCCCATGACCTTTCATACAATAAACATTTGAATTTGAATTTGAAATCTGTTTTATAAATACCACAGCAAATATGTTATGCCTGCACTAGTAGACCTCATTTCATCATATGCATAAAATGTTGTAGGGTTTTGACATATTTGTATTTGCATATTCATACAGAATTTGTTTTCTCCAATGCTGAAAATTCCCCTTTTGATATGGGCATGCATGCATGCATGCATGCATGCATGCATGCATACATACATACATACAGACAGACAGACAGACAGACAGACAGACAGACACACAGACACACAGACACACACAGAGACAGACACACACAGACACACACACACACATTGTTGAGTACTGTTGAAATGTGAGCTATTCACAATAATGAAACAGATGAATCATAACAGTGCATGTGTCACTGTGTTTGTTGTTTTTCGGGTACAATGTAATAAATTGTACATTCACAAGTTATGCAGAATGGTAGTGAGTGAGTTGCATAGTCACATCGGTAGCCATATCGTGACTATGAAAGTCGTAACTCTAAATTTGTAAATGTGTACATGAAATAAAAACAAACTTATATACTTACCTGTCTTCGAAGGACAGTAAAATAACTAATCTATCACAAATGTACACTAAAAACTGGCATGTAACCATAAACACTTTACCGGTACAGCATAAAAATGAGCTATAGATTGCCAACACCTGAAGGTTGATCAACATACTAGGGACTACGGCACGAACAGTACTTTTGCTTCCTGCATTGACCCTAACTGGATTCTGTAAACAGAAATTATCTTGCAAATGTAACAATAAGTAAATATAGTCCCCCAATGGAACAGCACAAAGCTAATTATAAGTTTGCCATTTCATCTAAGCTGAAACCAACAGAAACCTAGCGGAAACCTACATTACCCAGTATCCAATAGGTTTCCGCAATAGCGGAAACAAAGTCATTTCTCTTTGAATGTTTCAGCGAACTGAAACTAAATGGAAACGCATAATGATAGTTTCAGTTGTAGAAACTTGACGGAAACCTAGATTTGTTAGTTTCAGTTTTGTAAACTATGCGGAAACTCGCATTGTCTGTTTCCGGATACTGAAACCTAGCGGAAACCTACATTACCCAGTATCCGTTAGGTTTCCGCAAAAACGGAAACTAAGTTATTTTTGCTGTGAAAGCTGTGTAAATAAGGTAAATGAGCCGACTATCAATCTTCGTTTGCATCGTCTGCTAGCCGATGATGTTTGTCAACATTATATCACGTGACTTGTGACGTAAGATGCCGCTTGATTAAAAAAACTACGGAAACATTTTCGGGCCATCCTTATCCAATTTCTCCGTAACGTTAAACAATTTCTCATAGGTTTTTCTTGTATCCTTTCAGACAAATACGACTGTGCGCGGTCCGTATAGGTCCAATTACACCAGAGATGATCTAGATAATGCTTACAGACTAGTGGTAGAAGAAAATGTGTCCGCACAGAGAGAAGCAGCCAGGTGGGGGGTTCCGGTTTCTACCCTTAAGGATCGTTTGTTGGGCAATATCAGCGTAGATACTGTCAAGTCGGGTCCCATGGCTCTGTTCTCCTCACAAGAAGAATCCTTTTTAGCAAGCCATATCAGAGTTATGGGGGAGATTGGCTATGGTTATACGCGTCAGGAGACCATTAATCTTGCAAGCGATTACGCTGTCAATCAAGGACACAGAGACAGAGATCATCCTTTAAGTCTCCGATGGCTGTACAGTTTCTTAGATAGATGGCCGGAACTTAAAGTACAGAAACTGAGGAAACTTGAAGCAGCGAGGGCGAGATCAGCCACCAAAGAAAACATCAGTCGGTATTTCACAGAACTCTCCAACATCATGCAAAAGTACAACTTTCAAAGTTCACCCCAGGCAATTTTTAATATCGATGAAAAGGGACTATCAACTGATGTAACACCACCCAAAATCGTCGCCGGGATACATTGCAAACCACAGACCGTGACATCTGGGAAATCACAAACCGTAACAATGATTGCCGCTGTTAACGCAGCTGGTGGCAGCGTTCCCCCTTACTTTGTATTTCCTGGACATTGTTTGAGAGATGAGCTGTTATCAGGAGCTACACCCGGTACTGGAGGCACAGTTTCAGAGACAGGGTGGTCTAATACGGATGTATTCAGCACGTATATGAAAACGCACCTGGTCCGACACTTGCCATCACGCAGCGCCGACTCTCCCGTTTTCATCCTCTATGACGGACACAAGAGTCACGTTTCCCTTGGATTGTTAGAATGGGCACGGGAAAATCACATCGTCCTATTTGTTCTTGCCCCTCATACAAGCCACCTCCTACAGCCACTGGACATCGGATGTTACGGGCCTTTTGAGACGACATGGATACGATCATGTCATTCATTCTTAAGAGTGAACTCTGGAAAAGCTATCGGAAAGCATGATATATGCAGCATAGCATGTCGTGTTTTCAACTCAACGTTAACTCCTGTTAACATTTTGTCATCTTTCACAAAATCAGGGATCTTCCCCCTCAACCCCGAAATGATTGATGACTTGGCTGTATTGCCGGCCCGATCTTTCTCTAGACCGACACCCGCGGTTTCAAGTTCAACAGGTACGCTCGTACAGGACACCGACGACAGACTGGATACTGCAAGGACATTCTTGGAATGTCGAGGTGGAGAAGTTTTGAGAAATGTTCAAACATACAAGCCAAGGAACACCATCAGTAAAATCGTTGGCGGGAAAGTCATCACAGATCAGGCAGTTGTTGACAGGATAGCCGAGCACAAGAAACAGCATCCAGAGAAACGGAAGGCTGATAAGGAAGTCGGCAAGGGGAAGAAGAAGTCAAGCGGCACTACATCGTTGTCCACATCGTCCCTGTTGTCTAAAGGGAATTCTGCCCAGAATAAGTCAAAAGGGAAAGGACCTGCACGCAAGAAACGCAACGCTCCGCCCCCATCAACAACCTTCTCAGACAGTTTTTCCGACAGTGCAACTGATGACGACGAAGTTTGCTGTGTGTGCGGAAAATTTACACCCGATGCATTGCATCGTTGTGACTCAATCACGTTTGTGAAATGGGCACAGTGTGACAAATGTGGTCACTGGGTTCACCTTGTCTTTTGTACAAGTGTCACCGTTTTACGTACACATGCGGCATTTTTCTGTCCCCACTGTGATCACAGCCCAGTGGAAGAGTGAACTGCATTCATAAACAGTCATCAACAGTGTATATAACCTGTTTGGATTTCATCGTTATCTGTGCTTGAAATTGTTGAACTGACATTTTATTTTAACTCTTAAAGATTGACAAGTGACTAGAAGACACGAATTTGCCTTGATAAATTATATCCACACTGGAACACCATAGATATTCTGTGTATAACGTTATCGCCGAAAACTAGTGACGTAATGCTCAAGTTGCCAAATGTAGAACGTTACGGTCATGGCGGCCTTGCTCAACCGACGAAGCCGAGAGAATCATAAAAAAGTAAGAGGAAACAACTTGGCTAACGTACTTTGCACTTTACGGGTCCCCGGAAGTTTAGCTACAGACATGCGCAGAAGCCATATTTACATCGAAGCGAGCACTAACGCTGACGCCATTTTTTGTTGGCTCCAGCGAATAACAACATCGCTGTTTTGGTCCATTCAATTACCCTTGGATACTAATCGATACACTAAACAAAACAGGTAAGTTAACATGATGTAGCACAGCGTGATAACAAATATCGAAATGCTTCACTTACCATATATTACAAGAACAAATCTGCGCCTCAATTGAATAGACCGATCCAGTCCCGGCCGATAAGCCCCGCCCACTTCGTTTTTGACGTTAGGGGGGACAACCACGGACTAATCACAATGGTGTCACCGCCGGCGAAACGTACGTGATTGTGAACGTTGTTGATGAATTCTGCTTGTAGTACGTTGGTATCCGTCGTTTGTGAATGATATTTAAAGAGGAAAGTTATACGTACTTTATTTTTAATATATTTTAGTTGACAGATTGTAATTGGCGAGTGAAAATGAGTTGCATGCTCGATGAAAAAAATCGTCTCGACCAGCTGCTGAGTGTGGAACGTGTTTCCTTTCGAACCAAATAACATATTTGGCAATTCACATCCGTCTAAGATATTAGCAGGGAAAGGGTAGCAGAATTACGTTGTTTTCTTTTTTTCAAAAATTCCCATCGTAATATTACAAAAAACGTGAACACAGCCACATGTTCAAGTTGGAGATCATTTCGGTATCTATAAATAGATTGTCAAAGCTTTATTTATTTATACGTTGTTCAAATTTAGTTAAATCAATAATGTGAAAACATGGGTTTCTACCTTTTAATGAACTAAGCAGAAAAATGTGTCCCGTCTACTACTTCGTCCACCTTATTTGTCTATATTTGTAAACAAATAAATCACTGGATATCCTATTTGATCTTATTTGGGAATCTGGAAAAAGGTTATTGGGCTTGTAAACAGTATGTTTGCATGGATGTATCTGGACATACCCAGAAGCAAATATTCAGCAGCTAATCTGCTAATTCTCAGTATAATTTCTCTCTTCAAAATCTGTACACCATCCTAAAATGACACTGAATATAAGGAAATCCATTTTTAAATCATCCTTTCCAATATATTTTTCTATGTGTACTTTGTTGTGGTATCATAATTTACAAACTTCCACAATACCGGGCTTCATGAACTGCCAGCATTTACGTAAGGTATGTCACACCACAATAACACAAAGAAGATCCAAGTCTTCACCTGTACACTGACCCATCTTCCAGACATAGGAAACCTGTGATGCAAAATCTTTGAACAGGGGATCCACAGTTATCCAAACAATTAACTAGCATTGAAATAGAATGTTACACAAAATACAAATATACTGCTTTTTCTTCATAGATATTTAACTACTAACTACTAATGTAAATAAGGTGTAAAGAATAGATCCTAAGTTCAAAGCTTTTCGTCAATAAAATTACATATTGTCATTATTGCTTCTTAAACAATGATAATCTTTGTTTTATTAGATCTGAGACCATATATCCCTAAGGGACATAACACTAATTTTGATATATTTCCTTTTCTGAGATACTTACTAGTGTCATCAAAAATATATTTAAGTTGTTTCTAAATTGGTAACAAATGAAAGTTTAAGAAAACACACATGAAAATGTCCTGAAGCGTCCTGAAGCTTTCACCTCCTTCAAACCAGTGTGCAATTTAATATGAAGCTCATTTTCCAAATAACCATCCACAAACCTTGAACAATTTGTCCCAAACCACCATCTTAATAAACACTACTTTGGCTCAAATGTCTTCAAATAATGGTAACCTCCTCAAAAGCTGATGATTTCTAAGAAGTTTTACATCAAATCTGGGATAAATATATGTTTCAATATTCATTCCAGTTACATGACTAGTCAACTGAAAATTTTGTAAGTTATTCTGTTCCAAGACTGAATAATGCCTGACCAGTGTGTGACCTATTTCTTTTCAAATTTTCGGGATGTTGAAATTTATTATCATGAGCTTGATACTAGTAAACATTTTCAGAATAATCCTTCAATTAAATATATTATTTAAAAAATCCAAAGATATCTTACAGCAGGAGCCAACAAACTAAGTTAATTATTAGCAAGTGATTGTTCTGCCAGGGTACGTATTTAGTGTTTGTTTGCCTAGCTCTGCCTTAAAATCACATGAAACTGATATGTCAGTCAATTAAGTAGTTATTTATAATTAATTGTTATTATTTATTTAATTACCTTTCCACGTTTACTTAAGGACGCAAGATTCTAAAAACATACCTTGCTATCATTTCCAGTGAATTATAATTGAAAGTTACGTTATTACTCCTAAAATGTACCAGTGCGCCTCCCCTACATGTTAAAAAAATTATGTTGTAACAAAACTTCAAGAAGAAATAATGTTCTCATAGTTAAGAAATACACTTTTATTTCACTCCGTCCAATATTCCAGAAAGTCACTATTCTTCTCACATAGTTTTCGTCTCTGATCCACATGGAGTAACGTAATTCAATTCAAGGTCCCATCTCTTTATAAACATTCTGAAATATTTATGGCATGGTTTTATAGACACTCATTTGAATTAATTTTGTTATTTGGATGTTGCCTGATAGGCAACTGCTGACACTGACTGTTCCCGTTTGTATAAAAAAAATATTATTTCTGGAATATTTTGCACTAATAACAGATACTGTACTGTAGGCTTTCAGATTGTGTTTTTGAAACTTTAAAACATCCTATAATGTGTGACAAATTTAAGAATATTTAAGGGCGATGGTAACAACATTCACCACATTGTTCTTTAAAGTAACAAGTTCTGCTATTTCGATCGACCATAACCGAAATCAGATCGCTGTCAGATTTGTTTACATTGTGTCATGGCTTTCTCGCCTGTCTCATTTCAGCTTTATGGTGTACCAACTCAATGCCCAGTATTGACAAAACACGTTAAGCAAAAACAATTTTGTAGTTACAAGAATTGCCCGTGTTTATAACACTTGCAAAGTCTTAAAGTGCTATTTGTTGTCATCTACTGGTAATGATTTTGCACATGTGCGAAAGTGTGTAAATTCGTGCAAATTCTCACCCTCAAGCAGACGTAGGTTTCGTGAGCGATGGTGCAGGCATTTCATTGATCGTGAGGCATATCGCGCTCCTTGATCCGCTTCAAATCTTTTGTCTCGACCATAATGGTCGTGTTAAAGGTACACATCAAATCGCAGCAATATGTAACAGATATAGCGAGTGTGAATGGCATAATACGAAGCACATCGCTTCCGAGGCATCGTTTGACCCCGGAAATAAGTCTGACAAATCCACAACGCGCGCCCGGCCTGCTGATTGGCCAAAATTGACGCATGCGCCAGTTTTGATTGACAGACTGGATCGGTCTATTGACTTACCTCACAAGAACAAATCCGCACTGGAATTAAATACATCATCTGCGCTTTCATTTTGAATGGCATTTTCTTTATTTTCAGTTTCAACTATTTTAAAATATTGATGGTTTTTTGGGGGGTCAAATACACGGCGGATAAAAGTAAGAAATGTAACGAAAGGATCATCAGAACAACGTAAATATTTCTTCCTCACAATGTACTCCACAAAATAACTATCATACACTCCTTTCGTAGTTCCATACCTGGGCAGGGACGCTTTCACCGCTCTCCACGTACTCTCAATTTTATTAGTGCACGCACCATTCTCTGCATTCACAAATTCCTTACTATTGTTGTGAAAGCCTAGTGCTAGGGAAAGGCGCTTACCTTGCTTAGTAAGCGTAGATGATGGGGAGATCAAGGGTTCTGTAGGTATACTGTGATATCGTCCGTTCTGTTCTGTGTCTCGTCTTGATCTGCTAATTGTCACCTGTCAGATTTGGCGGGTAAGTTGATCACGTGCCTCGATCACACCCGGAAACATACGAGCAGCATCAGATGGCCAATCCAATGTTACCCGATGTACGAGTGTGGAAGCACTGATCACTACATTCCTCCCCTCTTTTCTGGACTTGCCCCCCACTAGGACTGCAGTGAGTATGGCTAAGGGAGGATCTAACAGGTGACCTCACAAAGACATGAGAAAATCCCTGCAGGGTTGGGCAGCAGTGTTGTGCTATCACCCGAGACAGTTCACGTAACTCATGATTAAAGTAGGTTATACATCTGAATAAGAAAATCCCCAACCAGGTTGTTTGGTGGCAACCAAGTCGGTTCGCATAACTTAATAGATGAATTGATTAGTCTAATAGTCCAATTATCTAAACCGGATCGATGGACTCATTTACAGTCCTGATCAAGTTAGATTTAGGACAATGCTTCACTTGGAATCTAGACCAGATCGGTGGACTCAGTTAGTCCTGAACAAGTCAGATTATGGAATCCTATTTCTATGAATGTTTGTCTTACACTCGGTAGAACTGGATCTGGTTTAGGCTGACTGGAATTGCCCACCTAAACATTGTCAACTGCACTGATCCTGAGCTTGTAGGATCTGACAGCTTGAAGACCTCATACGTCGGGACTTGTTCTGTAAGGAGACACATTGACTGGATACAACACCTATATGGAATTCTCATTGTTGCCATTTTAGACTTCATCTCTGTGGCGGATGATATATCGCTGTATGGGGCTGTTACCGTCCTTCACTGGTCGCCATTGCATGGTGCAGTGTTTGCTTTGGTTGCATGCATCACAACAGAGAGAACTACAGGGTGACAGGGAAGTTCAATGCCTATAAACATTGCTACTCTGTTGTCGTTGCCCCCTGGTGAGATGACCCGACACTTGTAGCGACTGAAGTCCTGACCAGCAATTCCAGTGATGATGAGACTGCCCTGTGGTGTGATGAGATGTCGACCTCCATTGCTGATTGGCTGTTGCACATAATCCGGCTTCTTGTAGAAGACCCATGACCTGGATGTTATGATCTCAGGTGACACCACACCACTGCAGGGTGCACTGGTACTCAGGATGTCAGTGATATACTCTTGTGGGGACACCCTCTGATGGTGACCTTCACCCTCTTGGTAACACTGGGAGACTGAGGACAACCAGATATAGACCTCTCACTCATGCATTCCTGTGTCAGTATTCTTGGGTGACTTTATTGTCAGAACTCACTTGAATGGACTAAGCAGGTATCTCCCTTCACATACTATCTTCAATAGAATCGACTGGACAATCTCTGCGAAAATGGCCTGTTTTCCCGCACTTGAAGCACTCCCCCGATCTCGTTGGTGATGATGAGGGGCTTCTAAACCGTCGACTCAAGATGACTGTCAACTTCCGTATGTCTGCTGACATCTCCTCAACCCGAGCTTCCAGGTGGGTCAAACGTTCCACCACATTGTACCTTACGGGTTGTGATGGAGTTTGCCGCTTATCCTGAGAAGGAGTGTGATTCGACTGAGAAGTCATTTGCGACACCGAATATTCATCTTCCTCGGAATCATTGGCCAAGTTTGATTGCTTCACATCTCGCCTAATGACTGGTCTACCATATACTGCCTGGGTGTTCTGGAAGTATTTCTGTACAGCATCCATGGCTGATTCCAGAGTTCTCAATCCCAGGTTTGAAACATAGTGGGCAGCTTCTTTATTAGCACATCCTTGGCAGAATCTCCGCACCACTTGTTGTTCCACAAAGTCATCTGGTAAATCCGGAAAGGCAGCAATCGCAACTTGAAGTACACGCTCCGCCCATTCTTCCAAGGACTCGTCCGAGTTCTGACGAAGGTTTGGAAACTGCAGTTGGGCAGTCTCTGCATGACACTGTTTCCCAAACCGCCTATCCAGTTTCTTCACCATTCCTTGGAAAGAGATGAACTCATCTCTCTCTATCAATAGGGCAAAGAAGTCAGCTGCTTTACCGGTTAGGCAGTAACACAACTGATCTAACTTTTCTTCATCCTTCCATGACTGAGAGCAGAGCAAAACGTTGAAATTTCATATAAAGGAGGACCATCTTGTACTACCGTCATATAACATCCGCGGCAGTGAAGCTGTTGGCTTATCCCCATCTGCTCGATGTTTCCTCCCAATATGTTTAGGTTGAACCTCATCCAGTCGCTATCCGAAGAGTAGCCTAACGGTTCTCTCCGGAAGCGGCTTGATGTCGATGAGGAGCTCTTTGAATCCTGTCCACCCTCTGCGTTACGTAGGGGTTTACACATCCTCTGCCTATCTCTGGGGGGCAGGTGCGAGACCATCAGCAAAATATCCAGAATGATCTCCGGAGTGGCTGGAGTTCCCGCAACTGATTGGCTTTAAGGGCCACAGGATGTGCAGCATCCACCCGGCATCGATTAGGACCTTCTATGGAATAATACTCCCTTGGCTCATGGTCGATATAGTCTCCATATCTTTGAGACCTTTGGGAGCCGGAACGTTGATGGCTACCATGCGAGATGGTCATGTGTTGTCTCCATATACAGGATAATCCCTTAAGGCATGGTTAATCCTAGGGTACCCATCTGTATATCTTGACAAACCATCTTCTGTCCCAGATTCCAGATACATTTCCTCTCTAGGCCCAGCAGGGTACTGGAAGTAGGAGGCCCAACGGGGTCGCTCCCGTTCGCTTAAACAGATATTCATCTCCTTCTGATTCTCTATCGGAGATTTCCTGCTACTCGATGCCCTCTCTCGTAGACTGTCATCTCGTACAGCTTGAGGATGATGGGACTTGGATCTAGCTGTCCCTTGGGTGGATGGGGTTTCATCGTGTGTTTTTCCCCTGGGCTGAGTTAAATAGGATTGGTTGAGGGGCCATTCTTTTGGTTTGGCCTGTCCCCTCCGTTCCCTATACCCAGGGGTTAGAGCATGTCTCTGATGGACATTCCCATCAGCACCTTGGAGGACCCGAGGGTCGATCTCCTCAGTATTGGGCTTTGTCCTTGAACTCTGCCGTGACACGTCCATACCATGTACCACAGAATGAGGGTTAAGCATGGGTGCCTTGGCAAGACGGCCAGATACCGGATCTTTAGGGCCACTGGCTCCCAGATTGGCAAGAACATCAGTAAAAGCTTCCATTTCCCTGTTGAAATCATGAGAGGCCGCCTGCCACTGGTCATAGAGAGCACTATGACTCTGTGGAGTAAGTCCTCTACGCCTGGCCTGCAAGTTGGTTTCCGCATATTCCAACTGTCTTAAGTTGGACTCAATAGCATCAGCGTCAGTACTGGTGACTGGTTTCTGGAACCTTTGATCAGTATCGGACAATCTACCTGGTGTACCTTCGGTGACAGGAGTAAACTGTCCAAATACTGATTTAGATTTGGATGTGGATGGTGCAGCTTGCCCTGAAGCCTGTTGCTCCACCATCCTCGGAGACCAAGAGCCTGCAGTTGTAATACCAGGATATTCCACAGCGAAGGAGATGGCGCTAAGAGCCTGCTCAGGGTTCCTGATAGAGGGGAGATCACGGAAATCCTCCTCCGTCAGTACACCGAGGGTCTCTCTGAGTTCCACAATTTTCCGGGCCAGTTTCATCCCTATTCCCGGAATAAGCTTGAGTTCCTCCTCAGAGCACAGATTAACAAATACTGGTGGCATGATTGGATTATCTGAAATAATCCAACAACCATACTTAATATATGATAAGTTAGTACAAGTTATAAATAACCCCATTTTTGGAACGAATACAGTTGGGAAAGGAACATAAGTGTCCGAGCCTTCCCTGCAGTATTCTTTGCTCTTGTACTACAACCTGAGGTAAGACCAAGCTGACCTATGGGTACTTATATGGTAGCTGTATAACCTTAAACTAACCTAGCTAAAGAGTTGCCAATATTATGGATGAGACAAACTCTATATATGTCAAAGGATAGAAGGTGGAGGTTACAGCCCATGTGACGAGTCTACACCTGAGCAAAGAGACCATGGCGGCAGAGAAGACCCGAGACATACGATCAACCACAGCCACCACCGATAGAGAACTGATACCAACCCAAACAACACTGTGCTACACGTTGCTGACAGGGCGAGGCAATGGCAGCAGACTGCGATGCCCATTGTCCGAAGAAGGATAGAGCGCCAGTTGATCGTGAAGAATGCTCCACGTTGCCGAATATACTGACTGCGGACCAGTAGAATGTTGCCGTTCGTTTGAAGGACAGAGCATTAAAGTGGACGGCATATTGTCAGCAACCGGACTTACAGGCTTCACAAACCAGAACCAAGTAAACGATATCGTTCCCCGGAGGACAAACAACTCAGCCGCTAAGCGTAAGCTACCCTTACCTAACACTACCAGACTTACAGATGGACTTACAGGCTTCACAAACCAGAACCAAGTGAATGATATCGTTCCCCGGAGGACAAACAACTCAGCCGCTAAGCGTAAGCTACCCTTGCCTAACACTACCACACAACATTGCAGGCAAGATAACAGAACTGTACCAGCAGTAAACTATGGCAAACGGCATACCTAAGAATAATCTGTACGGTCAGCGGGCGTCCAATGCTGAAATGCAACCTGGCCACATTAGGGTGAAACACTTGCACAATCTAACGTTTGACCTAAGCTAATATAACACAATCATATTTCATGCATGGCATAAACATGATTATAAAAATGACAAATAAATAAACACTAACATGTTGAACAAGCTACCACACTTACCAAATGGACATAAATAATAAACAAATAATATACACACCAGGCCTAGGTGACAGTTAACCGCTGTCAGTCAGTCTTGACAAGAGTGAGTGAGTGCAGAAGTGTCAACCTAAAACCTTGTATAATAATAAAAACCTAATACACATAACTTATAACCCCAGACTTAGGTGACAGTTGACCGCTGTCAGTCATCAGAATAACTGAGTGCAGAAGTGTCAACCTAAAAAGCCTTTGTATTAAACAATAATGCACAGTGAATACATACCTGCTAACCCATTCATCAATGAAAAGACCTGCAGAATATTTACCCACTTTATAACGTGCATTAATGTAAATACATGTAATATATACAATACTAATATAAATGGATACATATTGGTAACACTACACATATATAAATATGTTGACAGAAATTTGATTAAATACAAACCACGCAAAGCCATGTGAACGTTGCTACAGCGTTGCCATGTATCCAGCGACAGTGATTGACAGCTAGGTACATCGCAACACTGCAATCAACACCATGAAATTTACACGTAATACGCCGGGTGTGAGGCATGCAGCTTCCAGCGGTTGACATGAACAAGCACATGGATAGTGGATACGTCAACACCCTTTGATATTACTATGTTTTTTACATTGCGATGAATTTGTTTACGGCCGAAAAGTGATAAATATATAACTAAAGAGCATTGGGGGTTTTACTCTATTAGCCATTGAAAAAGCTTAAAACGCTCCATACAGCGAGTTTTGCTCTATATAAGGACATCACGTGACCCATTCATCAGTCCTTTCCCATTGTCGTGCGACATATTTTTCTCGTCACAAATTTCACAAAGGCTTAATCCTGTTCACAGCGCCATTGTTGTGAAAGCCTAGTGCTAGGGAAAGGCGCTTACCTTGCTTAGTAAGCGTAGATGATGGGGAGATCAAGGGTTCTGTAGGTATACTGTGATATCGTCCGTTCTGTTCTGTGTCTCGTCTTGATCTGCTAATTGTCACCTGTCAGATTTGGCGGGTAAGTTGATCACGTGCCTCGATCACACCCGGAAACATACGAGCAGCATCAGATGGCCAATCCAATGTTACCCGATGTACGAGTGTGGAAGCACTGATCACTACACTATGATTCACTGTCACATGCTCGTATCCCATCTCATTCAGCCTAGCATACGCCTTCCAACAATCAGAATGAATTATCGATCCCGGTCGCACCCACTTTCTCAGCACACTCAAAAGGGTATCTGCATCACGCTTCT
The DNA here is from genome assembly GCF_003918875.1 of Haliotis rubra. Classification (NCBI taxonomy): domain Eukaryota; kingdom Metazoa; phylum Mollusca; class Gastropoda; order Lepetellida; family Haliotidae; genus Haliotis; species Haliotis rubra. The sequence goes on along the minus strand of NW_025767283.1, from coordinate 570,763 downwards.
CCACAACTTCCAAAAACATCCGGTTACTTTCTTTCTCGATACCCCCAAACACCCACACACCATCCACTCGCCTTCCTCGGTGAAACTTACGCTTCCCAAACTTACTCTCATCAATCTCAACTTCAATCCCTGGCCCACCTATCATCTCATTCTCCTCTTCCATCACAAACAAACACACATCTCTACAATAATTAAACCAATCAACCAAAGTGTGGTCAGACCCCAGACGCAACTGCACTCTCACAAAATTCTCTCTCTTGATAAACCCAATAAAATGTCAATTTCATAATTTCACTAACGGACAAATGAGACTTAAAAAACCAAGAATCACGCCTTGCTACAATTTTATGATTGCATATTTTATTTGAACAACGCCACACATAACCCTCACTCCGACTCGAATCCTTTCGCTTTCCTATACTCCCACTGTCACACTTCACACACTTCCCACTGAAATTTCCAATCAAACCAAACGCTTCCAACCAATCCATCAACTTTCTCTCATCTCTACACAACTCATACAAATCATCATACACCATTCTCCTTACAGCCATAGCTAAGCAAGTCAAATAAACAATATTGAAATCAAGCGACAAGCAAAATACAACTCACCAACCATGCGCGTTAAAGTTGTGGCAGTCGTAGTAACCCACTACCTTATTTGGAACATTCGACACGTGCGTCCACAATTGACTATCATCTTCGCCAGTGAACACGAAAATGACCTCTAATTTCGTCTAAAATGCCTCCTAACGGATATCAGCCCGCTCTCGCGTGCTTCTCTCTATGTGACTGCGCGCGTCACTTACTGCCGAAGGCAGCAAATGCGCCTTCGGCTATAAAGAATACATTTCCACTTCCGGGTCTGGGGACCCGTAAACTGCAGGTGTCCGACAACCATGAGTCAATTCGAAACCATATGAGTACCTTTCTTTAGCTATAATATATTTTTGACAACCAGTGCAGTTCTATCGCTAAACGTGTTTCTTTTCAGTATCGCGGACAGTGTTGGTCACAAAACATATTTCGGGAATCAATGACATGGTTAACGTAAAATGCATTTGAGTAATCTGTATTTATATTGAATTAATAAAACTATTAATTAATATGCTGCTATTCATAAAACAGCCATGTGTTACCAACTTTATCAAGTTGATGTTCTATTGATATTTGGCCACATTGACTCTGTCATGTCCCTTTTCAATTAAAGTATGTAATTCCAAATAAGAATATTTTTGTTTGTTTAATTTGTTATTTATTTTCTAAATACATTTGTTATGCTGCAGCAATATTTTGTAACTATTCCAAATTAAAAACTATTTTTTACATATTCAATATATTTATATTTGTTAGGAACTATTTGAGATCAAATAGTTCCTAACAAATATCAATATTGATATGTAAAAATAGTTTTAATTTGGAATAGTTACAAAATATTCAATAGAGACAATTGGCTTTATGCAATGTAAAATGCATGTGTATAAATACTTGAGGTACTAATATAAACACTATGTAAACTAATTGGTAGGCTTAATACTTTTACTCTCTTCCAAGTCCAAGGGATGACTGTATGCAAGTTCAGGTGAGAGAATGACTCAAAGATACAAGAAATAAATTGTTTGTTGTTTTGCAAATGTGAAAGAAAATACATTATAAATTTTACTTTGGATAGATGACAGGGATCTGCATGTGTCAAATTGTTTCTTTGCCATGCTGTAAAGATACTGATAATGATATATTGAATACAGGGATTGGGATGGAGACCTTCGACAATTTCAGGATTATTAGCCATTTTCTGAATTTAGAATGGGCCACTGCCCTTGTATCAATAGTAAACTTCAAAATTTTAATGGGGCATTCTTATTCTAATGTGCAAAATGGCCCCTGTCTTTCCCAATGCCGGGAATAAATAGCAGTTCTTGTAACATTATAATTTATTTTATAAATATATGAACTTTCCCATTTATGGTGACGTTTTTATTCACACAAGAAGTCATCGTGTCACAAATCAATCAACAGCACGACAAAATAACCTTGATGGCATGGTTACAATTATTTCGGTTACTACTGTCAGATATTAAAAACAAAATGTGAAAACCCTCAGCCATATGAATATTCATCATGAAACAATTATTTATCAAATTATGTAAACATTATTTTAGAGGTGATATATAAAAACTGGTTGTTGGACAATATTTATTACACTTTGTACTAGATGTCTTGGAGTGAGTGAACTATGTACTATGATCTAAAGTACATGAGTGTTACTTAGTTCTTGGTTATGCAGGGGTAAGGTTCTGCTATGCTGTAAGCAAAATATGAAGCAGCACACAGCACCTTCAAGTCACAATAGGCAAAAATGCAAGACCAAATACACTCAAAATATGGAGTAATCACTCAAAGACATTTCCTGTATTGTAAAATATACTGATCCATGCATGGGGAAACTAAATGGGCATATATACTATGTCATGACTGTAGATTCTGCAGACACTGGCTGATAGCAGCATGAGTATGATTACTTGTCATGTAATATAGTGTTTTTCACCCATTTTTAGTAACTTATATATTCCAAATATTCTGCCAATGAGGCCAAGGTTGGTAAGTGGCATTCCATATTTTCAACTACACAGTTAGACCAATATGTTTTAAAATAATGGAAAGGAATAAAGTGTACTGGTTATTGTGCTATGAACCAGTGTTGTAATCTTACAGCAAATAAAAACAAAGAATTTCATATTTCAACAAAATTCAATGTCATGTAGAATCACATGCCTATGCCATTGATTAAGTTTAACTTTTCATTGGTAAGCATTTTCTTTTCATGGAAAGTGGAGTAGTGGGGTAACCTAGTGGTTAAACTGTTGCCACTTGTCACACTGAAGGCCCGGGTTTGATTCCCCACATGTGTGCAAAGTGTGAAGCCCATTGCTGCTCTCCCCAGCATGATGTTGCTGGAATATTGCTAAAAGCGGTGTAAAACCCAACTCTCTCACTTGGAAACCTTTGCTATATACACTGAAAATCTAACCTCCTACATCCATCGTTATATATTTACTGTCAAATCAATACCATGGCTAAAAGCAGAAACCTTCAAACCATTCAATTTGTGTTTGCTTTATCCACACTTAAAAAACAATAAACAAGTTTTAGAACTATTCTGCAATTTTATTCCAAAGACATAATTACTCATAACATATCAAACATTCTTTGCATTTCCTAGATGCCAAACCTGAAAAAATACTGTGACAGTATAACCTGGAATACAAATGTTCTTTCATGGTCACTCATCTAAATTCTCACTGAATTATCTGAGAGTCCCAAGATGTCACAAGACTTTCCACAACACCTTGCTGGTTACAAGCATTTCCTGTTCCAACAAGTGTCCAAAGGATGATGTGTAGAGCTTTAATATGTTTTACGACTGTATATACAACACTTCAATGACTTGCTGTTTCTTCATTTGCAATGTATATTGCTTGACCACCAAATGTTAAAAAGAAATCTGAAGATGTTTCAGTTTGTGTTGCTCTTGATGTCAATGGTAATTGTGGTGATAAAGAAATCTTTTCCTCCGTCTTTCTCCTCTTAAAGATGTGCATCTGTTCCAACTGAAAAAAAATACATAACACACGTGAGACCAAGTATGATATACTTAATAAAATGTAAACAGTTCCTTACAATGTTGACATCAAGATATTATTGATACATTAAGCATGTGGATGTTATGTTTAACTGAACATGCTGCACCATAACCAAATGCTAAATGGGGCTGTAATAATACATTAATCAAGCTCATATTACAGAATTGTACCACGCCTGAGTGTCGGTTCCTTTGATCTTACCCGTGGTGTATGTGCTGGAAGACAACAGTTTTGTGTTGAAGGCAGATTTCGTCTGCCATTGGCTCCTAAAAGCCACGCCCCACGGCAAGAGGACTGAACTCAACATTGTTCAACATTGTACACAATTTATGTCAGTCAAGGTTTGCAACAAGGAAATGTAACTTCTACAGTTTTAATGGTTTCAAATGAATTTACAAGCTGAAATTGACCAACTCTTTTATTTATGAGAACAAAATGCTGTAATAAAATGAAAACGAATTAAACGTATACATGTACTTTTATATGTACTTTGAAATTTACACAATAATGAAAGTTATAGTTCCAAAAATGTTTTCAGATTTAGATTAATTATTGTAGAAAACACAGTTATTATAAATAGCACTCATTTTGGCAACTAGACTGAGAATGAAACGGTCGTTAAAACTTTTAAATTTCCCCGCTTCCCATACATAATAGGCGTGGTACAAGTCAGTTAGCTCATCCAATCCTCGATCTGTGCTCGTATACACCACAGTTTAATTGTCAAGTTTTTCAGTCTATTTACATTCAGTGTTTTAATCATCTCATCTCATCTCATATCACATCAGGATAAGAGAAAAACCAAATTATTACATTATCAAAAGTGTGACCTTAATACATCACACATTGAGATCAATAATTGTCAAGTTTTTCAGTCTATTTACATTCAGTGTTTTCATATCATCATATAAGGATGAACAAAAGATCACATTATCACAAGTGTTTCATATCAACATATCAGGATGAGAGAAAGACCACATTATTACATTATCACAAGTGTTCAAGTGTCAGTGTTACAGTCTATCCAAGCTTGAGCAGGTAGCCGACGGCGTCAAGAAACTGAAGAGGGGATTTCTGTCCACGCTGAAGCTGTTCCTTGAGTCTGCACAGACGGTTGTCGATCTCTCTCTGTACACTCGTTTTCTGTTTGTTGGCGCAGCACCAAAGTCAATCTGAGCAATCCTCACTCTCCTGATGACTTCTACAAATCTGTAGATGTTCGGGTGCCTGTGTGGAATTTCTCGATTCAGACGGTTGTGGAATCCTTCCAGGTTGTTGTTTGTCCTCGGCCCAGCTGTCAAGTTGTGGTTCCACAGGTGAAGAAAAAAATCTGGCAGTGTCGTCGACCCATGCGAAGATGAGGGGATATGTTGAGCTGCCACGTCTTGCATGGATGATGTATACTTGATTCCACAGTGCAGGACAGGCTGTGAAAGTTCCATCCATGTAGAGGTTGTCAGCTGACTGCAAGGCTTCAAGACTCTCTTGTGTTCCGAAGGCCAAGATCTTGTCGTCATGGCCGTCCGCAAACAGGAGGAATGGTCTACCATCTGCTGTCTGCGTCCAGGGATCTTGGAGGTCGACTTCTGATCTCGTCTGTGGTAAGACAGGAATCGTCTTCTGGCGGTGGCGGTACAGGGCACTGCTAACAGATGGAAAGGAGGGCATGGTACGTGTCTCGTCATCAGTCAGGTTGGTAAGCTCGTTGTTGTAGATGGTGCGCATCGGTATTGACTCCTCCCTGGCTCTCTTCCTCAGGTTGCTGACAAACCGGACCTTCTGGCTATCCTCTGGTGGGTGATTGTGTTCAGTCGTATTTCTTACCACATCGCCAACAGTTGTGACTCTTCCTTTGCATGTTGACTGCACACACTTCCAGTGTACACAGGTCTGTCGCTCAACATTCTTAGTGTGAAGATATCCATCCAACAGAACTTGACGGCTACCTCTCCGTGACATAACAAACTCAACATTGCGAAGACCAGCCATGTTGATGCCATGTTTGTTTCATGTCAGCACTTATATACTGTATGGAACAATCTCAATTTCCTGTATCATCTCCACGTTTTATTTCTCTCAACTTCTCAACATTGTAATATATGTAACATTAAAGTGCACTATAACAACTTTTCTTAACAACATTTAGCAATCACAACACTTTTCCAATTGTATGTTTCTTCTACTCAGGGTTGAGGTTTGTTTTCATCATGAGACCACTAATTTCCTTGCCACAAAAGACTAATCACATTTATGCATCCCTTGATCTCATCTATGCTCCATGCACTAATCCCTCTTTAGGATTAGTCTATTATATCAGACAGGTAAATGCTAGGTGTTGTTTTAACTAGCTGTAGGGGTACTGGAGTGTAGGGGTAGTGGCATGTAGGGGTTATGGGTGTGAACCAATAAAACACTTAGAGAATAACCAACGAGGTAAGAGTGATTACGGGAAATATGCCCGAGTTGAAATAATGTTCACAGTGCCGAGCCTTGGCGAGGCACTGAACATTATTTTAACGAGGGCATATTTCCCGTAATCACTCGTACCTCGTTGGTTACTCTATTTATTACCCATAATGTAATTTAAAAGGAAGAGCCACGAAATAAAAACCACCCGGAGACAGGACTTGTGACCTTTAACAGCTGATTCGTATTCATGCGCGTATTAAACCTAACTTCTCCAGCGGTAATAACATAACTTCGCTATGGAAATAGTACATAATAAAATCGCCTTAAAATACAACAAAATTGTTATGCCTGGAATAATTAATTAACATATGTTAATATGATAAAAATGATCTTTTAAATATATCATTGAACTTTATAAGAGCTAAACATTTATTCGATCAAGTCAGTGCGACGGAACATCGTTCATTCACGACGTGTTTTCTAGTGACGTGTGACGGTGTAGTGTTGAAACACACTCTGGCAAAAACCTGTCAATTTTTGGGAAAGTCAACGGTTAAAAGTTGGGAAATCTAAAAGACAACCATCCCACGAATACATCTAGAAAAAGTTTTCTGTCAAGAAACTCAACAAGTTTGAAGATAAAACAACATTTTGTTGTGTGGAAGGCGTGTTACACTCTCGTCTCAGTAGAGTACAGTGCAAGAAGGATAACTCTAGTCGGAATCAGAGTCTATGAAATGTGTCAATCTCTGCATCGGCTATTGGGACTAACCTCTCAGATTGATTAGGAATGCATATAAAAAGTCATCTTGAAGAAGAACATTTAGCACTGATTCCGGTAAGAAACTAGCTGTTTTCAGGTTCGAAGGCATGGACGCCGTGTCCGACTTACTTGTCACACCTTCAGATAACATCTTTCGTCGGTATCTTGCTGTTTCTATTTCCCCGAATTCAGTTTCAACAACAAACAGGTTTTGGGAATTCAAGGGCTGTAAAATTCTTATCACTCTACCTATTTGGTCACCGTCAACTTTAACTAGGTAAGTGATCGGGGTTAGCCTAACGGCGGCCATGTTTGTTTTCAAACAATGCAAACGATTGTTTGGTGGGGTTTTTAAGATTATATAATTTAGAAAGACTACTATTTATAACGCAGTTTTATTCCAAAATAATAACGTCTAATAAAAAGAATATTCATATTCTTTAACCTTAATGTCTTCTTTTTTAGATCTCGGAATGTGTGATTACTTAATGTCAATTTATCAATGAATCGATGAAACTTTATGAATGAACGTAGTGTGTGAAAGAAGTTCCGGCATCCAATGAAAATGTACAAATATACGATCAACCAATCAACGTCGAGAATCACTAAATTGCACACTGTGCAAATATCAAAAAGATATTACACGGGATCTCCTCACCCGTATGGGTAATAAACGTTAATAATTCATCCGTGTGGTTTATGAACCGTCAAAACAAACACAAAACACGATAATTATGCGTGTCTCCATTCACTATTCGTAGGTGTTAGAATTTAACTTGTTCTGTGTAGATAAATAAACATTAACTTTGGAAACGTGCCCTGCTGAAAAACACGGTGATTGTTTCATCAAGGAATGGGTTTTATTGTCCAAGCTTTCGCGTTCTCCCAAGCCAAATATTAATAAATGAGACAACTCCAAACATTAGTCCAGGGAACAACTTAATTTTACATCAGGAACGTGTTTGTAGAGTCATGTCGATAGATGTTTGAAATATTCGACCGTGACCTTATAGGAATGTCAAGGGCAGCTAATTTTCACGACTTAGTTGTGAGTGGTTTCCCTTACACTGTGCTCCAATACTGACTGACGGGCACCGAGCACGTCATTTGCTTTTATTTCTATCTGTTCCAGTCATTATGATCGACCGACACTTAAAGTAACGGCTAAATGGTGTTTAAGACTTTCAAGTCAAATGGCTTAAACGTCACCATTGTTTAATTATTTTCACCCTTGTCGCTGTTGAAATACGTAATTCCATTATTTTTCGTGGCCAATTAATTTTTTCTTCCATAAAATACGTCCACATATCATCCAAAAACATACACATTAATCATGTATTTAGAGTAAGGCTTCCAGTATTTTTTTCTGCATCCTCATCTTCCGTAGGCCCCATATTTTGCATTCAGACTTGAAATAATAGAAAGTGTCACGGACACTGTGGGAATTACTGCCCTGATGTGATCAAGTACCTTTGCAAACAAGCAGTTCAGTTTTCTCCATAATATACATTTACTGAAATAATGTTTCAATGAAAAAGCGACGAGACATATATCAAATCAATAAAATAAAGATTATTAAATAAAGATAAGTGATCTATATTTGAAAAAAAACTGATATGTAGATACACACTGGCACACATTTGTAGAATGTACAGACACTGTTCAGGAATACCTGTTTGATTCCTGGCAGTTACAATGTATATGATTTACAAGTAAATATAAGAACTGCATTTTCAATCAAGTGATACTGTTAATAATTAATACAGCACTCTTTTTCATGGACTTTCCGTTTGAGTGTTTTTTCTACCGAATATTTTAATAGTAAATGTTTACCTTCAATTTGCTATATTTTGAACAAAGATGAAGGAATATTTCATCTGTGTTTAGGCCTACTGTCCATCAAATTACTGAATTGACATTGTTAAATTACACGTAAGTGGAATCACATGTGTTTTCATGGTTAACATGTTACCTGGCTAAACGGATCATATTTCTTTAAGGAGACTCGGTGTGGTGTGATTTAGTAAAGTGTATTGATCGATGCCTATCAAGAATTTTTAATCAGGTTAAGATCAGTACTCAAACGATTTTTGTATTTGTCAATAACTGGTGACAGTTTACCCCAAAGGTTGTGCATTATTGTCTACTGGTAATTCCCACCAACCTTTAACTTTCATAAAACTCTTGATCTTTCTTTAGATAGGCTAATATTGTCCACAATCACCAGTAGCTCAAGTGACGACTTAAATCCTACTGGGTTATGTGCAGGAAGCTGACGTACCGTTAAGTCCCCATGATCCCCAGTGAGGTGGCCTAGCTTGGGTTGCTGGTGGCTTAACCGGTGTCTTCGAAAGTTGTAGATGGAACTGTCACGCGGTGAACCGTTCATGACAACTTTGTACCACAGAGAATAGGAAAATCCCGCCATACGCACATATGAAAGAGTTGTTACCTGGTATATAACTGCTCAGCACACCTGATAAATAACTTTTAACCACATGAAGTGTTTTTGACATCCTGATATGCGTAAATTGCGAAAGTATTACTTCATATGATGCATTGGTTCAATAAATTGTAATTAATCTACATGAATTCCTTTTATCCATAATGTCGAGTGAGAAAACAAAACTCGCGCACGTTTCAAATATTGATTGGTTGGCTTGATGTTCAACGCCGCACTCAACAATATTCCTGCTATATTTTGGAACGGACTAAATTATACAAATTTCAGTAAAAGGCTGGATATCAGAGTATATAATATGTACGAAATGACCGCTCTTCAGCATAAACACACGTCATAGAGGTCGTCAGCCGGCGCCGTTGTTCGGAATAGCCCGACACGAGTGTTCGGAAATGCCCGACGTCATTGTATATGATACACATTGAGGGGTTCGTTGTGTGTATTAATTACCGTAACGTGTGATGAAGCACAGTAGGAATTAGGCGGGATGTGGTGTTAGCTGTTCGGTAATACCCGACACCGCTCTACTCCCACTGTCACACTTCACACTGAAATTTCCAATGAAACCAAACGCTTCCAACCATTCCATCAACTTTGTCTCATCTCTACACAACTCATACAAATCATCATATACCACTCTCCTTACAGCCATACCCAGCTAACACGAAAATGTTTCTGATATAAGCGCTCATTATATTTCATCATCATGTGCTGTATCAGGTTTCAGAATTTCATTAAATTCACTCTCCGTAAATATGTGCTTCTATATTCCAAGAAAAAGTGAAGGAGCAGTATGTCGCAGTTCAAACGAGGTTAGAGAGAGGCATGATTTAATGACTGTATGGGTATAGTTAGGGATGAAACGCACCATCGTCTGAGACCTAGAAATGCGTTATGCTTTCCTTATGATCTTAAACAATGTCATTCATTCGGGTTAACATTACTGGATCATATACATAAGTCATATTGTTCCCGTTGTGTACAGATGTACATATGAGTACATACATGTCATATATTGCCAATATAGACTACACACTAACCAGAGAACCCTATGCTGTGATCAGGGGGTGACTTCATGAATCGCGTGGTTAAGTTCGCTGAACCCCAAAGCTGGGTATAGCTGTTTGTAACACCAGCTAACTGGATGGATAACCTGTTTCAGAGTCAAGAATGAACAACCTGCTCTTGAATATCTGGATTGTTGGTGATTGAAGCCTTAAGCTCAATTTCGCCGTTATATCTATTTTCTTATCACCTTGCACATCACCTTATACTGTATAGGATACCAGTGAAACAAGATATATAGGAGGATCTGTAATGTGATGGTCCTCACTTGCATCCTATATGAAAGCATATAAATGCATACAAACGTAAGAGTTGGAGTTGGATTTTCTTCAAAACAGGACGCATTCTTGGAATTACACAGTACATATTTTGGGTCACTCGTATCATACGTAGAGAACAGCAAACCATTTCGTTGAGATCTAAGAGGATTGTTCTTTAAAGCGTCTGCAACAATGACTAGAACTTGTAGAAAGGGTTCATTAAATGGGGGTAGGGGTTTGGCTGAGCGTGTACTCCAGTGAATGGATAATGGTCCCTGTAAATTTGGACATTCGAAACGACTTCATCATTGTTGATATTTGTCACCCAACTCGATGAAATGTATCCAATGAATTATAATGAAAGTGTAAATTATTAAATAAATCTCATTCTGCCATAATGTAATCTCCGATAATTGCAACATGTTTAGATATTTCTTCAGAGCTTTCCCGGAGAACTGTAATATTGGGGGACGGCAGTTCACAGTCAAATGCAACATTCTTTCCCCCACCCAGTGCTTTCCGTGTTCGAAATGGTTAATATGACCCTGTTTTGGGGAATCCCTATCCCAACGCTGTCCCTGTTCGAGATAGTTAGTATGACCCTGTTTCTGAGTGTCTCTATCCAAATGCTTATCCTGTTCGTGATGATTAATATGTCCCTGTTTCTGATAATCTCTATCCAAATGCTTATCCTGTTCATGATGATTAATATGTCTCTGTTTCTGAGAATCTCTATCCAAATGCTTATCCTGTTCGTGATGATTAATGTGTCTCTGTTTCTGAGAATCTCTATCCAAATGTTTGTCCTGTTCGTGATGATTAATATGTCTCTGTTTCTGATAATCTCTATCCAAATGCTTATCCTGTTCGTGATGATTAATATGGCCCTGTTTCTGATAATCTCTATCCAAATGCTTATCCTGTTCGTGATGATTAATATGTCCCTGTTTCTGATAATCTCTATCCAAATGCTTATCCTGTTCGTGATGATTAATATGTCCCTGTTTCTGATAATCTCTATCCAAATGCTTATCCTGTTCGTGATGATTAATATGTCTCTGTTTCTGAGAATCTCTATCCAAATGCTTATCCTGTTCGTGATGATTAATGTGTCTCTGTTTCTGAGAATCTCTATCCAAATGTTTGTCCTGTTCGTGATGATTAATATGTCTCTGTTTCTGATAATCTCTATCCAAATGCTTATCCTGTTCGTGATGATTAATATGGCCCTGTTTCTGATAATCTCTATCCAAATGCTTATCCTGTTCGTGATGATTAATATGTCCCTGTTTCTGATAATCTCTATCCAAATGCTTATCCTGTTCGTGATGATTAATATGTCTCTGTTTCTGATAATCTCTATCCAAATGCTTATCCTGTTCGTGATGATTAATATGTCTCTGTTTCTGAGAATCTCTATCCAAATGCTTATCCTGTTCGTGATGATATATATGTCTCTGTTTCTGAGAATCTCTATCCAAATGCTTATCTTGTTCGTGATGATTAATATGTCCCTGTTTCTGATAATCTCTATCCAAATGCTTATCCTGTTCGTGATGATTAATATGTCCCTGTTTCTGATAATCTCTATCCAAATGCTTATCCTGTTCGTGATGATTAATATGTCTCTGTTTCTGATAATCTCTATCCAAATGCTTATCCTGTTCGTGATGATTAATATGCCCATGATTCTGAGAATCTCTATCCAAATGCTTATCCTGTTCGTGATGATTAATATGTCTCTGTTTCTGATAATCTCTATCCAAATGCTTATCATGTTCGTGATGATTAATATGTCCCTGTTTCTGATAATCTCTATCCAAATGCTTATCCTGTTCGTAATGATTAATATGTCTCTGTTTCTGAGAATCTCTATCCAAATGCTTATCCTGTTCATGATGATTAATATGTCTCTGTTTCTGATAATCTCTATCCAAATGCTAATCCTGTTCGTGATGATTAACATGTCTCTGTTTCACAAGAACCTATGCTGGTTGTAACATGCTTCCTTATGCACTGAGAATACAGGACCTGTCTGACCTGGTTGATTGTTTGCCACCCACTACCGAAGCCGTGAAAGGTTAATAATATAATCAATTACTGAATTTGTTCGAGATTCGATAATAAGCAATCATCTGTTACAATGTGATGAGTCGAACTAAAAACTATATAGCAATATACTCGAACTTTTAAAGGAAACTAGACATTGTACACTACACTTCACTTTTTGTTTTCAATCACTTGTCATAGTGCACTATATCCTAAACCAAACATTGTATAACAGAATAGAACTCCCAGAACATGAGGCTGCGTTCGAAGTGCATGGCATTCTCTGCACATACAGAAGAAAGTATGGGGCTATGACCTCGCAGTTCTCTTCCAGATCGCATCATAACAAAAGAGTATGAAGGTTGATGCTTGTTATTACCTTGCCTAGTTGAGGAAACGAGGACTGGCCGTTATATCGTGTCTGAGTTTCCATGTTAACTTTAAACTTATGTCAGTGCAATGGAATTACACGTCAGTTCACCCCAATCACTCCACCCACATTACATTATCTGAAGTATGTTTAATCCTTCTTTTTATTGTCTTGTTCTTTTATATATCTTTGAACTCGTGCACACATAGCATATTAGACAGCATGTCATCAAACGTAACGAATACAAGTATTTGTTGCCATCAAATTAGTTGTTTAATCATCATATTATTTGATCAGTTATCTGGAATATTAAGCTCTAAAAGAAAGAATGATAGCATGTAAAGTTATTTTAGATGTAATTGAGGTATCGAAATTTCAATAATGGAATGGTGATATACATTTATAGTTCGCTGAACGAACTGTCGATTTTTTCAGTCAATCATAAAATGAAATGAGGTTGCAATAATACCATCACTTGCATGTGTCTTTTTAAATACCAGCTTCTGGAAAGCTCACATTTGAATATCTACACAGGCCTTTAACTGATGAATTACGAGTGTTGGGAAGACTATGGTGTGCTTCTCTGTCTAAACCCTGCGTACATTTGTCAAAATTTATAAGCTATTTGTTTACACAATGTATTTGAAAAATTACATGCATGATGTATCTTTTAATGTTGTATATAATATTTCAAATAAACAAACTTTCCTTGCTGTTGCTGATGTAATAATACATTGTGTATAATAAATACCAAACACTATCCTATCCGTCGACATTAACTGTGTATGGTATATGCAAGACTTTGGAGTAATACAAAATATTCCTTGGAAAATGATTTACTGAAAAAAAAATGGAAAATGTTCTAAATGACTATTCATTGTGTGAGTATGAGTATATTTGCTATTCAGCTATTGTATGTTTTGTATGTGGGCCATTCGCCTTTTAATCGAAATGTGTCACTATTACAACTGCCATACTACGTATGTATCCGGTGTAATAACACAATATGCTTTTTAAGCACTATTTCAACAACTATTTGGAAGAAGTGAACATGAAAACTATGGAAAATCGGTTTATTAATTACAACATAATTGAATCAATCGGAGAATAAAATAACATTGAATTGATATCACCAGCTGCCACGATGAAACTGGAAATATGCACATGCAAGGAATTCATACTAATGAATCCCTCCATACGCACATATGAAAGAGTTGTTACCTGGTATATAACTGCTCAGCACACCTGATAAATAACTTTTAACCACATGAAGTGTTTTTGACATCCTGATATGCGTAAATTGCGAAAGTATGACTTCATATGATGCATTGGTTCAATAAATTGTAATTAATCTACATGAATTCCTTTTATCCATAATGTCGAGTGAGAAAACAAAACTCGCGCACGTTTCAAATATTGATTGGTTGGCTTGATGTTCAACGCCGCACTCAACAATATTCCTGCTATATTTTGGAACGGACTAAATTATACAAATTTCAGTAAAAGGCTGGATATCAGAGTATATAATATGTACGAAATGACCGCTCTTCAGCATAAACACACGTCATAGAGGTCGTCAGCCGGCGCCGTTGTTCGGGAATAGCCCGACACGAGTGTTCGGAAATGCCCGACGTCATTGTATATGATACACATTGAGGGGTTCGTTGTGTGTATTAATTACCGTAACGTGTGATGAAACACAGTAGGAATTAGGCGGGATGTGGTGTTAGCTGTTCGGTAATACCCGACACCGCTCTACTCCCACTGTCACACTTCACACTGAAATTTCCAATGAAACCAAACGCTTCCAACCATTCCATCAACTTTGTCTCATCTCTACACAACTCATACAAATCATCATATACCATTCTCCTTACAGCCATACCCAGCTAACACGAAAATGTTTCTGATATAAGCGCTCATTATATTTCATCATCATGTGCTGTATCAGGTTTCAGAATTTCATTAAATTCACTCTCCGTAAATATGTGCTTCTATATTCCAAGAAAAAAGTGAAGGAGCAGTATGTCGCAGTTCAAACGAGGTTAGAGAGAGGCATGATTTAATGACTGTATGGGTATAGTTAGGGATGAAACGCACCATCGTCTGAGACCTAGAAATGCGTTATGCTTTCCTTATGATCTTAAACAATGTCATTCATTCGGGTTAACATTACTGGATCATATACATAAGTCATATTGTTCCCGTTGTGTACAGATGTACATATGAGTACATACATGTCATATATTGCCAATATAGACTACACACTAACCAGAGAACCCTATGCTGTGATCAGGGGGTGACTTCATGAATCGCGTGGTTAAGTTCGCTGAACCCCAAAGCTGGGTATAGCTGTTCGTAACACCAGCTAACTGGATGGATAACCTGTTTCAGAGTCAAGAATGAACAACCTGCTCTTGAATATCTGGATTGTTGGTGATTGAAGCCTTAAGCTCAATTTCGCCGTTATATCTATTTTCTTATCACCTTGCACATCACCTTATACTGTATAGGATACCAGTGAAACAAGATATATAGGAGGATCTGTAATGTGATGGTCCTCACTTGCATCCTATATGAAAGCATATAAATGCATACAAACGTAAGAGTTGGAGTTGGGGTTTTCTTCAAAACAGGACGCATTCTTGGAATTACACAGTACATATTTTGGGTCACTCGTATCATACGTAGAGAACAGCAAACCATTTCGTTGAGATCTAAGAGGATTGTTCTTTAAAGCGTCTGCAACAATGACTAGAACTTGTAGAAAGGGTTCATTAAATGGGGTAGGGGTTTGGCTGAGCGTGTACTCCAGTGAATGGATAATGGTCCCTGTAAATTTGGACATTCGAAACGACTTCATCATTGTTGATATTTGTCACCCAACTCGATGAAATGTATCCAATGAATTATAATGAAAGTGTAAATTATTAAATAAATCTCATTCTGCCATAATGTAATCTCCGATAATTGCAACATGTTTAGATATTTCTTCAGAGCTTTCCCGGAGAACTGTAATATTGGGGGACGGCAGTTCACAGTCAAATGCAACATTCTTTCCCCCACCCAGTGCTTTCCGTGTTCGAAATGGTTAATATGACCCTGTTTTGGGGAATCCCTATCCCAACGCTGTCCCTGTTCGAGATAGTTAGTATGACCCTGTTTCTGAGTGTCTCTATCCAAATGCTTATCCTGTTCGTGATGATTAATATGTCCCTGTTTCTGATAATCTCTATCCAAATGCTTATCCTGTTCATGATGATTAATATGTCTCTGTTTCTGAGAATCTCTATCCAAATGCTTATCCTGTTCGTGATGATTAATGTGTCTCTGTTTCTGAGAATCTCTATCCAAATGTTTGTCCTGTTCGTGATGATTAATATGTCTCTGTTTCTGATAATCTCTATCCAAATGCTTATCCTGTTCGTGATGATTAATATGGCCCTGTTTCTGATAATCTCTATCCAAATGCTTATCCTGTTCGTGATGATTAATATGTCCCTGTTTCTGATAATCTCTATCCAAATGCTTATCCTGTTCGTGATGATTAATATGTCCCTGTTTCTGATAATCTCTATCCAAATGCTTATCCTGTTCGTGATGATTAATATGTCTCTGTTTCTGAGAATCTCTATCCAAATGCTTATCCTGTTCGTGATGATTAATGTGTCTCTGTTTCTGAGAATCTCTATCCAAATGTTTGTCCTGTTCGTGATGATTAATATGTCTCTGTTTCTGATAATCTCTATCCAAATGCTTATCCTGTTCGTGATGATTAATATGGCCCTGTTTCTGATAATCTCTATCCAAATGCTTATCCTGTTCGTGATGATTAATATGTCCCTGTTTCTGATAATCTCTATCCAAATGCTTATCCTGTTCGTGATGATTAATATGTCTCTGTTTCTGATAATCTCTATCCAAATGCTTATCCTGTTCGTGATGATTAATATGTCTCTGTTTCTGAGAATCTCTATCCAAATGCTTATCCTGTTCGTGATGATATATATGTCTCTGTTTCTGAGAATCTCTATCCAAATGCTTATCTTGTTCGTGATGATTAATATGTCCCTGTTTCTGATAATCTCTATCCAAATGCTTATCCTGTTCGTGATGATTAATATGTCCCTGTTTCTGATAATCTCTATCCAAATGCTTATCCTGTTCGTGATGATTAATATGTCTCTGTTTCTGATAATCTCTATCCAAATGCTTATCCTGTTCGTGATGATTAATATGCCCATGATTCTGAGAATCTCTATCCAAATGCTTATCCTGTTCGTGATGATTAATATGTCTCTGTTTCTGATAATCTCTATCCAAATGCTTATCATGTTCGTGATGATTAATATGTCCCTGTTTCTGATAATCTCTATCCAAATGCTTATCCTGTTCGTAATGATTAATATGTCTCTGTTTCTGAGAATCTCTATCCAAATGCTTATCCTGTTCATGATGATTAATATGTCTCTGTTTCTGATAATCTCTATCCAAATGCTAATCCTGTTCGTGATGATTAACATGTCTCTGTTTCGCGCAACCTATGCTGGTTGTAACATGCTTCCTTATGCACTGAGAATACAGGACCTGTCTGACCTGGTTGATTGTTTGCCACCCACTACCGAAGCCGTGAAAGGTTAATAATATAATCAATTACTGAATTTGTTCGAGATTCGATAATAAGCAATCATCTGTTACAATGTGATGAGTCGAACTAAAAACTATATAGCAATATACTCGAACTTTTAAAGGAAACTAGACATTGTACACTACACTTCACTTTTTGTTTTCAATCACTTGTCATAGTGCACTATATCCTAAACCAAACATTGTATAACAGAATAGAACTCCCAGAACATGAGGCTGCGTTCGAAGTGCATGGCATTCTCTGCACATACAGAAGAAAGTATGGGGCTATGACCTCGCAGTTCTCTTCCAGATCGCATCATAACAAAAGAGTATGAAGGTTGATGCTTGTTATTACCTTGCCTAGTTGAGGAAACGAGGACTGGCCGTTATATCGTGTCTGAGTTTCCATGTTAACTTTAAACTTATGTCAGTGCAATGGAATTACACGTCAGTTCACCCCAATCCTCCACCCACATTACATTATCTGAAGTATGTTTAATCCTTCTTTTTATTGTCTTGTTCTTTTATATATCTTTGAACTCGTGCACACATAGCATATTAGACAGCATGTCATCAAACGTAACGAATACAAGTATTTGTTGCCATCAAATTAGTTGTTTAATCATCATATTATTTGATCAGTTATCTGGAATATTAAGCTCTAAAAGAAAGAATGATAGCATGTAAAGTTATTTTAGATGTAATTGAGGTATCGAAATTTCAATAATGGAATGGTGATATACATTTATAGTTCGCTGAACGAACTGTCGATTTTTCAGTCAATCATAAAATGAAATGAGGTTGCAATAATACCATCACTTGCATGTGTCTTTTTAAATACCAGCTTCTGGAAAGCTCACATTTGAATATCTACACAGGCCTTTAACTGATGAATTACGAGTGTTGGGAAGACTATGGTGTGCTTCTCTGTCTAAACCCTGCGTACATTTGTCAAAATTTATAAGCTATTTGTTTACACAATGTATTTGAAAAATTACATGCATGATGTATCTTTTAATGTTGTATATAATATTTCAAATAAACAAACTTTCCTTGCTGTTGCTGATGTAATAATACATTGTGTATAATAAATACCAAACACTATCCTATCCGTCGACATTAACTGTGTATGGTATATGCAAGACTTTGGAGTAATACAAAATATTCCTTGGAAAATGATTTACTGAAAAAAAATGGAAAATGTTCTAAATGACTATTCATTGTGTGAGTATGAGTATATTTGCTATTCAGCTATTGTATGTTTTGTATGTGGGCCATTCGCCTTTTAATCGAAATGTGTCACTATTACAACTGCCATACTACGTATGTATCCGGTGTAATAACACAATATGCTTTTTAAGCACTATTTCAACAACTATTTGGAAGAAGTGAACATGAAAACTATGGAAAATCGGTTTATTAATTACAACATAATTGAATCAATCGGAGAATAAAATAACATTGAATTGATATCACCAGCTGCCACGATGAAACTGGAAATATGCACATGCAAGGAATTCATACTAATGAATCCCTCCATACGCACATATGAAAGAGTTGTTACCTGGTATATAACTGCTCAGCACACCTGATAAATAACTTTTAACCACATGAAGTGTTTTTGACATCCTGATATGCGTAAATTGCGAAAGTATGACTTCATATGATGCATTGGTTCAATAAATTGTAATTAATCTACATGAATTCCTTTTATCCATAATGTCGAGTGAGAAAACAAAACTCGCGCACGTTTCAAATATTGATTGGTTGGCTTGATGTTCAACGCCGCACTCAACAATATTCCTGCTATATTTTGGAACGGACTAAATTATACAAATTTCAGTAAAAGGCTGGATATCAGAGTATATAATATGTACGAAATGACCGCTCTTCAGCATAAACACACGTCATAGAGGTCGTCAGCCGGCGCCGTTGTTCGGAATAGCCCGACACGAGTGTTCGGAAATGCCCGACGTCATTGTATATGATACACATTGAGGGGTTCGTTGTGTGTATTAATTACCGTAACGTGTGATGAAACACAGTAGGAATTAGGCGGGATGTGGTGTTAGCTGTTCGGTAATACCCGACACCGCTCTACTCCCACTGTCACACTTCACACTGAAATTTCCAATGAAACCAAACGCTTCCAACCATTCCATCAACTTTGTCTCATCTCTACACAACTCATACAAATCATCATATACCATTCTCCTTACAGCCATACCCAGCTAACACGAAAATGTTTCTGATATAAGCGCTCATTATATTTCATCATCATGTGCTGTATCAGGTTTCAGAATTTCATTAAATTCACTCTCCGTAAATATGTGCTTCTATATTCCAAGAAAAAGTGAAGGAGCAGTATGTCGCAGTTCAAACGAGGTTAGAGAGAGGCATGATTTAATGACTGTATGGGTATAGTTAGGGATGAAACGCACCATCGTCTGAGACCTAGAAATGCGTTATGCTTTCCTTATGATCTTAAACAATGTCATTCATTCGGGTTAACATTACTGGATCATATACATAAGTCATATTGTTCCCGTTGTGTACAGATGTACATATGAGTACATACATGTCATATATTGCCAATATAGACTACACACTAACCAGAGAACCCTATGCTGTGATCAGGGGGTGACTTCATGAATCGCGTGGTTAAGTTCGGCTGAACCCCAAAGCTGGGTATAGCTGTTCGTAACACCAGCTAACTGGATGGATAACCTGTTTCAGAGTCAAGAATGAACAACCTGCTCTTGAATATCTGGATTGTTGGTGATTGAAGCCTTAAGCTCAATTTCGCCGTTATATCTATTTTCTTATCACCTTGCACATCACCTTATACTGTATAGGATACCAGTGAAACAAGATATATAGGAGGATCTGTAATGTGATGGTCCTCACTTGCATCCTATATGAAAGCATATAAATGCATACAAACGTAAGAGTTGGAGTTGGGGTTTTCTTCAAAACAGGACGCATTCTTGGAATTACACAGTACATATTTTGGGTCACTCGTATCATACGTAGAGAACAGCAAACCATTTCGTTGAGATCTAAGAGGATTGTTCTTTAAAGCGTCTGCAACAATGACTAGAACTTGTAGAAAGGCTTCATTAAATGGGGGTAGGGGTTTGGCTGAGCGTGTACTCCAGTGAATGGATAATGGTCCCTGTAAATTTGGACATTCGAAACGACTTCATCATTGTTGATATTTGTCACCCAACTCGATGAAATGTATCCAATGAATTATAATGAAAGTGTAAATTATTAAATAAATCTCATTCTGCCATAATGTAATCTCCGAAAATTGCAACATGTTTAGATATTTCTTCAGAGCTTTCCCGGAGAACTGTAATATTGGGGGACGGCAGTTCACAGTCAAATGCAACATTCTTTCCCCCACCCAGTGCTTTCCGTGTTCGAAAAGGTTAATATGACCCTGTTTTGGGGAATCCCTATCCCAACGCTGTCCCTGTTCGAGATAGTTAGTATGACCCTGTTTCTGAGTGTCTCTATCCAAATGCTTATCCTGTTCGTGATGATTAATATGTCCCTGTTTCTGATAATCTCTATCCAAATGCTTATCCTGTTCGTGATGATTAATATGTCTCTGTTTCTGAGAATCTCTATCCAAATGCTTATCCTGTTCGTGATGATTAATGTGTCTCTGTTTCTGAGAATCTCTATCCAAATGCTTATCCTGTTCATGATGATTAATATGTCTCTGTTTCTGATAATCTCTATCCAAATGCTTATCCTGTTCGTGATGATTAATATGTCCCTGTTTCTGATAATCTCTATCCAAATGCTTATCCTGTTCGTGATGATATATATGTCTCTGTTTCTGGGAATCTCTATCCAAATGCTTATCTTGTTCGTGATGATTAATATGTCCCTGTTTCTGAGAATCTCTATCCAAATGCTTATCCTGTTCGTGGTGATTAATATGTCCCTGTTTCTGATAATCACTATCCAAATGCTTATCCTGTTCGTGATGATTAATATGTCTCTGTTTCTGATAATCTCTATCCAAATGCTTATCCTGTTCGTTATGATTAATATGTCCCTGTTTCTGAGATTCTCTATGCAAATGCTTATCCTGTTCGTGATGATTAATATGCCCATGATTCTGATAATCTCTATCCAAATGCTTATCCTGTTCGTGATGATTAATATGTCTCTGTTTCTGATAATCTCTATCCAAATGCTTATCATGTTCGTGATGATTAATATGTCCCTGTTTCTGATAATCTCTATCCAAATGCTTATCCTGTTCGTAATGATTAATATGTCTCTGTTTCTGAGAATCTCTATCCAAATGCTTATCCTGTTCATGATGATTAATATGTCTCTGTTTCTGATAATCTCTATCCAAATGCTAATCCTGTTCGTGATGATTAACATGTCTCTGTTTCGCGCAACCTATGCTGGTTGTAACATGCTTCCTTATGCACTGAGAATACAGGACCTGTCTGACCTGGTTGATTGTTTGCCACCCACTACCGAAGCCTTGAAAGGTTAATAATATAATCAATTACTGAATTTGTTCGAGATTCGATAATAAGAAATCATCTGTTACAATGTGATGAGTCGAACTAAAAACTATATAGCAATAAACTCGAGCTTTTAAAGGAAACTAGACATTGTACACTACACTTCACTTTTTGTTTTCAATCACTTGTCATAGTGCACTATATCCTAAACCAAACATTGTATAACAGAATAGAACTCCCAGAACATGAGGCTGCGTTCGAAGTGCATGGCATTCTCTGCACATACAGAAGAAAGTATGGGGCTATGACCTCGCAGTTCTCTTCCAGAACGCATCATAACAAAAGAGTATGAAGGTTGATGCTTGTTATTACCTTGCCTAGTTGAGGAAACGAGGACTGGCCGTTATATCGTGTCTGAGTTTCCATGTTAACTTTAAACCTATGTCAGTGCAATGGAATTACACGTCAGTTCACCCCAATCACTCCACCCACATTACATTATCTGAAGTATGTTTAATCCTTCTTTTTATTGTCTTGTTCTTTTATATATCTTTGAACTCGTGTACACATAGCATATTAGACAGCATGTCATCAAACGTAACGAATACAAGTATTTGTTGCCATCAAATTAGTTGTTTAATCATCATATTATTTGATCAGTTATCTGGAATATTAAGCTCTAAAGAAAGAATGATAGCATGTAAAGTTATTTTAGATGTAATTGAGGTATCGAAATTTCAATAATGGAATGGTGATATACATTTATAGTTCGCTGAAAGAACTGTCGATTTTTCAGTCAATCATAAAATGAAATGAGGTTGCAATAATACCATCACTTGCATGTGTCTTTTAAATACCAGCTTCTGGAAAGCTCACATTTGAATATCTACACAGGCCTTTAACTGATGAATTACGAGTGTTGGGAAGACTATGGTGTGTTTCTCTGTCTAAACCCTGCGTACATTTGTCAAAATTTATAAGCTATTTGTTTACACAATGTATTTGAAAAATTACATGCATGATGTATCTTTTAATGTTGTATATAATATTTCAAATAAACAAACTTTCCTTGCTGTTGCTGATGTAATAATACATTGTGTATAATAAATACCAAACACTATCCTATCCGTCGACATTAACTGTGTATGGTATATGCAAGACTTTGGAGTAATACAAAATATTCCTTGGAAAATGATTTACTGAAAAAAAATGGAAAATGTTCTAAATGACTATTCATTGTGTGAGTATGAGTATATTTGCTATTCAGCTATTGTATGTTTTGTATGTGGGCCATTCGCCTTTTAATCGAAATGTGTCACTATTACAACTGCCATACTACGTATGTATCCGGTGTAATAACACAATATGCTTTTTAAGCACTATTTCAACAACTATTTGGAAGAAGTGAACATGAAAACTATGGAAAATCGGTTTATTAATTACAACATAATTGAATCAATCGGAGAATAAAATAACATTGAATTGATATCACCAGCTGCCACGATGAAACTGGAAATATGCACCTGCAAGGAATTCATACTAATGAATCCCTCCATACTAATGAATCTGGTTCGTCTTCAGAGGCAAGTGTGTATAGCGACATGTTTGTTCACAACTGACCAACTGTATTGACATTGAATTATCTAAAATATATATTTCCCTACACATGATATATCCGATACACACTGTCGCAAACACTTAGGGTTTGTATAATGCAAAGCTTCGCAACTTGCTGCTCTATCGCGATGGCAGAGCACAATCTTTACTACAAACGAAGATGAAAGGTTTATTTGAAGGAAGCCTTTTTAACCATATGTGTTCATTAGTGACGAGAGTTTTCTCTGTCTTTCATATACTTTTGTTTTTATTTGTTTTCTTCTTCGAAGAGTGTTTTTGTTACTTTTTTGACACATATACAATTGCATTATTGATCACTTTTTTCTTTGTTCGGTTATGATATTTTGCCTACTTGCTTTGTGTTCAGACAGTTTACGGTTCAATATTTCAGCGAATATTTTTATGAAAATCACTAGGAATATGGTTTTATTCCTGACACCAAATGTTATCTGAATAAAATCGTATTGTCCCTTAAAGACATCATGGATTACAGTGCAATTTCCCTTTAGAAAATGTCATCAATCCTATCCATTCTTCAAATCAGCCACAACATGGAGTACGTTAGATGTCGCACTGCAATGGAAGATGTTAATATTCTTTGGACCGAACAGTGTGTTTAAAAGTGACCTGGTGTTATTGTTAAATGCAAATATATTTCTTTATGAATATACCTGTATCATTGCGTATTGTCAATATATCTTTTCAATGTTTACTTTTGAGATCTGTGTGAGATACTAGTTCATTTGAATGTTATTATATTTTTTACAAATGCACAAACTTGCCCCTATGGATATACTGCGTCTATTTGTTAATGTTTTACTTCACTATTTGAGTTAACGTTCCTCCTGCTCAACATATTCCATGCATAAATACAAGGTACACCTGTGCAACACGCCACTGTGAATCAATCATATTTCTCATGTCACCCTCTGCTATGACACGATAACAAACAATAAATGGAGCTGATTTTTCCCCTGACGGTTGGTGTTATTCATTTCATGGATGGTTGTTGCTAGGTGGACGTTACCGTTAAATTGCAAGGAAAAGGTCAAATATGTTACTGATGAACTTCCTGTAACAAAGAAGGTTCGGGCTCATGTGACTTTATCAGTGATTAGTTGAAGTCCTCCATTGCTGTGTAAACGGAAGCACCCTGACCCTTTATTCTCTCTTGTGTCTTGATTACAGGTAACATAGTGGACATTCCGCTATATAAAAAAGTTTCGAATTGCATATTATATACTCGTAATTTACTTCCCGGCCATTGACAGAAACGCGTGTAAACATGTTTACATTATTTCATTAAGTGGGGGTCCGCCACTGTAGTGCAGTGGTTAGTGTCCTGCCGGAGGGTTCGATCCCCGGCCGACTCATACCAAGAGACGTTAAAATATGGTACTTGGGGGTCCTGGCTAGCGCGGCATTAATAGGTACAACAAGCACTGGTCGGCTCGGAGTCCGTATGATGTGAGTGGGGTATCCATGCTTAACTGTGGCATGGTATCTCATTAAAGGTCACATGCAACGTAAAAAACAACTTTGCAGATTCTGATACCTTTCGGTATGGACTTACCGAAACAAAGCGTCAAAAATGCAAATTCAACTTATAAAATTGAAAAATAACGCGATGAAAAAAAACACGCGAAATCGGAGTTCAAACGTTTCACTAATTTTCCCCAGACTTTTCTGGGGAATGCAGGTTTCAACAGCTGGGCTGCGCTCATAGCACGTGCGCAGTGAAATAGGTTCGCGCAACTTGGAAGCGGGCTGTCTGGTGAATACTCGGTGAAGGCTTTGGTGTGAGCTATTTTTCTAATGTTTTGTTGATATCTCACAGGCGCGAGCTTTTTATATGTTATGACAGTAAATAAACTGTTTATATAATTTCATTTGTCTATTTCACCACACGTTCTTCTTACCGAGTCACTTTCTCAGTTCGATACTTAAAAGCAATGTCATTATTTAGCGTTGAGACAATTTCTAACTGTGATATAGATATGTCGCTGTCACAGACAAAACTCAATGTCTTGTTTTAGTGACACCTGTGTGTCTGCCTGCCTGTCTGCTAATAACAATATTCAATACACAGCTGCTATCACTGACCACATGCAATTTGAACTTAACACCAATCAGGCTATACACCATAAACAATGCAAGCTAGCACTTTAAACCAGCTCTAAGCCTGAGCTGCTTCGTGCAAGCAGCCACGCTTACAATACATAACCAGCAATGCCTGAATACGTCATCATTTGAGCGAAATAGCTAGTGCAAGCAGCCACACATACACGACGTTAAACTTAAGTACATTAAACTACATTGTACCTCACTTCATTAAGTGGGAGAGGATAAACTGTGTGTCATGGTTTTGTTCGAGTTGATAGAACACTATTGAAAAGATATTGTTTGTAGTTGAAAACACCTGGTCTGCTCTGGTTGTCGCGCATAACAACCACACCTTGTATATCAATAATATATCAGCCAATGATACAATGTTTTTTCTGGATATTCCTGGGAAAGACTTACACCCAACAATACAATCATACAACTATTTCACATTGTGTGTCAGAACGTTCCGTGGTTCAGAGATAACAGCTAGATCTCCCACCGGGATATTACTTCCTTCTATGGCACGTGGACCTGGGAGCAACAATATTACCGACACATAAAGCAAGGGCGTTACACTACCTCATGTTATAATAAACTGTTTACGTATTTATGAGACATATCTGCCAAACGTCAATTGTCTGATTCATACTTTATTTATGAATCACTATTAAACAGTGATAATTTCGAGAAAGGTAAATGTGCCTGCGCTGATGAAAGTAACCGTAAATTACAGGCAAAACCAAATCAATAAAACACGGTAAAAATGGTACACGTTAAACCATGAACAACCCGAGGAACAGGTACACAAATGCTGAACACACATATCAGTTATAAATACGCTTTTAATTTTTCTACAAATGTTCACTAAAAGAATTAACAACTGCTCTATGCAAGAGGGGTATTTTTCCCTAGATGTTCTTTCGCTGTCTTTCTATAAGTCCCATAGATCTCTGTTGACCTGTGAAAAGTATTTATCATTGAACATAAGTAATAAGTGCAAGCGTCTGTTCATATTATTTAGATCAGGGTGTATTGCAGTAGGTATCAAATATATTAGAATAGGTACTGCCTCCTGCAATGATGATATTGTGTTATGTAAACACTGTAAAAGTATTGAGGATGAAATCCCTATTGTCTATATTCGTAGATGCTATGAGGATATGCGTCGTCGTTACATTCCGAAAACGGTCCATGAATATTATTATTCACTCCGCAGCATATTCACATCATCCGACAAAAACATCATAAATAATTTTGTCAAGTTCTTAGAACATGTTTATTCTGCTCCTGTTAGCGTATTTATATGAAAATGGTAATCAAAATCACTATTGTACCACCTTGTACGATGGGTCGTATGGCCTTCATACAAAATAAACCCTCCTTCTTCTTCATCATCAAATCGGGATCTAGCTGACACATGTCATCGTATCTCAGTTGCGCAAATCGATGCCAATAATGTTGATTCAGCCCTATTATTTACCGACCCGCCGCTGTTGTCTTTAACGCAGGCATCACGACAGTGAATTCACTTTAACACCACCCTAACGTCTCTGTCTAACCTTAAGCTGTCTCTCAGTTGCTAAAGTGACGGTACTGAGACTATATGTATTGCCAATTAAAAGACAGAATGTTCACACAGTTCTGACTTAAATGAAAGATATCTGCATATACAAAACGTTTTACCCACATATTTCTGCACACTAAATGGCACTCCTCATAATCAGTCACATGCCTGTATCCCCAACTGGAATAATGCTGAAGGCGGCCATAGACACTAGACCGCACACCAGACCGCACACCAACCACAAACATTTATCAAAATATGTAACTTAAAATGTTCTCAGAGTGTAAAAGCAAATGTACTGTAAGTCCCCATGGTCCCTAGTATGGTGATCTCCCTTCAATCGTTGGCAATATATAGCCTGTTTTTTATAGTGTATTGTCTTCGTAAATAAAATAGTTTTACATGTACATGCTAGTTTTAGGCTCCATCTGTGATACTCTAGTTATTTTACAGTCCTTCGATGACTGGTTATTTAGTTACTTATATTTATTGTGTATGTACGACATTTCTCGTCACTAGTATATGGCTGAAATATTGCCAAGGTGACGTTAAATTTTAACTCACTCACTCACTCACTCACTCAGAGTGTAGAAAGGTATGCTTAGCTTCATGGCAACAAGTCATCTGTACATATCTGTGGATTTGGAATCAACAATCCTTCCCTGGAAATCCATCTTCCTGGGAGGGGCGATATTGCATTTATCCAGTGACGGGGAATAAACGTTAAAGTGCAAACTGTTTCAGGAACAACCATATCTGAAACATTTGCATAAATATTGATATAGTCATGGAGGAAAACTTGTCGTTATAATAGTAGGCGGAGTAAATAGAGGCGACAAAAGCCTTTCCACTTTCGGAGAAATCTCTGCTTAAGGCCGAGTCGATTGTATAATTATTTCTCTCGCGCAACCATTTTAATCGACAACTGCCTCGTGTCACTCTGTCCCATTACCATGGCAACCAGGCCTAAGAAACATGTGAACGGGTAGGGTTATTCGGGGTATCAACGTTTAAGTCTCATGTTTGATGAGAGGTTGTCACTTGAGACAGAGCCTATTTTGTGTCTTGCTCAGATGACACGAAAACAGCCTGACCTCTGCGTGACAATAGTGCTAAGGCGCTCAGCGGCTGCTATTGTGACGGATAAAAGATAACACAACACAAAGGGTTTCCCATGTGAAACGATACAGACCTACCTTCTGCTTTTGGCAATCTATAGCCTGTTTTTATATTGTATTGTCATCTGTAGTTTAAATGTGTTAGAGTTACTTGCTAACTTTCAATTGAAATATGTGATAATCTAGTTGTTGTACTGTCCTTCGTTCACAGGGTTTTATAATTCACCTTTAATTATTATGAAACTTGTTTTTAGTCACGACATGGCTGAAATATTGCTCAGGTGACTTAAAACCTTAACTCACTCACTCACACATGCTGTTCAAGAAAATGTTACACCGTTTAGAGCAGCTTTAGATTAAACTCCAGCATCGCTCAATCTGCACGTTGCTGACACCCAGCAATACACATCCGACATTATTCTTACAACCGGTAGTGTAGCGTCTACATAAAACAAATACAATCCATGACAGGTTCTTAGCAAAATCACTTCAAAAACAAGGGAGGGAAGAGTCTGTGTACTGAGTCTGCAAGCACAACAGTAAACTAAACAGTGTTAAACCTTTCTTCGTGGATTGTAAATTATGGTAATATTGTCTACTTCGTTGTATTATATTATTGCTGCGTTCCCATCTGTTCGATGGCTCTGTGCCAAGCCTTATTACTATCCTATTATACGCATGTACCTTACATGTTCACAAGCTTTTGCGTTGACATAGATACACACAATCATTTACTCACATCCAGGTCGTAGCATCATACCATTACAACCGACAGGACTTGAAAGACACTGATCTCACCATCTCCAGATGAAAATTAATATTACATAAAATACCAAAATATCCAAGTACTGTAAGAACACAAACCAGGTACAACAAGGACACGTGGGCGGTTTTCTTCAGAGCCTGTTTTGCAACTATACAATTATACAACCCAAGTGTAATGCTTATCGAGTGTTCCCTGAACTAGGCCTGGAAGTCCCCCATGCTGTGTGGGGGTTTGTACAATGCGGCTGCCAGACAAAGACACGATTCCTGCATATGGCGGGGACGAGTGCATGGCGTCGATGAACTGCACCCGTTATACACACACAAGGGGTTAAGTGTTCAATAAGACGACTTCGATGAACATTTTGTTGCAAATCCGAACGAACATAGATTAACTAAAGTGGTAAAAGACAAAGACTATAGTTCATACACAGGTCAAGTTGCCATTACATCCCACCGTTGGTATTTGGATCTCAGACAATAACACCAGGAACAGTTCTCAAAGTGTATTGAAAAGGCTGCAGCTCAGTGAGTGAGTGAGTGAGTTTAGTTTTACACTGCACTCAGCAATATTCCAGCTATATATCGGTGGTCTGTAAATAATCGAGTCCCCACCAGACAATCCAGTGATCAACAGGATGAGCATCGATCTGCGCAATTCTGAACCGATCTGCAGCTCAGAGAAAGAGTAGGACACATATATGTTAGGATGCATTCCGTTCGCAAGGACTTTTGGTATTAGAGTAGATAAAAGGTGTAATACGTGAGGCGTCAGTGGAATGACAAGATGGTACTACGGTAAATATTCCGAGCAATAAATATACTACAGTGGTAACAGCTACACTTCGTACATTGCGATATAATAATATTCAGTATAACAGCATCCAAACTATTCCGAGATTGTAATCCTGGAACAAAACATCTTCACAGAGCCGCTGGTCTTGAGGTAATGTGATATGACAGAACCAAGCGCTGCCCCTTACACATCAAAACAAACATTCATGTATACTGGGTTAATAAGTACTGCTCTTGCAGAAGCCTCAGGATGTGACGAGTTTGTCTTTTATTATCAAAAGTGAATAGTCTCAGTACCGTCGACCTAGCAACTGAGAGGATGGTTGACGTTAGCCATGATGACAATGACAATGACAAGATTTTATTACCCGTGAGGGAATTCTTGTGTCAAGTACAGATCTCAAATATTGATAAAATGATAAAAATATTTTCATACAATAAATAACACACATATAACACGCTAACAAGGTAAGACAAACACTAGGAATCATTTAAAAGATTAATACTGGCAGGAACAAAGGATTTCATGGCACGATTGGATTTAAAACGGGGTAAATTATAACGGCGCCCAGAAGGCAGTAATTTATACTCATAGTAGATTGGATGATCTGGATCAGATATAATCTTATGGGCTGATTTGAGAACTCTTTCTTCATATATTTCATTTAGGTTAGCAAAAGATACACCTGCAATTTTACTGGCTGATAAAACTATTCTGGTGAGACGGTTTCTGTTTTTAAGGGACAAGGTTCCATACCAGCATTGTACAATAAGAGCCAGAACGCTCTGTATAAAGCAGATAGAAAAGACACATAACTAATTGATTAACATTGAAAGATCTCAATTTGCACAAGAAATGTAACCTTTGTTTACACTTATTGAATACAGCATCTGTGTTTAAACTAAAATTCAGTATGTTATCAATATATGTACTTATTAACGGTTTCAACAGGTTCGTTGTTTAATCATAACTGGCAACTTGGTGTTCTTCTTAGTTCTGAAGTCAATAATAAGTTCCTTAGTTTTCTTCACATTTATTTGAAGATAATTATGTTCACACCATGATACAAAGTCACTTATGTTATCTCTATAATTCTGTTCATCCAAGCAGATAGAAAAGACACATAACTAATTGATTGATAGATCTCAATTTGCACAAGAAGTGTAACCTTTGTTTACACTTATTGGATATAGCATCTGTATGTTATCAACATATGTATCATATTTGCATCATCCGCAAACTTGACCGTTAGACAATTAGATTTGCGGCTGATGCAGTCATTGGTGTACAAGATAAATAATACAGGTGATAGAACACAGCCCTGTAGCGCACCGGTATTTGTCTTTATAGTAGATGATGTAGATGAATTCACCCTGACAAACTGCAACCTGTCAGTAAGAAACTGTTCAACCCACAGCAATATATTCATGTGATGCTGTTAAAGAGATTCCTCTGTTGTGTTCCCTGCGTTAAAGACAAACAACGGAGGTCTATTTTGTTGGCAACTCGCATTTGTTTAACACTGGAGTAATTTTATCATCCCAAACTGTTTTCCACGGGAGACATTGTTTGAATGAGATCAAACGATATCTCCCAGGAGATATCGTTTTGACAGTAGATTTTTGTACAATGCCCTGGCATTATCATTTACTTGAGTCACAATGCTATGACGCCAAGAACCTGATGACGTCACAATGCTATGACATCGCTGCACTGCAAATCTAATGGTAGTACCGTGTTCAGAAAGGTACTTTTTTCATTGAAAACTAATGAAGAGTGATTTTTTATGATAAATAGAGGCAAGCCTCGTATATTTGTAACTTTATTACCTCGTGGTGATATAATTGATATCAAAAGAGTTTCGGGTGAGATTCCATGTATAGCAGGTAAGTAATCCTATTTTTTCTTTAATTTGCCCAACAACAGTCTTGTCTAAGTACAAAAGGCTACTGACGCCATTTTGTAAATGACTATTGCCGGGAAGGCCACATTTCAACTACATGGCTGTAGCCGGTAAAGCCACATTTCCAACAGATAAATAACAGATTACCGTAACAGGTAAAAGAGTGTCCGCAAGTATAATATTGTTTTCACAAGAAAAGAATAAGCTTTCTTACTCACAAGCGTAGTGTTTAGCAATACCGGTCAAAGACTGTCCCTATTTATGATTCTAAACCACATTGTGTAATATTGTTTTCACAACAAACTAACAATCTTTCCTACTCACAAACGCGGTGTTTAGCTTCCTCACTCAGAGTTTATTACTCAAAATGGAACCACCTCCGGTGGTACAGGAGCACATAATGCAGAATATACAAAGTGTACAAGAAGGTGACAGGGAATATACGCAATGGTTGCTGAAAACTAGAACATATACATTTGATAAATTTAGGTAGGTGTTTGATTGTGGAAATGTCAGTGCTTGACATCAATATTTATATGTCGAGAGATAAGGGAAGAAACAAGAGCTATCTTCTAGGTGAGTGATGCGTTGTTGGCTAAAATATGAACATCTAAAGATATAATGGAATTCATCCCCAGCTAACTCCGGTTACAAAGGTTGCAAAGGCTACATACTCTTTCTTTTCTTGCGAGATTCGTCCATCTCCCACTTTCTATTGGCAATTTATGGTAAGAATAAAGTACTCTATGATAATATAGAATAGGTTTCCAAATATTTTCAGATAGCATTTAGTATTTGTCGAGTGAAGGTGTGTTTTTAAAAATCGTATAATATTGTCCTTCAGATTTTGATATGATCCAGGATTCGGTATAATGAAAGGGGTTTACAAATACATCCGGTAAGCCGCATTTACAAAATAAATCTTTCACATGATTTAGCCAGGGAGCATCATCCATAACATATCTAGAATGAAAGGTGCTATTTTGTTGTTTGGATGGGATGTTTTCAATTTGCACCAATAAGTAATTAATCGCTTAGACATTTGGTGCTGAATAGGTTGTCTTCCAAGTTCTCCATAAAACATAAAGTTCGGGGTGTTATATCTAAGACCGGTAGCTAATTTAAGGAATTTAAGATGAACACGTTCAATTATGTGATATTATTATTATAAGTGATATACCTAATAGTATATCATATTGTGCTAATTATAGAGACAAAACCTGTTGTAATCTGAATACAATTATGAGGAAACATGTCTTGTTTTGTTAAATACGGTAACGGGTTTGAATCATTAAGCATGTTTTGACAGCATAGCCGGGAGAGCCACATTCCATGTTCACGCAACAATAACTATTGCCGGGAGAGCCACATTAATTTTGTCTATGTGTTTCGGAATGTGGCTTTCCCGGCCTGTAGCCCATGATACAGGTCTCCGACGTTAAATACTTCATTGACTGACTGAGTTTGGCTTTACGTCACTTTTAGCAATATTCCAGCAGCATCACGGTGGGGGACACCAGAAATGGGCTTCACACATTGTACCCATGTGGGGAATCGAACCCGGGTCCTCAGCGTGACGAGCGAACGCTATAACCAATATAACCAATACTTCATTGAAATCAAAGAACACGTAATGGCGTTAAGAAACCAAGAGGCTTGGTGAACCGGGACTCGAACTCTCGGTCATAGGTGACAGCTTGTTTAGGTCCAACCAGATTCGTACGTATGTCAATGAGTGAGTATGGTTTTACGCCGCTTTAAGCAATATTCCAGCAGTATCACGCGGGGGCACACCAGAAATGGGCTTCACACATTGTACCCATGTGGGGAATCGAACCCGGGTCCTCAGCGTGACGAGCGAACGCTATAACCACTAGGCTACCCCACCGCCCCTGTATGCCGAGGAAGTAGATTGGGTGAGTTGAGTCAGCGGGATGGGACGTGAATCTAGACATTCTCTACGAAAATTAGGCATAGCAGTGTGAGTTGTACCGGCTGTTGCCACGGCAAACAATATCTGAACAGGAGCTAGTGCATTATGATCACCATCAAACTGTGCCAGTTGTTCTACCCATCTAGGTTATCGTGAAATTGATCAGATGACACAAATTTCCCAGATGTCAGCTAGTCAAGGGACACATTCCGTCTGTCAGGAATCAGGAATCATGACTTTTATTCTCAAAAGTCATACGAAATGATATAGAGAACATACATATATATTGACAAATACAAAGTGTCATTATGGCTTATATGAATATACTATAAATGTATAACTAACACAGGGCTAATACAATTTGGGTTAAACTTAACAGTTTCTGTACCAAACGATATTAGTCAGATTTCATAACGGAAATATATTTATCAATAGGGTGATTGCAAAAATAATTAGGTAGTATACTTTTTCTGACATCATCTAGAGCTATGCATGATAATATAACATGAAATTCGTCACATATAACATGGTGGTTACAAATTGTACACGTTCTATTTTCTATGTCGATGTCATAACTGTAGATCTGCCGGTTTCAAACGATTTTCAGTGATTGCATGTTCTCAGTTTTCTGTCACAATATATACCGGGAAATGTTTGGAAGAAATGTTTGTAGACAATCTGGTTTCTTGTTTACTGATTGTATCAATTCGAAAATAGATACGACAGGAAAATATAGGACAGGAGGAAGAGGAGACATTTCTAATATATAATGTGATATGCAGTCGGGTTTAGTATTTGAGTCGGTAAGTCTGTCGGATTTAACAAGGGCCCTTTGAACGTTATTTCAGTTTTTTTGGAGGTGGCTCGGCCTAGTGTTGGTGAAAACAAATGGTGTCCCAGATCGCAGAGGTTGTCCACTTTGATCACAACCATTTTAACAATCATAAGAAATCGTCCTTTTATAGAGCATCATTAGCATGGATGTGATTGGAGTGAGAGGAGTCGAGTGGAGTAGAGTAGAGCGGAGTGGAGTATGGTGAATGCATAGGGTTTGAGAAAGCGGAGTTATATGGAGCGGAGTGGAGCGGGGTGGGGAATGGAGTGAACGGAGGAGTGAGAGGGCGGAGTGGAATGGAGCAGAGCGGAGTGAGTGAGAGAGTAGATAGGAACGGAGTCTAGTGACGTGAGTGAGGAGTGAGTGAAGTGAGTTGAGCGAGTGAGGGAATGGAGAGAGTGGAGTAGAGTGAGTCGACCGGAGGGAGCGGATTGGTAGGGACTACAGCGGAGCGGAGTGGAGTAGGAGGACCGGAGTGGAGCGGGGTTGAGTCTAGTGAAGTGAGTGAGCAGTGAATGAAGCGAGTGAAGTGAGAGGAGTGAGTGAGTGAATTGAGAGGAGTGGAATGAGTGAAGCGGTATGGGTGAATGAGTGAGTGGGTTTGTGGGTGGATGGGTGAATGGATGGGTGGTTGAGTGGTTGAGTGAGTGAGTGAGTGAGTGAGTGAGTTAAACTCGGCGTCACACAGTGTACCATAAGGTGATCCACTCCATGTTGGCTAGTGGCATTATTTAACCACCAAGGCTACCCCGGCTCTATATGGCTGGAATAATGCCTATGTGACGTAAAGCCCAACTACCCCGGCGGATATGTTTATCAATGAGAACATCAGTACTCTGTAACCTCAACACGTAGTCACGGTGCGGCTGGAATACTGGCCCTTTGTCTATACAATGTAACTCCATACAGTTAACCTCCAAATGACCGTAAACAGGAAGTACTCCAGAACCACTGAATGGACAGGTGGTATCACGTCACATGTCCCGACGCAACATAAGAAGGCGGCAGCTGCATATGCTGACCTAAATCGATACATGCAGTGTGTGTGAGAGAGACAGGCCGGGCTGTAACCTGAAAATTGACAATATATAGAGCCGGGTGGGTCGATAACACACGGGTGGTAAACATGTACGAGTTGCCGCCCTTTATACATCAGTTGAGCTATAACTGACGTAGAAGTACACTACTGCGAGCGACTGAGTTGGGTTTAACGCTATATCATGGATGAAATTCTGCGACGCGGCTCAAAAGAGTACATGCGTGGGATTTGTTGCAAATGTACATACAGCTTACACCTTCATGATAGACAAATTTCATCTTATCCCAGAGTCACTTTACACCCTTCATGATAGACAACTTCCAGCTTATCCCAGAGTCACTTTACACCCTTCATGATAGACAACTTCTAGCTTATCCCAGAGTCACTTTACACCCATCAATATAGACAACTTCCAGCTTATCCTGGAGTCACTTTACACCCTTCATGATATACAGCTTCCATCTTATCCCAGAGTTACGTTACACCCATACATGATAGACAACTTCTAGCTTATCCCAGAGTCATTTACACCCATACATGATAGACAACTTCTAGCTTATCCCAGAGTCATGTTACACCCATTCATGCTAGACAACTTCTAGCTTATCCCAGAGTCACTTTACACCCATTCATGATAGACAACTTCTAGCCTATCCCAGAGTCACTTTATACCCATTCATGATAGACAACTTCTACCCTATCCCAGAGTCACTTTACACCCTTCATGATAGATAACTTCCATCTTATCCCAGAGTCACGTTACATTCTTCATGATAGATAACTTCCAGCTTATCCCAGAGTCACTTTACACCCTTCATGATAGATAATTTCCATCTTATCCCAGAGTCACGTTACACCCTTCATGATAGACAACTTCCATCTTATCCCAGAGTCACGTTACACCCTTCATGATAGACAACTTCTAGCTTATCCCAGAGTCACTTTACACCCTTCATGATAGACAACTTCCAGCTTATCTCGGACTCACTTTACACCCTTCATGATATACAACTTCCAGCTTATCCCCGAGTCACGTTACACCCATACATGATAGACAACTTCTAGCTTATCCCAGAGTCATGTTACACCCTTCATGATGGATAACTTCCAGCTTATCCTGGAGTCACTTTACACCCTTCATGATAGACAACTTCCAGCTTATCTCGGACTCACTTCACACCCTTCATGATATACAGCTTTCAGCTTATCCCAGAGTCGCTTTACACCATCATGATAGACAACTTCTAGCTTATCCCCGGGTCACGTTACACCCATACATGATAGACGACTTCCAGTTGATCCCAGAGTCACGTTACACCCATACATTATACACGACTTCCAGCTGATCCTAGAGTCACGTTACACCCATACATGATAGACAACCTCCAGCTTATCCCCGAGTCACGTTACACACATACATGATAGACATCTTCCAGCTGATCCCAGAGTCATGTTACACCCATACATGATAGACAACTTCCAGTTTATCCCAGAGTCACGTTACACCCATACATGATAGACATCTTCCAGCTGATCCCAGAGTCATGTTACACCCATACATGATAGACAACTTCTAGCCTATCCCAGAGCCATGTGACACCCGTACATGATAGACAACTTCCAGCTAATCCCAGAGTCATGTTACACCCATCATGATAGACAACTTCCTGCGTATCCCAGAGCCATGTTACACCTTTGCTTGCTGTTTCTAGGGTCTGAGTTTTGGGTTTTGCAATCATTCGTATAAATGAGGATAAGAAGGTGAATGTCAGATTTGGAAAGATTTAGCAAATAATAGAAGCGCTGTAAAATGCACAGCATACACAGAACCTTATCTGTGAATAACTATCATTTGGACAGTTACTCAGGCAGGAATTTGCAGCTTTCAATGCGAGATGAGGTGAAATGGGGTTTAACGTCGCGCTGGAGAATATTTCGCTCATGTGACGACGTGCATGCGTGTGTATGTGTGGCTGCTTGTACTAGCCGAGGCTTAAGCTGGTTTTATAGTGCTAGCCAACTGAGATACCATGCCGCAGTGAAGCATGAATACCCCACTCAGTCACATCATACTGACTCCGAGCCGACCAGTCCTTGTTGTACCATTAATGCCGAGCACCAACAAGTATCAGCCTTCAAGGCTACAAAGAATGCATTACAACTGATACCAAGATAACAGTATCAATGTATAACAACTACCCCAAATATAGCTAATTACTACCGACATCGAAATGAATGTTATATGTTGGAAATATATAATTTGTGTTCCTTTGTTTTTCTATCGTGACATCTGACTATCGTCTTCACTCAAGAAATGTACATATTTTTCCTTGCTTGAAGACTATTTCGCCCAAACATAGATTTGTATTGATATGTAGAAATATGTGAAAGATCATTACGCGAAACGTCCACAATGCCGTCTATGTTACAGACTATTGGTATTACGGACAGCGCTAGTTAGCTACCAGACACAACTGAAGCAGCGTCCGATTGCCAGTCAACTCTCCGCTATGACGTTATGGCCACCCCGCCCATTAACTCTCGGTAGTTTCGAGTATTTTTTAAACGTTTCTGTTGACTTTACAAACGAAAGTCTTGTTTTTATACTCTAGAAATGAGTCCGGTTTCATGTATATATTCTTTAAGCTACAGTGAGTGAGTGAGTTGAGTTTTAAATCTGTCTGTAAATAATCGAATCTGGACCAGACAATCCAGTGATGAACAACATGAGCATCGATCTGCGCAATTGGGAACCGATGACATGTATCAACCAAGCCAGCGAGCCTAACCACCCGATCCCATTTGTCGCCTCTTACGACAAGCATGGGTTACTGAAGATCAATATACTGCCCCGACCTTCACGGGTCTTTAAGCAACAGACTGGACCAGGCAACTTACATCATGAACATCGATGACAGATCAACTCAATGAGCCCGGACTGTGAAGTTCTGTCCATCCTCCGGACTGTGGAGTTCTCTCCATCCTCCGGACTGTGGAGTTTTCTCCGTCACTGTTTACACGATCAGGGTGACTGAATGTTTGGGTTTTTGACTGGAACTGCTTTAATATTATCTAACATTCTTGTTCATCGCTTGCA
Source organism: Haliotis rubra (assembly GCF_003918875.1). Lineage (NCBI taxonomy): Eukaryota > Metazoa > Mollusca > Gastropoda > Lepetellida > Haliotidae > Haliotis > Haliotis rubra. Next base: position 531,841 of record NW_025767283.1, on the reverse strand, counting down.
TTGGCAGAAGACATGTACTAGTAGATTTTATCATACGAATCACCACAACAGTCCCATAAACAAATACAACTTGATAATAATCCCAGCTGGCTATCTACATGTTCTGAAACCGGTGTCCTTTACCTGCTGAATCTAACGGTACTGTGCAAAATATTAGTTGCATTGATGTAACAAAATGTAACATAATAATAGATTGCGTTTCATGTTTAAACATATTTCAGTACATATGGATGGGATGATCATACGTACAGAAATATTATATCTTTTAAGCGTATAAACATTTTAAAAAAATCCCTCGATTGTTGTGCAGCGACATTCAATTGCTATTCGGACGTTAATCAGCCTTTACGCATCTTCCAGACCTAATATGGCGTCTACAGTAACAAATGGTTAATGTAATATACTTGTCACACAGGAAACAAGGTAGTGTTAACGTCAGGGCATGGACGGGTGGTCACAGCTGATAAGACCTGTGAAGTATTCTCTTCATGAGGGGGTCGATATATGTGTCTATTGAGCACTAACAATACTGGGCGTGTTTATCTTCAAACATTTCCTTGTTAATCATGCACAGTTTCAGGATAGGTTCGATTAGACTAGATTAGAAAGACATGTAAATTATACAATAATGAAACTATGCAGCATTTGTATAAGTAGAAGAAATATTCACGCTGCCAACTGGCGGCGTGCTTGGCAGGCAAAACATTGGTTGGTAAAGATAACAATCTCGGTTATAAATCACTACTTCCTCTATCTAAGAATTGTTGCTTGTCCACGTATAACGGTACAATGTAAATGCATTGTCACCAGTTGAAGCTGAAAAGTTAACCGGGTTAACCGGTTAATCAGTCAGTAAACAAAACAGATGTGAAACCAATGCACAACAAAAACCTGTGTTGCAATTAACATTTGAAGTACGCAAGTATGACAGTGCAATATAGTGTGGCAGTACAACATTGTGTGGCAGTACAATATTGTGTGGCAGTACAATATCGTGTGGCAGTACAATATAGTGTAGCAGTACAATATAGAGCGGCAGTACAATATTGTGTGGCAGTACAATATAGTGTGGCAGTACAATATTGTGTGGCAGTACAATATAGTGTGGCAGTACAATCATGTGTGTCGGGGCGGCGGGGTAGTCTAGTGGTTAAAGCGTTGGCTCGTCACGCCGAAGTCCCGGGTTCGAATCCCCACATGGGTAGATTGAGTGAAGCCCATTTCTGGTGTCCCCCGCCGTGATATTGCTGGAATATTGCTAAAAGCGGCGTAAAACCAAACTCAGTTAGTCAGTCAAGTACAATGTAGTGTGGCAGTACAATGTAGTGTGGCAGTACAATGTAGTATTGCAGTACAATATAGTGTGGCAGTACAATATCGTGTGGCAGTACAATGTAGTGTGGCAGTGCAATATACTATGGCAGTAAAATATAATACGACAGTACAATGTAGTGTGGCAGTACAATGTATTATGGCAGTACAATGTAGTATTGCAGTGCAATATAGTGTGGCAGTACAATATGCTATGGCAGTACAACATAGTGTGGCAGTTAAATACAGTGTGGCAATACAATGTAGTTTGGCAGTACAATGTAGTTTGGCAGTACGATATAGTGTTGCAGTACAATGTAGTGTGGCAGTACAATGTAGTGTTGCAGTACAATGTAGTGTGGCAGTACAATCATGTGTGGCAGTACAATATAGTGTGGCAGTACAATATAGTGTGGCAGTACTACATATTATAGCAGTATAATATAGTATGGCAGTACAATATAGTGTGGCAGTACGATCATGTGTGGTAGTACAATGTAGCATGGCAGTACAATGTAGAGTGGAAGAACAATGTAGTATGTCAGTACAATTTAGTATTACAGTACAATATACTGTGGCAGGATAATATAGTGTGGCAGTACAATGTAGTCTGGCAGTACAAAATAGTCTGGCAGTACAATGTAGTGTGGCAGTACAATATAGAGTGGCTGTTCAATATTGTGTGGCTGTTCAATATTGTGTGGCAGTACAATATAGTATGGTAGTACAATGTAGTGTGGCAGTACAATGTAGTATGGCAGTACAATATAATATGACTGTTCAATATAGTATGACAGTACAATATAGTGTGGTAGTTCAAAATAGTAAGGCAGTACAATATAGTGTGGCAGTACAATACAGTGAGGCAGTACAATGTAGTATGTCAGTACAATGTAGTATGTCAGTACAATATAATATGAGTGTTCAATGTAGAGTGGTAGTACAATATAGTGTGACTGTTCAATGTAGTTTGGCAGTACAATGTAGTATTGCAGTAGAATGTAGTATGGCATTACAATGTAGAGTGGCAGTACAATGAAGTGTTGCTGTACAATGTAGTGTGGCAGAATATTATAGTGTGTCAGTACAATGTAGTGTGTCAGTACAATGTAGTGTGGCAGTACAATATAGTACAATGTAGAGTGGGAGTACAATCATGTGTGGCAGTACAATATATTGTGGCAGTACTATATATTATAGCAGCACAGTATAGTATGGCAGTACAATAAAGTGTGGCAGTACAATCATGTGTGGCAGTACAATCTGGTATGGCAATTGAATGTAGTGTGGCAGTACAATGTATTATGGCAGTACAATAAAGTATGCCAGTACAATATAGTATGGCAGTACAATATAGTGTGGCTGTTCAGTGTAGTGTCGCAGTACAATATAGTATGGCAGTACAATATTGTGTGGCAGTACAATATAGTGTGGCAGTACAATATAGTGTGGCAGTACAATATTGTGTGGCAGTACAATATAGTATGGTAGTACAATCTTGTGTAGAGGGGCGGCGGGGTAGTCTAGTTGTTAAAGCGTTGGCTCGTCACGCCGAAAACCCGGGTTCGAATCCCCAGTTGGGTAGAATGAAAGCCCATTTCTGATGTCCCCCGCCGTGTTATTCCTGGAATATTGCTAAAAGCGGTGTAAAACCAAACTCAGTCGGTCAGTCAAGTGTGACAGTACAATGTAGTATGTCAGTACACTGTAGTGTGGCAGTACAATATAGTGTGGCAGTACAATGTAGTGTGGCAGTACAATGTAGTTTGGCAGTACAATATACTATGGTAGTACAGTAGAGAGTGGCAGTACAATATAGTGTGGCGGTACAATATAGTATGGAAGTACAATATGGGTTGGCAGTACAATATAGTATTGCAGTACAATATAGTGTAGCAGTACAATGTATTATGGCAGTACAATGTAGTATGGCAGTACAATGTAGTGTGGCAGTACAAGATAATATGGCAGTACAATGTATTGTGGCAGTACAATATAGTGTGGCAGTACAACTTTAAAGGCAGTACAATGCAACAGTACGATGCTCCATCCCGTAGGGTTATAGTACCCTGCCATTTTTTCCACATCATTCAGTCTAAATCTAAACACCGTGCGTCATTAAATTCAATTCAGGAGAGAACATATTTGTAAATTGAATATGTGTAATCCAGAAATGATAGACATAATACCCAGAAATTCCCGTGAAACGTTCGTGGAATAAGTAGACAATATTGTATTTGTGTCATCAAAGGTATGACGGGTTCCACCGAAAGACTCAGTGAGTATGAAGACGTTTATCTCTATGGTCAGACCAATGAGCACGGATTGTTACTAACGCATCTAAAATCTAATATGACCGAATCGGGAACGTGAGCCCTCCGGTCATATTTTTTAGAACGTCTATGGGGGAGGCATACAAAGGAGACCGTCGCGACTTGGCACTGAAAATTAGTTCCTGTGAGTGTGAGAGTGAGCGAATAATTCCTAGGTTATTGGGATCTATCATGGCGAGTCAAGACAAGAGAGGCATCACCAGCACGAAAATACAGGTAGGTTTATAACAATTCACGTCCAATCCTCTTGACAAAACATCCTCATTTATGGTTATATCTAAAGGTACATCTCTGGAAGGTTGTACATTACCCCTAGACTATCTATGATACAGAAATACTTTTCAGCGAGCAGAAATTGAGCTTCAGAAACCATGAATTGTACCATCTCTGCTAAAGCCGACTGATTGCCAGCTGGCCTATCTAGTGTGCACATAGTTGCCCATGTTTTACAAAATGAAGTCTCTTCTAACGGTTGGGTGGCTGCATGTATCAAGTTGAAGGAAGAAACAATAGACAATTATTCTCCTGGATCTACCGATCGGTGAAATATATATTATGTTGGGGGAAAGCAGGCAGTATATTTGCCAAACGTTATTATTGAACTTCTCGAACAAGGCATTTTTATCTTTCACTATTTCATCGAAATTAATAAAGTAAATGGAGCCTGATACATGTGATATTTTCGGAGCCAGTCTTGAACATCCGGGTTAGAATTGGTCTTCAGTAACCCATGCTTGTCGTAGGTAGGCGACCAACGGGTTTCGGTTGTTTGACTAACTTGCCACATAATTGCGTACATTCGATGCTTATGTTGTTGATCACGGGATTGCTTGGTAAAGACTCACAAACCCGGTTACAGCTGGACTATTACTGAGTGCGGCGCTAAGCAAGAGACAAGCCATCAGACCAGAGTGAGGTGTATGTCAGGAGTTATAATGATAATGTTATAATGCGGCACAACGGTAACTGCATATTATGACATTAAAGGAACAGAAACAAGGAACAATGAACATTTATCCGGCCGTGATATAGGTTACTGAACCGTGTAAGATACCGTACAGTACAGCGTTGTCAAAACAGTCTACGCCACGCTCAATACGACGGCTATCGATGAGGCTACATCGTCATCATAAAGTAAGTAGCAAATATGCACACACACACTCACACACACATGCACGCACGCGCGCACACACACACAAAACCCGGTATTTTCACACAAACCTTACCTATGTGACACTCATACAAACGTTGACATAGTTTTCTATGTTTACAGGTGATGCATCCAATCATCCTGAAGGGTTTTGTCTTCATGATACACACCATCTATACAATTAACCTGGCACAGAGTGGTAAGTGTCTGAAATAGATGATATTGTGTCTGTCGCTTCTTCATTGAGCTTATAAGGCTACGCTTTGTAAGATGGCACTGATCCTGTTTGTCTACAGACATTCAGCTGTGATATTGCTGAGAGTGGCGTTAACCATATCAACAAACACATGCTCACAGTATAGTAGGAACTGTACAATCGTCACTGCTCTTAACAGAGATGTCTTACGGATGTGAAAGGGTTTTGTCGCCCATACTTGTATGTTATGACTTACTGTGTTTGCGGCTATACCATGCACAGACAAGGTCTGAACGAGAGTACGTACCACTATTATACAGTTATGCAAATGTACAAATGATACATTGTTTTCCTTTTATTTTGTCTCAGTGACAGCTGTAGTAAACTGTCCTGACATAGGATATATGTGATATACTAGTAGTTTTACTGTTCTTCGTCAACGGGCTTATAATTTCTAATTATACTGATATACGATACAGCAATTAATTGTTCTCATCACGATATGGCTGAAATATTGCCGATGTGATGATAAATAAAACCTCACTCACTCACTCATCCATTGTTCGGCGTACTGTGTTTGCGGCTGTATCATTTAATGTGAAGGTCTGAACGAGAGTATGTACCAATGTTATACAGTCATGTAAACTGTACAAATGTTTTCCTTTTGTTTTGTCTCAGGGACAGCTGAAGTAAACTGTCCTGACATAGCATTCTTGGATGACTCTGTCCGAATTACCTGTTCCACGTCTGTCAACTTCACTAATACCATTTACACCTGCCCGTGTGGACCAGGACCAGATTGTTCCCCGTCATTCTGCACCAGTCTAACTGGCTATAATACTAGCATCGTCAGCAGAACTCAGACAGAGCTTACAATACTCAGTGCACAGCCACGCCATGCAGGGAAACTGGTCATGTTCTGATGAAGGAGGAGATGAAGGGAAATCTGTTTGTAATCTCATCCTCACAAGTAAGTAGTGAGTGAGTCAGTTAATATTTAGCGTCACATCGGCAATATTTCAGCATAATCGTGACGAGAACAAGTTAACACTAGTAAGTAGAAGTTGGGTGGTGTGTGAACCAGACAAAGCAGTAGAGCTACATCACCATTACAGCTCATTTCATAGATGAACAGTGGGAGCTTAAAAACAAAGTTCTTCAAACACGACCAATTATTGACTCACACACAGGTGCTAACATCGCTGATGTCTTGAAGCAAGCCATAGATGACTGGGAGTTGAAACGTCCAAATGGACAGCAGCCTATTACATCAGACAGCGCAGCAAATGTATACCTTGCTGTCGACATTGCAGAGATGACAACCCATATCCGATGCTTTGCACACATCATCAATCTTGCAGCCCAACAAGCTTTCCATATAAATGGAGTTCAGCGTCTTCTTTGAATAGTCAGGGGAAAAAAAAATGAGCCCTTGGTACGGCCCTGATCCCTTACTATCATTCCCTATACTACTGCTTTTGTGCATGCAAAATGTCACAGTAACATATCATACCACACAAACCATGACAATTATTCAGCAGTGGGTGATCTGTAAGGGACTGTGTCGCGAGGTACGGTCATCAACTCTTCTCTGACGAATGCTCTCAGTGGCCCGCCTTTCAAGAAGTACAAGTTTGGTTCACCATCTTTGATGTCGACCAGGTCTACGTTGTACGTTTTCATGGACCATATCGGATCGGTGGCACGTTTTCTGCTGTCTCCCTCGTATTCACCCGGCTGGTATAAGTATCTAACGCTGACACGGTCCGGTATCGGTTCTCCATTTTATCGCGACGTCGTGCCGCCGCAGGTGACGATTCGACGGATTTCATTTTGATGGCTTCGACAGGTCTTTTGCCCACGAGTCTTGTGACTCCGTTGTTGAGGGCAAGCGTACGACCCATTCCTTGTTTCTGTTTTCGGGATCCATCAAATCCTGCAAGTACTGATGCGAGAACAGGCGTTCGGCTAGTGTGCGATTGAATCTCTAGACGATGGCTTGGCTAGGGCGAGATCCCACTACCGTACTTTGTGTTTGGCTAGCAGCTGCGACACAGCTCCCATGAACTCGCGTCAGGGATCGACTTGCAATACGTCGAGGGCAGGTCAAGCGACTGCGTTTGTAAATGCGTTCCAAGGCTTTGGCAACTTCGTTCGAATGTTTGGTTGTCAATGGTTCGGCATCCTTGTAGCGACTGGCGACGTCGACGATCGTCAGGGCGTACCTGTAGGTTTTGCGCCTAACTCTGTCGTGAGGTAGGAACAGGAGGTCAGCTTGGTGAACGCGATTCGGTGTCGGAATGTCGAATTTTCTTCTCGGGACGTACCGAGGCACCGGCAGGTAGACTTGCCAGATGGCTTGTTTGTTGAGCCAGGCTTTGGGCTTTCTCTTCCGAGACTCGGGCGTCTTTGGTGAGTTTTGGGATGGCATCAGCACCTTTCCAGTACCCGCGTGGGCTGTAGTATATTTTCTCCATCGTGTATGTTTTGCCTGCATGTTTACTTGTTTAATATGAGGCGCGTGTGTCTGTACGCGTAGGTGGTGACTCCGTCGTCGGCAATCTTATTGATCGTCAGTCCGTATATCCTGTGTCCATAGCTTCTCAACATGTTCATCTGGTGTTTGAACGTCTTGTTTTCGAACAGGGTTTCCTTGAATCTGGCGTGCTTGATTTGTTTTTTTACCACGTGTTTTTTCACGCCTTTCGCCTTCTTGATTTCACCGTCATCGGCTTTCTTGGGTCTCAAGCCAACGTACTCTGCGATCGGCGTGCCCACGCACTCGTCCTTCATCTTGCCGAGCACTTTTTTGTTGACTTGGCTGCGCATGGGGTGATCTTTGGGGTAGTCGCTGGTGTCGTACAGGTGCATGTGTTTCTTCATGTCCTCGTACACGTCCTCGGTGTGGATTTCAATGAGCAGAGAATCCGTGTCGTGTTCATAATGCAAGCAAATGTGAAGCAATTTATAGTTCAGTTGCTTATATTTCTAGGTTGGAAGTCAAATCTCTAATAGGTTTGTAAAAAACATTGTGAAAAACAAATTCGCCAAAGTTTTGGCTGAACCTGGGATACGAACACTGGACCTCAGTATTGTGAGCTCCGTTCTGTACAGAGACAGTGTAAAATTAAGATTTTTATTCTCAGCAGTCGGTTGCATTCGTTGAGGTAGTCTCTTTTCGTCAAGTAGATGAAATGACCTCGTACCGTGTCCGCTCAGTGGGCTTTGCAATGGCGATAATGGCATTTCACGCCCACGCCCACATTTCGCACGTGTAATTCACAAAACCTTTTCGTATGGACATCATGTGTATGCCGCAATAGTCAGCAATGCATTTCCTGCTGTAGGTTTCGGCTTTGCCGATCAGTACGTACTTGCAGTTATTCAATGCACGTCTTCCCATCTTCTTTGTATACACATAAATATGATCTAGTCTAATTGTTTGACGATCAACACTTTTGCGACTAGACCCAGAGCCACGAAGATCAGCTCTCGTTGTTTCTGCGCTTTGGAAGGCGTGTAATACTGAGATAGTGTGGATGGTGGGGCTCCATCGCCATTGCCACTGAGAGGTTCGAGTCGTTTGCTGGTGAGCACGTAGTATTCTCGTATGGCGTTTTCAACATTCACGAACGTTTTGACAGTGTGGTCTTCGCGTGCTAGTTGGGCATTGATGTAATCGATTCTCGGGCACGCGTTTTTTAGCGTACTCGGCTTGCGCGGCCTGCAGTTTCTCCGCGGCTATATCGTGACGTTTACGTTCCGCTTCGATTTCGGCTGCTCTAGACGTTCGTAAGTTGGAGAATAGGTAATTGCTGCCAGAAAATGTGAGGGCGTTGACTAATGCCCCGCCGACCATCATTGCGATCGTGGCCATTTTTTTAATATGCTATGTTATTTACGTTATTATTTCAATATGTTTTCTGGAATGATGCCTTGCTTGACAAGCATATCTTTGGTGGCCATCGCCAATCCTAAATCGAACATGAGCATGCCCATGTCTTGCAGGTTGAAATCGAGTTTGGGTGCTGGTTGTTTGGTGATCATTTTACTCAATCGAGTGTAGCCTATGGCCAGTACGCTGACCACGATAGCATGATACGCGTCGTTGACGAACGTTTTTCCATCAGTTGTCGACATTTTTCCTTTTTTTTTATAACATGATGTGAGGGTTTACTTCTAATAGAGGGGCGGGAACCGCTGCCTGGGTTGGTGGTGGTGGTGGTGGTGGTGGTGGTGATGATGTATTCGAGTTGAATTTATACAGCAATACGGTGATGACGGTGGTGATGCATGCTGCCGTCGTTATGGTGTAACAAATCCACTGACGAGTTTTTTTCTGCTTTTTAGCTAACTGACCTTTGCGACCGGCGGGTACTTTTTTGGGATCCTTTTTTCTTCTGGTTACGGTATCAATCACTTGTTCCGTCGTCTGCTGTCTTTGCTCGGGGACAGCAGCATCCTTCTTCTCCTCCGATGACGACATCTTGTACACTGTAATCATTATTTTCTTCTTTAAATTGACAATGCTTTGCCAAGATGATATCCACGGTCAACGGAGCTAAAAACATGCCGTACCTGTGGTACAGCATGCAGCTGACGGCACTCAAGGCGTGTTTGGTGAACGGATATTTCTCGAGATCTTCCCACAGGTAGGGTCGACGTTCCATTGGAATGGAAATGATGTAGGAGGCTACAGCTTGTCGCGTACAGCTTGTCGATTTCTTCGGCCGACATTTTGTGAATTTTATCGGGAGTGTGGTCACCCCCACCCAAAAATTGTTTGGCTTTGCCGCCGGCCACGAGAGCCACCAGTCTTTCTCGCTTGTCGTTTTTATTATTGTCGTCATCCAACATTGGTTTGAGAAGTTCATCGCACTCCATCTTATAATGTGACAAGCAATGTTTAAGTCTAATAAAATGAAATCCGATGTAGCCGTTGCACATGACGAGCGTTTCGAACATCATTTTTTTTTGCTGAAGCTATGATTGAATTTGCTAGAATTTTGCTTGAATTTTGTCAGAAGTTTGCTAGAATTTTGCTACAATTGTGCTGAAACTGTGCTTGAATTTGCTAGAATTTTGCAAGAACTTTGCTGAAGCTATGCTTGAATTTACTAGAATTTTGCTATAATTTTGCGAGAAGTTTGTCAGAAGTTTGCTAGAATTTTGCTACAATTGTGCTGAAACTGTGCTTGAATTTACTAGAATTTTGCTATAATTTTGCGAGAAGTTTGCTAGAAGCTAGCAGATTTTGTACTCAACGGGTTGGTCAGTTTTCTGCAGGAGTTTGTCGTGTTTCGTTTCGGTGAGCTGATTCTTCAGTAGTTCTTATTCTTGTTTGGTCGGGATCACGTCGTTTTCTCGCAAGAAGTCCTCGAACGAATCCCTGTCCTTGCAGTGAAACAGGGCGACCCATCGCGTCTGTTCCCATAAATCTTTCAGCACCGAGTTGAATTTCTGCGTCAGCACCCAAATGCTGTGCTTCGTGTGTCGGCAGAGAATGCCAGACGCGACAGCCCGTCTAGTTTTTTAACTATCTCCTTGTTGGCGCTGCAGTCGTCTAGGATGAACAGCGTCGATTCCCCTCTCAACTTGTTGTGATAAAAGTGCAACCAGTCCTGCAGACGAGTTCCATGATCGATTTTGTGCACGTTCGGGTCCGTCATCACCCACGCTCTCTCTGGGTACGTCTTGTTCACCCGTAATGTGGGGCAGAGAATGACGATGTGGTCGAACACGTCGCGATAGTATCCTCCCAACATGTCCAGCACGAATGCCGTCTTGCCGCACCCCGTCTGACCGCTCACGATGGCGCAGTGGGGATCGCGAGGTAACTCAATAAATGGATTGCACGAATCTTCCATTGTCTATATTTACTTGCGTGTCCATAATCACGTACAAATATATTTTTATTTTATCGCCCGGACTTTGAACTTTCTTTGTGATTTTGATGGTGATTCCCTCACTGCCATATTCGATGCGACGTCCGCTACCGTGTAGTCTGTCATCGTCCGTGGATCGCATGTCGAGCCACAGCGCGAAATGTTTATCCAGGTATTTATTGAGCGCCACGTAGGGCAGACCCAGGTCTTTGACAACGTCATTGACTTCAGACGAGTGTCACTTGATGGTCAATGTTTTTTTTATCTCATCCCACTGCTGGTAAGCTCGCATGCCTTGACTGAACAGCTGGTTGGGCACACCCTCGACAGTCACTTCCACTTTCGTGATCTCAGGATTCCAAGTGAGTTCGCTGTCTCTTCGAAGCGGCTCGTATTCAGCCATGGGAATGATCAAGATGCCTTTCATCGATCTAGCCGGTACATTCAGGTTGATGTTCCACAACGTGTCACTCTTGTCCTTGACGATCGTCCGGTGTCGCAGCATGCAGTCGTACAGGATGGACAGCTTTCCTGAGTACTGGTTGCGAATCTGTCAGGCCAGTTCTGTGCTCGTGACCATGTCAAACTCTAGCGAGAGCGTTGTCGACAACGTAGCTGGCCTTGGTGTCGTCCGGCATTACAATAACTTTGCCGTAGTCGTTGAACGTGAGTTCTTATTCCAGCCGGTCGTCCAGCGCGGCCTGGTAAAACGGCATGTTCCTCTCGAGCAACTTCAAGTCGAGCGGTATTGTCGTAACTGGGTTTTGGGTGTTAGTAAACCCTATAACCAGTTACCTATTAAGATGGCCGTTCCGCATTGTCAGGGGTGATGTAAGCTCAAGTTATACACTCGCTTGGTCCATGGGGATGTTACGTCTAGGAGTGAGAGGTCAGACGACTGTAACTCCTCAATAAACACATTTCATTCATGTGCTGGCACTCTAGCATACAATGAATAACTCAACACCAGGTTCTATACTCACATAGATTTACTCGATCCCTCTCTTCATTACAAGGTGCGTGGTCTGGACAGGATGGGGCAAGCTCTTCACCAGATATGGATATCGATCGCGATGCGAACGCTCTGCTGACTTTGTAACCCGCACCACTTTCTAGTGCTGACGGTATCTTTTTAAGGTGTTCGAGCCTGCTCCAACCTTGTCACATGACCCTATACAATCCCTCTGATTTGTTAAAAATTACATCATTCCATGGTCTCATGTCTTGCCTCGTGATCGGAAAATTACTAAAAACTCTCATCCTTGATTCATTGTTCATTAATACCTAAAAGGACTTTCCTGTTCTGTCCATAAGATTTATCCTGTTGTTTTGATCCCTTACTTTATTACCAAGCCGTAATAGCATTGCTTTTCTGATGCAATCACAGTAATCCTCACTAACTAATTTGTGATACGTTTCTTGTATAACAGATGCCTTTTTTAACCTTATAACATCCTCCGCCTGTGGACAAGAGCTGCCCACAGCTCGGAATAAGTAATAAACATGAGTACATGGAGGCGATGTGTATAAAGACAACCAAATCTACACCCGAAGCAATACAGGAGCACCAAATTCGACTTGGATATGAGGAGAATTTTGAGAGAAATCTGGACAAAACGCGAAACTGGCAAACATGTCCATGGGACACTAACTTACGTTAATGGGAAGAAAATGGCTCCTATGTTACTTCGTAATACCACAAAGCATGTACACAACACAACATAATACAATACAATCCTATTCCGTTAAAGTTCATAAAAGTAATAAAGACGATTAAATGTCACTTCGTATGACCATATCTGGTCTGATCATTCACAAAAGTTCACTTGTCATCGGTCCCCAAACGAATTCACTGGCACTGTCTTGGTCAGGAAAAGTCACAGCATGAGCTGTCCGGTTTTTTGTACCGAACTCCACAACGAAATGTCAGATGGAACACTCAGCTTTGCAAGATCTCAGATGATGATCTTGGGATGGAGCCTCGTGGGAAGTTGAAAAATGTTCGCACCCTAGTAGACTGGTAGACGTCGTTTATCTTGCGAGCAACCGACCGTGTCGAACGATGGTGTCAGAAGAAGGTGTACAAGGCGATGATAGAAACCAACTGTCTTATGGCGTGTGTCGTGTGGAACGACCGTGCCTGGCGTATAGTGGTTGTCACCACGTGTGGAGTCAGATGATTGATGGTGGAGGGGATCCGACGACCGTGGAGGAAGTGCTAGACTTCCGTCCTAACAGAACGTGAGCCGGAGATGGAGCTGCAACACTTGAAAAACAGTGTTAAGCCACAACCAACATAATTGTAACCGGCAGTGAATGGAAACAGTATAGTGAGACATGGATATACATATCAACATGGAATACAACGATCTTTTCTGGACAGAAGGCCATGGAGGTAAAAGATCGAAATACTATAAAGTTATTAAGACAAAGTACGATACTGACATACAAATACGAATTGTAAAACGATTCAGTAATCAATTGACATATGTCATATTCGTAATATGGAATGAGCTAAATAGATACAATTGTACTTCATATATAGCCTGCACCGAATCTATAATCGTCAACATGAGCATAAACAATTAAGGGACAACAGTCAGTAAATGCTTTGTGGTGTAAGAGATGACACCGAACAACATAGATAAATAGATGAGGGATTGAGGAAAAACATTGAAACATGGATGAAAATCGAGTCGCGTCCGTGCGGACAGATTAAGTTTGCTAGTACTATCCATAATATTAGAAAGATACATCTCGGACAGTTATCTTAAATACCATCTCTCCAGACTATACAGAGTTTAGTGGGCAAACAATACCATTACGACAACTTCATGACAATAATACAAGTTGAATATAAGAATGAATATATCTGAGACGTCATAATGAATAATAAGTTAATATTGACCAATTTCCAAGTGGTTACAATAGGTACACTATAATAGCACAATATAGCTAACATTAAATGAACGAATAGAATAGGTATATGTCCGAGTTATATCATTAACTTTACATTTTTTCATATATAGAAGAGGAAACCACGCAATATAAGATTTAGGCAGACCTGGAAATTAGGGGAAAATCCAGAAGTAACTCTGACGATGCAGAGTTCGGCGATACAGGGGCAATGGGTTCGAGGGCGGGCATGTCCGAATCCGAGGATATCCACCCATCATCCGAGACAACCTCGGCATAACGTGGGGACCGTGATGGATTGGCCGATTGAGGGGTGGGAGGCGGAGGGGGAGGTGGAAGGGGAGCTGGAGGGGTAGATGGACGTGAAGGGAGGGGAATCATTGGGGGCGCACTAGCGGGACGAGGATTAATCTGGTGGTTGCTGAAAGACTGAACCCGCAAAGGCGTGAACCAATATGTAAGGACCATGCGACCATGAAGATAAGGGGTGCCGCAGTCCGGACAATAAATTTGTGGGATAACGCCTTGCGTCAAAGAGCAGGATCGAAATCGTTCAGCACATCCCCTATGAATGGTAGCATAACAACATGGTAAAGGTAGTATCCTGGGGATTGGTCTCGTCTCAAAAGACACAGTCCTTTTACAGAATACGCACAAGGGCTGACGGAGCCATATTCGATACCGTTGGCAAGTCTCATCAACCAGACTGCGGATGAAAACGGTATCGGGCGGAAAACTAGCGTCTAAGTGGCTGATTAAATGGCATGTGGGGAAAGCATATTCATGCTCCAAAAAATCCAAAATAGCCAATAATGACGGCCGATGTGTGTTCAAGGTGATCACGGCCCGTATCACCCATGAAGACATAATTACAACCGGATTTTGTTTTGAAAAGGCGGTTCGCGCGCATGCTACAAACAGGTAGGGCGCACGGAAATACTCCGCTAGACTTGACACCTGTTCGAGTGTGACAATGTCCATTTGGTCCAGTTCAGAAAGTACTGGCAACAGTCCCGCCATAATTAAAACAACGCGCCAAAACGGTAGCGTGTGAAAATGGGAAGGACGGCGTATGAGGGGTGCGTACAACGACGCTACTAGCCCAGACTGCCGCTGTAGTTCAGCCCAAATGTCCCCATTTAGGACTAATAGGTCCCTAGTACTGACCCACCAAAAATAAGCCCGATTGTGGAGGATGTCCATATCAAAGAGTAATTAAGATAGGATGAACAAGAAGAAAAAATAGAAGTACAGTAGGGTCGATCAAATGTGGGAACCGGACTCGGACTCACAATTATATAAAATATTTGTCAATTTTTTGTTTTGTTTTTGTCAAAATGAATCGAAAGTCGAAAATGAATTTGAAAAAGAATTTCAAAAGTGAATCTAAAAAAAAATGAATTTTCTGAAATATTTTGCAAAATGCAGCTAAAAAAAAATGTATGTCAGAAATGAATCTCACCGAATGACCAAGAAGCCTGGAAGCGTGGGGCCGAATGAGGAGATGTGGAGGCTTTTTATATATTTACCAAAAAAAATATATCATAAAGTGATTAAGTACAATTATCAGAGGATTAAAGAAAACACTTTATCTTTGAATGTACGTGCTCCATTAACCTCTAACCACACGCTTCATCGTTAGGTGGACATACGTTATGTTAAGGGTAAAGGGAAAGCCACGCCCATATGTTGTAGGATGAGAAATACACCCGTCGTAATGGGAAGAAATGGCTTTAATTGAAGAGCTTTTACCCAGCTGATATTAATTTTACCCGAAACATATATAGCTTGTGTCGGCGTATGAACTTGCAAATTATGAGAGTCAAACAGTAGGTAGTATGAAAGGAATTCCCGTTTAATACGAAGATTAGTGATAGGATTTCTAGTGGAAACCGTCAAATCTCGGGGACAAAGTTGAAACTGTGAAAGCACAATTTCATGACAAGAAAAAGAATTAGTCAAATGGAGAACCAGTGATGTAACTGGACGATTGAGCTTTCTAGTTTTGCGAAAAAGCAAAAAAAATACCAAAAATACTGTAGATACGATCAAAAACACATCCATTGATATAGTTGATTTTATCAGGGACATAAAAGATGGTGATGGATAACTTGGGGGTGGTGGAGCTTTTGGAGTTCCCCAAATCACCAAACTATTCGTCGGGGAACCTGTGGAAAGTAACATTAAAGCGAAAAATAATCGTCGAACTTTAAACCATAAGTAAAGAACAACAATCAAAGGAAGAAGGATAACCCTGCGGCAATGCTAGCCGTTAAGTGATAAGGGTTTGTATAGTCTCCATCCAAAGCGTACGGTGGGAGAGAATCCATCCAACTACCATCAATTAAATTATTGGAAATAACCTGCGACTTTTTCATACGGTCTGAAATAAGGTGTAGATCAGCTTGAAATTCTCTGTCTTTTCTACGGATTTTATCAAAGACTGTTTCGTCAATGAATAAATGTGGGATATTAAAAGCCGATTCGTTAAGGAGAGGCTGTAAAGTTGCAAATTGTGTCCACATAGATTCATTAAAAAATTCGGATAATAGTAAGAAATTAGATGGGTATAATTTGGAAGTTGTTTTTTTTTTTTCACAATTATGAATTCTCATGTCTATATCGAATTCATCCAGTTTCAATGCACAGCGACAAGGAATTTTAAATAGACAAATCTGACAAGCTGGACGTTTTTCAATGCGACCATTGCAAGTTAGTATAATGGTCTTTATACCACTAAGAAGAATAAGGCCTGGTTCGATTTCAAGAGCCATCGATCGCAGTCCATTCAATCTAAATTTAATATCACACAAGGATTTAATTTCTTGTGTGTTTTGAGTAAACAAAGCAAGTGCGCATGTAAGAGACGTTTTAGGTTTTGGACTGTGGAAAATTGGACAGTGTTTTTCATGTTCACCATAGCACGTTTGAAAATCCTTTGAAGAGAATTCAATATACTGATCTTTCGCTTCCGAAATGGCTAAGTAATCCGGTAAATTCATAACCTGAGTGACATGCGCACTTGATTGATTAATAGGTAAACCGAATGAATTGATTCGATATACATCAAGAAGAGTAGAATGAGTTTGGATAGGAACGACAAGCGAAATTAATACTGAATCTCCAGTGCGCGAACAGTGAACAGTGCGTTCCCGATAATAATAGCCTGGATCCTTATGAGCAACGTGAAACAACGGGTATTCTGCATTGAGACGTTTCTGAATCATATTTAAAGCTTTCTTTACTTCCGTAACTGGCAATAAAGATGGGCTCAAACGATGATGAACTAATTGTTGAATTCCCAAATACATTTCATCAATTTCTTGTCGGATAATTGTTAAATGTGTGAGGCGATCTAACAAAATTTTCATCGAAATAAAAATCCTTTTCTCCACATCTTGTATATGTCCAGCCACTTCCTTAATATCTTTGTGATTCGCGTCAATACCTGTAAGAGCGGATGAGATACGTTCATTTGTTTTAGACATAAAAGACGACATTTGACGAACTTGCACTTGAAAAGCACGAGAAGTATTAGTTGCATGTAGGGATAATTGTTTGACATACTGCGCCAGCCGTTCTACATCTTCGACTGTAGCTGTGCCGAAAAGCGAACGACTAATTGATCCAATAAATGGCAAAATTGCGCGTTTGGAACGAGAATCCTTCTGGAAAACATTAATATGCGGAATCAATTGTTTAATGTCGTTGTTGACCACTGTCCAGTACGTAAGTAATTCTTGTTCCGCCTGCTTTATATAACCATCAATCGCACCTACTGAATAACAATGTAATGAATATGTTCCACAGAGATTTTGGTAATTAGGTCTATTGCCCATTGCCGCCAAATCTGGCATTTTGTATTTGAATACATGAACCCATTTATTTTGGGCTATGTCAATACGCGACGTATGAACAAATACAACTCCCCATGGAAGTCGTAATTCTGTATGGACAGAATCAACTTGATGCTGGATGCCGACAAGAGTCATCAGCACAAACAAGACCCAAACTGGTCGACGGAGAGTTGTTGTTGCTAAAATTCAAAGAAAAGCCAGTATGAACATAAACAGAAACTTGAAATTAGACCATATAAATCATTAATATTCTCATTAAAAGTTTCCATGCATTGGAGAAAATAATTATTGTGAAACTGCATTCGTATGGTGTCTTCTCCTGTAAGTTAAAACTGACTGTATTTGACAAATATGATACCAATTGTCACAAGTAGGTAATGTTAATCTCACACAAGTAACTGTGCGAAGAAACAACAGACATCAATAGTAGTAGTAAATACTGCATCAACATGTTTGACCAAAACATGTCTCATCATGGAACGTATATTTGTATTCGTACAGTATAACCATTGAACACTGAATTCTCTTGACTTCCTTTCGAGTCATTCAACTGTAATTCATTGTTCATCATCGTATTTCATTGAATACCATTGCATTTGTATGTATATCGTATCATCATGTGACGCACTATCGTCAGATCTCTTTGGATCGTAGTTCATTTCTTTTTCTCGTATATACACGCATAGCGAAACGCTTTGTAATGGTCCGCGAATATGTACAATGTCTCTTATGGACAGCGCAACCTGTAACCTTCCCGTAGAAGTAGTATGAATATATGCAACCTGACCTAAACATTGTGGTCAGTAACTCGGGAGGGAATTCATCAAGTAGTAGTATGCAACGTGACCCAAACCTTCGCAGCGTTTGGTCACTAACCCGTGAATATGAATGTATTTTTCAATATCAACCAACACGTGACTGTATGCAGTCGAAGTATTCTGAATATATTCAACAAGTCATTTGACAAGAAACAATACACAGTTCAACATATATGCACACTTCTATTTCCTTGTAACCTGGTGACAATTGCATCATGTAACATCATAAAGAATGACCTATAGCATGTATCGATATGAGCTGTGCTCCATGCATATAGCATCATATAGTGATAATCCTGAAATATAACACATGCAAAAATCTATGTAAGACGTCTCCAACATGAAATCTGCAGTGCCTGAAATGAAAAGGAAACTAAATATATTAACAGAAATAAACAACTGTGAAACCTGTACGGAAATAGACTGATATCATCTAACGTTTGCGCCTTTTCTTTTTCTTCAATGACTTCTGAATCATGTAATTTCGAATCAACCCTTGAGGAATATTCGATTCGGGTTCCCATGTAGCTTCATGTACAGTGAAATTTTCCCAGTGAATCTTATAGTATTTCTCTCCATTGACGAGTTTATGCGCTAGAATTCGTTTCACTATGAAAACGTCATCATCTTCCAAGTCAAAAGTGGGCTGTTGTACCTGGGAGGGAATTGATTGCTGGGACGCCTGGGTCGACTCATTTGCGTCCGAATCAGATGCATCATGTTGAGACATGATAACTGGTGTGTCGTCCCCGCCATCTGGAATGGGATGAGTTATTCTATCCTTGGGGTCGACAAACCTTTTAAGCCGATTTGCGTGGACAGGCACTTTAAGTAATTTGTGATTATCACAACGACGCAGCTGGTAGGTGAAATGGGGCAATTCGTCAACAATGTAGAACGGTCCTTGAAAAACTTGCCCTAACTTTTTACATTTACCCACAGTGCGTGCCGTTGAATGGAGCCATACTTTATCTCCGAGTTGAAAAATGGGATTTGAGGTATTTTTGTCATAATAGCATTTCGCTTTCTCGTGCGCCTGCTGCAAGTTGGCACGAGCCATCTGTCTTGTAACCTCGATATGATGGATAATGACATCAAGACGTTGCTTTATTGTGTGGGGAAGAGGTTGACACGATTGTAATTCAACGTCAATGGGTACTGAACATTCTTGTCCAAACAGAAGGAAATATGGAGAAAATCCAGTACTTTGTGTAGCCGGACTAGTATTATACGCGAACATAACACTAGGGAGGAGATCATCCCAATTGTCTTGGTTTTCATTGATAAACATGCGTAATGTCTGCCACATAAATGAATTGAGTCTTTCACAAGCTCCATTGGTTTGTTGGTGATAACTGCTCGTTTTCAGTGCTTTGATCCCCAATATAGAACATACCGCATTAAAAAGTTTGCTGGTAAAGGAACTACCGTTATCAGTCAATAACACTCTGGGGATTCCATAAACACATATATACTTGGAGTAAAATGTCTTGGCTACTTCTGCAGCGTCTAACGAAGAAATAGGAATAGCCACACTCCATCGTGAAAATGCACAAGTTAACAGAAACACATACCGATGACCTGCTTTGGTGATTGGCAATGGTCCTAAGAAATCAGCTTGAACACGGTCAAACAATTTGCCTGGAACTGGTAACGGTTGCAACGGGGCTGGTCTCTTGTGAAAATCACGTTTATTGATTTGACAAGCAGTACACGACAAAATATACTGCTTTATGTCTGCCAACATATGATGCCAATAGTATTTCTGGCGAATAGCATTGAATGTTCTATCAATACCGACATGTCCTGCCAACAAACTATCATGATATGATTGTAATACCTCTTGTACTAACGATTTTGGTATCACTAACTGACGAATGAGCCTATCTTTTCTGTGCCCTGGTCCTGGCGGTGCATACAGATGATACAATATGTCATTGTCAAGAATGAAATCCTGGCTTTGTAACAAGAGTAATCTTGTGGTTTTGTCATCAGTTGCAAATCTTGGGAACTTTAAACAGTCAATCAAGGGCTGTAATTCAGGGTCTGCATATTGTTTCTCTGGTATGGAGCAATCTCCTACAGGGTCGGAATTGACACGGAGAGGGTCAACAAGTGAGTCATCCTCAGGTGCTTTCAAAATCGATGAATGGCTGTCATCGTCCGATTGAGTGATATCATTGTCTGTACAATTCACATCAGTAACAAACAAATACGGTACATCAGAGAGTGGATCATCCATGCCTTCTGGGCATTCTGGGTACGGTAAGCGTGACAAAAAATCCGCATTACCCAAGTTTTTTCCTGGTCGGTACTGAACTGTGAAAGTGAAATCACTCAACAAAAGTGACCAGCGGCTCAATCGAGCAGACCGGTCCTTATTGTCCTTCAAATATTGTAGAGCTCTGTGATCCGTTATTACAGTGAACGGAGCATGCGTCAAATACACTTTGAAATGTTTGATACCTGATACTACAGCTAAACATTCTTTTTCAGTGATTCCATAGTTTTTCTCTGCTTTAGACAGAGCACGACCACTGTAAGCAATTACTACATCTCTGTTACTATCATCTTTTTGACCAAGCAAATATCCTATAGCCTCATCACTAGCATCTGTGTATAGAATAAATGGTTTGTCAAAATCTGGAAATGCGAGGATTGGTGGTTTGAGTAGGGCCGACTTGAGAGTTTGAAATGCCTGTTCCTGTTCATCCGTCCAAACAAATTTTTGATCTTTTTGCAACAGTGAATGTAAGGGAGCTGCTATCTTTGAAAAATTTTGAATGAAGCGGCGGTAAAACCCTGCCATTCCCAGGAAGCTTTTAACTTCTTTTGACTTTGTGGGTGTCGGAAAAGACGCTATGACACTAGTTTTCTCAGGGTCGACTTGGACACCTTTGTTGGAAAAAATGTGCCCTAAATAAGAAACTGACTGTTTAGCAAACTGGCACTTGGATGGCTTTGCTTTTAGGTTTGCCCTGCGTAAGCACAAAAATACTTCTTCCAAATCAGCTAAATGGGTCTCAAAGTCTGGAGAAAAACACAACACATCATCTAAATAGCACATTGTTTTACGCCAATTGAGTGTACGGAAAACATCATTGATCAGTCTTGGAAAAGTTGCTGGGGCAGAGGCTAAGCCAAAGGCCATACGGTTGAAGTGATAAGTACCACTAGCTGTCACAAATGCACTTTTGGGCTTACTTTCTTCATTTAAACCTATTTGCCAATATCCTGCAGCCAAATCAATAGTTGTGTAATATTTTGCGTGTGCCGTGCCTAAAACATCAAGAACATCTTCTAACCTTGGCATTGGGAAAACTACTGGACGGGAGCATGAGTTCACCACTCTGAAGTCGATCGCCATTCCCCATGATGGAGGCGAACCCTTCGCAGTTTTCTTTGGCACCATTACAACTGGAGAGGCCCACGGGCTATCATGATCAGGTTCACATATGCCTAAATCAACTAACTCCTGAACTTGACGATCTATCTCTGCGCGCATAGCAGGATTAGTACGGTAAAAACGTTGCCTAACCGGGGGAGCATCTCCTGTATCAATATCATGATGGACTGTATCGTTTAGTCCAATTTCTGATAGATCAACAGCAAAACAATCACGATACTTGGCTAGCAGGTGTCCTAGTCTAACTTGTTGCTCCTGTGATAGAGGGGATGCAGAAAAATCAATATTCAAGTCACGTAATCTCGCGTCTACTTCTGACTGAGAGAGGGGTGGTTCTGAATCTAATGAGGGTTGTGACTGCATTGGCATAATTTCATCTGATGGTACAAAAGTGAAATTAGCAACTTTATGGCCTTTTGGAATGTCTACAGCATAATCATTAGTGTTAATGATTTGGTACACACTTGTCCCTGAAGTTGCTGAGACAATGCAATGAGCTCCTAAAACTTGATGGGTTTCTGCTAATATGGGATTTGGTTCACATAAACCTATCTGGTCGGATGGGGAACAACTCATGGAAACGGGGAAAATTATTTCAGATTGAGGGGGAATGGTAATATCCGCCAGCGTGCGAACTGAAATGTATGCAGGTTCCGTCGACAATACTTGATAAAGGGGCTCGCTGCTATTTGCCCAAACAGGAACTACTGTTAACCCGTTTTGAAGAGTTAAAGTGCACGATTGAAAATTCAAGATAGCACTCTTCTGTATCAAAAAATCAATTCCTAAAAACATAGGTGATGCTAAATCTGCAACTACCTGGAAACGTTGTGTCATCAGGAAATCACCAATAGTTATAGGAAGTTCAACTTGTCCTATCACTGGCACTATGGTTGAGCCTATGCCCTGGAGAGATACCACATCGGATTTTTGAACAGGGAATTCTTTCCACAGACCTGAGTCATTAAACAGTCCAAGAGTTAAAACGCTAATAGCAGCACCCGAATCCACTATTGAAGAAACTATCTGATCTCCTAAAAGGACATGAATTTTGTGCTTATTGTCATTGTTAGAAGTGACATGTAAAACAGGCGTTTGAGGCTGGTTATGACCTGATAAGATAGGAATTGGTGACTCCTGCGAGTGCAAATATGAGGGGCCAAAATTCTGATGTATACAGTGGGAACATTGCTTGTGTGGTCGTGACTTTGATTGCTATCCACGTTGTGATATTCCTGCCTGACCTCGAGCATTACAAACACGTTGGAAATGTCCTACCTTCTGACAATAGTGACACTTTGAATTTCGAGCTGGACACCTATCGGAATGAGATAAATCATACTCACCTCCACAGCGATAACACTGTCGTGCACGTGTCATGGTCCTTCCTGGGGTGTAGTTTGGCCGAGGAGACTGGGGTGGGCGTCGCTGCAGGTTGTTCTGGTCCGGATACGGCTGTCGCTGAAACTGAGGTTGTGGCTGCTGCCACGGACGAGCTGTTTGCCGAGAAGGGTTTCTGGGGAACTGAGAACGCTGACTCTGGCGATACTGAAAAGCATTGACCGGTGGTGCTGGTTGAGCGAGTTTCCCCGCCAGCGATGCAATTTGCTCTCTCAGCGTATCGATTGCCAGCGTCATAGTCGTACTTTCTGCAGACTGTGGAATAACTGACCTCGCCAATCGTGCAAATGAAACTGCCTCTTTAAGCACCTGTGGCTGTTTCATTAAAACATGTCTCCTAGTATTGTCATCTAATCCCCGAACAAAAGCATCCATTAAGTCCGTGTCTGATTTTCCTAACAAGCTAGCCGTTTCTGTCAAGTCCGCCAAATAGGTATCTATAGCTTCCTTAGGGGAAAGCTGTCGACTCACAAAAGTTTCCAAAAGGGCCCAACGGTCAGTAGGATGGACATACTTGTCCTTGAACAATGTCTCAATCTCATGAAAACGGGCAATTTCTTCCTCTGCAGATTGTATCAAATCTTTGTACCATAGATACGCCGCGTCCTTTAAAAAGAGTGGGAAAACTTCAATTTTCTGTGCATCAGTCCACCTTTTAAAGTTACCAAAATGAGTGAAACGGTCAAGCCACTCGGCAGCATGAGACGTGTCCCTACCTGTGAAATGTTCTGGCATTAACGTGGAATCGCCCATATTTAAGTCAGGGGCAGAATTTGAACTATCGGTAGATGACAAATCTAAAGAGGAAAATGATAATTCTAAATCCTCCTGAGAAAGAGATAGGGAGAGGTCATAGTGAGCAGATGGAGGGTGAGACGTTGACGTGGGCTGTTGTATGATGCCAAGTCGGGTTGGATTAGTAAAAATGTTAGACGTAATGGGACGAGATTGGACCAGACTGTCATAGGACGTAGATGAATCTGAATCGTGTGTACGAGGCATTACAAAAATTCCAACTATACTGAGGGAAAACTGCAGATAACATATCCCAGCCGCGAAAAGGGAACCTACCGTCAAACGTCAATGCAAGGGAACAAAAAGGGTAGGAACGACCATAAAGAAAACAACGAAAGGGATCGTCTTAAACATTTTGTTCAAGAAGAACCCGCAATCTCCACCATGTCGTAACTGGGTTTTGGGTGTTAGTAAACCCTATAACCAGTTACCTATTAAGATGGCCGTTCCGCATTGTCAGGGGTGATGTAAGCTCAAGTTATACACTCGCTTGGTCCATGGGGATGTTACGTCTAGGAGTGAGAGGTCAGACGACTGTAACTCCTCAATAAACACATTTCATTCATGTGCTGGCACTCTAGCATACAATGAATAACTCAACACCAGGTTCTATACTCACATAGATTTACTCGATCCCTCTCTTCATTACAAGGTGCGTGGTCTGGACAGGATGGGGCAAGCTCTTCACCAGATATGGATATCGATCGCGATGCGAACGCTCTGCTGACTTTGTAACCCGCACCACTTTCTAGTGCTGACGGTATCTTTTTAAGGTGTTCGAGCCTGCTCCAACCTTGTCACATGACCCTATACAATCCCTCTGATTTGTTAAAAATTACATCATTCCATGGTCTCATGTCTTGCCTCGTGATCGGAAAATTACTAAAAACTCTCATCCTTGATTCATTGTTCATTAATACCTAAAAGGACTTTCCTGTTCTGTCCATAAGATTTATCCTGTTGTTTTGATCCCCTTACTTTATTACCAAGCCGTAATAGCATTGCTTTTCTGATGCAATCACAGTAATCCTCACTAACTAATTTGTGATACGTTTCTTGTATAACAGATGCCTTTTTTAACCTTATAACAGTATGCAAAACCGATTCCCGTACGCCTCGGCAACGGCTTTTTCTCCTTTCGTTATTTTGTCGAGCTGATCTGACGTGAAACTTTCCCCACACGTAGATCGCTCCATATGTCGCTATTCCTCTAATTCTTTGAGATGCCGTGTCGTCGCGTTTGTTCGAGGTTCTCCAGATGTCTGCGTAACAGTAAAACACATCGCTGTTGTTGATGCTCAGCACCTCGTTCCCGCTGATTTTGATGGTGGTTTTCTTGACGATGGCACGACCCAGGTTGTTTATTATTGTGGTGCGTTTGTCGTTCGTGGACTCCAATGTGATGTGGAAAGCCAGTCGAGTCGTGCCGGGGACAATGACATCGTTTACGCCTAGGTTGGGGAATCGAACCAGCAGTGCTTGGTTTTGATTGATCGTGCTCGGATTGTTTGTGATGGTCACCGACTGATGCATGGCTTTGACACCGAGTGGCTCTCTCGATTTTCGGAAAGGATCTAATTTTCGTCCGTAAAACGACATTGTTTCTATTGAAACTATGTATGTTTTTAGTTTAATATAAAATTTTGAAATAATGGCGGACGATATTCCCATGGACGATTTTGACGTACACCAGCTGAACGACGACGACGATGATGTGGCAGACACCTCATTCACGGGGGACAACGTGGGCAACGAGCTTTTAAAGCAGGCCGTGGACGAATATTACGATGATTTAAAATGCAATAAAAATTACGTCGAACCATAGGGTCGCGACTATCCAAAGTTCAAAATCGACAAGGAAGGGACGCTGCGATTGAAAGCTCATCCGGAGGTCGATCTCATGAACAAACACACGAGAAAACCGCTTCGCCCTGTCAGCGCTAGGCAGTCGCGCGAGTGGTGGTAGTCAACTGATACGCGACAAACTAAACCTGCGAGATTACGGCGGTGCACGACCCAAAACAAATCTTCCACTGAAAGTCGTTCGAGATCTGCAAAACGTAAGAACCGAACTCGGTTCTGATATTGGTCAAGTGCTGGAACGAACCCTTGCCCGGTTTTGAATTTCCTGTTAGGGAACTTCGGGGTCTAGATGAAGCATTGAAAAACGTGCGTGGAGAACTCGTGAACAACATGGGTAAACTGAACGAAATCAATGAGCACATCGCTCGTGAGAAAACCAAACTCAAACAAGCGGAAGACGAGACCAGCAGACGTTGCATCGAGACAAAGTTGGCGACCTGGAAGAAAGAGACAGACCCGATTGGAAGCAACTTCCTCCAACGGAAGCCCTCAATCGCAAATCAGCCGCTTGTGCAAAACCATCAACCGAGTCTTGAACGAGGACACCACGTTGGCCGACAGGATCCGAATTCTGTTCCGGGAACAAGGGATCACCATCGCCAGCGTTCTAACAGCTTTGGGCTTCATCGTATCGACCATGGTCGTATTGCTGACGGGCGCTGGCGGCGGCGGCGGCACACCACCACCACCAAAAGCACCCAAAGAAGGTGGTGATGTCAGAGACTGGATAAAAAAACAGTTGAAATCGTTCGGCGAAACCCTAGCGCAACTGGCCGGCAAAGCCGCCAAAGCGCTGCCTGGTATCTTTGACAGCATCGTGTCCTGGTTGCTGGGCTTCTTGTCGAAAACCGTCAAGTGGCTCGGTCAAAACCTGTGGGCGTTAGTCGTCGCCGTGACAGGTCTGGTGTACGTCGCGGCTAAGGAATGTTTAAGCAAATGAGACACAGTCCAACCGTGATCCCGCCGACCACCAGAGCCGTTTTGCGGTCAAAGTGTCGCTGATTGTTTGCATGCATGTGCGGAGGCAGCTGCTGCTGCTATCGTGTTGGTGGTTCTACTTCCGGTACCGATGCCACGCTTCCCGTTTCGTAGTGCGGCAAGACTCGACTCACGTTATTGCCCACGATGCCGGAACGAGTTTGCGACTGCGCGCCCTGCATAGTCCACATGTAGGTTCGAATCGATGCGTTCAATCTGACGACACTGGCACGAGTAAACCCTTTCGAAGTGTCCAGCATGAACATTTTCCAATTGTCCGTGGGTCCCTGCTCAAACCTCCAAACGCGGTTATCCTTGCTGTCATGAAAAGCCATGTAGTCATCGTT
Organism: Haliotis rubra; assembly: GCF_003918875.1. NCBI lineage: Eukaryota > Metazoa > Mollusca > Gastropoda > Lepetellida > Haliotidae > Haliotis > Haliotis rubra. The sequence goes on along the minus strand of NW_025767283.1, from coordinate 504,585 downwards.
CCACTCGTTCGTCGTGACGTAATGATACGACTTGTAACCCCAATCTTTCACCAGCAGTTTGCTAGCTTTCGCGAGAGAGACATGTTGTGACCGATGGGAATGCCCAAACCGTGGTTCGGCCCTGGTAAACGCCAATCAATGCGTCTTCGGTCCAGTTCGGTTCATTGCAAACGCATTCGTAGGCCCGTCGGTCGTACTGATTGTTTACCGCATTCCATGCTTTGTCCTGTGGAGGCGGGTCACCAATTTCTTTCAGAATACGTCTGATCTGGTGAGCATGCGTGAAAATAGAACGGATCAACTCAGTGGATCGCGAAAAGTGTCGTTCAAGGTCAGGCCACACCGGTGGTCATGCACAACACAGCGAAATTGAATTGATTCTGCCAAAACTGCATCGGGTTGTGGAACCAAACGTGTACCGTTTTCATTATGTGACCGAAAATCCGTAATTTTGAAACACATCGATGAATCGAGTTCGAAAGTGGGAACCACCTTTTGCATTCACTATGATCTTCGGTTGCATGAGATCAGTAGCACTTATATCGTCGCTTTTAGGATAAAATATTCCCGGTGTAGCCATATTGAACTGTTAGTTATATAAAATACATATTTACTTTTCAATATGTGCGCAGCGTTTCAGGAATCACGAGTGGCGAGTCCGTTCAACTGCAGCACGCTATCGATAACACGTTGGGTCAGCTCGAAGTTGCGCTTTGCGATATCACCTACTATCCGCAATGGACCAATATCAGTGGAAACAACTACAGGCTGTTAGTCAATGACAACCGCAACCAATTAACCATACGGCTACTACAGCGTGTGCTCGCTCAATGGCGAAATATTCAAACGACTCCAATGGCACGGTCGTGTTGGTAAACAACTGAGAAAACACTTTGAGACGCAGCCGGCCGTTGACTAAAATGCTCGTGTTTACGTTCGACGTAATACCACCGAAAACCACCATGACCGATAGGAAATTGCAAGAAATCATTCCGTACCGTGAACTGTGCGTTCACCTCCATCAGCTGAGCACGACCGACAACGTTCAAGACGAACGACCTTCGACACTGCTGAGAGCTGTGCCGGTGAAAATGGAAAAGTACAACGACGGCAGAACCAAACACAAACGTGTGGTGTATGTATTCTTCGCATGTACATTTTACTAATATCATCCACCTTGGTGCGTTGTGTATTGATTGACATGAATTGCTTTTTGTTGCAGCAATAAGAAATGCTGCTGAACTGTCCTCATTCTCGACTACATTCATTATTGCTGGAGTTGTTGTTGCCATGCTGCTTCTCATCGTCGTCGTCATTATTATCGTTCTTGTTGCCAAACGAAAGGTAAGTCGACAAGAGAACAATCGTCAGCTGAGCCTTCGCACCCACAGAATATAAATGTAGAAGTGTGTGTTATGCTACCCGATAGGTTGGTGATTTTGTCAGCGCTGGGAAAGTCAGTGTATTCTGAGAACAGCTGACATTTTCTTAAGAATGATTGAGACAAAACTATCTGATTAATTCATCGTATCAATGAAACATATACACTAATGTTTGCGTCATGTACTCAGTATCTATAGTGTATGTGAACGAGGACAAATCTTTACATTTGGTTTGTACTTTTACATCGTGTAGTGGTTATGTTCTGCTCACACTGAAGTGTTTCCACTTGCACTGGTGTGACTGGAGGCTGGTTGCACTGACAAGATTAAACATGAACTTGGCATGACCCTTGGCATGACCCTGAAATATCTCCGTGCACACTCCACCAGAAGCGAGCCACTACGGAGACGGGTAACGTTCTTTACCCCTCCACAGATTCCAGAGATAGCTTTCGAAATTGCGAAGGGATTAAGTTTGATCGGTAGAAAGTCCTTGCACTCGATCACAAGAAATCGAGCCCAGGAATCCAAGTTTACAGAAACAGTTTCAGCTGGACGATCTATTTCAACCAGACAACTCTTTTTTTCATAACGAGATGAACCAGCTTGTGGGGATGCCATAATGAGAACGAAATAATTCAGCATCCCTGCTCCCCACCCACCATGGAGTGTCAACAAGGACGATGTCAAATAGCACCGGATCTCCAAGATGCCGACACCAGGGATACAGGGATGTTATACGCCAGCAAATATGACACATATAGCAATATTTGTGTACCAAATCAAATGCCAGGGTGGTTCTGCCCATGACAAGTAACTGGACACATATTGAATGTGGAGGTCAACATTGCCAGATTGGCCCATGAGCCATCGCCTTCTGGCATAGGACTCTAGGCAGTTTTAAGTAAGCAATAATTTATATACAATAGATCAAAATATCCATTACCAATTTATAATTTAAATGTGCAAAATATTCGCCATGCACAGGGCTTGGCGTGACCAGCCGATTGATTGAACCGGGCCAGTTCAACCACCCATCTAGGTGAAGTTAGGGCCGAAGTGGTGTGTTGGGCAAAGGAACACTGTTCCTGGAACCAGGGCCCTCAACCACCAGACTACCTTCCTCCACCGACACAGGGCAACCCACGGCAAACGGGTTGGTGGACCAAATATCCCCGGGTCCACAACGGGGGTCGAAGAGCGCTTAGCGTTACCCAGCACCACCACGAGGAGGTGGCTCTTCACGGGTGCCGTAAAATCGTTGAAATGTGTTCCTCCTTATCTGTCACAACACGAGCGACATGTGTACAGGCATTATCTTTCTGGAGCCTGAAGTTACGTCTCTGTCTTTTAATGAACGGCTGCACATGAAGCCCAATGATCTCTAAACACTGCTTAATTGAGGGTGTAGATAAGGACAGAGACTACTCCAGTTGCTGTCAATGTATTACCGTTTAGAACAATGAACATGGTCGAGGACGTTTTGTTTTAGCTAAGTGTTGTACTTGAGGAGATATTTAAGTTCGACATAAACATAAACGTTGTTCTTGACTGAAAACAAATGGGACGATAGACTTGTTTGGTTTGGTTGTTGTTTAACGAAGCACTCGGCCATATTGCAGCTATATGGCGGCGATATGTAAATAATCGAGTCTGGACTAGACAATCCAGTGACCAACAGCATGAACATCACTCTATGCAAATGGAATACGATGACATGTATCAACTGCGTCAGCGAGCCTGACCACCCGATCCCGTTAGTCGCCTCTTACGAGAAGCGTGGATTGGACAATATGAATGAGTTCGCGATGTTCGCCAGTTCTTCTTTCGTTGTTATATCAATATACAGCAAAGGCCCAGGACCAATGTTATAAGTATTAATGGATAGTACAGTGAGTGTATTTCTCAAAGAATTACTCATGATCAAGTTGTCCGAGGATTTCTTAATTACTTTGGAATAATTGATAACAATAAAAGCAGAATTACAGTTTAGAACGGAAAGGCGATTTAGATAATATCTTTTATTATGATACTATTATATAAACTCTCACCAGTGCGTGTGTGATCATGCTGCGATTACAGTTTTGCAGTGTCGCCCCATGTAGATACGTGTCTTGATAGCATCAGTGGAAGAATTGTTGTAAAGTTTCTACAGTTGCCGGAAAGACAGAGCATCGTCAGAAGGTGAACTGCAGCTCGCCCACATGTTAAACAATAGGGCTGTTGTTCTGGTGAGAAAGATTGTCTCTCAGTAGGTATCCTGATCGTCAATGATGAAGTCCAGTCTGACTTCATGTGTTTCAAGCATCTTTCGTTATAATCTGCTGTAGATCAGTTTGTTCAGCTCTTCTCATTCTTCACCTCATCTTGATTGAGCCCTCCACAGTGGTCATGTTCGGATAAGTGGGAATCCTGAAATCACGGTCCTCGTCTACACCATACCCAGACACAACCATATGAGATGTCTTATCAGTGCCAACTGAACTTCAGCCAAGTCCTTTAAGACTTTAGTATCCCAGGTTGGTTATAGTTTGGAAATATATCTTCAAACACAGACGTCCATCAGTGGGTTCACATCACTTTATTGGACGTCTAAATATGCAATTACATGATAGTGCAGCAACAGCCAGGTGGGGATAGTCAGTTCACCTGGATCAAGTTCTGTTACAACACGACTGTCAGGCAGGCTTGAATCGTATTAAAATACACGTATGGTCAGCCTGCAGTATCCAACACCTCATCCACAATTTTAAACTTCCGTGTCAAATGTGTATTGACAGCACTGTGATGTTTAGTTAGATAACACAACTTTAACTTAACACAGAGAATACACAAACATGTCTATGTTCCCTGAACAAAACATATTTCACCAAAGTGACTACCATACTAGAGATCACACAGAGAGAGAGAGAGAGAGAGAGAGAGAGAGAGAGAGAGAGAGAGAGAGAGAGAGAGAGAGAGAGAGAGAGAGAGAGAGAGAGAGAGAGAGAGAGAGAGAGAGAGAGAGAGAGAGAGAGAGAGAGAGAGAGAGAGAGAGAGAGAGAGAGAGAGAGAGAGAGAGAGATAGAGAGAGTGCAGTTGTGGGTCTGAAGACGCCCTTGTAGTAGTGACATAACCAAGGCAGGATGCTCACGCTGTACTCGTATTTCATCCTTAGATTTTTTGAAGAAATTGATTTAATGGATACCTAAATATGTATTGGTATTAGTAAGGTAATCTTCTGTTTTGAGAATACATAAATAACTGTGATTGTAAGTGAATGTACCTGAAAAGCGGGTTACAGTGATTGTCCTCCTGAGACGGTATGTAAGTCCCAGTTTATTAGAATTTCAACCTCCGTTCCTCCTGTAATCGTATAATATATGTCCAGCCTGTTTTTATATTGTATTGTTGTCTTAAAATAGATTTGAGAGATTATGGACATTAGTTTTAAATTGCATTTCTGTGATATTCTGACTGTTTTTACTCTCAGGTTACTTAAAGTTGTTAAATTCAACAATCGTTCCTAAGCTTGATGGTATTTCCAAGTGTGTAGTTTTTGGTTAAGCTGCAACAATATATTTTAAGACTTGTATATACTTATAATATTGGATATCAAATACTGTCGATATAACGAAGTGCAAAATGGTATAGATTCTTACCTGAAAAACTAAACCACGTGTTTCGTACTCATGCCACAAACTTATTTGTGACTGACTATCGTAACCCAAGTGCTCCAGACATAATAATATCTGATAAGGATGACACGGGGCTGCTCAGTTACTCCATCTCGACGAAATTATACAATATATTTTGATTGAGCTATTGATGTCAATGGTGTAAAGGACATCAGTGTGAATGAGATGACATGTTCAGCTTCTGTATCACCGTTTGTTCACGTGGTACAAGGTGAGGTGAGGTGAAATTGGGATGCGTGCATGCGTGTGTATGTGTATGTGCGGCTGCTTGTACTAGCCCAGACTTAAGCTGGTTTCATAGTGCTATCCCACTGAGATATCATGCCGCAGTGAAGCATGAATACCCCACTCAGACACATTATACTGACTCCAAGCCGACCAGTCCTTGTTGTACCCATTAATGCCGAGCGCCAGGCAGGGACCAACAAGTACAATATTTTAACGTCTTTTATTATGACGCGGCCGGGGATCGAACCCGCGACCTTACGCTCTCCGGGCGGACGCTCTAACCACTACACCACGGAGGCGGTTTCACGTGGTACAAGTGTCTACATGAGAGACGATGACGAACACAGTCTCAAATACTAGTACATGTCAGATCTGTCAGCTCAACTCGGTCTGAACAACATTCTGCTCCTGGATGTTGCTATCAATTTGCTCTTTGGCAAGTCTAAAATTGTGGTACATGGTCGGTTAGTTTGCATTTTGCAAAACTGGAAAAAAACCCTGAAACAAATACACTGTACTACTTAAAAGGAAGGTTACCTACTGGGAACGATTATGCATGATAGAGAGCGAAGGAGAGAGACAGAGTGAGTGTGTGTGTGTGTGTGTGTGTGTGTGTGTGTGTGTGTGTGTGTGTGTGTGTGTGTGTTTATATTTGTGTGGGGGGGGGGGAGACAGCATTAAGAAAAAAAATGTTTGAAAACGTGAGGGGCAGACAGAAGGAGTATGTGTGTGTATGAGTGTGTGTGTGTTGTGTGTGAGTTTGTTGGTATGTGTGTGGAGAACCACCTTTCACAAATTCAAAAACTTTTAGGCCCTACACGAAACGCTTTGTACAATACGGTGCAATTCTGTAAAAGTATTTCCAATACCAGAGGTGGTGTAAAAACGTAAACGAAGGCGTAGTTACTGAAACTCGTCAGAATGCTAAGGGCAACACGGAAAAGGTGGTGGATTACATAAACAAATGCGAATTCTGGCTGAAAAAGGAGACGTAAATGTGACATGACATGTACGGAATTCTGTGCTACAATCAAAGACGATGTGGAGTTGTGAAAAGATTGAAAAGCTGTCTAGTTTGGGAGCTGTAGGTAACATAATATGCAATCCCTATCATTTGTCAGATTTTGCAAGGTTGTATTTATTGTGGTGAAATCTGTGGTGTGAATGTATGTGTGTATTTGCTTTTTTAACGTTGACAACCTTTCTCAACAGCATGTGCCTGGAACAGGGCATAAATACATGCAGCTGAAGATTGTGCAAATACTCCTGGCTACAGAAATGGGAACAAGGAAAAGGCGACGCAATGCTAGTGGTATGTACTTTAGACCTTGTTGATGAAAGTCTGTGTAAGTGTCTCTATAGTATACAGTTTGAAGGGAACATACGGTGTATCTTCTGTGTCCTTTTGGAACTTTATGGTTAAGGAAAGAATTCAACTGTGAAATTAAGATGACTTACGTCTCTTATCAATATCCCTTTGAGAAAAGAAATTGTCATCGTATAAAAGGCACAACAAAATACAATATGAGTGAGTGAGTGAGTGAGTGAGTGAGTGAGTGAGTTAAGATTTTAAGTCACATCGGCAATATTTCAGCCATATCGTATAAACAATTAAATGTAAATTATAAAATTCTGTCAGCGAAGGACAGTAAAAATATTATATTATCACAGATATAAATATAAAAGTAGTTATTTAATCTCTTAAATATTTTAACTGTATATGACAATGCAACATAAAAATAGGCTATAGATTGCCAACAACTCAAGACAAAATCAAATGTGTTTGTATTGAAGATATATTTTGAAACATATTAACAGTGCCGTTGAATGTGCAATAAGTATTTATATATATTTCTGACAAGTTTACAGGATGTGTGGAGCGGATCTCATTGTTAATATAGATTCGAAAGTCACTCAACTGACTCTTGGTTTTATTTTGTGTTGATGATCATGTGAAACATTTTTAAGATATCTTTAAACACATTCCTGGAAGGTTGCAGAAAATGGCGTAGAAAACATTGAATTATCTCCCCTTCACCACTCGTTGTTTAAAATTGCTGTCCATACATCAGTAGTAACTTTCATATCCAACTGAGACAATAATAATGTCATACGTGTCACGCCATAATCAACTAAAGCTATTAATCATGTTAGTAACGTAACTAACAATTAGAAAATATATTATTGTATGCGTAGTATATCTATTCATTCTCTAAGCAATGGCACATACTATTTTTCTGTATTTTCTGCAGTCATGATGTAATTGCACAAACATATCTTAACATAACTGCAAAAAGAACACTAATCTATCTATCAAGTATATGAACTCGTATATGGGAATGCAAGTAGCAAACAATAAATTTCAATTTGACAAACCAGTTATGTAAAACTGAAGCGTTGTTCTAACACTTCAATCATAGTACCCACTGTTATCACTTATTGGAAAAGAGCTACACTATTCATTAAACAAAATGTATCACACTTTTGGTCATGAATACGACGTTCACCTGCAAACCGTAGACATTACGTATTAAATATATTAACAAGCGGAAGTGATTCTGTTGGCGGTTATCGTTGCTGTGCAATTGCTTCCTGGTGACCTGAAGTGCATGCTGATCATGCTCATGGCAGGTAGGTGTGTGTCTATGTTGCTGACAGTATATGAAGCCATTCTGTCACATTCATGATCATTATTAGTTGTTGGTTTTCTTAATGGTTCATTAGCTTTGGGTTTGTTTTCCTGTAAGGTTCTCTTGTGTTGACGTTTCATATTTATATCTATGTGCCCATATATAGCTGAACTAGAATATTGTGGAAGTTGTAAATGGAATCTAGCTAGATAGTGTATGAAATTCGAGATGAAGCTATGAAGAACCCTCGCCACTGGATATTCGTCATTACGTTTCTCGAAAAAGGTCAAAAACGTTCCACCATTAGTATCTATCTGCCTCAAGCATATCATTCACACAGTATTTATCGTAAGCTTCCTGATTCGCTGAACAATGAGCTTATCCAGTATAACAATCTGACTGACGTAAACACTCAGTTCTGCTACATTTCAGTCCCGGTGATGTGAGCAATGGAAAATAAGGGGTGGGGGTTGGGGGTGGGTGTTTGTGTGTTTCAATGAGGATTTCTCATTTTGCATAAAGGCGTACTGCTTAAACTCCATTGCTCCGTTGTGAAACACACGTCCATAAGTTAACTTAACGTTCCTCCTATGTTGGGGTATATCAAAAGTTTCACAGCAGATAGCGTTATTTGGCAGTTACATCACCATATGCGGACCGTATTCGTTTGTGTGTGTGTAGTCTAGATCTTACTGGATGTGTATGATGCATTCAGACATACTCCTTGATGGCTAAACAGTTATGTCCTTTCGCAGGATCTGGTGCAGGGAGAATGATGTTTGGAGGACTTATCCGAAATCTGGTTATGTCCCTACAACTATACATCGGTATGAAAGCATATTTTCATGTAAATGAGACATCTCTTGATACGAATGTTAGGGCACGCATACTGTGTATGGACAAACATTATTAGTTTTGCCCAATTCAAATATGCTGACATCTATGCTTCTACAATGAACTTAGTATTAGACAATGCGCATTTGAGAAAAACGACGGTCAAACATTGTAAATTCTAACTTATGATGTGGTAGTTTGTTTTCACATGTTTCACATTCTATATACATATTTTAACTTTTATCTTTGTTTCTTGACAGGAGTTTGTGAAATTTTCTGCACACGACATGCAAAGTCTTACCTCCCCATATTTACTCAACGCTCAACTCAGGTCCGGTTGTCGTGTGTGCGTGGATCCTGGAAAACTGTGTTCAACCTTTGAAACATAACTACAATGCAACGTTTTTCAATGTTACACACAGTCTACTCACTATCTACCTTGTCAACCAATCCGATGCTGGAAGATGACTTTTATGCAAACATGTTGCTGAAATCCAAGCTTCTATTGGGACACGGTTCCGTTCAAACACGCGGAAATTGTGATGCAAATTATAAATACATGCCACACCCTGGACAGTGATATTGCACAAAAGGCGAGGTGATGCAGTAATTTGAGGAATAAAAAATGCTATGACTAAAGTTCTGACAAACCAAGGACTTGAACCACGAAGAAAGGAATGTCTACAAGGTGCAACTCTGTACACGATGTATGGTACATTAATCAACTGGGCGACTCATGTCGACTGCTTTCGGTATCGTTTATGTCATTGATGGTGTCAGTTATCATTCGAGGTCTAAGTGTGTATATAAGGATACTCTAGTGAAACATTCCAAGGGCCATCATTCATCTTCCTTTTTTGTAAAAGTCGTATCTTTTGATATACGTCCAAGTTTCAAATATTGTGTTTTGGAGGTGATCATGGATTCTGCTTAATACTGTTAGTCAACACAGCGAAGGAAATAGATCAGTTTGTATTTCGAATGTGACTGTCACGTACATCATGACTCGGAAAAATTGTTAAACGCTTGTCCAACCGGAAGAGTGTAACTCCTATTCGCACCATAACATTTTGAGGTATCACAAAGGTCAGTGGTTGGTGAGTCCGTTTTACACCACTTTTAACGATATATCACGGCGATGGACATGGACTTGAAGAAATTAAACCACGCATTACGCAAAATTCTAAATTATCACAGTATATTTTACAGGCATATTTCAGGACTAGACAGAGTTTATCACACAATTGCAGAAACTTGTTTTACAAGTTACAGTTGTGGATGAGCACAGTCGCCAGAGCTATCTATTGGTATGCCGCTTCCCAACAGCAATCGTTATTCTCAACGTGAATCTGTGCAACTGCCTCTATAGTTCAACGAAAGTATGTCAACGAAAACAATACAAGAAATATTGTAAAATCCTTGACCAGTAACTGGCCACAGCGACATATCGATAAGAATCGCTCACCTGAAATGAACTTCTAACTTCACAAGGTATTCCCAGACCCCAACGACAGTCGATCTTGTCCTCATATTCATGCACACGACTCCCGCGGATCCTGTTGAAATAAACACACACACCAAAATCCCTAACCAACTTTCGTTTGCACATACTACATGATATGTGATTTTGGCTTGTTTAAAACTATTACATAAAACACATGCGATATGTCATACATGGCTAAGAACGATAGAACGAATTCATTTTCGATTGTAATAAACACTGTGCTGTTTCCATACATATTAACAGCAAATAGAGAGGCTTTGCATCGAATATGTTACAATGGCATTTGGACTGAAATGATTGAGAGGGTATTGATTATTCCATTATTGAAATATACACTGCAGGAATAAGATGGAAAATCGAAATTAATTTGATGGCTTTTATCATTCCTTCTTTTAAAGCTAAATATTCCTGATGACTGTTCACAGATAATGCTGATTGAACTATTAATTTGATGGCAATAAATAACTCGAATTCATTACTTTTGATGACATGTTATCTCATATGCACATATTCACAATCTTGTACAGGGAAATCATCAGATGAGAGTAAACAACTATATATTTGACCGTAAGTTGTCGTTCAAAACTACACCCGTTATCCGAGAAAATACTAAACAGTTGAGTTGAGTTGAGTTGAGCTTTACGTCACATCGGCATTTTTCCAGCCATATAGTGACGAGAACAAGTTTGCATTAGTAAACATTGTAAGTACATACTCGGAATGAGTTTTATTTCAAAGACATTTATTGATTACATTGTCATTCAAAATCAGAAAAAGTCATAGCATCAAATTTAAAGGCATGCGGATTGTTACATTTCATAGTTACAATTTATGGTTGTTACATTTCACAGTTACAATTTATGATACAGATCAACTTCCCTTAGGTAGTTCAGTATCAGATGGGAGCTCACGCGTGAGAACAGATCTTTTAGGTTTGTTGCATCATAATGTGAGTCCCTTGCAGGCGATAAGTCCACGCATTCAAGCAGAATATGCTTGACGGTGAATACCTCATCGCAAGAGACACACTTGGGGGGGTCCATCCCCATCCGTTTTCAGCAGATAGTCATGTGTAAATCGACTGTGGCCAATACGACATCGTCGTAAAATTACCTCATCGCGTCTTGACTGACAACCCAATTAGGTATAACCAATTGTTGGCTTCAATTCATGGAGTTTGTTTCTTCCTACTTGAGTGTCCCACCTTTTCGCATCAGGTCCCGAGTATAGCTTTTGATAGTGGGTTTGAAGTAACTGTACGGGATTAGCAGTGGAGATAGGGGCTTTTCGAGAGCTGCTTTTGCTGCAGCATCGGCCTTAGTGTTACCTTCTATGCCGACGTGACTCGGCAACCAGCAGAGGATGATGTCATATTGGCCAGTAGAAAGGTCGTTGTACAGTTCTAATATGTCGGATGATTGGGTGACTTGAAGTCACGTTTAGAAGTGCTTGAAGGCAGGATAATGAATCTGTAAATACGATGAAGTTTTTGGACTGTTTTTGCTCTTGAAATGTAGGTCAAAGCTGAGAAGATAGCTTTGGCTTCAGCGGTGAAAATGGATCTGTTGTCGGGGATCCTAGAGGAGACAGTCTTAGCTCCAATGACTGTAGCGCTGGCAACTTGGCCATCGTCCCTGGATCCGTCTGTGAAAATAGATCTGTGAGTGTTATATTTCGAACGTAACTGGTTGTATTCCTGTTGGAACACCAAGGGATTTGTTTCAGACGTTTTGAGTTTGGTGAGGGTAAGATCGACCTGTGGTTTCACCATTTGCCATGGTGGAGAGGACAGAAGTCGGTATGGTGCAATGATGTCGAGATCAATTTTAGCTGCAGTTATGTTTGGTTTGATCCTGATTCCAAGTGGTGGAACCAGGCTTGGCAGTTTAGGAAATAAGTTTTCATAGAGCGGGTTGAAAACACAATTGTATGCTGGATTGGGCTCATTTGAACGTAATTTAGTGATACACTGCAGTGAGAGTTTAATGCGGCGTTGTTCAAGGGAAGGTTCATTGGCCTCCGCATATAGACTGTCTACCGGAGAGGTCCAAATACTAAACATGTTGCATTAATGAGAGTGGTTATTTATATATAATGTAAAACAAATACTACAATTTCGTTTTCGGACTATGTCATCATGCCAGTGCTTAAGTAATTTGCACTTTCAGCGGATACATCTGGCGTATTGGACGACAAATTTAAGAAATGATTGTGCTGTTTTGAATCTCCAAATTTAAAAGGACAATGATCCTATCTTTTCCGTGGTATAGTTGCGTTATGGAGGACAGTAAACGTGCAGAGGTTGATCCATTGTTTCGTAAAGGGTGGAGAGAGGGGAAACGCGAACATTGAACCACAAACGCATGGTACATTCAATAGTTTTGCATATGGACACCAATTGTAGCCTTCGTCGGAATCAACTCGGTACATATACTCCTATATGTAATACACCTATATATACTTCTAGAACACAGAAAGAAATAACATATAATGGTAACACACACTCACACACACAAACGCACGCGCGCGCGAAACGTTACCAAATTCCTGTACATTTGTAGTATCATGTCGTATCTCTCAAACAGTTCTGCAAATATAAGAAACAAATAGCTTTTGAAGCACATTCAAGGCAGTAAGAAGGTAACGATATACTTTATGTTAAAAGCGAGTGTTTGACATTGTTTTGACGAATCCCTCTTTATCTGGAATGAAATCGTTCACATTATAAATAGTTCAGCAACAGTGAGTATTGACTCTGAAACAGGTAATGAATCCAGTTAATCGATCGTATGTTAATAAATCCCCCTCTTCGGGTACGGTGATAGGCGATCAACGAGCCTATCCAATCGATTCAAGAAGTCGCCCCTTGATTACAAAATAGGGTTCTGTGCACCTAGTCCAAACTAGGACTTCCATTGGTCTTCAATTTGTAACAGAAAACCCATTTCAGTGATCATATTAAAATGTTAGTTTGTATCCTAAACTGATAACATGTGATATGTATTTACACGTATGTACGTCTGCAAACAACTGGAACCATATGAAGCGGTAATGTTCACCAGAATGCATAACATGTTTTGCTATCACAATTAAATAACAACGCTTCTCTCTGTACTCTCCACCTGAGAAGATGGTGTTTTTCAACCTTTTACTATATCCATAACCTCTGCAAACCATACCTCCCTGTACTCGTGAAGCGTGAAGTTACGTCTTGAATGAATGGCTGCACATGAGGCCCAATGATCTCACCCCTGTATCGCAGACCTGTCAGATTGCCAGACTGGCATGAGATGTGATGTTCCCCCATACCGTAACGCTGATACCCCAAACTGTCGACGTTAAACAACGTAAGCGCGAGCATACCGTTCACCTCGTCGTCTGTACACCCTTGCCCTGCCATCTGAGCTGTCCAGATGAAATCTCGACTGGTCAGTGAAGAACACACCATCCCAGTATTGTTACACGTACCGTAGATGATGTCTGCACAGGGCAAGACGTGCTATCGGTGACGTTGGAACGTATGGACGTATTGAAGGCCGTATTGAATGCCGTCGGGTTCGGATGTTGTGCTTTCTCAGTCTGTTCCGTACAGCCCTGGAACTGTTTGGACGTAGACCAGGAATGGTCCGAGCGGTCAAACTAGCAGTTTCAAATCGATGCCCTAGATGGGTCAGTCGAATGTGGTTGTCTTGCTGACGTGACGTCACGCGTGGACGGCCGGTCCGCCAAATCTCTCGAGTTCCCTGTATGCTGAACACGTCTCCACGAAGATGAGATCGTGTTTCGATGGACATCAAAATGTCTGGCCACTTCATTTTGGTCCATTCCTGTCTCTAGCATACCAACGGCGGGGTGACGCTGAATTTCTGTAAGCCGTGTTCTGTCAGGTTTGAAATTAACGTGTTTTCCACAACATTCAGAACCTAGAGAATAATCTTCATTGATAATAACTCTTCAATTTTTAATATCAGATGCGTGAACCTCGTTTGCCAAGAAGTTCACTGTGAACAAAGTGCACGTGCCACGCGCGATACGTGACATCAAATTTCATGCAAAGTACTTTTCTACGTGTTTATTTGGGGCCTTTTTTTATAACTATGTTATGCAGAGTTACTTTTTTTCCTTTAGTATATATGTTTGTTCCCCTTGGGAATGCCATTGAATGCACATGTTACAGCTTTAGATAATTCGTAAGATCCATCCTTGGCGACAAACGTGATGTGTTTTCAGCGTTAGTGACGACATCTCCACCAAAGGCATAACCTCCATTACAACTACCTTGCGGGATCCACTAGAACCCGATGGTGGCCTCCACGGTAGCATAATCAGCACTTCTGGGTTCCGCCACAGTTATGTACGGAGGAGAACAAGGCTTAACCGACGAGCGTTGTCTTATTCGATTTACCTTTCTTTTGACGACAAAAACGATGATGATGGCGACGACGACGATAATAACGAGGCTGACAACTACAGCAGCAATAATGATTGAGTTGAGGCTGTGGCTCAGGGCGTTTTAAGTTATAGTTTATGTATACGCCGTAAATTAGATCCCAAAGTAACATGAAATGTGCACTTGGAGAAGGCTTATATCACGAATCTATGACTGTTAAAAGCCACAATAAATTATTATCAATCCCACGATTGCAATACTCTGGAATGCGTACGAGGTATAAATAAATGTTTACTCAGCTGCAACCAGGCCGTCATATGAAACATTTGGGACACGCAACCGTGTTATAGGCATATAGTGGATCGAAGGAAGACAAGAGATTGTGATGAGAGCAAAGTATTAAAATATGCAGACTCTGCAGTTACGTCCTGAAAATACATTTTAGAACTGACATACGCATACGCACTGAAACGACAGCGTTGTTCCCTAATGTAGCTGGGATATGTTGATTCGGATATCTGTGATACTCATACACAATGAATACATTCACAACATGTCAATACACTTGAACAATAGTGTTTATGGAAACAGCGAAATAAACATGGACTATATGTATAGTTTATTGTATCTAGCTTTACAGATGTCCTGGTCGGTGTGTAACTGGCGTATTGATGACATTCAGTAGGAGGTTGTATCGATAGTTCCAGTCGATTATTCAAGCATGGTACATTCAGTACAGATTCAAGGCATAATGTAAGGAAGTACACTTCCGAAGGAATACATTTACCAATTAACAAACCAAACAGTAAAGTGTGTTCAGTCCGCAACCATTACTGTGTTTTGCAAGGGTTATAGATATACACATATGTTTGTGGTTTTAGTATCACACATTAAAGAAGGGTAAATGACTCACCTGTGATGGTGTAACCGAACTCAATAACAGTGAGATTCCAGTGCTCGTCTTAGCAGTTGAATACCAGCCTTACACCTATGTAAAGGTTTGTGTTTCGGTCACTTTAAAGGTTTAAAGGTTACTGAGACCGAGACGTTCAGTAATTGTGTGACATCCCGAGTCTGAGGTGTGAAGTTTGAATCTACAAAACAATTAGATTATCACAGATATAAATTAGTAATTAATTCTAACTCATCTTAACTATACATGACAATACAATATAAGAACAGGCTATAGATTGCCAACATCTGACGGTAGATCACCATACTAGGACCATGGAGACTTACAGTTCATTTGCTTCCTGCATGGATCCTAGCTGGATTTACACCATCACTTCAGACAATCTAGACATAAATTAAAATAACATACATACTACGGTTGAAAATAGTAGTATGTTTAAATTTACTTCAATTGTTTTGGGACTTAAGTACCCTCTCAGGAGGACAACGTTACACCGCAGATCCGGGTTCGATTCCTCACATATAGGTACAATGTATGAAGCCCATTTCTGGTGTCCCGCGCCGTGATATTGCTGCAATATTCCTGAAAACGCCGTAAGGCCATGCTCATTCAACTCACTACTTCAAAAGATATCAAAATGCGGCACTTGTAACCGTGATGGTCGCTCGGTGTAACATGTTTATACAAGGACTGGTCGGCTCGGAGTCAGCATATTGTGTTTGAGAGGGGTATGCAAGTTCAACTGCGGAATGCTATCTAGATGGCCAGCGCTTTAAAATACTGGATCGGTTTAATCTTCAGCATGCTTGTTGAAGGAAGTGAAAACGAGATGGTGTGCTCAGACTTACTGCATGTCTTTCTTTCCAAACTGCATAGACAGTGGCTGATGCCATCAGTCGCTGGTTTAATTCGCATCAGATATTTACAAACGGTGTGACTTAAACTCTTAACTCACTCACTCACTCTATATTTACACTCGGCCGAAACATTGCCAACCTTGGGAATAAGACCGGCGTTCTGGCTTAAATTTCCTTCTTTTGATTGGGGGCGGTGGGGTAGCCTTGTACTTAAAGCGCTTGCTCTCGTCACACCGAAGGCCCGGATTCGAATTCCCACATGGGTACAATGTGTGAAGCCCATTTCTGGTGTCCTCAAACGTGATATTGTTGGAATATTGCCAAAAGCGTCGCACAACTAAACTCACTCACTCATTCACTTCTTTTGATTCTGCTAGTTCGAGTTATAATTCAGATGCAAAAGAAGACAAATCACAAATATATCTAAAACTCACTCCCTGACAGAGTTAAATGTTTTTGCCAAATGCCTGGTATAAGAGGATGCAAGTGTTTTATCAGACTACGAAACATTGAACCTATGGGCCAATTCTTTCCCGTACGACGTTACAGGGAGTCGCAGATGGCACATTTCTCATCATATTTGCTCTGAAAGCGGCCAAACAGTGTTCGCTGTACACACCACCACCAAACGTCAGTAGTCTTTTCCTATTTGAATTATATGATAATGCTCAAGTTTTACTTATTATTTTAACAGTCTAAGACTATGTTTAATGTTTCAGAGACACCCACATGCAGCATCACCAGTAAGGAGGACACTGATGTACTTGTCCAGTATCAGGACCTGGCCCTTACAGTGGACGTACGAGACTACTACTGCTCCACCGCCAACAACGTCTCCCTCCAGACCGGGGATGTGACAACCCTGCTGATGGAAGCTGACTCTGTACCAAATGTCTCTGACAACACTTCATCAGTAACATTAAATGTGACGGACTCCCATCTGGGTACAGTAGGGCTGGCGTTTACATGCTACAACAGTCAGCGGGATCTTTCGTGTGGCGGTGTGAATAAACTCGGTTAGTGTTTCGGTATCCCAATGAAGCAAGCATATTACCGTTGGTGTTGATAGAAGTAAAATACCACACATTTGTTTTATTACACATTGGATGGCAAGCATATAGTTCGGAAAATGGCAGGACAATTTCCACATGCCTCGTCAACCCAGAAGGCTTCAGTGGTTATACTTAACACAGACGATGAGACCTAATAGGATGATATAACGTGTGAACGTCAAAAATAGTATTTTGCTGATGATGTAAGCAGTTCATATCTATGCTTTCTTTTCATAAATTGGCTTACTCATGGCTGTTATCACCCAGGAGGTGCTGCGATATTTACATCCTCGAAACAACATCTTCGCAACAATATGTCTTCAATAATACTGTTTTCGTCTCTCCATGAAGTCCTTTGTTTTAACAGCTCCAAGGACACCAACATGCGACATCACCAGTGACAAGGACACAGAGACGCTTACCCTACAAGAGGAAGTGACACTGACCGTGAACATTACTGCGTATTACGACATACGAGGCTCCTACTGTTCTGCCGAATCAAACTTCACACTGCAGACCGGGGATGTCAAACAAATTCTAAATGTTGGTGATCAAGGTCTTCAACCAGTAACCTTTAATGTGACCAAAACACACCTGGGTGGTGTAAGGCTGGTATTCAACTGTCAAGACGACCACCGGAATCTCAGCTGCGATGGTGTAACCGAACTCAATAACAGTGAGTCATTTGTCGTTCTTGAGTGAGATATCCTAAAACCACAAACACATGATGTGTATAACTATGCCTCCTGCTAAGACACAATAATGGTTATATGTCCTGAGATCCTGTCATGTGCTGATAACAGTTCGCTATTTGGTTTGTTCTTAATTGTTAAATGTGTTCCATCTTAAGTGTACTCTTACATAATATCCTGAATCGAAGTGCCAAATTTGCCACTCATGAATAATCAACTGTAACTATCGATACAACAACCCCTTCTGAAAATGTCATTCCATACGCCAATGGTACATCGATCAAGATATTGGTAAAGCCCTAAAACAAATACATAGTCCATTTATAGTTCGTCGTTCCTATATACACTATTGTGCAGGTGTATTGAGTCATTTTGGCGTATTGTGAGTGAGTGAGTGAGTGGGTTTAGCTTTACTCCGCATGTAGCAATATCCCAGCCATGTCATTGCGGATGACACCAGAGATTTACTGATCGTGCCCATTGTGTATGATAAACATGACTGTATGGTATTTTAGAGTAGTATATATCATTCACATGCGCAGGTAAATATTACGTTTATGTGAATGATATAAACCATTCTTCAATACCATACTGTTATTTTATTCATTCACATATCAAAAGTATTTTAGGCTCAAAACTGTTTGATAGCCCCTCGTATTGTGAATGTATTCACTGAGTAACACAAAAATCCGACTCAACATATCCCCTCAACACTGGGAACATCGCTGTCTGTTTCAGTGTGGATGTGTATATTTGTTCTCAAGTGTATTTCCAGGTCGTGACTGTAATCAAAACAATTTAGTTTCAAATTTAATATCAGAAGTTACCCATTTACGAAACAACTGCATGTTTTATTACTGTGCAGTTATCACAATATCCTGTCTTCTTTCCATCCACTATACGCCTTTAAGGCGGCTGCGTGTCCCAATTCCTGCATATGCGGCGGGTTACGGTCGGGTGGCGGCTGGGTGGCAGTTATTTATACTTCGTAAACATTCACGTGTGTAGCAATCGTCGTATTGATCATATTGTACTATTGCATTTAACAACCATTATAAGCCTTCTCCAGGTGCATGCTGCTAAGGCAGCAATAAACAAATCTGTAACACCACTTCTTATTCCATACTCTGATTATAAAGCTATCATCAGATCGTATATCTGATCATATGTCTGAAACATTGCCGATGTGACGCTAAATATTGCTCACTCACTCACTCACTCTCCAGATGCACATTTCATCTTACCTTGGGATGTAATTTAATGCATATATCTAACTATAGCTCGAAACTCCCCTATGTTACAGAAATGAAAGCACGTGATGAAGTAGCCACATCCTCAATTCCAATCATCATTACTGCTGTCGTTGTCAGCCTCGTTTCAATCGTCATCATCGTTTTTGTCGTCAAAAGAAAGGTAAATCGAATAAAACAACGCTCGTCAGTTAAGTCTTGTTCTCCTCCGTGCATAACTGTGGGGTAACCCGTCAGTGCTGCATATGCTACCGTGGAGGTGAATAACTCCATACCACCAGCATCGGGTCCAGGTGGATACCGCAAGGTAGTTGTGATCGATGCAGAAGGCTATGCCTGTGCCGGAGACGTCGTCACTAACGCCGAAAACATATCTCCTTCGCCGCCAAGTGATGAATCTGACGAAGAATCTGCAGCATCCGCAGGCATGCCTAAGAAGGAGATAGCTGTTATTGTACAAAAGATTGTCCCCCAAGATGATCAGACATGTATTAATGAACTGTATACCTCTGTAAAAAATCCGAGGGATACGACACAATGTTCCAGAAACATTTTTTAAAATGTTTTATTCATGTGATTTTGTATGGTTCCAGAAATGTTTTGGAAACATTTTCAAAAACGTTTAACTATAAGGTTTTTAAAATGTTTTCCTGAAATGTTTTTTCGAGATGTTTTGGAAATGTTTTAAAAAATGTTTTATTCATGTGATTTTGTATGGTTCCAGAAATGTTTTAGAAACATTTTCAAAAACGTTTAACTATAAGGTTTTTAAAATGTTTTCCTGAAATGTTTTTTCGAGATGTTTTGGAAATGTTGAAAAAAAATGTTTTATTCACGTGATTTTGTATGGTTCCAGAAACGTTTCAGCAATGTTTTCTCCAACATTTAGTGATTATATTCCATAAAGGTTTTCTGAAAACGTTTTATAGATGTGATTTTGTATGGTTCTGGAAACGTTTTAATAACATTTCCTTTGAACATATAGTTTTAACTTTTCAAACATATAGAATAGCCCTGATAACAATTAGGTGGTGTTTTGTTTAAAACGTAAACCACTGGAACAAAACGTAGAACACTAACAGTTAACAATGTACAGAATATGTCTGTGGCAAATAGTTACACATATACATAGGGGCGTGTCTCACTTAGAAACAGCGTTAGAAAGACATATAGATGTCTAGATTCAACCCTTGTACTATATAATAGGGTTGGGTCTATACACCTATATGTCTTTCTAATGCTGTTTATAAGCGACACATGTCCCTATGGACATATATAGTTAATCTTTACAAGGACACCAAAACAGATAAAAGAATGGCAGACTTGTAATCAACAATTTTATTAATAATTCTGGAAACGTGTACACTTTTTCAGTTTGTTTCATTATCTTCTTCTTTGCTTTTGCAGTCATCCATATTTCTGAAATATAGAAAACTTTCAATAATCTTAAGCAGGTACTTGAAATGTGATATTTACCCAAACCAAGTGACACTAACCAGGAGACTAAGTTTTCTACCACGTTTGTACAGACACGTGTTTGGTGGACATGAACACACTATTGGAATGTAATGATTGATATGATAATATCCAGAATCATGCTGAATACCAAAGATGTAGCAAGCACAGAATATCACTTACTGGTCAAAGGCTGGGTACAAGTACAAATCAAATCTTGCAATAAAAAGCCCCATAGACAATGGTATTTAACAGCTGTACTTACATAATTCACAGCTCCTGGATTATTTGATGTGTTCCTCCATAAATCCATCATGTGTAACAGTGTTTTGTATATCCTGGAATGCTTGTCTCATATTCGCCCTTGCTGCAATGAAAATAACAATGTTCCACATCATCACAAGTTATAAATTGAACCGTTTTCCATAAAGCATATAAAGTAGATCAAGTTAGTCTAAAGCTGAAACATACTATGTAATTGCCTCAAGTTTTTGGTGGGTGCCCATTTACAACAAACTTGGAATACTGGCGAGCGTTTCTAGCCCAGAATCCAAACTGGAATTGATTTATTACACATCTTTTGTAACTAGCTACATGATTCAAGCCTTACACGATTTCGTTGCGAGCACTGTAACCAGATTCTCCAGTTTTCGATCACGATGTTTTCGGTTTCTCATATTCGCCCTTGCTGCAATGAAAATAACAATGTTCCACATTATCACAAGTTATAAATTGAACCGTTTTCCATAAAGCATATAAAGTAGATCAAGAACAAGAGAGGATATTTCGCCAGGGCAGCGAAAGCAGTCACACTTGCTTTTCGCAAGTCTTCGCGCAACTTGTCTGACGACAAGTGGTGACGCTTCAAGACAAATGAATCGTTTCGAGGATCGACTTCACAGCCATGATAGTGACACATCCTCAAGTGGCGGACTACCTTTGTCACCTAGACAAAGGAAGCGGGTAAAAGGGTCAACACCCTCAACATACCTAGCGGCATTGAGCTCAGTTATCGCCATGAGGACGAGTGCAACTGACAAAAGTACTTACTACGCCCTTTTAATTGGAGGACCAACATCAGAGATGTGAAACCATTATAGAGAACATCATTCGAGTTCTTGACGCAGAAGCCGCTGTTCCTGATAACCATAGTAACAGCAGCAAGGATGTCGGAAATACATGCTCTGAACTTCGAGGGAACACGATCTGATGAAAATCAAAACATCCTGCATTTGGGACTGAGATGGACTTCATAGCAAAGAATCAACTGCCAGGTCATCCAGACAGACAGTTCCACGTCCCAACACTATCATCAGTCCTTGGACCACAGGATACGCAGGTCCTATCCTTGTACCCAGTGAGAGCATTGAAAGTCTACCAACCAAGATCCAAGTCCAGGTGACGGAAATTCAAGTGTCTTTTCGTCTCGATATGGACAGCGACATAGACGGAGGTCTGCCGCACTAAGATATCAAGCTGGATCAGAACTGTCATACTACGGGCCTACAAAGCAGCAGGACTTGATCCTCCAAGAGTCTCCAACCCACATGAAGTTAGAGCTCTGGCGTCAACGCTCGCTCTACATGGGAATCGCTCTATCAGAACGATAATGGAGGGCTGCTTCTGGACATGGGACAGGATGTTTGCCAACCACTACCTGAAGGACATCGCCACTGAGGACGGCTCTGGCATTCACCATTTCGGCCCACTTGTAGCACAACAATTGACAGTCCCACAAAGGCGCTGGAACGGAGTCTCGCCCTTTTATCACATGACTTACAAAGCCTACTCTCAGCAGAGTTTTGCTTAAGACTATATGCACGTCTAGGACAGACTAGCATAAGTAATATGACCCAGTACTTGTAAGGTTACTTGTACAGGAATGGGTCGCTTCTCCACTTGGTGCTTGCATCAAGAGATGGAGTCGCAAAGTCCACATAAAATGTTAACAGAAGAAAGGACCAAAAGTTAACTATTGTAGTCCCCCATCTAAAGGCAGCTGGAAGGACAGGGTCGCAGCAGCAGCAGAGATTAGCAGTTAAATACAGTGCCAACACGAAGTTCCCATAGGGGGGTATAGAGACGTAAATCACTACATGAAATCCAAAGTAACTTGCCCACCGCCTTTTCAGTCGGATTCTACAAGCAAAAGAGCATGAGTCAGGATAAGGAAAAATATGTAATTTTCTGAATAAAATTGATATTTTATACTTATCCTGACTTATGAGGTAAGCCCACCCAGCCTCCCCACTAGACACTTTGGATTTCCCTGCAAATTCAAGTGTCGGGCTCATAATCAGGAGAGAGTGAAGCATGTGGGGACGGTGGCGCCACAGTTTCCCGCCTAAACAGCTGGAGAGATAACTCTTGGGATGAGTGATTTTACGTCTGTTCTTTATTGAAGGGAGCTTCAATAGGAGATACAAGTATTCCACTAACGTTCGCAAGAGGAAGGAGACAAGCATTAAGCATGAGTCAGGATAAGTATAAAATATCAATTTTATTCAGAAAATTACATATTTCTGAACTATAATGACTCACAACAACAATTGATGATGTTTTCACAAAAATGCATTGAAATGTTCAGAAATGATAAATAAAAGTATTATCTTGAAACTTTACCTGATAAATGGCTCATTTTTCTAAAAACTTGTTACCTCTTGGAATCTATGACTTCTAAATATATGACTTGTAACAACAAGTAAGACCTGCATGGTTGTGTTGCAATTACCTTTCTGAAAGTGATGCTAACAGCTGAGGTGCAACAAAATGCCTGTAGAAGTATTCAAGTTTATGAACCATTTGGCTGAAATATTCTCTGTTGAAAGGTACAGTGACTACATGGATACCACGAGTGGTGAAAATTATAAGGTCACACTGTTGAAGTTCATAAATACCAAGCTGGCCTTGAATTTGGGCATAATATTCTGATTGCTCTGATAAGTGCCATACACCAGCAGTCAGTACACAGCCCTTTTCCTTGGCAGCATCTTTGGGTGATTTCAGTCTCAAGGAATGGGGGCACTTGATCTCAAGCAATTTGGGTGCATGCTTCTCCTTGCAGGTGCAGTTGACAATACCATGTGTGGAACATCCAAGATATGGCTTATGAGAACAAAACATAAGACCAGGAACAGTTACTTTAAGATGACAATGTTTTTTTCTCTCCACTCTGGCATACATTGACCTTGCAACACTTTCTTTCTTCCTACCCCACTCAAGGGGACGCAGACCCTCTGGGGGTGGTGGAGCGATGCCCATTACACAATCAATTGCTGCTGTAAGATCTGTGGTAGGATTAGTGAGAAATGTGTTAGTTCTTGACAGGATGCGTTGGAATGTGGAAACAGTAATGACACCATTTCTCATTTCATGCCATGTTGGGTTGTCATGCTGACCTGGGCCCAATTGCACAGAGCAATCTTAGTTACAATCAATCATAGGCCCCTACAATCAACTTTACAATCGCCATACAATTGCCCTAATCCACTTGCACAAAGCCGATCTTAGAGCGATTGTAAGACCGCGTGGATTTAAGATCGCGATCTTAGCTAAGACTGAACTCTTCAGCGGTGGAGGTAAGAAAACACATGAGTCATGCGTCATTGGCTACGATGTAGAATTACCTCCCTTGTCGTATCGGCAGACGACACATTGTTGCAACTTGTCGAAATGTCAACAGAGAAGGGGGTGCGCCGCAGTAATTTTACTGAACAAGAGCTATCCGTGTTGACGGATGAAGTTACACGCAGTAATGATGTTTTGTTCGCCCCATTCTCCCCAATAGTGACGAGTAAGCGAAAGGCGGACATGTGGGAAAACATAGCCGACAAGTAAGTCCAATAGTAAGAACAATCTACATTTGTAAATCAACTACTAAATGCATCGATTATATATACAAATAGGAACTAGAACATTTCTGTATACCATTTAGTAGATTGATCGTATTTCTTTTGTATAGTAGGATATGTTTTTCCTGAAAGCTGGCATTCATCTTTAATTGAAGAGCCTAACACAGTATTCGTTCTCACCACATTGCCGCGTCTCCACAGCTATGTTTACGTTTTTAAAGGGTCACTGCTGTCAGCTCGACAAGGCGTAGTGGCGCACATGTTAGGAAGAAGTGGAACGAACTGAAGTAAGTTAGAATGAGATCTGTATAATGTAAGATTTATACAGGAGTGTACTTTTGTTGGTCCCTGCATGAGATAATACATGTATGTGGGATAAATAATAATAAAAATGACAATTTATGTAGCACTAAATCCAGCCACTAAGTGGGTGCTCCAAGATCCAGACATTAATATTGTAATTTTTGCCTGAGAAACATGATGTCATAAAATGTTGTTTAATCCATGCTTCCTTCAAAATACATAGGTTTGAGTTTTATGTTGATGTAAATACATGTGTATTTGTACTTTACATGATAGTGTCAAGTTCATTTTATATGCAGATGCCAAATAAGAAAAAAGGCACAAACAACAAAGAGGGAACTGGTGAAAACAGGAGGAGGCCCTGCTCCAACTCCTCTCTCAGATTTGGAGTCTAAGGTACATGCACAACTGTGTATACATGTGTATGATCCAAGCAGAGTGTATTAGAATTGAAGCATTTTCCAGTATTAATATAATCACAACAGTGCAAATATTTCAAAGCAAGAAAAATGCTGCTGGTGATAATAATATCATGTGTTTTAAGCTTCATATCTCAATTACAAATAAAAAAAAATAACCTTGGGTCATGAATCCTGATATATTTTCAGATACATTTGTATGTCACATTACCTTTAAATCTTATTTTAGGTTATCTGCTTGATACCTGCCTGCCAAATAGATGGCATTCCTGGGCCCACTTGCACAGAACGATCTTAGCGCTACAATTATTGTAAATCCTTAAGATCACGATCTTAGGCTTCGGCT
Organism: Haliotis rubra; assembly: GCF_003918875.1. Lineage (NCBI taxonomy): Eukaryota > Metazoa > Mollusca > Gastropoda > Lepetellida > Haliotidae > Haliotis > Haliotis rubra. The sequence continues at coordinate 478,802 of NW_025767283.1, read as the reverse complement.
ACAATCGCCATCCACTTGCACAAAGCAATTGTAGGCTAAGATCATTGTAAGTTACAATCGAAACCTACAATTGCTCCGGACCAATTGTAGAGGTCTTACAATCGACCAAGATGGCGAGTACAGTTCTATTTTGTAAAGAATACGACAGATTTTTAAGGAGAGAACGGGTTTTCAGAGACAGAACTAATCAGCTCGACATTCTGAGTGACGAGATACTGTATGCTCGATACAGAATGCCTCGTTTGTCGCTGTTCCAGTTACTACACAAAGTACGTCCATTAATCGAGCACCCCACAAAAAGATCACATGCCCTCACCCCAGAGACACAGTTTCTTTTAACAATGCGCTTTTTAAGTAAGGGTGGCTTTTTGCTCGAAATGGGCGATCTCCACGGAGTACACCAGTCCAGTGTATCGAGGTGTTTGCATAGAACAGTGTCTGCAATGAGCCGTATGCTCGACAACATAAACTTTCCTGATCCAGCGTCCTTTCGGCACATTATGTCCGATTTCCACAAAATCGCTGATATGCCCCGAGTGATTGGTGCCATTGATGGCACACTTAAACCTATCAAAAGACCAAGCGGTGACGATGAATCGGCGTACGTGTGCAGGAAGGGGTTCCACGCCATCAATGTACAAGCCGTTTGTGATTCAAGCCTTAGGTAAGAACACATTATTATTGAAACAAAATGACGACAAATACGTCTTTTGCTTGCACTTGTTATCAAATGATACCACTAAAGCGTATGTGCATAAAAATGGGCCATCATGCTTACTTTATTAGGGTGTATTGCACAGCTGATCAGTGTTTACCTTGGGATTGACCAATCACAGGTCAGGGGCCTTCAATGGGTTACAAGAAGAGGCACAATTGGGGATGAATAAGGTTTCAGCGTACCAAGATTTTGATGAATAAAGTTACTAAAGTCATTTCTTATGTCTATGACATGACTATAGTGATTTCTCTGGAAAATAACAAAACGTCACAACTCGATTGGTCGAACAATATAAGTTTTATGCTGCATTTTGGTAATTAAAAACATCACACCAGGAGTCTGTAATGAATTTATTTTGTTTATTTTGAGATACAGTAATCTCATTACAATATGTTTGAATTGAATATAACAAGATGAATAGGTAAACATATTTGCAATCAATTGTAAAATACTATTATAGATACACACATACATTTGTATGTCACATTTCCTTTAAATCTTATTTTAGGTTATCTGCTTGATACCTGCCTGCCAAATAGATGGCATTCCTGGTGGAGTTGAAAGTGGTTTGTGTGCCAGTAAGTGCAAAACATGTTATTCTCATTTGAAAGTACAAATTGATATTTACATAAAATGGGTACTGGCAATATCAGAATCAAATAAGATACATATAATGAAAGTTGTGAAGTTTTACTATGTACTCTTTGTGAAGAACATGTTCAACTTTTATTCAGATGAGATGTGCTTCGACACACAAGATCTTGATGTAAGCATGGCAAGCGAGCTTGAAAGTTCAAGATCAATTACAGCTTTGCCCACAGGTGAATATGTTCAGTGGTATACATTGACATTGTTCAATAATAACATGTAAGTGATAGTTGAATTAATCAAATATCAGTTATTGATTCATATTAATGTACAAAAAGTAGTCAATTACTGGTGATCAAAGTTACTTATGTCTAAACAAACTTGCAAAGTTGGAAAGAAAAGAAATTCAGTTCATACACATTTCAAAACAATTTGTATATAAAGTGTACCTTACAGAATACTTAATGATATAATGATTGTCTCTTCATTTTCTAGAAGACACGCAGAAGTCTGCTATCAAAAAACCTACCAGTACTACACGTAAGCATATGTCAAATATGTTAATGGTACATTTCTCATAATATTGTATCAATTATTTTATGAATAATTTAATTGTAGTATTCATTGTAAACAATATTAAAGGATAATGTGCTGCATTGGATGTATTATGCTTACATGTAATTAACTGGACTGTTACTTTCCTGTACTTAATAGTGACCAAGTTCAAATCTCCAAAGCTACAAACAGTAGTCGAGCTGGAGAGGGAGAAGCTGGAGGTGCTGCATCAAATCCAACGTGATGGAAGTGATAGGCTAGACATTGAGAGGAAAAGATTGGCTGTTGAGGAGAGAAGACAGGCTGTCGAAGAAAAGAGACTGGCTCTCGATGAGGAAATTTTGAGTTTGCTAAGAAGTAAATCTATAAGTTCTCCTTTCAGCCTGTCCCCCATGATAAAATTCACATAGATTGCACTTGTATTAAATATAATTTATGACATTTTCATTCATAGGGAATTGCTAACTGTATCTTTTAAGAAATAACATCATAATCAAGTGGTTTTAGATGATTTGGACACAGTCAAATTCACTGTCATGTATACAATGAAAATTTAGAAACATGAATTATTGAATGTAGGATTTAGGAAAATGTATTCTGAATTAATTCCTTCCTCATCCTGTGGCCATCATTCAGAGGTCCCTGATAAACATAGTCAATTTCTGGGGCACTTTCCTCTTCAAGAGCAGGGGGATTGTCCAGCCTTGAATCTATGCAGAAATTATGCAGCTTAAATGCTAACATAATAATCTGGGCACATTTTGTGGGGGTAAATTGAAGGCACCCTGATGACTTGTGTAAGCATCTGAAAATAATTCATGTATGGTAATTAATGCATTACTTTCTAACTATTGAATTCAGATATTAAAAGACATTACAAAGAAGGGGATTTTTAGTATTTATATTAACCATACATTAATTTTTTATGTTGTCTTAGTAATAACATATAATTTTAATTGTCTCTTCATGTATCATATGAGGTAGCTTAATGAGTCTCAAAGTCTCATTGTTTGAAAGACATCGAAACATCTAGATTTACTAAATCTTTTCAGACAAGCTTAGGAATTTTTTATATTTGTTTCCCAAAATTCCTCACCTGAACCTTGATTTCAGAACACCAAATGCCCTTTCAATGGTGTTTCTAGTCTTCATGTGGGCTCCATTATATCTTTCTTCTGGCCTTGTCTGAGGATTACCTATTGGTGTTAGGAGCCAGGGCCTGCATGCATATCTACATAAAGATAAGATACAGTCAATATATTTTTCATTTAGGTATTAATGTCTTTTTGAAATCTGTTTCATATGTGCAGTTACTTAGTGAAATAAGTAACCTTCTTGTGACTTCTAGGCTTGACACTGATGTGACATGTGTATTTGGTGGTTGTGGCATTCGTAAATATTTATAATTTTAAATAATAAAAATTAAACAAACCCTGAATCTCCCAAAAGCCATCCATCTGGAGGAGAGGACTCGAACGACTGTCCCAACAGGCTGTTGCTAAGGATCATTGAGTCATGACTCGCCCCAGGCCACCTTGCAACAACATTGCTGAACCTGAAGGAAATAATGGAGGATGTACTTAGTTTTATGAACATCACTAATAACATTACTATAAGTATACACTGCTTAACATAATTATATCTCACTCAATGCTAAGAAAATGAAGAAAATGAAGAGACAATCATTATATCATTAAGTATTCTGTAAGGTACACTTTATATACAAATTGTTTTGAAATGTGTATGAACTGAATTTCTTTTCTTTCCAACTTTGCAAGTTTGTTTAGACATAAGTAACTTTGATCAGCAGTAATTGACTACTTTTTGTACATTAATATGAATCAATAACTAAGAAAATGCTAAGAAAATGAAGAAAATGAAGAGACAATCATTATATCATTAAGTATTCTGTAAGGTACACTTTATATACAAATTGTTTTGAAATGTGTATGAACTGAATTTCTTTTCTTTCCAACTTTGCAAGTTTGTTTAGACATAAGTAACTTTGATCAGCAGTAATTGACTACTTTTTGTACATTAATATGAATCAATAACTGATATTTGATTAATTCAACTATCACTTACATGTTATTATTGAACAATGTCAATGTATACCACTGAACATATTCACCTGTGGGCAAAGCTGTAATTGATCTTGAACTTTCAAGCTCGCTTGCCATGCTTACATCAAGATCTTGTGTGTCGAAGCACATCTCATCTGAATAAAAGTTGAACATGTTCTTCACAAAGAGTACATAGTAAAACTTCACAACTTTCATTATATGTATCTTATTTGATTCTGATATTGCCAGTACCCATTTTATGTAAATATCAATTTGTACTTTCAAATGAGAATAACATGTTTTGCACTTACTGGCACACAAACCACTTTCAACTCCACCAGGAATGCCATCTATTTGGCAGGCAGGTATCAAGCAGATAACCTAAAATAAGATTTAAAGGAAATGTGACATACAAATGTATGTGTGTATCTATAATAGTATTTTACAATTGATTGCAAATATGTTTACCTATTCATCTTGTTATATTCAATTCAAACATATTGTAATGAGATTACTGTATCTCAAAATAAACAAAATAAATTCATTACAGACTCCTGGTGTGATGTTTTTAATTACCAAAATGCAGCATAAAACTTATACTGTTCATTTTACAGGCGCTTCAAAATATTTCGGTCTCCCATTATATATAGTGAAATAGAGTCATAAACTGAGAAATACATGAACGCAATCGAGTTGTGAAGTTTTGTTATTTTCCAGAGAAATCATTATAGTCATGTCATAGACATAAGCAATGACTTTAGTAACTTTATTCATCAAAATACACATACGCTTTAGTGGTATCATTTGATAACAAGTGCAAGCAAAAGACGTATTTGTCGTCATTTTGTTTCAATAATAATGTGTTCTTACCTAAGGCTTGAATCACAAACGGCTTGTACATTGATGGCGTGGAACCCCTTCCTGCACACGTACGCCGATTCATCGTCACCGCTTGGTCTTTTGATAGGTTTAAGTGTGCCATCAATGGCACCAATCACTCGGGGCATATCAGCGATTTTGTGGAAATCGGACATAATGTGCCGAAAGGACGCTGGATCAGGAAAGTTTATGTTGTCGAGCATACGGCTCATTGCAGACACTGTTCTATGCAAACACCTCGATACACTGGACTGGTGTACTCCGTGGAGATCGCCCATTTCGAGCAAAAAGCCACCCTTACTTAAAAAGCGCATTGTTAAAAGAAACTGTGTCTCTGGGGTGAGGGCATGTGATCTTTTTGTGGGGTGCTCGATTAATGGACGTACTTTGTGTAGTAACTGGAACAGCGACAAACGAGGCATTCTGTATCGAGCATACAGTATCTCGTCACTCAGAATGTCGAGCTGATTAGTTCTGTCTCTGAAAACCCGTTCTCTCCTTAAAAATCTGTCGTATTCTTTACAAAATAGAACTGTACTCGCCATCTTGGTCGATTGTAAGACCTCTACAATTGGTCCGGAGCAATTGTAGGTTTCGATTGTAACTTACAATGATCTTAGCCTACAATTGCTTTGTGCAAGTGGATGGCGATTGTAGCCGAAGCCTAAGATCGTGATCTTAAGGATTTACAATAATTGTAGCGCTAAGATCGTTCTGTGCAAGTGGGCCCTGTACTTTCATTCTCGATGAAGTTGTCCTGTTCTTTTGTGTAGCACAAGGTAGTCACAAAGAGATCACATGATTCGTCAGATGCTGAACTTACATCATCTGGCGAATGGGCTTTGAGAAAGTCGTCAGCTTTGCTTTTGATGGAGAGTTTCAAACATTCTCCATTCAAGCATACTTGCATTTTCTCTTTCTCCAATTCTGCAGGATCCAGAAGAAGGCCAAGTGCTGATGCTGAGGGCTGTATCTGAAAACAGACAAATTTTGATATTTAACAGAAACTATGAAAACATTACACTGTTTCTTCAAATTTTACACTCAATAAGCAGTACAGCAGAAAGTAATTTCATGGGGTTTTAATTAGGAGATAAACATACTGTGTTGGAAAATCAGAGGTATATAACGAAATTATAATAGCTCTAAATTTGATTTAATACCGAACGCGTAGCGTGAGGTTTTAATTAAAAGAAATTAGAGCTATTATAATCACGTTATATACCTCTGATTTTCCAACACAGTACGTTTATCTCCATTCTACCATGACCGCGTTATTATGATTTTGCAAAAATACATACTGTGTTGGAAAATCAGAGGTATGTAACGTGATTATATACCTCTGAGGTACTTTAATTAACCAATTACAATCCAGTATTTACTGAAGTCATGGTAGAATTATCCTTTACTGGCATACAAAATGGGGAAAAGGTATTTGGAAAATTTTTTCTTCAGTTTAGATGTATTTGCTCCCCCATGCAATATTAACTTTAAAATTATTACACCTGTAGAACAAAGTACAAGTACTGTTAAACTTTGCAAAGTGAAAAAAACAATAAAATTTAACATAACCAAAATACTGGATAAATTCTAAATGCAAAAATGTTAATGCTGACATTTGCTGCAGATGTAATATGTCACAGTATCTGTCTGAGAAGAAACTTGTACACAGTAACTGTGAATATTTGACAAATTATTTCTCCTCTATATTTTACTGTTATTATTAGTTGTATTATTTTTAAGACACTTATTCTTAACATCATTTCCAAACACACACCATTCAGTGTATTTGTCTACTTTCTCACTATGACTACTTGGCTGTGGTAATTGATTTACAAGGAGAAGTGAGTGAAATAAAATCTGCAATGCATAACGTAATATACATGTATCAGCCATACAAATGCAATTTAACTGATTTAAATGAATACTCCTGGAATCCACTGAATGTCAAGCACTACAAAAGCAAATGATAATATTTATTATCACCAACATTCTGGATATGCACATCACACTTTCTTATGAACTTACCTGACTGATTGGATACGTAGCTTTTTTATGGGCACAGGTTCGTCATGCTCCATTGGCCTCTTCTTCCACAGGCAAGGTCCATCTGTGACCGATGGCTTCTCAAAGGACTCAAGTGCATAGAGTGCTGCAACCACATGGCGACATGCACCATCTGCACTGAAATATTAAACAAAATGATTTTTAGGAATAAGTCATACTTTGACAGTTGGCAACTAATTATGACATTTTCGATAACAATACTTTCTAACATATTACAATATGTCTGATCTTAAGAGCACTGTTACAAATTAGTAGTAAGTTCCAGACTTTCTGACACTAGGACAGATATCGTGTTAATTACTTTTTATGTACAAAGTACCAATGTGCATGGTATGTGAAATACATACATAAGGAAGATCTTAAAACCATGTTACAATTGAAATGCTAGATATCAGTTATAGACTCGATGATTTTCAAATACTGAAAATACTATTGCTATTGGCAATACATGTATTTGCTTCTCAGAAACATGCAGCAATTATAAGAAAGATATTAATACAATAACATATTGTATCATCAAATAAAAATACATGCAGTGAATAAGGATTCTGTTATAATATGTGCAAAACTTAAGATTATTGGGTAAACATAAGTAACCTGTTGTTAAAAACATGCTACATTTATATTGACAATACAAACACAAAACATTGAACATAAGACACTACATATAGGACTCTTGATGTGTTTGCGTTGGACCAGAATCGAACTGATGTCAAAATATTACTCTTAAGACTACCATTCAAAAGCTTCATTACATCTTTTTTCAATATCAACAATATACACTTTGAGAGTAATACAGAACAAGGGGCAGATAACTCTGTTCGTCACATAATTCAACAAATGAAAATATAATTGGAAACTGCTGTTATTGACATTTTAAGAACCTTTTTATTCTGTTGATGTGCTAGAAGTGCTTGTCCCACCTGAAAATAGACAAAGAAATTATTTGCAAATGTTCACAACAATTGACAACACATATAAATGAGACATTGATTAAAAACACATGTAATTATTGACATATGAATGACAGAGCAGGGTGAAACATTGAAAAATGCAATATACCCCTAATGTCAAACAGAATCATGATAACGAAACTGGGTATTAAACCCAAAAATCATAGCCCTGCTCAGATTGTCTTTATATAGATCTGTCCTAATTTACAAAATTTACTGATTATTTTATTCTTGTTACAGTCCCCTATGGATGATGAAGTATTAACAGCAATAAGAACAAGAAAAAGATTTCCATCTCTTTTACACTGACTGACTGAGTTTGGTTTTACGCCGCCTTTAGCAATATTCCAGCAACATCACGGCGGGGGACACCAGAAATGGGCTTCACACATTGTACCCATGTGGGGATTCGAACCTGGGTCTTCGGCGTGAAGAGCCAACGCTTTAACCATTAGGCTACCCCACCGCCCCCCATCTCTTTTACATTAATGGCAATCTCAATGATTTATTGATCAGACAAGAAACTAACAATGGGTGAGTGATTTTAGTTATATGCCGCACTCAGCAATATTCCAGCTATATGGCGGTGGTCTGTAAACAATCCTACTGTGGACCAGACAATCCAGTGATCAACAGCATGAGCATCGGTCATAGCAATTTGGAACCGATTACATGTGTCAACCAACTCAGCGAGCCTGATTGTTGGCGTTTTAACTCAAGAATACCTGCAAAGAGTAAAAATTCGCTTAAAATACCTGACAAGTAACACGTATCTAGGATAAACATGTCGGCCATCTTGGCCACAAGGGCTGAGTTTTCAACTTTTATTTATCGTGTATTTGCGCCGCTTTAACGCTTCAACTGTAGTCATGGATGGTTTTAATCGTTTGTCTCTACATCCAACTTGCGTTTGCCATCAAATATACATGCTGACAATGGTTATATTTATGTATATACATTTACGAATGTCTCAATGAAGGACACTCACCTCGGTCTGTGTCTGTCCGACTGCACAATCGCGGCAAATATTCAACCTGAAGGGTGCTTCTCACTATATATTAGACATGGCTTCTTTTCCCGGATTAACTGCACTTGAGGTTTTTGTTTGCTCTCAGGTTTTACTTTTTGTGAGTAAGCCCTATTTCCCGGTTTTACTTTTGTAAGTAAGACCTCTTCCCAGGTTTTACTTTTTCCTAATTCTATATTAATATCAACATTCAAATTATGTAAGTGTTTTGAAATCAACTGAAAAATATCATCTTAAATGTGCACATGTTTTCCGTAGCAGAATTGGAACCGTATATTTCAGATTCATAAGCGGACGCTCTACCTCACAGCCACCAGGCCGACAAAGAACGTGGATTGAATTATCTATTTATAGTTAGGCCTACTGTCATTCAATTGATTTTACTAGCGTTTCAGTTACTGTTATGTAACTTCATTACATGATCATCTAATTATCCATCATTGACGGTTTATATCTATAATAAAGCTCTCCTCCTCGGTTATGGTTGGGAAAGTAAGCCCTCGACCATCGGGTGGAGAGAAGTAAGACCTAGAGCGCTACGGGCTCTCGGTCTTACTTCTCCCCACCCTCCGGTCTCGGGTCTTACTTTCCCAACCATAACCTCGGAGTCGTGCTTTATCCTACCCGTAACTGGTTTCAGTGGGCACCAAACCGGACTCGAATGTATTTTCTACCTTCGCGTGTTGCGGAATTTTTTTTCAAATATCGTTAACGTTGTGATAATACACGTAACACAGAACCCATTCTGAAAACCAAAACCTGTTTCTATGTAAACACGCCACCAGGAGGCGTGATTTTACTTTCGGTGCGGCTCGAGCGTTAATAATAATAATAATAATAATAATAAGTCCATTTGTATAGCGCCCCATATCCAATCACCAAGTGGTTGCTCATGGCGCTAACTATATACATATTTACAATAGGAGTTCATTTAGATGTCATAGTGCTTCTTGAACAGGAAAGTTATTAAGTTAAACTTGAAGCTGGCTATTGAGGGGGATTCTTTGAGAGACACGTGCAGATTGTTCCAGAGGATAGCTGACAAGTAGGAAAAACGTCGGTGTCCATATGTCTTTAGACGTGCATTTGGGATGATGAGCAGCGACTGATTGGCTGATCTCAGAGTCCTGGTTGGAACATACTCCCTTACAAGACTAGAGAGATAGGATGGCGCTGCGTTGTTAAGACATCTGTAAGTTATGCTAAGTATTTTGTATTCTATCTTAGCTGGGAGTGGTAACCAGTGCAGACGCATGAGGATTGGGGAGATGTGGCTGTGCTTGGTGGTTCTACAGATCAATCTGGCAGCTGCATTTTGGACGTTTTGCAACCTGGAGAGCAGGTCTTTGTTCATGTTCCCAAGCAGACTATTACAGTTTTCCAAGCGGGACAACGCCATAGATCTTACAAGATGGTGTGTTGCGTCAGTTGTTAATAGGTGGCGTATGCTGGAGGTATTCCTTATGTGATGATAACAGATTTTACTTAGGTTGCTGACGTGTGGCTCCATAGAAAGTGTAGAATCTATCATGACACCCAGGTTTTTTACTGTAGGGCTCACGGAGATCTGAGATTCACCTATCTTAAGTGAATTCACACTCAGTTTAGCTCTGTTGGCTGGTGAACAAGCTATGAGAATGTCTGTTTTGTTATCGTTTAGTTTGAGTTTACATGCGGTCATCCATGTCTTCACATTGCCTACACACACTTCAACTTCTCCAACTTGAGATTTTGCATCACTAACATTGAGTTAACTCGATGTAGGGGTACATGCACTCGCTGCCAGTAAGACTGCCTGTGAATGATACTCCATGTACTAGACATACACGGCTCGAGCGGTAACACGATGTAGGGGTACATACACTCGCTGCTAGTAAGATTGTATATGATTGATACTCCATGTACTAGACAGACATACAGAGCTCAATCGTTAACTAGATGTAGGGGTACATACACTCGCTGCGAGTAAGACTGTATATGAATGATACTCCATGTACAAGACCTACACAGCTCGAGCGTTAACTAGATGTAGGGGTACATACACTCGCTGCCAGTAAGACTGCCTGTGAATGATACTCCATGTACTAGACATACATGACTCGAGCGTTAAGTCGATGTAGGGGTACATACACTCGCTGACAGTAAGACTGTATATGAATGATACTCCATGTACAAGACCTACACACCTCAAAAGTTAACTCATTGTAGGGGTACATGTACTCGCTGCCAGTAAGACTGTCTGAGAATGATAATCCAGGAACTAGACATACACGCCTCGAGCGTTAACACGATGTAGGGGTACATACACTCGCTGCCAGTAAGACTGTATATAAATGATACTCCATGTACTAGACATACACGGTTCGAGCGTTAACTCGATGTAAGGGTACATACACTTGCTGCCAGTAAGACTGCCTGTGAATGATACTCGATGTACTAGACATACACGGCTCGAGCGTTAACTCGATGTAGGGGTACATACAGTCGCTGCCAGTAAGACAAAATATGAATGATACTCCATGTACTAGACATACACGGTTCGAGCGTTAACTCGATGTAGGGGTACATACACTCGCTGCAAGTAAGAATGTAAGATTGATACCCCATGTACTAGACATACTCAACTAGAGCGTTAACTCGATGTAGGGGTACATACTTTCGATGCCAATAATTCTGCCTGTGAATAATACTCCATGTACAAGACATACTCGGCTCGAGCGTTAGCTCGATGTAGGGCTACATACACTCGCTGCCAGTAAGACTGTTTATGAATGATACTCCGTGTACTAGACATACAAAGTTCGAGCATTAACTCGATGTAGGGGTACATACACTCGCTGCCAGGATGACTATATATGAATGATACTCCATGTACTAGGCATACACTGCTCGAGTGTTAACTCGATGTAGGGGTACATACACTCGCTGCGAGGATGACTATATGTGAATGATACTCCATGTACTAGGCATACACGGCTCGAGCATTAACTGGATGTAGGGGCACATACACACGTTGCTAGTTAAACTGCCGATGAATAATAATCCATGTACTAGACACACACGGCTCGAGTATTAACTCGATGTAGGGATACATTCACCCGCACCCAGTAAGACTTTATGTGAATGATAGTCCATGTACTAAACATACAAGGCTCGATCGTTAACACGATGTAGTGATACATGCACTTGCTCCCAGTAAGACTGTCTTCGAATAATACACCATGTACTAGACAGACTTACACGGCTTGAGCGTTAACACGATGTACCGGTACATACACTCGCTGCCAGTAAGACTGCCTGTGAATGATACTCCATGTACTAGGCATACACTGCTCGAACGTTAACTCGATGTAGGGGTACATACACTCGCTGCCAGGATGACTATATATGAATGATACTCCATGTACTAGGCATACACGGCTCGAGCGTTAACTAGATGTAGGGGTACATACACTCGTTGACAGTAAGAGTATATATGAATGATACTCCATGTACTAGACATACACGGCTCGAGCGTTAACTCGATGTAGGGTTACATACACTCGCTAATGGTAAGACTGCCTGAGAATGATACTCCATATTCTAGACATGCTCGACTCGAGCGTTAACACGATGTAGGGATACATGCACTTGCTGGCAGTAAGACTGTTTTTGAATAATACACCTTGTACTAGATAGACATACACAGCTCGAGCGTTAACTCGATGTAGGGGTACATACACTCGCTACCAGTAAGAGTTTATATGAATGATACTCCATGTACTAGACATACACGGCTCGAGCATTAACTCGATGTAGGGGTACATACACTCGCTACCAGTAAGACTTTATATGAATGATACTCCATGTACTAGACATACACGGCTCGAGCATTCACTCGATGTAGGGGTACATACACTCGCTGCCAGTAAGAGTTTATATGAATGATACTCCATGTACTAGACATACAAGGCTCGATCGTTAACACGATGTAAGGATACATGCACTTGCACCCAGTAAGACTGTCTTTAAATAATACACCATGTACTAGACAGACATACACGGCTTGAGCGTTATCACGATGTACGGGTACATACAATCGCTGCCAGTAAGACTTTATGTGAATGATACTCCATGTACTACACATACACGACTCGAGCGCTAACTCGATGTACGGGTACATACACTCGCTCCCAGTAAGACTGCAAGTGGATGATACTCCAAGAACTAGACATACACGGTTCGAGCGTTGACTCGCTATAGGGGTACATACAATCGCTGCCAGAAAGACTGTATCTCAATGATACTCCATGTACTACACATACACGGTTCGAGCGTTAACTCGATGTAGGGGTACATACGATCGCTGCCAGGAAGACAGTATATCAACGATACTCCATGTACTAGACACACACGACTCGAGCGTTAACTAGATGTAGGGGTACATACACTCACTGCCAGGAAGACTGCCCATGGAATATACTCCATGTACTAGACCCACACGGCTCGAGCGATAACTCGATGCAGTGGCTCGAGCGTTAACACGATGTAGGAGTAAATACACTCGCTGCCAGTAAGAATTTATATGAATGATACTCCATGTACTAAGCAGACATACACGGCTCGAGTGTTAACACGAAGTAGGGGTGCATACTCTCGCTGCCAGTAAGTCTTTATATGAATGATACTCCATATACTAGACAGACATACTCGTCTCTAGAGTTAACACGATGTACCGGTACATACACTCTCTGCCAGTAAGACTGCCTGTGAATGATATTCCATGGACTAGACATACACGACTCCAGCGTTTACTCGATGCAGGGGCACATACACACGCTGCCAGTAAGACTGCCTGTGAATAATAGTCCATGTACTTGACACACACGGCTCGAGCATTAACTCGATGTAGGGGTACATACATCCGTTCCCAGTAAGACTACCTGTGAATGATGCTCCATGTACTAGACATACACGGCTCGAGCGTTAACTCGATGTAGGGGTACATACACTCGCTGCCAGTGAGACTTTATATGAATGATACTCCATGTACTAGACATACACGGCTCGAGCATTAACTCGATGTAGGGGTACATACACTCGCTGCCAGTAAGACTGCCCGTGAATGATACTCCATGTACTAGACATACACGGCTCGAGCGTTAACTCGATGTAGGGGTACATACACTCGCTGCCAGCAAGACTGTCTTTAAATAATACACCATGTACTAGAGACATACACGGCTTGAGCGTTAACACGATGTACGGGTACATACACTCGCTGCCAGTAAGACTGCCTGTGAATGATACCCTATGTACTAGACACACACGGCTCGAACGTTAACTCGATGTAGGGGTACATACACTCTCTGCCAGGAAGACTGTATATCAATGATACTTCATGTACTTAGACATACACGGTTCGATCGTTAACTCGATGTAGGGGTACATACACTCTCTGCCAGTAAGACTGCCTGTGAATGATATTCCATGTACTAGACATACACAGCTCGAGCCTTAACTCTATGCAGGGGCACATACACACGCTGCCAGTACGACTGCCTGTGAATAATAGTCCATGTACTAGACATACACGGCTCGAGCATTAACTCGATGTAGGGGCACATACATCCGTTCCCAGTAAGACTGCCCGTGGATGATACTCCATGTACTAGACCCATACACGGCTCGAACGATAACAGACATGCAGGGGCTCGAGCGTTAACTCGATGTAGGGTACATACACTAGCTGCCAGTAAGACTTTATATGAATGATACTCCATGTACTAAACAGACATACGGCTCGAGCGTTAACACAATGTAGGGGCACATACACGTTGCTGCCAGTAAGTCTTTATGTGAATGATAATCCATGTACTAGACACACACGGCTCGAGTATTAACACGATGTAGGGGCACATACACTCGCTGCCAGTAAGACTTTATGTGAATGATATTCCATGTACTAGACATACACGGCTCGAGCGTTTAGCTCGATGTCAGGGGCACATACACTTGCTGCCAGTAAGACTGCCTGTGAATGATACACCATGTACTAGACACATACACGGCTCGAGCGTTAACACGATGTACCGGTACAGCGTTAACTCGCTATAGGTAAGACTGCCTGTGAATGATACTCCATGTACAAGACATACACGGCTCGAGTGTTAACTCGATGTAGGGCTACATACACTCGCTGCCAGTAAGACTGTTTATGAATGATACTCCATGTACTAGACATACACGGTTCGAGCGTTAACTCGATGTAGGGGTACATACACTCGCTGCCAGGATGACTATATATGAATGATACTCCATGTACTAGGCATACACGGCTCGAGTGTTAACTCGATGTAGGGGTACATACACTCGCTGCCAGGATGACAATATGTGAATGATACTCCATGTACTAGGCATACACGGTTCGAGCATTAACTCGATGTAGGGTTACATACACTCGCTAATGGTAAGATTGCCAGTGAATGATAGTCCATATTCTAGACATGTTCGACTCGAGCGTTAACACGATGTAGGGATACATGCACTTGCTGCCAGTAAGACTGTCTTTGAATAATACACCTTGTACTAGACAGACATACAAGGCTCGATCGTTAACTCGATGTAGGAGTACATATACTCGCTGCCAGTGAGACTTTATATGAATGATACTCCATGTACTAGACATACACGGCTCGGGCGTTCACTCGATGTAGGGGTACATACACTCGCTAATAGGAAGACTGTATATGAATGATACTCCTTGTACAAGACATACTTCGTTCGAGCGTTGACTCGATGTAGGGCTACATACACTCGGTGCCAGTAAGACTGTATATGAATGATACTCCATGTACTAGACATACACGGCTCGAGCGTTAACTCGATGTAGGGGTACATACACTCGCTGCCAGTGAGACTTTATATGAATGATACTCCATGTACTAGACATACACGGCTCGAGCATTAACTCGATGTAGGGGTACATACACTCGCTGCCAGTAAGACTTTATATGAATGATACTCCATGTACTAGACATACAAGGCTCGATCGTTAACACAATGTAAGGATACATGCACTTCCTCCCAGTAAGACTGTCTTTGAATAATACACCATGTACTAGACAGTCATACTCGGCTTGAGCGTTAACTAGATGTAGGGGTACATACACTCGCTACCAGGAAAGCTGTATATCAATGATACTCCAGGTAGTAGACACATACACGGTTCGATCGTTAACACGATGTACCGGTACATACACTCGCTGCCAGTAAGACTGCACTGTGAATGATACATCCATGACCCACAAGACTCGATGACAAGACGGCTCGAGCGTTAACACGATGTAGGGGTACATACACTCGCTGCGAGTAAGATTTTATGTGAATGATACTCCATGTTCCAGAGATACACGGTTCGAGCGTTAACACGATGTAGGGATACATACACCCGCCACCAGTGAGAATGCCTGTAAATGATACACAATGTACTAGACATACACGCCTCGAGCGTTAACACGATGTAGGGGTACGTACACTCGTTGCTACTAAGACTTTATATGAATGATACTTTATGTACTAGACATACACGGCTCGAGCGTTAACACGATGTAGGGTCCCATACACTCGCTGCCAGTAAGACTGTATATGAATGACACTCCATGTACTAGACATACACGACTCGAGCCTTAACTCGATGCAGGGGCACATACACACGCGGCCAGTAAGACTGCCTGTGAATAATAGTCCATGTACTAGGCATACACTGCTCGAGCATTAACTCGATGTAGGGGTACATACACTCGCTGCCAGAAAAACTGTATCTCAATGACACTCCATGTACTAGACATACACGGATCTAGCGTTAACTCGATGTACGGGTCCATACACTCGCTCCCAGGAAGACTGCCCGTGGATGATACTCCATGTATTAGACATACACAGCTCGAGCGTTGACTCGATGTAGGGATACATACAATCTCTGCCAGAAAGACTGTATCTCAATGACACTTCATGTACTAGACATACACGGCTCGAGCGTTAACTCGATGTAGGGGTACATACACTCGCTGCCAGGAAGACTGAATATCAATGATACTTCATGTACTAGACATACACGGTTCGATCGTTAACTCGATGTAGGGGTACATATACTCGCTGCCAGTAAGACTGCCCATGGAATATACTCCATGTACTAGACCCACACGGTTCCAGCGATAACTCGATGTAGGGGCTCGAGCGTTAACACGATGTAGGGGTACATACTCTCGCAGCCAGTAAGTCTTTATATGAATGATACTCCATATACTAGACAGACATACTCGTCTCGAGAGTTAACACGGTGTAGGGGTACATACACTCGCTGCCAGTAAGACTGCCTGTGAATGATATTCCATGTACTAGACATACACGGTTCCAGCGTTTACTAGATGCAGGGGCACATACACACGCTGCCAGTAAGACTGCCTGTGAATGATACTCCATGTACAAGACATACACGGCTCGAGCGTTAACACGATGTAGGGGCACATACACACGCTGCCAGTAAGATTTTATGTGAATGATACTCCATGTTCCAGAGATACACGGTTCGAGCATTAACTCGATGTAGGGGTACATACACTCGCTGCCAGAAAAACTGTATCTCAATGACACTCCATGTACTAGACATACACGGTTCCAGCGTTTACTAGATGCAGGGGCACATACACACGCTGCCAGTAAGACTGCCTGTGAATGATACTCCATGTACAAGACATACACGGCTCGAGCGTTAACACGATGTAGGGGTACATACACTCGCTCCCAGTAAGATTTTATGTGAATGATACTCCATGTTCCAGAGATACACGGTTCGAGCGTTAACACGATGTAGGGATACATACACCCGCCACCAGTGAGAATGCCTGTAAATGATACTCCATATACTAGACATACACGCCTCGAGCGTTAACACGATGTAGGGGTACATACACTCGCTCCCAGTAAGATTTTATGTGAATGATACTCCATGTTCTAGAGATACACGGCGCGAACGTTAACACGATGTAGGGATACATACACCCGCCGCCAGTAAGACTGCCTGTGAATGATATTCCATGTACTAGACATACACGACTCGAGCCTTAACTCGATGCAGTGGCACATACACACGCGGCCAGTAAGACTGCCTGTGAATAATAGTCCATGTACTATGCATACACTGCTCGAGCATTAACTCGATGTAGGGGTACATACACTCGCTCCCAGAAAAACTGTATCTCAATGACACTCCATGTACTAGACATACACGGATCGAGCGTTAACTCGATGTACGGGTCCATACACTCGCTCCCAGGAAGACTGCCCGTGGATGATACTCCATGTACTAGACATACACGGCTCGAGCGTTGACTCGATGTAGGATTACATACACTCGCTGCCAGTATGACTATATGTTAATGATATTCCATGTACTAGGCATACACGGCGCGAGCATTAACTCGATGTAGGGGCACATACACACGTTGCTAGTTAAACTGCCTGTGAATAATAATCCATGTACTAGACACACACGGCTCGAGTATAAACTCGATGTAGGGGCACATTCACCCGCTCCCAGTAAGACTTTATGTGAATGATACTCCATGTACTAGACATACAAGGCTCGATCGTTAGCACGATGTAGGGATACATGCACTTGCTGCCAGTAAAACTGTCTTTGAATAATACACCATGTACTAGACAGACATACACGGCTTGAGCGTTAACACGATGTACCGGTACATACACTCGCTGCCAGTAAGACTGCCTGTGAATGATACTCCATGTACAAGACATACACGGCTCGAGCGTTAACATGATGTAGGGGTACATACACTCGCTGCCAGTAAGATTTTATGTGAATGATACTCCATGTTCCAGAGATACACGGTTCGAGCGTTAACACGATGTAGGGATACATACACTCGCCACCAGTGAGAATGCCTGTAAATGATACTCCATGTACTAGACATACACGCCTCGAGCGTTAACACGATGTAGGGGTACATACACTCGCTGCTAGTAAGACTTTATATGAATGATACTCCATGTTCTAGAGATACACGGCTCGAACGTTAACACGATGTAGGGCTACATACACCCGCCGCCAGTAAGACTGCCTGTGAATGATATTCCATGTACTAGACATACACGACTCGAGCCTTAATTCGATGCAGGGGCACATACACACGCGGCCAGTAAGACTGCCTGTGAATAATAGTCCATGTAATAGACACACACGGCTCGAGCCTTAACTCGATGTAGGGGCACATACATCCGTTCCCAGTAAGACTGCCTGTGAATGATACTCCATGTACTAGGCATACACTGCTCGAGCGTTAACTCGATGTAGGGGTACATACACTCGCTGCCAGGATGACTATATATGAATGATACTCCATGTACTAGGCATACACGGCTCGAGCGTTAACTCGATGTAGGGGTACATACACTCTTTGACTGTGAGAATATATATGAATGATACTCCATGTACTGGACATACACTGCTCGAGCGTTAACACGATGTAGGGGTACATACACTCACTGCCAGGATGATTCAGATTCAGATTCATTTTTATTCAGTATTTCGGGCCTAAAGGCCTATAGTACAAATACACTTGCTACAATTATATGCACGTGTTGGTTGTGGTGGCATTTCTTGCATTAAAGACATGTTTTAAATAAATTGCAATAGATTTGATAATATCAATATTTTTAGAATTTAACAGACTGGACAATGTTTGTTCATCTCTTACAGGTGTTTGTACAAATGATAAATACTTAGTTCTTAAATCTAAATATTTGGTACACACAAATAATACATGAAATTCACTTTCAATATTACCTGTATTACAATTTTACAGATGGATTCATTTACATCATTGAAAGCACTATTGGGTTTGCGTAAATAGTGAATTCTAAAATCATGAAAGCCAATTCTAAATTTACACAACGCCCGTATTAACGATTTGTCTTGTAAGTTCATAATATAAAACTCCGGTTCTAACAGAGATTTATGAGAAGAATAGTGTTCTAAGAAACTTGAATTATTTATAGACATAGACCATTCTTGGAAGAAAATGTCCTGAAGACGTTGCTTAAAAACATATAAAAAATTACATTCATTTCCAACCATTTGTGAAATCCACACATGAGAAAATCCAGTCGAAAAAAAGTAACTGTCTAACCTCTGACGCCCAATTAAAACTGCCAATATCATCTTGTAGCTTTAGGAACATATAGCTTTGCCTTGGGTACCTATAAGAATCCATTTTTAATAATTTCAACCAAAATTTTATTACTCGTAATCTGGTGAGTACAAATATATTGCAACGCCCAGTTTCCCCTAATACAGCCTTATTTGAAGCATACTTTCCCAAATTTAGGAAGCATTTAAAATATGATGCATGAACCTTTTCTATACAATGAAAGTATTTAGTTCCCCAGATTTCGGACCCATATAAAAGAATCGGTAAAATCTTACAATCAAAGATGGTACAGGCCGTTTTGAAAGAAATAAAAGAATTCTTTTTGAATAACTGATATACAGATTGCATAGCCTTTGATGCTTGAACAGATAAATGTTTACAGGCTGTTGACCAATCTGCCAGGATGACTATATATGAATGATACTCCATGTACTACACATACACAGGTCGAGCGTTAACTCGATGTAAGGTTACATACACTCGCTAACAGTAAGACTGCCTGTGAATGATACTCCATATTCTAGACATGCTCGGCTCGAGCGTTAACACGATGTAGGGATACATGCACTTGCTGCAAGTAAGACTGTCTTTGAATAATACACTTTGTACTAGATAGACATACACAGCTCAATCGTTAACTCGATGTAGGAGTACATACACTCGCTGCCAAGAAGACTGTATATGAATGATACTACACGTACTAGATATACATGGCTCAAGCGTTTACACGATGTAGGGATACGTGCACTTGCTGCCAGTAAGACTGTATATAAATGATACTCCCTGTACAAGACATACTCGGTTCGAGCGTTGACTCGATGTAGGGCTACATACAGTCGCTGCCAGTAAGACTGTATATGAATGATACTCCATGTATTAGACATACACGGCTCGAGCGTTAACTCGATGTAGGGGTACATACACTCACTGCCAGTGAGACTTTATATGAATGATACTCCATGTACTAGACATACACGGCTCGAGCATTCACTCGATGTAGGGGTACATACACTCGCTGCCAGTGAGACTTTATATGAATGATACTCCATGTACTAGACATACAAGGCTCGATCGTTAACACGATGTAAGGATACATGCACTTGCTCCCAGTAAGACTGTCTTTGAATAATACACCATGTACTAGAGAGACATACACGACTTGAGCGTTATCACGATGTACGGGTACATACACTCGTTGCCAGTAAGACTGCCTGTGAATGATACTCCATGTACAAGACATACACGCCTCGAGCGTTAACACGATGTAGGGGTACATACACTCGCTGCCAGTAAGACTTTATGTGAATGATACTCCAAGTTCTAGAGATACACGGTGTGAGTATTAACACGATGTAGGGGTACATACACTCGCTCCCAGTAAGACTTTATGTGAATGATACACCATGTTCTAGATATACACGGCTGGAGCGTTAACACGATGTAGGGATACATACACCCACCGCCAGTAAGAATGTCTATAAATGATACTCCATCTACTAGACATACACGCCTCGAGCGTTAACACGATGTAGGGTACATACACTCGCTGCCAGTAAGCCTTTATATGAATGATACTCTATATACTAGACAGACATACACATCTGGAGAGTTAACACGGTGTTGGGGTACATACACTCGCTGCCAGTAAGACTGCCTGTGAATGATACTCCATGTACTAGGCATACACTGCTCGAGCATTAACTCGATGTAGGGGCACATACACACGCTGCCAGTAAGACTACCTGTGAATAATAGTCCATGTACTAGACACACACGGTTCGAGCGTTAACTCGATGTAGGGACACATACATTCGTTCCCAGTAAGACTGCCTGTGAATGATACTCCATGTACTTGACATACACTGCTCGAGCATTAACTCGATGTAGGGGCACATACACACGCTGCAAGTAAGACTGCCTGTGAATAATAGTCCATGTACTAGACACACACGGCTCGAGCGTTAACTCGATGTAGGGACACATACATTCGTTCCCAGTAAGACTGCCTGTGAATAATACACCATGTACTAGACAGACATACACGGCTTGTTCGGTAACACGATGTAGGAGTACATACACTCGCTGCCAGTAAGACTGCCTGTGAATGATACTCCATGTACTAGACATACACGCCTCGAGCGTAAACACGATGTAGGGGTACATACACTCGCTGCCAAGATGACTATATATGAATGATACTCCATGTTCTGGGCATACACGGCTCAAGCATTAACTCGATGTAGGGGCACATACACACGCTGCCAGTAAGACTTTATATGAATGATACTCCATATACTAGACAGACATACTCGTCTCGAGAGTTAACACGGTGTAGGGGTACATACACTCGCTGCCAGTAAGATTGCCTGTGAATAATAGTCCATGTACTAGACATACACGGCTCGAGCCTTAACTCGATGCAGGGGCACATACATCCGTTCCCAATAAGACTGCCTGTGAATGATACTCCATGTACTAGGCATACACTGCTCGAGCGTTAACTCGATGTAGCTGTACATACACTCGCTGCCAGGATGACTATATATGAATGATACCCCATGTACTAGTTATACGCGGCTCGAGCGTTAACTCGATGTAGGGGTACATACACTCGCTGCCAGGAAGACTGCCCGTGGATGATACTCCATGTACTAGACATAGACGGCTCGAGCGTTGATTCGATGTAGGGGTACATACAATCGCTGCCAGAAAGACTGTATCTCAATGACACTCCATGTACTAGACATACACAGCTCGAGCGTTAACTCGATGTAGGGCTACATACACTCGATGCCAGTACGACTGCCCGTCTATGAAACTCCATGTACTAGACACACACGGTTCGAGCGTTAACTCGATGTAGGGGTAGATACACTCTCTGCCAGGAAGACTGTATATCAATGATACTTCATGTACTAGACATACACGGTTCGATCGTTAACTCGATGTAGGGGTACATACACTCGCTGCCAGTAAGACTACATATGGAATATACTCCATGTACTAGACCCACACGGTTCGAGCGATAACTAGATGTAGGGGCTCGAGCGTTAACACGATGTACGGGTAAATACAGTCGCTGCCAGTAAGACTTTATATGGATGATACTCCATGTACTAAACAGACATACACGGTTCAAGCGTTAACACGATGTAGGGGTACATACTCTCGCAGCCAGTAAGTCTTTATATGAATGATACTCCATATACTAGACAGACATACTCGTCTCGAGAGTTAACACGGTGTAGGGGTACATACACTCGCTACCAGTAAGACTGCCCGTGAATGATATTCCATGTACTAGACATACACGGTTCAAGCGTTTACTCGATTCAGGGGCACATACACACGCTGCCAGTAAGACTGCCTGTGAATGATAGTCCATGTACTAGACACACATGGCTCGAGCGTTCACTCGATGTAGGGGCTCGAGCGTTAACTCGATATAGGGACCATACACACACTGCCAACTAGACTGCCTGTGAATAATAGTCCATGTACTAGACATACATGGTTCGAGCGTTAGCACGATGTAGGGGTAAATACACTCGCTGCCAGTAAGACTTTATATGAATGATACTCCATGAACTAAACAGACATACACGGCTCGAGCGTTAACACGATGTAGGGTACATACACTCGCTGCCAGTAAGTCTTTATATGAATGATACTCCATATACTAGACAGACATACACGTCTCGAGAGTTAACATGGTGTAGGGGTACATACACTTGCTGCCAGTAAGACTGCCTGTGAATGATATTCCATGTACTAGACATACACTGCTCGAGTATTAACTCGATGTAGGGGTACATACACTCGTTGCCAGGATGACTATATATGAATGATACTCCATGTACTAGGCATACACGGCTCGAGTATTAACTCGATGTAGGGGCACATACACACTCTGCTAGTAAGACTGCTTGAGAATAATAATCTATGTACTAGACACACACGGCTCGAGCATTAACTCGATGTAGAGGCACATTCACCCGCTCCCAGTAAAACTGCCTGTGAATGATACTCCATGTACTAGACATACATGGCTCGATCGTTAACACGATGTACGGATACATGCACTTGCTGCCAGTAAGACTGCCTTTGAATAATACACCATGTACTAGACAGACATACACGGCTTGAGCATTAACGCGATGTACCGGTACATACACTCGCTGCCAGTAAGGCTGCCTGTGAATGATACTCCATGTACAAGACATACACACCTCGAGCGTTAACTCGATGTAGGGGTACATACACTCGCTGCCAATAAGACTGTATAAGAATGATACTCCATGTACTACACATACACAGGTCGAGCGTTATCTCGATGTAGGGTTACATACACTCGCTAACAGTAAGACTGCCTGTGAATGATACTCCATATTCTAGACATGCTCGGCTCGAGCGTTAACACGATGTAGGGATACATGCACTTGCTGCCAGTAAGACTGTCTTTGAATAATACACCTAGTACTTGATAGACATACACAACTCGATCGTTAACTCGATGTAGGAGTACATACACTCGCTGCCAGGAAGACTGTATATGAATGATACTCCACGTACTAGATATACATGGCTCAAGCATTTACACGATGTAGGGATACATGCACTTGCTGCCAGTAAGACTGTATATGAATGATAGTTCATGTACTAGACATACACGGCTCGAGCGTTAACACGATGTACGGGTAAATACAGTCGCTGCCAGTAAGTCTTTATATGAATGATACTCCATGTACTAGACATACACGGCTCGGGCATTTACTCGATGTAGGGGTACATACACTCGCTGCCAGTGAGACTTTATATGAGTGATACTCCATGTACTAGACATACAAGGCTCGATCGTTAACACGATGTAAGGATACATGCACTTGCTCCCAGTAAGACTGTTTTTGAATAATACACCATGTACTAGACAGACATACACGGTAAGAGCGTTATCTCGATGTACGGGTACATACACTCGCTGCCAGTAAGACTGCCTGTGAATGATACTCCATGTACAAGACATACACGGCTGTAGTGTTAACACGATGTAGGGGTACATACACTCGCTGCCAGTAAGACTTTATGTGAATGATACTCCAAGTTCTAGAGATACACGGCTTGAGCGTTAACACGATGTAGGGGTACATACACTCGCTGCCAGTAAGACTGTATCTGAATGATACTCCATGTACTAGACATACACGCCTCGAGCGTTAACTCGATGTAGGGGTACATACACTCGCTGCCAGTATTACTATATATGAATGATACTCCATGTACTAGGCATACACGGCTCTAGCATTAACTCAATGTAGGGGCACATACACACGCGGCTAGTAAGACTGCCTGTGAATAATAATCAATGTACTAGACACACACGGCTCGAGCATTAACTCGATGTAGGGGCACATTCACCCGCTCCCAGAAAAACTGCCTGTGAATGATACTCCATGTACTAGACATACATGGCTCGATCGCTAACACGGCGTAGGGATACATGCACTTGCTGCCAGTAAGACTGTCTTTGAATAATACACCATGTACTAGACAGACATACACGGCTTGAGCGTTTACACGATGTACCGGTACATACACTCGCTGCCAGTAAGACTGCCTGTGAATGATACTCCATGTACAAGACATACACGCTTCGAGCGTTAACACGATGTAGGGGTACGTCCACTCGATGCCAGTAAGACTTTATATGAATGATACTCCATGTTCTAGAGATACACGGCTCGAGAGTTAACACGATGTAGGGATACACACACCCGCCGCCAGTAAGACTTTATGTGAATGATACTCCATGTACTAGACATACACAGCTGGATGTTAACACGATGTAGGGGTAAATACACTCGCTGCCAGTAAGACTTTATATGAATGATACTCCATGTACTAGACAGACATACACGGCTCGAGTGTTAAGACGATGTAGGGGTACATACACTCGCTGCCAGTAAGTCTTTATATGAATGATACTCCATATACTAGACAGACATACACGTCTCGAGAGTTAACACGGTGTAGGGGTACATACACGTGTTGCCAGTAAGACTGCCTGTGAAAGATATTCCATGTACTAGACATACACGGCTCGAGCCTTAACTCGATGCAGGGACACATACACACACTACCAGTAAGACTGCCTGTGAATAATAGTCCATGTACTAGACACACACGGATCGAGCATTCACTCGATGTAGGGGTACATACACTGGCTGCCAGTAGGATTGTATATGAAAGATACTCCATGTACTAGGCATACACGGCTCGACCGTTAACACGATGTAGGGGTACATACACTTCCTGCCAGTAAGATTATATATGAATGATACTCCATGTACTAGACATACTCGACTCGAACGTTAACACGATGTAGGGGTACATACACTCGCTGCCAGGAAGACTGTATATCAATCATACTCCATGTACTAGACATACACGGCTCGAGCGTTAAATCGATGTAGGGGCACATACACACGCTGCTAGTAAGACTGCCTGTGAATAATAGTCCATGTACTAGACACACACGGCTCGAGCATTAACTCGATGTAGGGACACATACATCCGTTCCCAGTGAGACTGCCTGTTAATGATACTTCATGTACTAGTTATACACTGCTCGAGCGTTAACTCGATGTAGGGGTACATACACTTGCTGCCAGTAAGACTTTATATGAATGATACTCCATGTAGTAGGCATACACGGCTCGAGCGTTAACTCGATGTAGGGGCACATACACTTGCTGCCAGTAAGACTTTATATCAATGATACTCTATGTACTAGACATACTTGACTCGAACGTTAACACGATGTAGGGGTCCATACACTCGCTGCCAGGAAGACTGCATATCAATCATACTCCATGTGCTAGACATACACGGCTCGAGCGTTAACTCGACGTAGGGGTACATACACTCGTTGCCAGTAAGACTGCCCATGGATGATACTCCATGAACTAGACCCACACGGCTCGAGGGATAACTCGATGTAGGGGTGCGAGCGTTAACACGATGTATACTAGACAGACATACACTGCTCAAAAGTTAACTCGATGTAGGGATACATGGACTAGCTGCTAGTAAGACTGTCTTTGAATATTACTCCATGTACTAAACACGCGGCTTTAGCGTTAACGCGTCGTAGGGGTACATACACTCGCTGCCAGTAAGACATTATATGAATGATACGCCATGTACTAGATATACACGGCTCTAGCGTTAACACGACGTCTGGGTACATACACTCGCTGCCAATAAGACTGTATAAGAATGATACTCCATGTACTAGACATACACAGGTCGAGCATAAACTCGATGTAGGGTTATATACACTCGCTGACGGTAGGACTGAATGTGAATGATACTCCATATTCTAGACATGCTCGGCTCCAGCGTTTACACGATGTAGGGATACATGCACTTTCTGCCAGTAAGACTGTCTTTGAATAGGACACTTTGTACTAGATAGACATACACAGCTCGATTGTTAACTCGATGTAGGAGTACATACACTAGCTGCCAGTAAGACTGTATATGAATGATACTCCACGTACTAGATATACATGGCTCAAGCGTTTACACGATGTAGGGATACATGCACTTACTGCCAGTAAGACTGTATATGAATGATAGTCCATGTACAAGACATACTCGACTCGAGCGTTGAGTCGATGTAGGGCTACATACACTCGCTTCCAGTAAGACTGTTTATGAATGATACTCCATGTACTAGACATAAACGGCTCGAGCGTTAACTCGATGTAGGGGTACATACACTCGGTGCCAGTGAGACTTTATATGAATGATACTCCATGTACTAGACATACACGGCTCGAGCATTAACTCGATGTAGGGGTACATACACTCGCTGTCAGTAAGACTTTATATGAATGATACTCCATGTATTAGACATACACGGTTCGAGCGTTAACTCGATGTAGGGGTACATACACTCGCTCCCAGTAAGACTGTCTTTGAATATTACACCATGTACTAGACAGACATACACGGCTTGAGAGTTATCACGATGTCCGGGTACATACACTCACTGCCAGTAAGACTGCATGTGAATGATACTAAATGTACAAGACATACACGGCTCGAGCGTTAACTCGATGTAGGGGTACATACAATCGCTGACAGGAAGACTGTATATGAATGATACTCCATGTACTAGACATACACGGCTCGAGCGTTAACTCGATGTAGGGGTACATACACTCGCTGACAGGAAGACTGTATCTCAATGATACTCCATGTACTAGACATACATGGCTCGAGCGTTAACTCGATGTAGGGGTACATACAATCGCTGACAAGAAGACTGTATATGAATGATACTCCATGTACTAGACATACACGGCTCAAGCGTTAACACGATGTAGGGGTACATACACTCACTGCCAGTAAGACTGTAAGTGAATGATACTCCATGTACTAGACATACACGGCTCGAGCGTTAACACGATGTACGGGTACATACAATCGCTGCCAGAAAGACTGTATATAAATGATACTCCATGTACTAGACATACACGGCTCGAGTGTTGACTCGATGTAGGGGTACATACAATCGCTGCCAGAAAGACTGCATGTCAATGATACTCCATGTAGTAGACATACACGGCTCGAGCGTTGACTCGATGTAGGGGTACATACAATCGCTGCCAGAAAGACTGTATATCAATGATACTCCATGTAATAGACATACACGGCTCGAGCGTTGACTCGATGTAGGGGTATATTCACTCGCTGCCAGTAAGACTGTATATCAATGATACTTCATTCACTAGAGATACACGGCTCGAGCGTTAACTCGATGTAGGGGTACATACACTCCCTGCCAGTAAGACTGCCAATGGAATATACTCCATGTACTAGACCCACACGGCTCGAGCGATAACTCGATGTAAGGGCTCGAGTGTTGACACCATGTAGGGGTACATACAGTCGCTGCAAGTAAGACTTTATATGAATGATACTCTATGTACTAGACATACACGGCTCGAGCATTCACTCGATGTAGGGGTACATACACTCGGTGCCAGTGAGACTTTATATGAGTGATACTCCATGTACTAGACATACAAGGCTCGATCGTTAACACGATGTAAGGATACATGCACTTGCTCCCAGTAAGACTGTTTTTGAATAATACACCATGTACTAGACAGACATACACGGCAAGAGCGTTATCACGATGTACGGGTACATACACTCGCTGCCAGTAAGACTGCCTGTGAATGATACTCCATGTACAAGACATACACGGCTCGAGTGTTAACACGATGTAGGGGTACATACACTCGCTGCCAGTAAGACTTTATGTGAATGATACTCCAAGTTCTAGAGATACACGGCTCGAGCGTTAACACGATGTAGGGGTACATACACTCGCTGCCAGTAAGACTGTATCTGAATGATACTCCATGTACTAGACATACACGCCTCGAGCGTTAACTCGATGTAGGGGTACATACACTCGCTGCCAGTATGACTATATATGAATGATACTCCATGTACTAGGCATACACGGCTCGAGCATTAACTCAATGTAGGGGCACATACACACGCGGCTAGTAAGACTGCCTGTGAATAATAATCCATGTACTAGACACACACGGCTCGAGCATTAACTCGATGTAGGGGCACATTCACCCGCTCCCAGAAAAACTGCCTGTGAATGATACTCCATGTACTAGACATACATGGCTCGATCGCTAACACGGCGTAGGGATACTTGCACTTGCTGCAAGGAAGACTGTCTTTGAATAATACACCATGTACTAGACAGACATACACGGCTTGACCGTTTACACGATGTACCGGTACATACACTCGCTGCCAGTAAGACTGCCTGTGAATGATACTCCATGTACAAGACATACACGCTTCGAGCGTTAACACGATGTAGGGGTACGTCCACTCGATGCCAGTAAGACTTTATATGAATGATACTCCATGTTCTAGAGATACACGGCTCGAGAGTTAACACGATGTAGGGATACACACACCCGCCGCCAGTAAGACTTGATGTGAATGATACTCCATGTACTAGACATACACAGCTGGATGTTAACACGATGTAGGGGTAAATACACTCGCTGCCAGTAAGACTTTATATGAATGATACTCCATGTACTAGACAGACATACACGGCTCGAGTGTTAAGACGATGTAGGGGTACATACACTCGCTGCCAGTAAGTCTTTATATGAATGATACTCCATATACTAGACAGACATACATGTCTCGAGAGTTAACACGGTGTAGGGGTACATACACGCGTTGCCAGTAAGACTGCCTGTGAAAGATATTCCATGTACTAGACATACACGGCTCGAGCCTTAACTCGATGCAGGGACACATACACACACTACCAGTAAGACTGCCTGTGAATAATAGTCCATGTACCAGACACACACGGATCGAGCATTCACTCGATGTAGGGGTACATACACTGGCTGCCAGTAGGATTGTATATGAAAGATACTCCATGTACTAGGCATACACGGCTCGACCGTTAACACGATGTAGGGGTACATACACTTGCTGCCAGTAAGATTATATATGAATGATACTCCATGTACTAGACATACTCGACTCGAACGTTAACACGATGTAGGGGTACATACACTTGCTGCCAGGAAGACTGTATATCAATCATACTCCATGTACTAGACATACACGGCTCGAGCGTTAACTCGATGTAGGGATAGATACACTTGCTGCCAGTAAGACTTTATATGAATGATACTCCATGTAGTAGGCATACATGGCTCGAGCATTAACTCGATGTAGGGATAGATACACTTGCTGCCAGTAAGACTTTATATGAATGATACTCCATGTAGTAGGCATACATGGCTCGAGCATTAACTCGATGTAGGGATAGATACACTTGCTGCCAGTAAGACTTTATATGAATGATACTCCATGTAGTAGGCATACATGGCTCGAGCATTAACTCGATGTAGGGATAGATACACTTGCTGCCAGTAAGACTTTATATGAATGATACTCCATGTAGTAGGCATACATTGCTCGAGCGTTAACTCGATGTAGGGGTACATACACTTGCTGCCAGTAAGACTTTATATCAATGATACTCTATGTACTAGACATACTCGACTCGAACGTTAACACGATGTAGGGGTACATACACTCGCTGCCAGGAAGACTGTATATCAAACATACTCCATGTACTAGACATACACGGCTCGAGCGTTAACTCGACGTAGGGGTACATACACTCGTTGCCAGTAAGACTGCCCATGGATGATACTCCATGAACTAGACCCACACGGCTCGAGGGATAACTCGATGTAGGGGTGCGAGCGTTAACACGATGTATACTAGACAGACATACACTGCTCAAAAGTTAACTCGATGTAGGGATACATGGACTAGCTGCTAGTAAGACTGTCTTTGAATATTACTCCATGTACTAAACACGCGGCTTTAGCGTTAACGCGTCGTAGGGGTACATACACTCGCTGCCAGTAAGACATTATATGAACGATACGCCATGTACTAGATATACACGGCTCTAGCGTTAACACGACGTCTGGGTACATACACTCGCTGCCAATAACACTGTATAAGAATGATACTCCATGTACTAGACATACACAGGTCGAGCTTAAACTCGATGTAGGGTTATGTACACTCGCTGACGGTAGGACTGAATGTGAATGATACTCCATATTCTAGACATGCTCGGCTCCAGCGTTTACACGATGTAGGGATACATGCACTTACTGCCAGTAAGACTGTCTTTGAATAGGACACTTTGTACTAGATAGACATACACAGCTCGATTGTTAACTCGATGTAGGAGTACATACACTCGCTGCCAGTAAGACTGTATATGAATGATACTCTCCGTACCAGATATACATGGCTCAAGCGTTTACACGATGTAGGGATACATGCACTTACTGCCAGTAAGACTGTATATGAATGATAGTCCATGTACAAGACATACTCGACTCGAGCGTTGAGTCGATGTAGGGCTACATACACTCGCTTCCAGTAAGACTGTATATGAATGATATTCCATGTACTAGACATAAACGGCTCGAGCGTTAACTCGATGTAGGGGTACATACACTCGGTGCCAGTGAGACTTTATATGAATGATACTCCATGTACTAGACATACACGGCTCGAGCATTAACTCGATGTAGGGGTACATACACTCGCTGTCAGTAAGACTTTATTTGAATGATACTCCATGTATTAGACATACACGGTTCGAGCGTTAACTCGATGTAGGGGTACATACACTCGCTCCCAGTAAGACTGTCTTTGAATATTACACCATGTACTAGACAGACATACACGGCTTGAGTGTTATCACGATGTCCGGGTACATACACTCACTGCCAGTAAGACTGCATGTGAATGATACTAAATGTACAAGACATACACGGCTCGAGCGTTAACTCGATGTAGGGACACATACAATCGCTGACAGGAAGACTGTATATGAATCATACTCCATGTACTAGACATACACGGCTCGAGCGTTAACTCGATGTAGGGGTACATACACTCGCTGACAGGAAGACTGTATCTCAATGATACTCCATGTACTAGACATACATGGCTCGAGCGTTAACTCGATGTAGGGGTACATACAATCGCTGACAAGAGGACTGTATATGAATGATACTCCATGTACTAGACATACACGGCTCAAGCGTTAACACGATGTAGGGGTACATACACTCACTGCCAGTAAGACTGTAAGTGAATGATACTCCATGTACTAGACATACACGGCTCGAGCGTTAACACGATGTACGGGTACATACAATCGCTGCCAGAAAGACTGTATATAAATGAAACTCCATGTACTAGACATACACGGCTCAAGCGTTGATTCGATGTAGGGGTACAAACACTCGCTGCCAGTAAGACTGTATATCAATGATACTTCATGTACTAGAGATACACGGCTCGAGCGTTAACTCGATGTAGGGGTACATACACTCGCTGCCAGTAAGACTACCAATGGAATATACTCCATGTACTAGACCCACACGGCTCGAGCGATAACTCGATGTAAGGGCTCGAGTGTTAACACCATGTAGGGGTACATAAAGTCGCTGCCAGTAAGACTTTATATGAATGACACTCTATGTACTAGACAGACATACACGGCTCAAAAGTTAACACGATGTAGGGATACATGCACTAGCTGCCAGTAAGACTGTCTTTGAATAATACTCAATGTATTAAACACGCGGCTCGAGCGTTAACACGACGTAGGGGTACATACACTCGCTCCAAGTTAGACATTATATGAATGATACTCCATGTACTAGATATACACGGCTCGAGCGTTAACTCGATGTAGGGGTACATACAGTCGCTGCCAATAAGACTGTATAAGAATGATACTCCATGTACTAGACATACACAGGTCGGGCGTTTACTCGATGTAGGGTTACATACACTCGCTGCCAGTAAGACTTTATGTGAATGATACTCCATGTACTAGACATACACGGCTCGATGTTAACACGATGTAGGGGTATATACACTCGCTTCGATTAAGACTTTATATGATTGATACTCCATGTACTAGACAGACATACACGGTTCGAGCGTTAACACGATGTAGGGGTACATACACTCGCTCCCAGTAAGTCTTTATATGAATGATACTCCATATACTAGACAGACTTACACGTCTCGAGAGGTAACACGGTGTAGGGGTACATACACTCGCTGCCAGGAAGACTGTCTGTGAATGATATTCCATGTACTAGACATACACGGCTCGAGAGTTTACTCGATGCAGGAGCACATACACACACTGCCAGTAAGACTGCCTGTGAATAATAGTCCATGTACTAGACACACACGGCTCGAGCATTGACTCGATGTAGGGGCACATACACCCGCTGCTAGTAAGACTGCCTGTGAATGATACTCCATGTACTAGGCATACACTGCTCGAGCGTTAACTCGATGTAGGGGTACATACACTCGCTGCCTGGAAGACTATATATGAATGATACTCCATGTACTAGACATACACGGCTCGAGCGTTTACTCGATGTAGGGGCACATACACTTGCTGCCAGGAAGAGTGTATATCAATCATACTCTATGTACTAGACATACACGGCTTGAGCGTTAACTCGATGTAGAGGTACATACACTCGCTGCCAGTAAGACTGACAATGGATGATACTCCATGAACTAGACCCACACGGCTCGAGGGATAACTCGATGTAGGGGTACGAGCGTTAACACGATGTAGGGGTACATACAGTCGATGCCAGTAAGACTTTAAATGAATGATACTCTATATACTAGACAGACATACACTGCTCAAAAGTTAACACGATGTAGGGATACATGCACTAGTTGCCAGTAAGACTGTCTTTGAATAATACTCCATGTACTAAACATGCGGCTTTAACGTTAACGCGACGTAGGGGTACATACACTCGCTGCCAGTAAGACATTATATGAATGATACGCCATGTACTAGATATACACGGCTCTAGCGTTAACACGACGTGTGGGTTCATACACTCGCTGCCAATAAGACTGTATAAGAATGATACTCCATGTACTAGACATACACAGGTCGAGCATAAACTCGATGTAGGGTTATATACACTCGCTGACGGTAAGACTGACTGTGAATGATACTCCATATTCTATACATGCTCGGCTCGAGCGTTAACACGATGTAGGGATACATGCATTTGCTGCCAGTAAGACTGTCTTTGAATAGGACACTTTGTACTAGATAGACATACACAGCTCGATTGTTAACTCGATGTAGGAGTAAATACACTCGCTGCCAGTAAGACTGTATATGAATGATACTCCACGTACTAGATATACATGGCTCAAGCGTTTACACGATGTAGGGGTACATACACTCGCTGCCAGTAAGACTGTATATGAATGATACTTCATGTACTAGACATACTCGACTCGAGCGTTGACTCGATGTAGGGCTACATACACTCGCTTCCTGTAAGACTACATATGAATGATACTCCATGTACTAGACATACACGGTTCGAGCGTTAACACGATGTAGGGGTACATACACTTGCTGCCAGTAAGACTGTAAGTGAATGATACTCCATGTACTAGACATACACGGTTCGAGGGTTAACACGATGTACGGGTACATACAATCGCTGCCAGAAAGACTGTATATCAATGAAACTCCATGTACTAGACATACACGGCTCAAGCGTTGATTCGATGTAGGGGTACAAACACTCGCTGCCAGTAAGACTGTATATCAATGATACTTCATGTACTAGAGATACACGGCTCGAGCGTTAACTCGATGTAGGGGTACATACACTCGCTGCCAGTAAGACTACCAATGGAATATACTCCATGTACTAGACCCACACGGCTCGAGCGATAACTCGATGTAAGGGCTCGAGTGTTAACACCATGTAGGGGTACATAAAGTCGCTGCCAGTAAGACTTTATATGAATGACACTCTATGTACTAGACAGACATACACGGCTCAAAAGTTAACACGATGTAGGGATACATGCACTAGCTGCCAGTAAGACTGTCTTTGAATAATACTCAATGTATTAAACACGCGGCTCGAGCGTTAACACGACGTAGGGGTACATACACTCGCTCCAAGTTAGACATTATATGAATGATACTCCATGTACTAGACATACACAGGTCGGGCGTTTACTCGATGTAGGGTTACATACACTCGCTGCCAGTAAGACTTTATGTGAATGATACACCATGTACTAGACATACACGGCTCGATGTTAACACGATGTAGGGGTATATACACTCGCTTCGATTAAGACTTTATATGATTGATACTCCATGTACTAGACAGACATACACGGTTCGAGCGTTAACACGATGTAGGGGTACATACACTCGCTCCCAGTAAGTCTTTATATGAATGATATTCCATATA
Source organism: Haliotis rubra (assembly GCF_003918875.1). Lineage (NCBI taxonomy): Eukaryota > Metazoa > Mollusca > Gastropoda > Lepetellida > Haliotidae > Haliotis > Haliotis rubra. The sequence goes on along the minus strand of NW_025767283.1, from coordinate 442,789 downwards.
CTAGACAGACTTACACGGCTCGAGAGTTTACTCGATGCAGGAGCACATACACACACTGCCAGTAAGACTGCCTGTGAATAATAGTCCATGTACTAGACACACACGGCTCGAGCATTAACTCGATGTAGGGGCACATACACCCGCTGCTAGTAAGACTGCCTGTGAATGATACTCCATGTACTAGGCATACACTGCTCGAGCGTTAACTCGATGTAGGGGTACATACACTCGCTGCCTGGAAGACTATATATGAATGATACTCCATGTACTAGGCATACACGGCTCGAGCGTTAACTCGATGTAGGGGTACATACACTCGCTGTCAGGAAGAGTATATATATATGATACTCCATGTACCAGACATACACGGCTCGAGCGTTAACTCGATGTAGGGGTACATACACTCGCTGCCAGGTAGAGTATATATGAATGATACTCCATGTACTAGACATACACGGCTCGAGCGTTAACTTGATATAGGGGCACATACACGCTCCTAGTAAGACTGTCTGTGAATAAAAGTCCATGTACTTGACACACACGGCTCGAGCATTAACTCGATGTAGTGGCACATACACCCACTCCCAGTTAGACTGTATATCAATGATACTCCTTGTACTAGGTATGCACTGTTCGAGCGTTAACTCGACGTAGGGGTACATACACTCGCTGCCAGGAAGACTGTATATCAATGATACTCCATGTACTAGACATACACGGCTCGAGCGTTAACTCGGTGTAGGGGCTCGAGCATTAACACGATGTAGGGGTACATACACTCGTTACTAGTAAGACTTTACATGAATGATACTCCATGTTCTAGAGATACACGGCTAGAGCGTTAACACGATGTAGGGATACATACACCCGCCGCCAGTAAGAATGCCTGTGAATGATACTCCATGTACTAGACATACACAGCTCGATGTTAACACGATTTAGGGGTAAATACACTCGCTGCCAGTAAGACTTTACATGAATGATACTCCATGTACTAGACAGACATACACGGCTCGAACGTTAAGACGATGTAGGGATACATACACTCGCTGCCAGTAAGTATTTATATGAATGATACTCTATATATTAGACAGACTTACACGTCTCGAGAGTTAACACGGTGTAGGGGTACATACACTCGCTGCCAGTAAGACTGCCTGTGAATGATATTCCATGTACTAGACATACACGGTTCGAGCGTTTACTCGATGCAGGGGCACATACACACGCTGCCAGTAAGACTGCCTGTGAATGACATTCCATGTACTAGACACACACGGCTCGAGCGTTAACTCGATGTAACGGCTCGAGCGTTAACTCGATGTAGGGGTACATACACACGCTGCCAGTAAGACTACCTGTGAATAATAGTCCATGTACTAGACACACACGGTTCGAGCATTAACTCGATGTAGGGGCACATACATCCGCTGCCAGTGAGACTGCCTGTGAATGATACTCCATGTACTAGGCATACACTGCTCGAGCGTTAACTCGATGTAGGGGCTCGAGCGTTAACACGATGTAGGGGTACATACACTCGCTGCCAGTAAGACTTTATATGAATGATACTCCATGTACTAGATTGACATACACGGCTCGAAAGTTAACACGACGTAGGGGTACATGCACTCGCTGCCAGTAAAGCTTTATATGAATGATACTCCATGTTCTTGAGATACACGGCTCGAGCGTTAACACGATGTAGGGATAAATACACCCGCCGTCAGTAAGAATGTCTGTGATTGATACTCCATGTACAAGATATACAAAGCTCGATGTTAACACGACGTAGGGGTAAATACACTCGCTGCTAGTAAGACTTTATATGAATGATACTCCATATACTAGACAGACATACACGTCTCGAGAGTTAACACGGTGTAGGGGTACATACACACGCTGCCAGTAAGACTGCATGTGAATGATAGTCCATGTACTAGACACACACGGCTCGAGCGATACCTCGATGTAGGGGCTCGAGCGTTAACTCGATGTAGGGGCACATACACACGCTGCCAGTAAGACTGCCTGTGAATAATAATCCATGTACTAGACACACACGGCTCGAGCATTAACTCGATGTAGGGGCACATACACTCGTTGCCAGGAAGACTGTATATGAATGATACTCTATGAACTAGACATACACGGTTCGAGCGTTTACTCGATGCAGGGCACATACACCCGCTGCCAGGTAGAGTATATATGAATGATACTCCATGTACTAGACATACACATGTCGAGCGTTAACTCGATATAGGGGCACATACACGCTCCTAGTAAGACTGTCTGCGAATAAAAGTCCATGTACTAGACACACACGGCTCGAGCATTAACTCGATGTAGGGGCACATACACCCGCTCCCAGTTAGACTGCCTGTGAATGATACTCCATGTACTAGACATACACTGCTCGAGCGTTAACTCGATGAAGGGGTACATACACTCGCTGCAAGGAAGACTATATATGGATGATACTCCATGTACTAGACATACACGGCTCGAGCGTTAACTCGATGTAGGGGTACATACACTCGCTGCGAGGAAAGGTATATATGAATGATATACAAGTAATAGACATACACGGTTCGAGCGTTAACTCGATGTAGGGGTACATACACTCGCTGCCAGGAAGACTGTATATAAATGATACTCCATGTACTAGACATACACGGCTCGAGCGTTGACTCGCTGTAGGGGTACATACACTCGCTGCCAGTAAGACAGTATATAAATGATATTCCATGTGCTAGACATACACAGCTAGAGCACTAACTCGATGTAGGGGTACATACACTCGCTGCCAGTAAGACTGCCTGTGAATGATATTCCATGTACTAGACATACACGGTTCGAGCGTTTACTCGATGCAGGGGCACATACAAACGCTGCCAGTAAGACTGCCTGTGAATGACATTCCATGTACTAGACACACACGGCTCGAGTGTTAACTCGATGTAGGTGCTCGAGCGTTAACTCGATGTAGGGGTACTTACACACGATGGCAGTAAGACTACCTGTGAATAATAGTCCATGTACTAGACACACACGGCTCGAGCATTAACTCGATGTAGGGGCACATACACCCGCTGCCAGTGAGATTGCCTGTGAATGATACTCCATGTACTAGGCATACACTGCTCGAGCGTTAACTCGATGTAGGGGCTCGAGCGTTAACACGATGTAGGGGTACATACACTCGCTGCCAGTAAGACTTTTTATGAATGATACTCCATGTACTAGATTGACATACACGGCTCGAAAGTTAACACGACGTAGGGGTACTTACATCCGCCGGCAGTAAGACTGCCTGTGAATGATTCTCCATGCACAAGACATACACAGCTCGATGTTAACACGACGTAGGGGTAAATACACTCGCTGCCAGTAAGATTTTATATGAATGATACTACATGTACTAGAAAGACATACACGGCTCGAGCGTTAACACGATGTAGGGGTACATACACTTGCTGCCAGTAAGACTACCTGTGAATGATATTCCATGTACGAGACATACACAGCTCGATGTTAACACGATGTAGGGGTAAATACACTCGCTGCCAGTAAGTCTTTATGTGAATGATACTCCATATACTAGACAGAGATACACGTCTCGAGAGTTAACACGACGTAGGGGTGCATGCACTCGCTGCCAGTAAGACTTTATATGAATGATACTCCATGTACTAGACAGACCTACACGGCTCGAGTGTTAACACGATGTAGGGGTACAGACACTCGCTGCCAGTAAGTCTTTATGTGAATGATACTCCATATACTAGACAGAGATACACGTCTCGAGAGTTAACACGACGTAGGGGTGCATGCACTCGCTGCCAGTAAGACTTTATATGAATGATACTCCATGTACTAGACAGACCTACACGGCTCGAGTGTTAACACGATGTAGGGGTACATACACTCGCTGCCAGTAAGTCTTTATGTGAATGATACTCCATATACTAGACAGAGATACACGTCTAGAGAGTTAACACGACGAAGGGGTACATACACTCGCTGTCAGTAAGACTTCATATGAATGATACTCCATGTTCTTGAGATACACGGTTCGAGCGTTAACACGATGTAGGGATACATACACCCGTAGCCAGTAGAAATGCCTGTGAATGATACTCCATGTACAAGACATACACAGCTCGATGTTAACACGGTGTACGGGTGAATACACTCGCTGCCAGTAAGACTTTATATGAATGATACTACATGTAATAGACAGACACACACGGCTCGAGCGTTAACACGATGTAGGGGTACATACACTCGCTGACAGTAAGTATTTATATGAATGATATTCCATATACTAGACAGACATACACGTCTCGAGAGTTAACACGGTGTAGGAGTACATACACTTGCTGCCAGTAAGACTGCCTGTGAATGATATCCATGTTCTAGACACACACGGCTCGAGCGTTAACTCGATGTAAGGGTGCATACTCTGGCTGCCAGGAAGATTGTATATGAATGATACTCCATGTACTAGACATACACTGCTAGAGCGTTAACTCAATGTAGGGGCACATACACACGCTGCTGCCAGTAAGACTGTCTTTGAATAATACACCTTGTACTAGACAGACATACACAGCTCGATCGTTAACTCGATATAGGAGTATATACACTCGCCGCCAGGAAGACTGTATATGAATGATATTCCATGTACTAGACATACACGGCTCGAGCGTTAACTCGATGCAGGGGCACATACAGACGTTGCCAGTAAGACTGTCTGTGAATGATAGTCCATGTACTTGACACACACGGCTCGAGCGTTAACTCGATGTGGGGGCTCGAGCATTAAGTCGATGTAGGGGCACATACACACGCTACCATTAAGACTGCCTGTGAATAATAGTCGATGTATTAAACGCACATACACCCGCCGGCAGTAAGAATGCTTGTGAATGATATTCCATGTTCAAGACATACACAGCTCGATGTTAACACGACGTAGGGGTAAATACACTCGCTGCCAGTAAGATTTTATATGAATGATACTACATGTACTAGAAAGACATACACGGCTCGAGCGTTAACACGATGTAGGGGTACATACACTTGCTGCCAGTAAGACTGCCTGTGAATGATATCCATGTTCTAGACACACACGGCTCGAGCGTTAACTCGATGTAAGGGTGCATACTCTGGCTGCCAGGAAGATTGTATATGAATGATACTCCATGTACTAGACATACATTGCTAGAGCGTTAACTCAATGTAGGGGCACATACACACTCTGCTGCCAGTAAGACTGTCTTTGAATAATACACCTTGTACTAGACAGACATACACAGCTCGATCGTTAACTCGATGTAGGAGTACATACACTCGCCGCCAGGAAGACTGTATATGAATGATACTCCATGTTCAAGACATAGTCGGCTCGAACGTTAACTCGATGTAGGGCTACATACGCTTGCTGCCAGTAAGACTCTATATGAATGATACTCCATGTACTAGACATACATGGCTCGAGCGTTAACTCGATGTAGGGGTACATACACTCGGTGCCAGTGAGACTTTATATGAATGATACTCCATATACTAGACAGACATACACGTCTCGAGAGTTAACACGGTGTAGGAGCACATACACTTGCTGCCAGTAAGACTGCCTGTGAATAATAGTCCATGTACTAGACATACACGGCTCGAGCGTTTACTCGATGCAGGGGCACATACACACGCTGCCAGTAAGACTGCATGTGAATGATAGTCCATGTACTAGACACACACGGCTCGAGCGTTAACTCGATGTAGGGTCTCGAGCGTTAACTCGATGTAGGGGCACATACACACGCTGCCAGTAAGACTGCCTGTGAATGATACTCCATGTACTAGACATACACGGCTCGAGCGTTGACTCGATGTAGGGGCACATACACTCTCTGCCAGGAAAACTGTATATCAATGATACTCCATGTACTAGACATACACGGCTCGAGCGTTAACTCGATGTAGGGGTACATACACTTGCTGCCAGGAAAACTTCCCTTGAATGATACTCTATGTACTAGACATACACGGCTCGAGCGTTAACACGATGTAGGGGTACATACACTCACTGCCAGTAAGATTGTATATGAATGATACTCCATGTACTAGACACACACGGCTCGAGCATTAACTCGATGTAGGGGTACATACACTTGCTGCCAGTAAGACTGTATGTGAATGATACTCCATGCCTTTCACCAGCATCTTACTGAATTTTCCCTCTCTATTTTTTGTTATAAAGGCAACTGATTTGCATCTGAAGTGGTATTAACGATCTCGGGTAAATAATATTGATGTTTGTTTGCTTTTTATATAACTTTACTTCCCGATTTCCATTGTCAATAAAACTATTCACGACAGCGACTGGGCACCCGCCCTACCAGTGAAACTGTTTGTGCAACTGATTGTGCAATCCGATGCACACGCACTCACCCGATATAGGGCGAGCAATGTAATCGTCGAAATCACCAGAACGTCGAATTCAGTTCGTGTTATGATACTTACTGCGATATGTACGAGGGTCGATCAAAAATTATATAGCCTAACTTTATTCTCGATGTCCAATGTTTGAATAGCTTCCATTTCATTTTGAAGGAATCGTTAGCAAAGCCATATCCAAAATGTCACATGTGTGGGTAATGTGGTTAACCATATATTTGTCATCACAACACACTGGGGTAAAATATTTCTAACAAAATTGCAGAAACTGAAAATCCTCTTATCCTCTTGGAAAATGGTATGCCCTCAGAAAATGTCATATAAAATATGTTCAGTATAGTATTGGATGACTTCCCGTCATGATCAACAGTCAAAGATTTGGATTGCCTGATTTATGTTTAGTTGGGGGCAATTTTATAAGGACACTCCCATTTTAATCTTTCAAAATCATTGTGTCCAGATATTCAAGCTGGCACTGTTTACAATATATTGTGAGCTGACACTTTTGTGACCATTCAGTATTTAGTTTGAACCCTTGGCATCATGTATGCATAAGTGAAAACATTAGAATAAGCTTGAGCTTGACAGATAATATGTAGAAAAATAAAACATAAAAAGGACTGCATTTATATCGTTTTCTTGGTGAAAACAAACATAGTTGTACCTGGGGTACATATCTGTAGTACCCCTGCCGACAACGACCCCTTCAGCATCAATGGAGCTCATGAATAAACCTTGGAGTTCAAACTGACATGAAAAATTCTCAGTAATTATGAACCAAACTATACAGCCACATAAAGAAACTGCATTGTCAAAATATTATCCCAGTTGAAAAGTACGATAACAATGTCAAAGGTACATATAAACCTTAATGGAGGGATCATGAGACCATAACAAGTCGGGAGAATTTCAATTGAAAAGTCAATCACAATGACGTCACGAGTCCACAAGCGGGACAGGAGTCAAACGACCATGTCATAAGCTCAAGAACGGGTATGTCAACCATCGCCATTGAGAACAGCAGTGCATCGACGACGCATAGAGCCTATCAAACGTGCAAGGAAGGTTTGTGGGATGTCACGCCAGATTCTCTCAAGTTCTGTTGCAAGGCCAAGGGCGTTATCTGGCGGATGAGGAAGACGGCGTAGACGTCAATCCATCCCGTTCCAAACATGCTCTATCGGGGAGAGATCCCATGAATTTGCAGGCCAAGGCAGTAAGTCAACGTTGTGGTGTTGCAAGAAATCCATAGCAACCCTTGCCGTATTCCTGTTGGAATGTTAATCCAGGGCCATGACGTTGCAGAAAAGGAATTGCCACAGGTCGAAGAATCTGATCCCCGTAGCCCACACCAGTTAAGTTGCCCTGAACAATCACCAAAGGAGTTCTTTGGCGTGCTGTTATTCCACCCCAAATCATCACGGAACCACTACCAAAGCGATTCCTCTCCAAGACACAGGCCTGTGCATAACGTTCTCCCACGCGTCTATAGGTACGTTCCCATCGCTATGGGAAATGTTAGACCTGGACTCATCTGTAAAAACAACATTTCTCCACCAAAACAAGGGTCTACGGACATGATTTCGGCACCACATTCGGCGAGCTTGTCGATGACGTTGTGTCAGGATAGGCCGTATGGTGGGACGTCGTGGTCTGATCCCGTGATGACGTAAACGTTGTCGAACTGTGTTGGGATGGATACGGCGAAGTCCTGGGATGGTTTGGGCAGTCATCACTGCAGTCTGAAACCTGTGGCGAAGATGGGTCACCCTTATCCATCTGTCCTGTCTTGGCGTTATTACACGTGGACGTCCAGAACGTGGCCGATCGATGACGCCATTTGTGTTCTGGTAGCGTCTCACCAGTGCAGAAATGGTGTTCCGGTGGCAGTGGAAATGTGCAGCCACTTGTCGTTGAGACATTCCCCCACGGACCATCCCAATGGCCTCATGACGTTGTGCAGACGTGAGCCTTGGCATGCTATGCGTTTCAATAGCCGTTTATTTTTTTGAACGATCGCAATGGCAGGGGTTGAGCGTTCCAAAGTGACAGTATTGTGTGGCATTCATTTGCTCTGTTTCTCTTTCCCGGAATGTACGTGCAACAATGTATTGCACGTCTCAAGGACGAACCCACTGACGTCACGGAACGTGGCACGTGCATGCATGTTGGATACATGTCACTAATCTCTGAGTTTAAATCCTTATGTGTCTACACAGGTTTGATAAATTTAGATTTAAAATTTTTGTATGCACAGTTTCTTTATGTGCCTAGTATATATGTTACAGTAAGCCTGGTGGATCCATTCTTTTATTGTGTAAATTACAAAACTCAATCAAAATGAAGATTTCTTAAAATAGCATATGTTTGCTGGTTTACATATTCGCCAGAATGATCGACAATGGATACTGTGGATTATTCTGAGCCCAATCAAGTGTGAGAGGACTGCCAGGCCTATGAAAAGAGAATGCAACTTTTGAAAAGTAGGTATACCAAGAAATTCAGCCTTCCCACAGAATTCCAAACATAATACAATGGCAATACTTTTCAAAGGTTCTGGTTTTTGATGTACTGATGGTGGCACACAGAACAACATTTCGCACATTTTCATTTACTTTTACTTTTGAATCCAAATTCTGACAGATTAGCTGTTGAGGAACCAATTCTGGACAAATAGCAGTTGCCAAGTCTAGCTTAGCTGCATTAATATATATATGAGTGAACCCCACACTGTTTATACTGCATTGTGAAGACCTTTTAATTCGATAACAATCGATACAAAGTTGGCACCTGTATATGTTAATTATCATCATCATCTGACTGACTGACTTTCTTCTCTCTATAGGAATCCATCAGTATCAACGACAATTACAAATCCCGTTTTGTGCTGTTGGAGGAAGACAAAATTGGATTCAATCTAACAAATGTGAATAGAGTGAGTGAGTGAGTGAGTTAATATTTAACGTCACATCGGCAATATTTCAGCCATATCGTGACGAGAACAGTTGACATTGTAATAGAATATATATAGTTATTATAAAAACCTGCCGACGAAGGACAGTAAAAATACTAGATAATCACAGATATCAATATAAAACTAGCGAATAAAGCTAAAATATTCCAATTAAAGAAGACAATACAATGTAAAAATGGGATATAGATCGCCAACAACTGAAGGTAGATCACCATACTAGGAACCATGGGGACTTACATTACTTTTGCTACCTGCATGGACCCTAGTTGGATTTACACCATCCCTTCAGCCATTGGCGTCAGAAGAGAAATCTAGCCATAAATTAAAAGTACACATATTCTACGATTAAAAACTTGGTACACTTAAGTTGACTTTGAAAGTTTTGGGACTTACGTACCCCCTCAGGAGGACAATAATTTTACGCTACGTCAACCCCCTTTGAGGGTACAGCCACTAACAATCTCAGTTACTAATATAAACTACCAACAATAAAATATTTAACTATTTACAAATCATTCAACAAATCTATTTTTTTTTAAAATGCAATAATTAAATGAGAACTGACATTATTAAAAAGATCCTTCAGAGTTTTGGATTTGAAATAGATATCCCTTGTGATGGAATATTCAATGCAGTCAAGCAAGACATGCTTGACTGTGATCCTTTCATCACAAGGGATACAAAACGGAGGATCTTCGCCTTTCAATAAATATTCATGAGTATATCTGGTATGGCCAATGCGACATCGTCGCATAATGACCTCCTCAAATCTGGACTGACAACCCAAGTAGGTGTAACCAATGTAAGGTTTTATTGCATGTAATTTATTAATACCTACTTGGGTGTCCCACTTCTTTTGCATTAGATCGCGGATGTATGTTCTAATGCTGGCTTTGTAATCAGAGTATGGGATAAGAAGGGGTGTCACAGATTTGTTGAGTGCTTCCTTGGCAGCAATATCAGCCATCGTGTTCCCAGAAATGCCAACGTGGCTGGGTAACCAACAAAAGACGATGTCACATTGGCCAGTAGCAAGTTCATTGTACAATTCAATAATTTCTAATAAAAGTGGATGTTTGCACGAAAGATTTTTAATAACCTGAAGACACGAAAGAGAATCTGAAAAAATGATATATTGTTTATATTTACGGTGTTTATTAATATATTTAAGAGCTGTTAAGATGGCGTTTGCTTCTGCTGTAAATATAGAGCTGTTATCCGGTATTCTAGAAGATATTGTTCGGGATCCAATGACAGTGGCACATGCCACTGCGCCACCATCCTTGGACCCATCTGTAAATAAGGATTTGTATGTATTATATTTATTTCTTAATTGACTAAATTCTTGTTTATACTGTAATTCATTTGTTTCTGATTTTTTAAATGTAGTTAATGTTAGGTCAACTTGTGGCCTAACCAGTTGCCAAGGAGGAGAAGAAAGAAGACGGGAAGGAGATATAGTTTCAAGAACAATGCCGGCAGCAGAAATGAATGGTTTAATTCTTAGCCCAAGAGGCGGAACAAGCGAAGGGTTTTTGTTGTACAAATCCTCATAAAGAGAATTGAAAACACAGTTAAAAGCAGGATTAGACTCGTTAGAATATAGTTTTGTTAAATACTGTAAGGATAATTTTATACGCCGTTGTTGAAGGGAAGGCTCATCGGCCTCGACATAGAGACTGTCAATAGGAGAAGTTCGAAAGGACCCAAGACAAAGTCTCAGGCCTTGGTGGTGGACAGAATCTAAAAGTTGAAGGTTGCTTTTGCAGGCTCCGCCATATACGATGGAGCCATAATCATGTTTCGAGCGGACCAATGATCGATATAGATGTAGAAGAGTGGCTTGATCCCCTCCCCACTTAGAATTTGAAACGACTTTCAATAAATCAAGTGCCTTCAGGCATTTAGTTTTAAGGGATTTAATATGCGGAAGAAACGTTAAATGAGAATCAAATATTAAACCCAAGAACTTGGCCTCCTTTACAACTTTGATGGGAGTGCCATTGAGAAACAGTTCTGGGTCTTTATGCGGTTTATATTTTCTACAAAAATGTATACAATTAGTTTTTGACTTAGAAAATTTAAAGCCGTTTTCAAGACACCATTTATTTATTTTATTTAAACACAGCTGCATTTGCCGTTCAATAGTATGCATATTCTTACCGTGACAAGAAATATTAAAATCATCCACAAATAGAGATCCATCAATTGAATCATTTAAAACCTGTGACAAACTGTTAATCTTGATACTCCAGTCATCGAAATAAAATAACTAGTGACCGACAAAATACATGCCTTTAGGGACACCCAACTGATCCTGATGTTATCTTGAATAAATGTCAGACAGGGTAGAACCCATCTCGGACTTGAAATTGCCTGCCTCTTAAAAACTGTGATATAAAAAGAGGTAAACGACCCCTCAAACCAAAATTATGTAAATCCTTCAAAATGCCATGCTTCCAGGTCGTATCATAAGCTTTCTCAAGATCAAAGAAAATTGTTACAGCATGTTGTTTGTTTACTATAGCATTTTTAACAAAGGATTCTAAACGTACCAAATGATCAATGGTACTAGGATTTTCTCTGAAACCACATTGAATATTTGTTATAAGGTTATTGGTTTCAAGATACCAAGTTAGTCTATTATTCACCATACGTTCCATGGTTTTACAGACACAGCTAGTGAGAGATATTGGTCTGTAATTAGACGGATCTGTATGATCCTTGCCAGGTTTTGGTATTAGTACTACAATGGCATTACGCCACGAGGGAGGAAAATTTCCAGACGTCCATATTTGGTCAAATATATCTAAAAGTGTCATCAGACATGGTTCAGGTAAGTGTTTCAGTAGCTGGTAATGGATATGATCATCACCCGCTGCAGTGTCATGAGCTTGCTCAAGAGCAGTATGTAGCTCATATAATGAAAACACTTCATCATAATCTTCACCGTTATTTGATTCGAAATTAAGTTTAGTCCTTTCCTGTTGTTTCTGGTATCTCTGAAACTCAGGGACATAATTTGCCGATGAAGAATTTTTGGCAAGAGTTTCGCCAATTTTATCTGCAATTTTAGACTTGTCAGTAATTAAATTATCACCATCTTTAAGATGATGAACAGCAGATTTGGAACCTTTGCCTTTAATTCTTTGAACCATGTTCCATACTCTGGACATTGGCGTACGTGAATTATTTTTGGAGACATAATTTCTCCAAGATTGTCGTTTGTTTTGTTTAAAGGTACGACGCGCCTTTGCATTGAGTATTTTAAATTTATTTAGGTTATGGACAGTTGGATGATGGCGGAAATAACGCTCTGCCTTTTTCCTCGCTTTTCTGGCTTGCCTACAGTCTGTATTAAACCATGGTTTCCGTACATGTGGAGTCGTAGAGGACTTTGGTATACACTCATCAGCTATTTTATTTAGGACGTCAGAATAAACCTCAATAGGATCAGTTATATCACTGAAATATTCAGTTTTTAGTTGAGTTGTGGACAAAGTTTGAAATAGGGGCCAGTCCGCCTTGGAAAAATTCCATCTTGTATAAGATGTAGAATCAGAGGGATAAATTTCTGATAGGATAGTTGGAAAGTGGTCACTTCCACAGAGATCATTGTGGACTGACCAATCAAATTCATTGAGGAGGTTAGAGTCTGCAAGAGACAAATCTAAAGAAGAGTAAGTGCCGGTTGCAGGATGCAGATAAGTGCTTGAATCGTCATTATATATACACAAGTCATTATTGGATATAAAATCTTCCAGTATTTTACCTTTAGTGTTCGTGCTTGTACCACCCCAGATTGGGTTATGACCATTGAGATCACCCATTAGAATACAGGGTGTCGGAAGTTGGTCATAGAGGGCTTGAAGATCAGACTGCTGGAGTACTGAAGAAGGCGGAATATACAGAGAGCACAATGTAAAGGTAACGTGAAGCGTAAGTCTAACTGCAACGGCTTGGAGATTAGTTGTAAGTGCCACAGGACTATGGATAACATCCTGTTTAACAAGTATTGAAGATCCGCCGGTGGCCCTGTCACCTGGAGGTGAAAAAGAATGATAGGTATCGAACTGACGTAAATTAATTGTATCTGTATGTTTCAGATAGGTTTCCTGAAGACAGAATGCTGAAGGTGTAAAATCTTGGACTAATAGCTGTAATTCATTAAAATTAACCCTTAGTCCTCTACAATTCCACTGTATTATATTTTTGGAAAAAACTATCTTTTTGGTGGGTTGATTGGGGATCTACCCCGCACTGTCTTGGAGGGCGACAAGCTATGTGCCCTTGGGTGGATGCTATCAGACACATCCATATCCTCTAGTGACCCGAATTTATTATACATCTTAATCTGATCTGACCCTTTGGGTGCTCGATCTGGTTTCGAAGTTTCTGCTCTTGATTTCATTTTGGTCTTTCCGGTGTGTTTCTCTTTTCTTTCACGCTGAGAACTAGTTGGTGGAATAGAACCTGGTGGAATAGAAGCTGGTGGAATAGAAGCTGGTGGAATAGGAGATGATTGTCCCTGCGAGAGGGTCTGCTGTGCAGGAAGTGATGTCTCCGTTTGAGTAGACTTATCAGGAGAAAAGCGTTTGGGAGCGTCAGAGTTCACCCATGTCAAGTCTGTTTGGCAGGAGTGTGAGGAAGTAAGAATAGTATTTGTTGAAGAACTGTCTTTATGGGTTGGTACGGTTGATGTGCTGGCGATGGAGGCATAGGTTTCAGTATGTTCTGTATAATGAACAAACTTTTTTGCTTCAGCAAAGCTGATATTTCTGGTATACTTAATCCTGTTTATTTCCATCTGCTTTTTCCACATAGGACAATCTTTAGAAAAAGATGAATGACTACCGTTGCAGTTGGCGCATTTTTTATAACTATTGTCACAATCTTCTGTTACATGTGTATTCTCAGCACAGTGAGCACATGTAACAGACAATGTGCAGTTATTCACACCATGTCCATACTTTTGGCATTTAAAACACCGCAGAGGAGTGGGGATGTACATATCAACGTTCACATTGCAATAACCAGCCTTGATTGATTTTGGAGGATTTGGCGCGGAAAACGAAAAGAGATAGTGTTTGTTGGTACAGTTTCATTAAATCTTCTGACAAATAACACTCCTTGGTCCTTCATCTCAGATACGATATCAATCTCCGTCATATCTGCAAAGAGACGATCTCTGTCTCGTACAATCCCTTTGCTAGTGTTTAAGGTTCTATGAGCAGAGACCAGAACGGGAACACCAACAAACATATCTGTCGATAGCAGGTTGGTTGCCTGTTGTTTCCTGTTGCATTCAATAAAAAGTGATCCTGAACGCAAGCGCTTAACGGTCTTCACTTCTCCTGCTATGCCATAAACACCTTTTGAAATCGCAAAAGGATTCAGTTTAAAGGGAGTCTTATCCAAGGTCTCAACAATCAAGAAACGTGGCCAGTAATCAACTGTAGTGGAGGGTCGTTGGTCATCATCGTTGTCAAGTGGACGTTTTGTTTTCTTAGAGGGGGTTTCGTATTCCATGGTGAGTATATATTGATTCATCATCCGAGCTCCCCACCCACCACGGAGTATCATAAAGACAATGCTTATAGCAAGTGGATTTCCGACTTGCAGCACCAAGGATACCCGGATGATATACTCAAGCAGAATAATTAACAAGTAATTAATCCACCAGATTGGCCCATGAGCCACTGCCTTCTGGACATAGGACTCTAGGCAAAACACTAAATTATAGTTACTTGATCGAAATGCAAATATATTATCATAAAACTAAGACAACTGACAAACATTGAATAGTTTCTAAATTTTGTATAACAAACATGCATGTACAGGGCTTAGCATGACCAGCCGATTGGTTGAACCGGGCCCATTCAACCACCCGTCTAGGTGAAGTAAGGGTCGAAGTGGTGTGTTGGGCAAAGGAACACTGTTCCTGGAACCAGTGCCCTCAACCACCAGACTCCCGTCCTCCACCGACACAGGGGCGCAACCCACGGCAAACGGGTTGGTGGACCTAATATCCCCCCGGGTCCACAACGGGGTGTTGAAGGGCGCTTAGCGTTACCCAGCACCCACCACGAGGAGGTGGCCCTTCATGGGTGCCTGTGAATAGAGACGACGACGGGGATTACAAGTGTATTCTGACCGCTGATGTCCGCGTGGAGATGAAATGGAAGTTAAACGTTAAAGGTAAATTAAATAATCACAAATTTATGTTGAGAACTGATTGAGTGAATTAACAGAGTATAGGGTCACTGAACCGGACTACATGAACCATACATCTCGTTTTGTTCACTCGTTAAAGACTGTCCTGATACGACCAGTGTGTGCTCTTGAGATTCATTGTCATTGTTTCCTTACTTTGTGTTGGTGTTGATTGTATCAAATGACATAATTCTTGAAATTATTTTGTCTTACACATAAGAAGATTTGCAGCGCGCAAATGTAACAAAAACCTATCGTTATTACTTATGTCAAGACGTCAGTGCCAAAGACATCGCTGACAATTATCTTTGCTCACTTAAAATCAGGATGTAAAGTTCAAATCGTAAGAAAAATTGTTAAGTTATCGTCAAATATTAAGGTTTGGGATAGAAGATGATCTGACAATCACGAGAGACCAGATAAGTATACACCACGCACTAAAACCAATACCAGATATTACTACATGATTAAAGGAAGACTGTGTGTGAGGAAAGACTACAGGACAAGGCGTGCTGAGATCAGAATGACAACTGAGGTCGATGTATGGTGATTCTACGACGCATCATCATATGATGAATGCCCTGATAAAGAGGATTACACAAATGCAAATTGTGACAGATATGGGAAATTTATGTTTCAGAACAATTCTGAGATATTACCCAAATTGACTGGGGTTAAGTGCGTTACTTGTTTTGTGGTTTTGATATAGCTGGTATAACGGAAACATGAATGAAACACTTACACATAATACTTTTTTTCTCAGAATATGAACGCATTAATGAAAACGCAGAGAACATATTTGCAAGGGAAACACAAAGCTGGATAATACAACTGATTGAAAAATTGTGATAGTCTGAAACAATGTAATGTTTTTGCGTTATAATGAACAAAATAATCTTTGGACATGAGTCCAACTTATATGCCTGTATATCTATCAACAGAAAACAAACGGTATTACTGGTATAATAACCTCTACACTGTAAAGATACTCCATTTCAGGGCAAATACTCTGAGGTGTTCTAGATACTTATGCATTTTAATCATCGAACTGGAATAGTAGTATAGAGGATAGCGGTTTCAGCTCAGTCGTTCTCAAGCAATATTTTCGTGAATTGAAGGCCCTACAAAGTATGAAAATATTGTAGAATTGTATCATGCAGAATCCAAATTAAAACAAGGAAACAGTTCAGCGTTATTCTCCTATGAATTCTTTGGTTTTGGAAAGGAATGCTCGACAGGCTTTTAGTCTGTCCTGCTCTATGAGATTCTCTATTCTAAACGGAACTCTTCCTCCGCGATTTTGCAATCTGTGAGTGCTGTTAATATATGATCCTCGATCATGTTCAACTTAGCTTCGGCTTAAACCCTTATCTCGTCGTGCTTCAATGCCTTATGTTGCAGCCGAGATGAAATGAATGTCAGAGCTACTCCTGCTAACCCTGATTCCCCAGCTGCTATTTCTAACTCGAGTACGATGGGTGCGGCTGTGATAGTCAATAGTAAGCCAAACCCGGGAGTCCCATGCTGGCTGCTACGGGTGCTATGTCCACGCTGTCGACAGCATTCACTGCTCTGTCATACTTTTTGTGCAGTGTGCTCCGTGTATCACATTCCATTTTCAAGTTGGCGTTTGATGTCGCTTATTTGTTTCGAGTGTTTTGACTGCTTCGTCCATGGCAGGATACAAACCCATCCTATATAATATAAGTTACACATTAATATTTAATTGATCTTACGACAATCTCTGATGAACATACTTAAGGTCGATTAGGTTCACATGTCTGTATATATAAACACACTGGAGTGAAATGAAATGTCCAGGTAATTTCATGCCGTCACAGTGGTTTGTGGTGGTATTTCATTAGATGTCAACCTGAGCATTCTCTCCAGAGGTCGGCCGAGTCTTAAGTTGTCTTTCCCGTTCTTTGAGTTCGGCTCTCAGTGGTTTGAAGATTTCAACGTTGAGCACGCACAATCCCGGGGAGCCCGTTCAACTGCTGCACGTGATTGACAATATGTCAGGTTGACTCGAGATCGTTCTCTGTAATGGACTAACATGGCCGACTCCAACAACAAACTCTTTGTCAACAATAGGCGACACCTGCTGTATGGTTTGTGACTACGGGATCGGATGTGACACTCGACTACGGAAGGGACAAACTGAGTAAGGTGGTCACACTGTTTCATGTTTATTATCAGACGAGACGAATTTTGAAGGAAATAGGTGCACCTCATCTGCAAGATAAGGTGTGGAGAATAATCGATGACCCTTACGATCCTGCGCTTATGAACGTATTTGCGGGGAATTTAT
Organism: Haliotis rubra; assembly: GCF_003918875.1. Classification (NCBI taxonomy): domain Eukaryota; kingdom Metazoa; phylum Mollusca; class Gastropoda; order Lepetellida; family Haliotidae; genus Haliotis; species Haliotis rubra. The sequence goes on along the minus strand of NW_025767283.1, from coordinate 424,829 downwards.
GATTCCCACGAATAAAGACTTTTGCCTTCCAGGTGAGAACCACAGTCTCTGTAAACTGTAAACCTATTTCTATAGTTTTGTGAATGCTTCCCCGAGAGATTGCAGATGGTCTTTTATCCAGTCCCTAACATCGTCAGTAGGGCGGCTTGGTGGTGTTGGCGTGCTGCCGCCTGTCAGGGAGATGACTAAGGTCAGGATGATGAAGCCGAGCACCGCAAGAATGCTGGCAATGGTGATTCATTGTTCCCGGAACAGAATTCAGATTCTGTTTGCTAACATGGTGTCTTCGTTTAAGAATGTCGGTTTCTTGCATTCGTCTGATTTAGAATCGGAGCTCTCCTCGGTTGATAGAAGCCGCTTCCAGTTAGGACGATTTCTGGTCCTCCAGGTCCCACAATCTTTTGCTGATCATGTCAAACTATTTGTTCTGTGTTTCAGTGATTTTTTCCTTTTCTCAAGAGCTATGCGGTCATTGAGTAAGTTCACTTTGGCCATGTTGTTCACGAGCTCTCCGCATGTGGTTTTCAGGGCCTCATCTAGAGCTTAAAGTTCCCTGATGGGAAATTCGAAACCGGATAAGGATTTTCCAAGTACATGGCCAATATTTTTCTTATTTCGTCCTACGCTTCATGTGATGCTATTGACAATATCTTGGGGTCGATCTCATGAATGCCCGCACGCACAAGAAAACCACTCGCTCTGTCAACTCTGGTCGAAAATCATCGCGTCAACCTATGAGATTGCGGTGGCGGTGCATGACCCAAACTCCCACAGAAGGTCACCAAAGATCTGCAAACAGGAAGTACTGAGCTCAGTGCCACGGCGCGTTAAATCGAGACGGTGTGAAAGACATGCCACAAGAAGCATCGTATGAAATCAAAATAATATTAGCCACGTACTGGCACAAACCCTTACCCGGTTTCGAGTTTCCCCCAATAGGAACTTAAAGCTCTAGGCGAGGCCCTGAACAACATATCACCATTGCCAGCATTCTGACGGCGCCCGGCTTCATAATACTGACCAAAGTCGTCCCCCTGAATGGTGGCCTCACCACCACCACCAAGCCACCCTACTGACGATGTCAGAGACAAGATAAAAAAAACAAACATCTGAAATCACTCGTGAAACTAGCCAACAAAGCCACCGAAGTACTCACGGGCATCCTAGGCAGCATCGTCTCGTGGCTGCTGGGCTTGTTGTCAAAAGCGGGCACTTGGCTCGGTCAAAACCTGTGGGCGTTTGTCGTTGCCAAGGCAGTCCTGTTTTATGTTGCCGCTAAGGAATTTTTAACAAAATAAGACACAGTTGGACCGTGATCCCGCTGACCATGAGTGCCGTCTTGCGATCGACGTGCTGCTGTTTTTTGACGACTACGACCGCTCGTGCCAGGTTTAGCCGGTATGCCTAAATGGTGTGATTGACACCTAGTTTCTAATCGTGGTACGACATTTAGACATTAATTTTGTCAAACCCTTAACTGTGAAACAATTGAAAAACCAAGCGAGAGAGCTTGGGCTGGCGGGGTACTCCAAGCTTTGCAAAGCTGGGCTGATCGCATTGCTGGAAGACAGCAAGCCAGTCAAACTGAGATTGGTGCTCACTGCCATAGGTAAGTATCTGCGAGGCAGGCAGATGTCGTCGACTAGAACATCGATATCGATTGCATCAAGCCACTGATAGCAAGTAAGATCAGTGAGAAGTCGGACGATTTGAAAAACACCAAGTACCAGCTCACGGTGAAAATGTTGCTCAATAAGCAGCTGACGGACGGTGGCACTGAGCACATCGAGCCTTATTTCCGAGGCAAGCAGGAAGTCGTACTCCAACTCGATTCCTCGATCGATTCAATCACTGAAACGTTGCTGCAAAAAATACAGGAATCATTTGGATGATGGACGCACATGGGATCTGAGTGGGTGGTTGGTAGCATACAAACTGTTTATTTGGGTGGTTACACATGCGCCAACCTGTTGGAAGTGCACAGAGAGGTGTGGGGCAGACGGCGATCAGGATCGACATGCCCAAGGAAGACAACAACATTTTAAAATTCGTCAACCACAATAAATAGATACTGTGCCCTACGTTATCTACACCAACGTTGAGGCCATCATCAAAAACGTTGAACACACAACAGGCAACATGCCAACAAAATGCATGAACACGAGGCTTGCTGGTTCGGTTACGTGGTGGTCTGATACAACGGGGAAAACGAATCCTCCCGTGATCTACCAAGGTCCAGACGCAGCCGAAATTTTTTCACTTGCCTGCAGGACGAAGAAAAAAATTCATCAGGAAACATTTATATAGAATCATCCCCATGCGCAAGACATGTCATGACTGGCGAGCTCATAAGAACGCTACTCATTGCCAGGTGTGTAATCAACTGCTTAACAGCAATTCGGTGAGAGATCACTGTCACGTCAACGGGCATTAAAGAGGTGCCCCACACAACGAGTGCAACTTGAAACTGAAAATCAATCCCAAAATCATAGCCATCCCAGTGGTGTTACACAACCTTGGTGGATACGATTCTCACCTCATCATCCAAGCCATCTCGAAAATGGAAGGCAACATAAATTGCATCCCGAACAACATGGAGAAAATTCATAGATAGTTTTCGGTTCCTGCTGTCGTCGCTAGACAATCTAGTGAGAGCGAACGACCCTGATGTCTTCCATATAACCAATTGATTCACCGACGTGTCAGCTCGGCCTGTGCTGCTGAGGAAAGTCATTTATCCTTACGAGTACATGTTCAACTGGTCCAGATTCGACAAAACTCCCATGGACTGCATACAGCCACTTGACTGACTCAGGTATCGAAGAGGACAATTACTCACATGCACTTGACGAGTGGGAAAAACTGGGCTGCAAGACTTTAAGCAATTACCACGATCTCTACATGAAAATAGACGTGCTGCTGCTCGCTGATGTCTTCGAAATATTCAGAAAAACCTGCTTGAAGCAATACGACTTGGATCCTGCCTGGTATTACACCAGTCCCGGTCTCTCCTGTGATACCTTATTGAAAAAGATTGGCGTGGAATTGAAACTTTTTGACAGAGCGTCGCTAGACTTGCTAGACAAAAGTAAACTGGCCAAGATCAAGAAAACTCGTGCACAGCTTGATGGATAAGAAAAAGTACATCGTGGACTACCGAAACCTGCAGCTGTACATGTCTTGGGGAATGAAGCTGAAAAAAATACACCGAGCACTACAATTCAATCAAAGTCTGTGCATGTAGCCGTAAATCCGAATGAACATGGATTTGCAAACATGAACAGCTTGGTATTTGCAAGAATATGGAAAATTTGCGAAAACGAGTCGACGTGAAGTTAGCCCAAGCTCACGAGGAAGAAAAAACTCAGGAAACTGATAGCCAGCCTGGCATTCAACTGAAACAAGATATTCTCTGGCGACTTGGTGGCGCTGCACATGAACAAAAAACACATCAAATTCATCTGGCCTGTTTACGTGGGGATGAGCATCCTGGACTTATCCAAACACTTGATGTAGGACTTTTATTACAACGAAGTCAAAACACAGTACGGCGATCGATGCGAGGTGCTGTACACAGACACAGATTCACTGCTGATGGAAATTCATACCGAGGACGTGTACGAGGACATGGAGAAACACATCTATCTATATGACACGAGCAATTAACCTAAAGTGCATCCACTGCACACTCAAGTCAACAAAAAGGTTTTTGGAGAGATGAAAGATGAATGTGGGCACACCGATCACAGAATACGTCGGCTTGAGACCTAAAATGTATTCGATCAAGAAAGCAAACAATGACAAAATCAGAAAGGCGAAAGGCATGAAAAAAATACATGGTGAAAAAACATATCAAGCACGATCGATTCAAAGAGGCCCTGTTCGAGAAACGGACCTTTAAACACGAAATGAACATGCTGGGAAGCAATGAACACACGATATACAGTCTGAGAATTAACAAGACTTCTCTGTCTTCCATGGAAATGAAAAGATGGATTGCCGACGATGGTGTCACGAATTACGCGTATGGACACCGTTGTATTAAACATAAACCAAAAAATCATCAAATATAAATGGAGAAAATTTACCGATGTTCCAAAGATGTCGCTAAAACTTGGCTTAAAAAACAAGCCTTGTGGCAAGTCTACCCGCCAGCGCCCCAGTACATGCCTAGAAAAAAATCGGTATTTCGATACCAAATCAAATGCATCAAGCTGACCTTTTGTTTCTACCGCACGATAGGGTGAGACGTAAAACGTACAAGTATGCCCTGACATTTGTTGATATTGCCAGCTACAAAGAAGCCGAACCGTTGACAATGAAGGATTCGACTAAAGTTGCCAAAGCACTCGAATGCATCTACCAACGCAGTCACTTAACCTGGCCTGCTGAGCTTCAGGTTGATCCTGAATGAGAGTTTATGGGAGCCGTGTCGCAGCTGCTGGCCAGGCACAAAGTTAGCAACAGACGAGCCATAGCGGGAGCTCATCGCAGTCAAGCCATAGTGGAGAAATTCAACCGCACCTTAGCCGAGCGACTGTTCAGTTGTCAGTTCACACAGGATATGATCACTCCCGAGAAACGATCTACAGAATGGGTTGTACATTTGCCTCAAATGGTGTTGGCCATCAACAACGAAGTCACTTGACTCGTAGGCAAGAAATCTGTCGAAGCCTTCAAAATGAAACGTATCACTGCTGAATCATCTGCACCAGGCACAAAAGAGAAAAATTACCAGACCGTGTCATTGTTAGGTATTTGTACCAGCCGCATGAACACGAGGGAGATAGTAGAAAACGTGCTACAGATCCTATATGGTTGATGAAAATGTACAACATAGACCGATTTGATGTCAAAGACGACAAACCCAATCTGTATTATCTCAAAGATGGGCCAGGCCGAGGACTCGTGTGAGAGGAATTACAAGTCGTACCTCACTCGAAATCGTAATCTGATGGTCTTATGGTGTTAGGCAAGGCCGTCAATGTGGTTGGACAGTAAGCTATTAGTCTGCATTTGTTATTCTGGAATGTTGTAGCTGGTCCCACATGAATTTCAAAACCAGCATTTGAATCGCCTTTGTCTCTTACTACACACTTAATTGTCTGTTTTGCAAATGGTAATGTTACAGCGTAGTGAGAATTCTCTCTTAACGCTCTCTCCAGACTCTTATTTGCCCAAATAACCCTTCCGATTTTACCTTCTCTCTTACTCCAACCAAATATTCCTATTGATTCTCCTACTCTCGCTGATATTTTCTGAATAAACGATGCTGGTAAATCATGCATTGCTTCGTCAATATCTTGAAGCCACTGTCTTGGTATGTCCTGATACATAAATTTTTCTTCCCGATTCATTTTCGTTATACTTCTAACCATATGTTTTCTCTAAAAGGGCAAAAAATTTATACACTTTTAAACTATGAACATCAATTGATGGTTTTCATCATTCTACAATATTTTCATACTTTGTAGGGGCACCCGTGAAGAGCCACCTCCTCGTGGTGGTTGCTGGGTAACGCTAAGCGCTCTTCAACCCCCCTTTGTGGACCCGGGGGTATATTTGGTCCACCAACCCGTTTGCTGTGGGTTGCGCCCCTGTGTCGGTGGAGGACGGGAGGCTGGTGGTTGAGGGCACTGGAACCAGGACCAGGTGTTCCTGTTGCCCAACACACCACTTCGCCCCTTACTTCACCTAGACGGGTGGTTGAATGGTCCTGGTTCAACCAATCTATTGGTCACGCCAGACCCTGTGCATTCTATTTCATATTGCACAAATCTTATTTCTCTAAATGATCTTGTTTAGGGTACTGGTGAAATTAATTCACTGAATTTGTATTGATTTAAAAATCAAAAATTTTCAATTTGCCTAGAGCCGTATGCCCAGAAGGCGGTGGCTCATGGGCCAGTCTGGTGATATTGGACCTCTGAATTCTGAATTTCTCAGGACATTTTTAGGTCGACCCAGCCTAGCATTTCGTCTTTCAGATTTCTTAGCTATTCACGTCTGTATTTCTTGAGTATATCACCCTTGTAGCCCTGGTGTTGCAGGATGGTTTCCACTGCAACATCGTCCATGTTGACACTCGATGGCGGGTAGGGAGCAGGGTTGATGAAACACATCACTATACCATGGCTCACAACTCCCTCTCTGGTTCAGTTAAAGGAAATAAAAGAAGACATCTTTCTTCTTCTGAGGATGAAGAAGTACCTCAGTCTGGTGATTTCTGGCCAAAATACTTGGTTATTGCAACTGCGGACGGAAGTCCTTTCAAACTTAACCCTTTTGCCGTCTCCAAAGGCATCCAAGGTGTGTGCGGAGAGGCTAAAAATGTCACTCGCCTCAGAGGTGGTTCACTTTTAGTGGAATGTGTTCGGAGGCAACAATCTGTAAATCTGCTGGGTCTACGGCAGTTTGTTAACACACAGGTTGTTGTTTCAGCACACAGGACATTGAACTCCTGTAGAGGCATCGTCAGAGATTGGTCACGCTCTTTATCTGATATGTCAGAAGAAGAGATTGCAGATGAATGAAAAGATCAAGGGGTCACTGCTGCCAAACGCTTTACAAGGAAACAAGATTCAGGCACTGTGAACACAAATACTTATCTGTTTACTTTTGGAATGACGACTCTTCCAAAATCAATTAAAGCTGGCTACTGCAACATCGGAGTGGAGGTATATGTACCAAATCCACTCCGTTGTTTTCAGTGTCAAAAATTTGGACATGGTGCTAAGTGAGTGAGTTGAGGTTTATGCCGCACTCACCAATATTCCAGCTATATGGCAGCGGTCTGTAAATAATCGAGTCTGGACCAGACAATCCAGTGATCAACAGCATGAGCATCGATCTGCGCAATTGCATGGTGCTAAGTCGTGCCATGGCAAAACAAAATGTTCCCGTTGCAGTGGGGCTCATGCGAGCACTGACTGCACAAATGACATGAAGTGTACCAGCTGCAATGGTAAACATATGGCATCATTAAAATCTTGCCCATATTTCGATATTCCAAAATAATTAAACTCAAATGCACAAAAAACATGTCGTATTCTGATGCAAGGAAATTAGTTCAGTCAAACCTGAATTCATCTCTTACCTATTCAGCAGCAGTTTCTTCTCCTACTCTTTAGTATTGGTTACTAAACCTGTAACAGTTTCCACATCCTGCCAAACGGATATATCTTGGGTAAATGACAAGCAGCAAATACCTGAGGAAATCAGAAAACAGTCGTTACCGGGTAACATCTCTTCAGCTTCTCCAGTATAGAGCCAAGAACTGACACCGTATCCTCACCAGCAATTACACAGAATGATGTTAACCTTACTGCTCAAGAAAAGAAAACAATGAGAAGAAAAACGAAGGCTCTTCAGCATTTGGATGAATTTTCACCTTCAGCCACACCTGTGGTGGTTCACAATCTGTTTGAATCACTTGACATGGAGATCACTCCTTCACAAACAGCTTGAAGGAGTGGCACTTCTCCGCGCTTTCGATCTCCAATCGAACCCCCGTGAGCAGATCTATTAATTTAATACAATGTAATTGTAGAGGACTTATAAGGAACAGTTTTTCTTATCTACAATTGTTATCACAAGATTTCAAACCATCGGCTTTTAGTTTACAGGAGACATATCTAAAAGATGACGATAAACTTGATATTCGCCAGTACCATTCATATCATTCATTTTCACCTCCAGGAAATAAAGCTACAGGTGGCGCTTCTATTTTGGTGAGGCAGGGTGTCATTCATAGCCCTGTCCCTCTAAAATGCAAACTTCAAGCTGTGGCAGTTCGTTTGTCTTTACACATAACTTTTACTCTTTGCTCCTTGTATATTTCTCCATCTTCTCCCCTTCATCAGTCCGATCTTCAACTTCTTTTTGACCAGCTCCCTAGGCCCTAGGTGATCTAAATAGGCATAACCCTCTATGGGGAAGTATTAATGCCAATGCTAGGGGGAAATCCTTGAAGACTTCATTGGAGATAATAATTTATGCATATTTAATAATGGAACAGCCACATATTTACATCCCGGTACCGGAACATATTCTGAACTTGATTTATTGCTCTCAGATCCAAATATTTATAATGAGTTTGAATGGTCGGTCCATGATGATCTTTGTGGAAGCGACCATTTCCCCACAATTCTTTCTGCAATAAATCCGACTGATGAGCCGCCTGCAACGAGGTGGAATTTTAAAAAGGCTAACTGGCCTTTATTTAAGACACTTTGTACTGACGAATTAAAATCTGTCTATTTTGTCAATGATATGGATCCTATTCAGTTATTCTCGGATAAACTGAATCAAATAGCTGATAAAACTATTCCTAAGTCCTCTGCGACACCACACATTCGTAAACCATGGTTTACTGATGATTGCAAAAAGGCCAGGAAGTGTAGGAAGAAGGCAGAGAAATACTTTCGCCGTCATCCTACAGTTCACAATTTAAATAATGTTAAAATAAATAGTGCCAAGGCTCGGCGTACTTTTAAGCAACATAGGCGAAAGTCTTGGAAGAACTTTGTATCAAAGATCAATTCACGTACACCTATGACGAAGATGTGGAACATGATACAGAGAGTCAAGGGTAAGGGTACCAAATCTAGTGTTCATCACCTGAAGGATGGACCCAATATAATAACTAATAAATCTGACATTGCAAATAAGTTGGGTGAAACTTTAGCTGCACATTCTTCATCATCAAATTATAATCCTCAATTTCAGAAATATAAAAATCAACAAGAAAAAATAAAAATTAATTTTAATTCTGACATTTATTGACGAGCTGCGTTTGTAAAACCATGGAACACATGGTCAATAATCGACTGGTATGGTTTTTAGAAACCAATAATCTTATCACGAACATTCAGTGTGGTTGAAGACCCAGAAGTATTTTTAAATGGAACACCCATCAAGGTTGTCAAGGAGGCCAAGTTTTTAGGACTTATTTTTGACTCTCATCTGACTTTCTTACCACATATTAAATACCTAAAGAATACATGCCTGAAGGCACTTGACTTGTTGAAAGTCGTGTCTAATTCAAAGTGGGGAGGGGATCAAGCCACCCTCCTCCACCTATATCGATCTTTGGTCCGCTTGAAACTTGATTATGGCCCCATCGTATATGGTGGAGCCTGCAAAAGCAACCTAAAACTACGTGATTCTGTCCACCACCAAGGCCTAAGACTTTGTCTTGGGTCCTTTAGAACCTCTCCTATTGATAGTGTCTATGTTGAGGCTGATGAGCCATCTCTTACACAACGCCATGTGAAACTATCTTTCCATTATATTACAAAACTATATTCCAACCAGTCTAACCCTGCATATAACTGTATCTTCAATCCCCTCTATAAAGATTTATGCAACAAAAAATCTTCTCTTGTTCCGCCTCTTGGGCTAAGAATTAAACCATTCATTTCTGCTGCCGGCATTGAGCTGGGAAATATATCTCCTTCCCGTCTACTTTCTTCTCCTCCTTGGCAACTGTGTGAAGCCCATTTCTGGTGATCCCTGTCGTGATATTGCTGGAATATTGCTAAAAGTGGCGTAAAACCACACTCACACTGTGGCACTTGCAGAACCTGAAGTTGAAAGAAGGAACCTAAAAAAAACCTGTGTTTTATATGCATCCTCAGTTCTAAGCATACATATTCTGAATTGAAAACACAAAAAAAACCAAAGGTTTTTACCTTTATAGGTGTAAACAGTGCTTGTGTAACTGATGGTATTTTAGCTTCTTCGGTACTATTTTGGGAAAGCAGATAATTTTGTGAATCTCACATCTTTCATTGATATTGATATTACTTAACGGATATAATATGACAGATTACAAAAGTGGTGAATCAAATAGCTTGAATCATTTTAACCTTGTTAGGGAAGAATGGTTGAGTAGATCTGTCGATCGAGTAAATAGTGGGTGCTTGGAGTGAAGCTGATGCTGATATGAAAATACAAATATACAAGTTGGCAATACAGATAGTATGGCGCTGCCTGTGATCGTCTAAACAGTGATGGATGTAGGGCTTTACATATGCCCCATTTTGGGCAGGATACGCTCATCTATTCACAAAAAAACTGACATAGTGATTCATTAACACTTGCTCAGTCATCCTATCGTTTAGTTCAATCACTAGAATTTCTGGTCCAGACTCGATTGTTTACAAACCATATCGTATAGCTGTAACACTGTTGAAGCAAATACATACTCACGATATAGTCAGAATTGTATAATCGACTCTGCTTTTAGCAGAGGTTTCTTATGGATGTGGAAAGGGTTTTGTCGCTTCTACCTGTAGATATACTCGGCAGACTACCATAACACATGAACATAATGCCACTTGCGAACAACTTCGAAAAGGCAATCATACGTCAAGTAGTTTATTCAGTACTAAAAGCATCCGATCTGTTACACAAATACACTAAACGCCAAAAGAAACGTTACCCTCCTACCTTTATGAATTACTGAAAACTATCAAAGATATCTTAGAAGGTATTAGTTTACAAGAAAGCTTTATGCAAATCACGAAAAACAATTCTCAAATGCAATCATATTTAGGTGAAATGCATCTTTTTCAGAAGAGTTCAATTGTCCTATATTATCATGCCGAAAAAAACTAATAACAGTGATTTTGATGTTCAAAAGAAAGGTTGACATAAAATTCTGCTTTGGGACAATGATAAACCATTTAAAGTCGCCATTTTTCAACTATTAAAACAAGAAACAACTGTTGTACAGTGTGTAAAATTGTAAAATAATCATTCCTGTGATTTCAGTCTTTTAAAACATTTTCTACTGATTTGCATTAATACAAACAAGTAAAACGTGTTTTTGATATTGTGAAAAAATGTTTAGGAACATCTAAAATTATCTTTGTTAAATTTTTTGCTTGCAAAGTAATATTTTTCCATTTTCTGTTTACACATAGCAATATCAATCGCCAAAACATCCAATATTGAAGCAGTATTTGCATCCATTTCACATGTAGAATGATTCTATAGGGTATGAAGAGAGCCTAGAATACATGGTATGACACACAAGTACAAGAAATATGCCACGATATGCCAACAGCTGAAGAGAGGGAAAGAACCATTGGGATGGTGCAGATGGGGTCGACATACAATGCTGTTGCCAACGCCATTGTATCACGGTTATAAGACTGATTCAGCGCTACAGACAGACTGGGGTCACCGTAGACAAACCAAGAAGTGGACGTCCATACGTCACAACGCCAGCTGAAGATAGGTACCTCCGTCATTAGGAAGGAGGGTAACGTTTCTTTTGGCGTTCAGTATACACTCTTCCTGTAAGGAAAGCCTTATCATTATCTTGGAACTTCTAGATGATTTCAACATTAAGCGATATTTAAGTAACGGATGTTGTTAAACATTTGACAAATATGCCTGTACAATTCTTATGCACCTGTGAACATGGGAAGTGCACACTTTACTACTAGATACTACTATTTTGGTGAAGGTTCAAGCGATACACGTCAAGGTTCGTAAACGCCGTTTTTATCCGTTTGAAGATGCCTAGAGATCACCGATTTTTCGATTAAATCATTTTGGAAAAGTAAAGTAGTTATGTTGGCTCTATGTGTTGTTTCTTTTTCATAGTTTTATCATCTAAGACGTTAGGAAAACATATACGTATTGTGATAGTCTGCAGCTCCTCGTATGAACGAACCTGCACCACTCCTGAATGTATTGACATAGATCATGTAGTTTGTGTTAATGCTTTGACTTGAATATCATGAAAAAATTTGAACAGTGAGGTTCCCTAGTAGATTTTAGATCCTAACATGAAATCAGACACATTCTGAGTAGCAAAACATAGACATTTCGTCACAAGTTATGTGTCCAAAGTTTGATGATCAGCAATGCTTCAGTGTGATGATCGTTTGATGTTTATCATCATAAGTATTAGGGGCGGTGGGGTAGCCTAGAGGTTAAGCGTTGGCTCGTCACGACGAAGATCTGGGTTCGATTCCCCAGATGGGCAGAATGTGTGAAGCCCATTTTTGGTGATCCCTGTCGTGATGTTGCTGGAATATTCCTAAAAGCGGCGTAAAACCAAAATCAGTCATAAGTATTAATGGCAATACGAATTAGATAGAAACTGATACCGATATGTGTTGTAACGATTTATATTTCATTTTCGAATACCGAACCGTGTTTTATCTGTGTGGATGAACGAAGAAGTGAATAGTTTTAGTTTACAGTAGGGATAACGTAGATTTCATTAAATATCTCAGCGTAATAATTTAATTAAGCAAAGTTGTAAAAGTATAAAATATAGAATGTTTCATTGTTTTGTGAATTTCTCGTGACAGAAGAACGTCATATTTTCACGTAACCCGATGACAGATACACCTTATTTCACTTGACACATGAAATATGCTCTGTGTATCATCATCCATTTTCCCACCATCGAAGTTTTTCTTAAAGATTTAAAAAAGAAACATATAGAATCCCCGACCCCTGTTTTGACCACAGTCTTTCTAAACTAGAGTATAATATACAAATATGATCTGTTCTGGCATACCAAGATAGGAAACTTTTTCATCATATTTTATTCATATTGCGGTGAAAAGTAAAGGAAATGATTATGTTGGAAATGTAGGATTTCATTAGTAGCAGAAGACTTGTAATTCAACAAAATATAGAACTAGATACATGCGTAAGTATTTAGATCTTGAGATATATGTCGAAATACATTGTTCTGTAGAAAAAGTGATGTTTCGGGTCGTAATAGTTGGGTAGTTAAGTAGGGGGATATGCATTGTGCATCAACTTGGTGAATGTATGTATAAATATATGAATAGGTGAATGGGCAAATGGGAAGCGTGAAAACTAGATAACTGACTAAATCATTAAATAAATGTATTCTAAGTCACGTAAACTAATAGAATGAGATAAGTAGACAAGAAAGTCATTAATAAATGAACAGAAGGAAAAAATACGTCAGCAATTAATAGATCAATACATCAATAAATCCGCTTTTCCCTCTTAATAATTTCATTTTTTTGTTTATTGTTTCTCTAAAATCCCCCAAACAACCCTAAAAATGTAAGATAACCCTGTGCTTGATAGACTGAACTCTGCCTGTCTAATGTGCAGATAACAAGGCTAATTCTGTTATTCATTTCACTAATCTGGATTTTGTCGGGGAATGCTTGGAACAAAACATTACTAACGCTCCAGGAAGTAACAACGAAACGATTGTAACTAAACCTTGTCACGCACCATAATCTAAATCCCCCATTTCGTTGCAACACGATTGTAACTAAACCTTGTCACGCACCATAATCTAAATCCCCCATTTCGTTGCAACACGATTGTAACTAAACCTTGTCACGCACCATAATCTAAATCCCCCATTTCGTTGGAACACGATTGTAACTAAACATTGTCACGCACCATAATCTAAATCCCCCATTTCGTTGCAACACGATTGTAACTAGACCTTGTCACGCACCATAATCTAAATCACCCAGTCCGTGGCAACACGATTGTAACTAAACCTTGTCACGCACCATAATCTAAATCCCCCAGTCCGTGGCAACACGATTGTAACTAAACCTTGTCACGCACCATAATCTAAATCCCCCATTTCGTTGCAACACGATTGTAACTAAACCTTGTCACGCACCATAATCTAAATCCCCCATTTCGTTGCAACACGATTGTAACTAAACCTTGTCACGCACCATAATCTAAATCGCCCAGTCCTTGGCAACACGACTGTAACTAAACCTTGTCACGCACCATAATCTAAATCCCCCATTTCGTTGCAACACGATTGTAACTAAACCTTGTCACGCACCATAATCTAAATCACCCAGTCCTTGGCAACACGACTGTAACTAAACCTTGTCACGCACCATAACGGAAATGGTAAAATGTGCGTGGATATTTTGCTTTTAGATTTTAGTATTTTGCACGTGATATTGTGATATTGTCTCATTTACGGTACTGCAACAGAAAGTGAATCGTTGAGTTATATGTTTGATGCGTAAATGTTAAAACGTCATGGCTGCTCACAGTTTATTCACAAGTAGTCTTTCATGTATACTTCATTTCAACTCACAGTACAGCAACTCAAATCGAGTCATCCACAGAATAAAAGAAGTTGTATATCCATAAAAATTGTGATCATGCTTCATCAACTCAACTTCTAAACTGCCCATCAAAGAAGTTTACCAACACGCTTTGTGACTATAGACGTTTTTCCTGTATACATACACCTACGATATTTGATGATTGTATACATATATCCAAGGATACAAGTGATTTTGTCTTCTAAAAATCTTAAATGTGACCTGATTTTAGGTAACAATTTGTTTTTCATTCATTGCAGAGGATGATAATACCTTAGCTATTGTGTTGGGAGTTCTTATACCTTGCCTAGCTATTGGATTATTTGGAGTGTTTGGATTATGGAGATGGAGGAGAAAAAGGTAATCCGCTAAAAACTGTCGTCCATGTAATTCAGTGTAGGTTCGTGAGGATTATCCCTGTGTAAACTGACATTGCTCTTTGACACAATATTCTGAAGAAATACGCAACTTTGTTTGAAAAACATTCCCTATAAAACAGCATACAGAACCTCTTTGACGAGATAAACTGTTTTCTATAGACAATACTTGCGAGTCGAGCCTATACAGCTACGATTACCCTGGTAAGATTATTCTGAAAATAACAAACATAAAATAATGAACTACAATGGTTATTTGTTTGCTTGTCATCAGGTCATGATGCGATTAGCATGTGGAATTGCATGGTTTATCATGACCCAATAATGTAATGCCTCTGTAATGTGTATTTCTGATGAGTGCATGGCTTTCTAATTACGTCAGTATTTCCAGGTTAATGTATCAGAGTACATGGGTCACATTAGTTATTTTAGTATTTCCCAATAATACCACTGCCTCTCGTCTTGCCGACCCGTTCTTCGAAAGTACATTATGTTACCCATTGACGTTCTGTTTAGTCTTCGTCTGCTCTTATGGACAGTTTATAAACCAATTTTCAATTTCTGGGTGAAAGGTCCTTTTATCAGTGAGGATTCTGTGTATCTACAAGGTTTGTTTCTTGCTTCTATAGAGGCTCGTCTCTTTTATATCATGTTTACACGACTGTAACACACTAAACCCTGGCTCGGAGTGTAAAGCATTATTCGGTAAAAATGACGAAAAACTTACCGAGTCTTACCACCCTATCAGTCTTATTTGCCCGGGACGACGTGCTGGGGACCGCCTCCGTGGTGTAGTGGTTAGAGCGTCCGCCCGGAGAGCGGAAGGTCGTGGGTTCGATCCCCGATCTCGTCATACCAAAAGACGTTAAGATATGGTACTTGTTGGTCCCTGCCTGGTGCTCGGCATTAATGGGCACAACAGGGACTGGTCGGCTCGGAGTCAGTATAATGTGTCTGAGTGGGGTATTCATGCTTCAGTGCGGCATGGTATCTCAGTGGGCTAGCACTATAAAACCAGCTTCAGTCTGGGCTAGTACAAGCAGCCGCACATACACATACACACGCATGCACGTCGTCATATGAGCGAAATATTCTCAAGCACGACGTTAAACCCAATTTCACCGCACCTCACCTCTGATCCCTATACAAGCATCACGTGCTAGGTTACTTGGGGTCAGTTCTACCTCAATATCCACAGTATAGTCCTTCTCATACCAGCATGCATCAGGAGTAATTGTGTGTGTGTAGAATAGAGAACAGCCAGAAAATGGGGGGAAACGCTAAAACGCAACCGCGTGGAGCGTGGCGTTCAAACACACGAACATGGAATAAACGTACGCAATGAATTGTTCGGCTATGAAGACGATGGGCTTTCATTCGCCTGTCATCATTATTGTATAGCAAGTGAAAAGTGTCAAAGACTGACAGAAACTAACCACAACAACACCCCCCAAGGTCGAACATCTTTGGGATGCTCGTGATCACCGCCTGTCATCACGTGAGCAACAGCCACAGAACCCTAGAAGAGTGGCTGTTGGGTAAACAGTTGGCAGTATCTGCAATCCTTCAAGACTATTGGGTAAACAGTTGTGAGTATCTGCTCTCCTCCATGGCTATTGGGTAAACAGTTGGCAGTATCTGCTATCCTTCAAGGCTATTGGGTAAACAGATGTCAGTATCTGCAATCCTAAAATACTGTTGGGTAAACAGTTGGCAGTATCTCCAATCCTTCAAGGCTATTGGGTAAACATTTGGCAGTATTTGCTATCCTTCAACGGCAATTGGTTAAACAGCTGTGAGTATCTGCTATCATCCATGGCTATTGGGTAAACAGTTGTCAGTATCTGCCATGGTTCAAGGCTAATGGGTTAACAGTTGGCAGTATATGCTATCCTTCAAGGCTATTGGGTAAATAGTTGGCAGTATCTGCTATGCTTCAACGACAATTGGGTTAACTGTTGGCAGTATATGCTATCCTTCAAGGATATTGGGTAAACAGTTGGCAGTACCTGGTATCCCTTAAGGCTATTGGGAAAACAGGTGACAGTATGTGCAATCCTTCAAGGCTATTGGGTAAACAGGTGGCAGTATCTCCTCTCCTTCAAGACTGTTGGGTAAACAGTAGTCAGTATCTGCTATCCTTCATGGCTGTTGGGTGAACAGTTGGCTTTATCTGCTATCCTTCAAGGCTATTGTGTAAACAGTTGGCAGTATGTGCAATCCTTCAAGGCTATTGGGTAAACAGTTGGCAGTATGTCCTATCCTTCAAGGCTATTAGGTAAACAGTTGGCAGTATCTGCTATTTTTCAAGGCTATTGGGTAAACAGTTGGCAGTATCTGCTATCCTTCAAGGCTATTGGGTAAACAGTTGGCATTATCTGCTATCGTTCAAGGCTATTGGATAGGTAATTGGCAGTATGTGCTATTCTTCAAGGCTTTTCGGTAGACAGTTGGGAGTATCTGGTATCCTTCAGGGCTATTTGGTGAAAAGTTGGCTGTATCTGCTATCCTTCAAGGCTACTGGGTAAACGGTTGGCAGTATGTCCTATCCTTCAATGCTGTTGGGTAAACAGTTGGCAGTATCTGCTATCCTTCAACGGCTATTGGGTAAACAGGGGGCAGTATGTCCTATCCTTCACGGCTATTGGGTTAACAGATGTCAGTACCTGCTTTCCTTCAAGGCTACTGGGTAAGCAGTTGGCAGTATGTGCTATTCTTCAAGGCTAATGGGTAAACAGTTGTGAGTATCTGCTATTTTCCATGGCTATTGGGTAAACAGTAGTCACTATCTGCTATCGTTCAAGGCTAATTGGTTAACTGTTGGCAGTATCTTCTATCCTTCAAGGCTATTGGGTAAACAGTTGGCAGTATGTGCAATCATCCAAGGCTATTGGGTAAACAGTTGGCTGTATCTGCTATCCTTCAAGGCTGTTGGGTAAACAGTTGGCAGTATCTGCTATCCTTCAAGGCTATTGGGTAAACAGTTGGCAGTATGTGCTATTCTTCAAGGCTTTTGGGTAAACAGTTGGCAGTATCTGCTATCCTTGAAGGCTATTAGGTGAACAGTTGGCTTTATTTGCTATCCTTCAAGGCTATTGGGTAAACAGTTGGCAGTACCTGGTATCCCTGAAGGCTACAGGGTAAACAGGTGACTGTACGTGCAATCCTTCAAGGCTATTGGGATAACAGATGGCAGTATCTGCTATGGTTCAAGGCTGTTGGGTAAACAGTTGGCAGTATCTGCTATCCTTCAAGGCTAATGGGTAAACAGTTGGCAGTGTCTGCTATCCTTCAAGGCTATTGGGTAAACATTTGGCAGTATCTGCTATCCTTCAGGGCTATTGGGTAAACAGTTGGCAGTATCTTCTATCCTTCAAGGCTATTGGGTAAACAGTTGGCAGTATGTGCAATCATCCAAGGCTATTGGGTAAACAGTTGGCTGTATCTGCTATCCTTCAAGGCTGTTGGGTAAACAGTTGGCAGTATCTGCTATCCTTCAAGGCTATTGGGTAAACAGTTGGCAGTATGTGCTATTCTTCAAGGCTTTTGGGTAAACAGTTGGCAGTATCTGCTATCCTTCAAGGCTATTAGGTGAACAGTTGGCTTTATTTGCTATCCTTCAAGGCTATTGGGTAAACAGTTGGCAGTATGTCCTATCCTTCAATGCTGTTGGTTATACAGTTGGCAGTATCTGCAATCCTTCAAGGCTTTTCGGTAAACAGTTGGCAGTATCTGCAATCCTTCACGGCTATTGGGTAAACAGTTGGCAGTATCTACAATCCTTTCAGGGTATTGGGTAAACAGTTGGCAGTACCTGGTATCCTTTAAGGCTACTGGGTAAACAGTTGACAGTATGTGCAAACCTTCAAGGCTATTGGGTATACATGTGTTAGTATCTGCTTTCCTTCAAGGCTATTGGGTAAACAGTTGGCAGTATCTGCTATCCTTCAACGGCTACTGGGTAAACAGTTGTCAGTATCTGCAATCCTCCAAGGGTATTGGGTAAACAGTTGGCTGTATCTGCTATCTTTCAAGGCTGCTGGGTAAACAGTTGGCAGTATCTGCTATCCTTCAAGGCTATTGGGTAAACAGTTGGCAGTATGTGCATCCTTCAAGCTATTATCCTTCAATCCTTCAAGGCTATTGGGTAAACTTCAGTTGGCAGTATCTGCTATCCTTCAAGGCTATTGGGTAAACAGTTGGCAGTATCTGCTATTCTTCAAGGCTATTGGGTAAACAGTTGGCAGTATCTGCTATCCAGTATCTGGGCTATTGGGTAAACAGTTGGCAGTATGTGCTATCCTCCTTCAAATCAGTATCTGCAATCCTATTGGGTAAACAGTTGGCAGTATCTGCTATCCTTCAAGGCTATTGGGTAAACAGTTGGCAGTATCTGCTATCCTTCAAGGCTATTGGGTTGGCAGTAATCCTTCAAGGCTATTGTGTAAAGGGTTGGCAGTATGTGCTATTCTTCAAGGCTTTTGGGTAAACAGTTGGCAGTATCTGCTATTCTTCAGGGCTATTGGGTAAACAGTTGGCAGTATCTGCTATCCTTCAACGGCTACTGGGTAAACAGTTGTCAGTATCTGCAATCCTCCAAGGGTATTGGGTAAACAGTTGGCAGTATCTGCTATCTTTCAAGGCTATTGGGTAAACAGTTGGCAGTATGTGCAATCATCCAAGGCTATTGGGTAAACAGTTGGCTGTATCTGCTATCCTTCAAGGCTGTTGGGTAAACAGTTGGCAGTATCTGCTATCCTTCAACGGCTACTGGGTAAACAGTTGTCAGTTTCTGCAATCCTCCAAGGCTATTGGGTAAACAGTTGGCTGTATCTGCTATCTTTCAAGGCTATTGGGTAAACAGTTGGCAGTATGTGCTATCCTTCAAGGCTATTGTGTAAAGAGTTGGCAGTATCTGCAATCCTTCAAGGCTATTGGATAAACAGTTGACAGTATCTACAATCCTTCAAGGCATTTCGGTAAACAGTTGGCAGTATCTGCTATCCTTTAAGGCTATTGGGTAAACATATCATCACCAACACAATTTGACTGGGTATATCACTAATCAGTAGCTGTGTGATATCGAACACAATCTAAATCAATGGCGCACAGTCAATGAGCTGCTGGATAGTTATTACTCTTCCAGGCAAATGTTTCAACGGCGTGAACTACCTGTATTTTCGTGAACACCTGGTGTCTTCACTGAACACCTGGTTTCTTCTCAGTGGTTCATTCATATCATTTTGACAGCTATTTTGTGATTTGCAACACTCTGAGGAAAACGGACTGTTTTTATAAATATTCCTTGATTCCAACCACTTTCTACATTTCTTTCCCCCCACCGTTGTCACATACATCCTTGATGCAGAAACAGACGGGGGCTACCAACGTTCATCAGTGGTGAGTATCTTCATCAATCTTCAAGTTGGATGAATTAATATTTCATCTCACTCAGTGATACATAGCTGAAGATCTGATATAGAATTGATCCTCAGGAACCCATGGTTGTCGTAAAAGTTGACAAACGGGATACGGTGGTCAGGCTCGCTGACTTAGTTGACTCATATCATCGTATCACAATTGCGTAGATCGATGCTTATGCTGTTAAGCACTGGATTGTCTGGTCCAGACTCGATTATTTACAGACCGCCGCCATATAGCTGGAATATTGCTGTGTGCAGCGTCAAACAACAAACAAACCGACATAGCTATCAGAGCAAAACTATGCACGATTCGGAGCAATGTAAATTTAGAGTGTGTCACATCTATATAATTTCCTTTCAGTTTACTCATGTTTAATACTCATTTTAACAGCTTGGTTTCGTATCACAGGGAAGACGAAAACGACGGGAGCTACCAGGAAATAGAAGGTTGGTGTCTAAAGGTTAACTACAAGCATGATGTGTAACGGCTGTGAAACTCGAACTGTGAGTGTGTGGTACTGATATGTCGATTGAATGTAGCTCGAACTATCTCCCGTCTGAAGCCCAGAAGCCTGGAATAGGAGGCGTGTCTAAAACCCATACACATTGGATATAAGTCAAATCGTCAAGGTTACGGTGTGATATTTGAAGGAACGGGAAAAATACCGATTATATGATTTAAAATACCAATCATGGAATAGCTAATATACTGGAAATAAACATTTCCTAAGTCAAATTCGTATATATACTAAACTCCATAATACTTATGAAACTTCTTAATTTCCATGAAACATAACAAGGATTCGGTGATATGCCATGTTGGAGAAACGGGCCTAGATCTACGGGCCTGGACAGCTGTAACGGTCATACTTCCGTCATACATCAAGAATGATTCTTCCATCTTCATTGCTTGATTCCTTTGTTGCGTTATGCGATGTAGACAGGGTTCCAGTAGCGTATAAAGAATCGTAGTTTCTTTGAAAAAGTAGACACAAATAGTATTTCGTCCTAATGGCCTCAAACCAGTATCTATGCACTGAAAGGAATAAGGAATATTAACGACGAATTTTTTATGTTTCAAATACGATGTTGACAGGACTCTTAGCTTATAAAAGGATCACAGTTTCATTAAAAAACGACACACAAAACCCCCCAGAACTTCCTCTGTTTCCTCCTTATGTTCTAAACCCAATATATGCAATAAAACAAACAAGGAATATTAACAGAACATTTCTTATCATTCAAATACGTCTAGACAAAACCTAGAAGTTTGCTTGGCAATGCTTGGCAATGCTTGGCAATGCTTACCAAATGCTTAGCAATGCTTCGCAAATGCTTAGCAAATGCTTGGTAAATGCTTGGCAATGCTTGGCAAATGCTTGGCAATGCTTGGCAAAACGAGCAAACTTCTAGGTTCTGTCTTGTGTGCCCAGTTTGTCTAGTCTGCACCTAGTGTGCCCCAGTTTGTCTAGTCTGCATCTAGTGTGCCCTAGTTTCCACATATAGACAATTTTTGCGAATGTGGATATAGAGTACAACCAAATGCCTCCAAAAAGACAACTATCGCAAGACCAAGTGGAGGAGATTCGCAAGATGCGTGGGAAAGTTCCAGCACAAGAAACGAGACAACGATTCGGCATTGGTTCCAATCGACTACGCAAAATATGGAATACGGCCACGAAACCGTCTACCAACACCACTGGAGAGAAAGCTCCAAATCCGGCGTCGACCCCTAGCGCAGACGCATTGCCTGCGACCATGTTGTTCCCCAGCGAGCCGCCTACCAGCAGCGTATTGCCTGCTGCAGAACCGCCGACTGTGCCCACCATCCAGGACTTCTACGACCGCTTGTCCTAGTTGTTTTACTGTCCTTCGTCGGCAGGTTTTTATGATATAGATATATTTCGTTTCAATATCAAATGTTCTCGTCAAGATATGGCTGAAATATTGCCGATGTGACGTTAAATATTAACTCACTCACTCACTCACTCACTCTACGACCGCTTGAGGAGGCTCGAGGCTCGTGTGGAGCAAACTGCGGCGATGTCAGCTTGTATGGAGCAAACCACGAATACGTTGCCGGCTCGTGTGGAGCAAACCACGAATTTGTTGGTCGACATCTTGTCGATGCTGGACAAGGACGACGAGGAAGAACTCCGGGAGGAAATAGAAAACGTCGAGGAGGGACAAGAAGAGACCCGTCTGGATATCCAGAAGGTGCGGCAGATGCTAGAAACAGCCCAAAGGTGGTCTCCACTCCATCTACAGTCGGAACCAGCCACAGTATGGGTCTCTGGTTTCCGCGATAGGTTGTAGAAGCAAATTTCCAACAAATGTATTCCCCAGGAAGCATGTTGTATATACGCGTTGCTTCGTTGGCTTTGGTTGGGTTCGTTTATTCTATTGCCTTTTGCTGTAGTCTTTCGAGATCTTGCACTGCAGATTCCGTAGCAAGTGCTCGACAAACAGATTCTCTCATAGCATCTGTCAACGATACGACAGACACTGGATTCCAATAGATCGGAACACCATTTTCTGTTTCGAAACTCCTGCTCGGCTCTATGTGGAAAGAAATTGTCCCATTGGGAGTCCAATGCGTAGTTCGCCCCCACCTATCGCATTTCTCTTCCACAAACTTGTTGCATGCAGAGAGAATTCGTTGTAGGCCTTTGTTTGCCCAAATTGCTATTGGTTCATCGTTTTTTTCCACAAGCACTCTGTAGGAAGTCTTGCTGGAGTCCCATTTGGATTTCTGTATGCGCCATCCGAGAACGGAATAGTTTTTTCCCCCCGAAAGGCAAGGCAGGCGGATTGTGCTAGGGAGGGAGAGACCGTTTTCGACCATTTCCTGTGCTTTTTTCGAAATCTCTGCATAGCGTTTTTTGGCAGCGACGATCTCTTCGAGGCGGTGGACTTCCTCCATTCGTTTTTCTTCGTTCTGTTTGTATTCCTCTCGCATCGACTCTAGACGATGCCATGCATCTCTACGCCATTCTTCTGCATTGGCAGCATGCAAAATCTCTTCCAGTTTTCTTTCGCGATCTCTCGTCGACCCGCACAGTATAGTACAATCCACCACGATTTCCGGTACCGCCTCTATCTCGTATTTCGAAGTTTCTATGTCGATGGCATTTTTGGTCTTTTTTTCGCGCCATTCGAAAGCAACACGTTTGTTCGGGGGTAGCATCGTATCTGGATTTGGGCCTTGGGTATGTAGCTGTGTCGGCCTACGACTTCGAGATAGTATAGTTCTCATATGGGGAGCCTTTGTGTAGCATCGTAGTGCTCCTATTTCTACTCCTGTAGCTGTGGCAGCCAAAATGTCTACTCGGAATAGAGGACACGCTCAAATCCAAAATCAGCTGTAGCCCATTCTACAGCGTGGTTCCATCTAGCATCGTCTTCCACGTTGGCTTTGGTTGGTTGTACTTGGATTCCGGATACTCTTCCCGTGCCCGTGTGCACATACCAACCAACGAAGATGGTCCCCTCAGGTCTGTCCGCAAGCACCATGCAACGGCTAGACATTTCGATAGATTCTCCCACTGTTTTACTGGTGGTTGTACTACGAATAGGTTTTTCCACCGAGAACAACTCTAGTGCTTCGTCCACCAAATCGTTGGCCATTGCGGTGTTGGTTCTATGCGCGTACAAAGAGACCTCAATGCGAGTACAACCTCTAGCCTGGACATCTGGATGGAGAAAGGTTTCCGCAGGTGTTCGTTGGAACAATCCGCATAGTCGGCCAAATGGCCACCGATGTGTTCTCGTACTTCTCCCACTTCGAAATCGGAAACTACTTTGTTGTAGATTTTTGTTCGCATGGTATAGCCATTCCAGGTTCCAACCCAAGTACAGACGTGGTTGCCTACACTTCTTGTATTGTCCAGGATGGTGGGTCCCTCGCAGTCCATGGCAGTTGCAAGATCTCTTTGGTTTCGAAAGTCGTGTATCCTTTGGAGGTATTCCACGAGACACTTTCTATCTAGGGTGCCGGAGAAATCCCGATAGAATACAGGCCATAGCCATGTACCAACAGAAATCGTTCGGAATCTGGAAATATTGGCTTGTATTCGCTCTATGGGTATTTCCTAGACATCCACTTTTGCTACGAATATTCTGAATATTGGGTCGTCCACGTGTAGAGATTCCCATTGTGTCTTTGCTGCACAGTTGGTTTCTTTCTCGATCCTTCGTACAGTGCTCCGTATTGCAGAGAGAGCATCTATGGCATATTGTAGCGTATGTATGATTTTGGTTTGCACATAGCCCTCCTCTTGCTCGAAAGATTCGCGTACTGCATTCACTATATTGGAAACTACAATAGATGCTGTTTCTTTTTCTCCGATACACGGCTCCTTTTCTATAGACACAGTCTTTTCATTGAAGATAGCCAAATACGTAGATATCGTCACAAATGTAGGTAGGCCTTCCAGTGGTTGGAGGTTTGTTTTGCTGAGATGGCCATCGAGATAGTCTACACGGGCAATGTCCGGTAGAAGATTGCTTCCCACGGTATTTTCCAGTAGGAGGTGGTATGCCACCGCTTTTTCGGCTCACAAGCCCATATTTTCGAAAGTTGCTTCAGTTGCCATATTTCTGGAAATATAGATAGGTTGCTGTATACCTACTTCGGCACCAAATGTCTAAATGGAAAATCTCGAAATGTTGGGCTTTTTGGTTCCATTGCATTGGGGTTGCCGAAACTCATGGTGTCCTACAGATTTTAAGGCTCTAGTAAGTCTGCTATTGGCGAAGACGAGAGAAAAAAGTACATAGAACAGGGGGTACGAAAAGACCAGCAAGCCTTTATTACGAACACCGAAGAGATCATAGGCTATTCACATTAAACTGTTTCATCGAGGTCAACACGACATAGTGTCAAGTGCTAGTTCACAGTCATAGTGGCACAGTAGTGCCACGTGTGACACTATTGTGCCAAGTGGGGCCGGGAAGTTAACTGGGGGCTCAAAAGTAGTAGATATACTGGGGCGAGATCTAAGGGTCTGACAAAAGCTTTATTTGTGAAATAAAGCTTTGCAGAGGCTTTTGTTGGACTTGGTCTCGGACTGTCATTATATCTACTACTGATTGCAAATCTATGATCACTGTTGAGGTCTTTTTAGGATTCCCAATCCATTTATGATTTCTGTTCCACACTGCATGAAAGCAAAATACATACACTTCTGTGCAAGACAACTTTATCTGCAATGTAAGTGTAGTGTTGTAATTACAGATGTGGTGAATATCTACATGATTACGAGCGACTCCTGAAGGAACAGTTCCACATCTATACGTCTCTCCACCCTTCAACTTCATAACTGAGGACGCCAAAGACCCGGGTTCGATTCCCCACATGGGCACAATGTGTTAAGCCCATTCTGGTGTCCCCCGCCGTGATATTGCTGGAATATTGCTAAAAGCGGCATAAAACTAAACTCAGTCAGTCAGTCATAACTGAGGACCACAGCACCAGGTCAAGCCAAAACTGACGGTACAGTTCCTCATCTACATCTCTCCACTCTTCATCGTCCTCCATCGAGGACCACAGTACCAGGTGAAGACTATACTGACGATAATGTTCCTCATCTACACGTCTCTCAACCCTTCATCGTCCCCCACAGAAGTCTAATCTGACGGTACAGTTCCTCATCTACACGTCTCTCCACCCTTCAAGTTCCTCTACAGTGGACCACGACACCAGTAGGGCATGAACTGATGGTACAGTTCCTCATCTATACGTCTCTCCACCCTCCATCGTCCCCAACAGACGACCACGGGACCACAGTACGGGCTGCAGGCTCTGGTGAGGCAACAGTTTATGCAGAAGATTTTGTCTTTGTACCTTTCTACAGACGATACTGTGTTTATAGTTTTATGCAGACGATGTTTTCTTTTTCGCTGTAGGCTGACGATGTTTTCTTTATAGCTTTATGCTGACGATATTTTCTTTGTCGTTCAATGCAAACGATATTTCCTTTGTCGTTTTATGCAGGCGATATTTTCTTTGTCACTTTATGCAGATGATATTTTCTTTGTCACTTTATGCAGACGATATTTTCTTTTTTCGCTTTAAGCAGACGATATTTTCTTGTCACATTATGCAGACGATATTATCTTTGTCACTTTATGCAGATGATGTTTTCTTTGTCGCTTTATGCAGACGATATTATCTTTGACGCTTTATGCAGATGATATTTTCTTTGTTGCTTTATGCAGACGATGTTTTCTTTTATTGCTTTATGCAGACGATGTTTTGTTTTATTGCTTTATGCAGACGATATTTTCTTTGTCACTTTATGCAGACGATATTTTCTTTGTCACTTTATGCAGACCATATTTTCTTTGTCGCGTTATGCAGACCATATTTTCTTTGTCACTTTATGCAGACCATATTTTCTTTGTCACTTTATGCAAGTGATATTGTCATTGTAGCTCCAGACGAACAATCCTTACATCCTTACAATGTATGTAAGACTGTGTACCTAGCTGGTGTGATAGTGGCTAATATTGATTACTGTTAAACAGACATTTGTAATAGCATGTTTTAATAAACATTTTAAGGTGTCTAAATATTATAATCTTATCGTAAAGCGAATAGTTCTTATGCAGTGTTCCCGGTGGTTTTGAAAATTCCCGGCGGCTTATGCCGACGGGGTCTGAAAATTCCGGCTGAACTAGTTTTTATCCGGAGAGACAAAGTAATCAGTATTCGTAACGATATACTGTTAATAAATGTGTTGAAAAGTCTGCTGTGTGTTGCTTGTTTTTCGAGAACCAGTGTTATTCGCAATGTTACTGAAAACAACGATTCTCGGACACATGCTTCGGCATCGGGTCCACAATAACATTGTCAAAGGGCAAAGTAACGATGTTTTGAGGAATTCATTAAAGGTCACATGCAACGTAAAACACAACTTTGCAGATTCTGATACCTTTCGGTATGGACTTACCGAAACAAATCATCAAAAATGCAAATTCAAGTTATAAAGTTGAAAAATAACGCGATGAAAAAAACCGCGCGAAATCGGAGTTCAAACGTTTCACCTAATTTCCCCAGACTTTTCTGGGGAAAACGGGTTTCAACAGCTGGGCTGTGCTCATAGCATGTGCGCAGTGAAATCGGTTCGCGCAACTTGGAAGCGGGCTGTCTGGTGAATACTCGGTGAAGGCTTTGGTGTGAGCTATTTTCATAATGTTTTGTTGATATCTCAAAGGCGCGAGCTTTTTATATGTTATGACAGTAAATAAACTGTTTATATAATTTCATTTGTCTATTTCACCACACATTCTTCTTACCGAGTCACTTTCTCAGTTCGATACTTAAAAGCAATGTCATTATTTAGCGTTGACAGAATTTCTAACTGTGATATAGATATGTCGTTGTCACAGACAAAACTCAATGTCTTGTTTTATTGACACCTGTGTGTCTGCCTGCCTGTCTGCTAATGACAATATTCAATACACAACTGCGATCACTGACCACATGCAATTTGAACTTTACACCAATCAGGCTATACACCATAAGCAAAACGCATTGATTTATGGCCCGAGTTCGGTCTCTGTCACATTATGTAATTACACAGACAGGCAGGTGTAATACTTGAACACATGACCTGTTATGATGTCTGTTGATTGCAAAATGTTATACACAAAAACTGATCATGTATTTACAAAACCCAACATCTCTATATATATACACACAATGAGCCGTGAAGGTGGCATCTGCTAATGAACCAGCCGTTACACTTGAGTGCACACCCACCCGCTCTGACTGGGTTCGGTATCCTGGCTGCTTCGTTTCGAGGCAGGTAAACCCAAGCACAAAATATTGCACTTTTGATTTGCGATTATACGCTTATAATTTTTTGTTTATTTGTTTTTTCATAATCAGCAATGCATATTATATGTCATAAAGAAGTGATAATTGTGTTTTAATTATGTTTGATTTTTTGGTTGCATGTGACCTTTAAATAAATTGAATAAACAAATGAATAAAATCAACAACAACATTCATAACAGTTGTCAAACGTACATATAAAATTACTATTTCCATCTTTTTGTTCGATCATGTAATGTAAGTCAAGTCACCGACAAGTGACGACATCTCGGCTCTCGCCGCCTCAATCTTCACGCTCGGACACGATGTTTAATGCGAAAATATATACATGAAGCATTTTTGTCACAGGTCATAACCTAGCACGATACGTCCAATAAGTTCCATAATTTACGCATATGTAGCGATTTTTTGCTTAATATTTTCAGAATAGCATTATTTTACAGAATAGCATAAGTTTTCGTTTATGAGGACGGTATCCATTGCCGTAATATGATTGGCTGCTTTAGGTCACGTGTCGGATTTTGACCAATTACGACCCTTATAGCACACTGTGGCGAAAAAGCGTCATTAGAAACCAATCTTTATCCACTAAAATCGCTTCTTACAACTGTGAAAAAAACTCCTGGCAAGGGTACAGTGATATTGTTGATGTTCAGAGCTTTCGAACGATACCCGGCATCAAACGATTCGCCTCCCATGTTATTCATACGAAGCTTCGAAAACGGAGGTATTTTCCGTTGTTATGTCATGTTACCCCGAAAAGAACCCTGTCAGTGTACGCTGTTTTTTACTACTGGAAGCCATGTTTTTTCTACTACGCGCGTAAAGATTACCACGTGGTACGGCTATAAATACATCATCGGAAGGACACTGTCAATTGCAATGTGCGAATGTATGTATCAGCCAATCACATGGCATGGCTTGATCTGCATATGCGCAGTCTGCTAGAGTCTATATTTAGATGTGGGATTGCCACCCTGGTTTTCAATACATGCATAATGATCGGTAGAGAACACAGAATAAACAAAGACGTTGTTAATTGCAAGTTTATTAAATCTGCCGATAAAAGTCAACTTTAAGCAATACAAAATGTACCGGCGGCAGCTACCGACGGCAGTTGAAAATACCGGATCTCCACAATTTTTATCGGTAAAAATCCGGTAATTACTGGAGAACGGGAACACTGTTATGTTAGTGTACAGTTAGTGATGTAGGTGAGTCTAGGTGTAGATGAACGGATATTTTGATATCGATGAAAAAGAGTGGCTTTACTTTGTATTATATGTTATCTGATGTTGTGTTGCGACATCTTAATAAACCTATTATTATGAATATTTTTTGTCTTCTTCCGTAAACCTTACCAGGAACATATGATCGTGTGTTTAAACCCCAAAATGGTTGCATTTTCATTCAGTTGTTCGCCCCACAAGCGTTTGAGTGTGTGAGTTAAAAGTTTACATAAGATGGACAATAGTGCAGCCATTTCGCGATGAGAATAATTTAGATATAAATTATATTCAAGTCCCACTATTCATAAGTCTAATATGGTCATGTCGATTGTCAATCCATATATTGTAAAAACCCTATCTATTTATATACACAGTTCAATGAATCTAAGAGATTCAGTCCTATGCCAATAACATCATATTTACTTTTCGCATATTTTGTAAATTAACTTATTGTCTTATTCATTAAATATTCACATGTATGTATCGCTGTGTAATCCTGAAATGTAGGCCTATGGCCTCCACTATATAACAGAAATAAAGATTGAAGATATTATCATCGCATATTTGTCGACAAAATACAGTAAAACAGTGAGGTACGTATCACAGTTTAGTTTTACCACAACGGCTACCGAATGATTGTTCTGCCCAACATTGTTACTTATGCCATTATCGTGCACGTGCATTTTGACCAATGTCCAACAGTTCCTTTTTTCACGTTTTGAAGAATGCACGATTCGGGCGAAGTTTTCGGACACCTTCGTTTTTATTGGGAGCATGTTATATTTGGGCGAATGTTTTCTGCTTGGGTGTTTATGCAATTGCATTAAAAGTGGTAACTTTCTTTTGCCCGATAGTTTAGTCCTTGAACGGCATTTAGAAGACTGCATGACACGCTGACCATGCGACCTGTGACAAAGGTACTGGAATTGCTGATGTAGGAGTTTCCTTCTTTTCCCAATGGTGCTAGTAGTTTGGCAAGATGCTCGGTGGGTTGTAGCAGACTGAGCCCCTGGAGCATACACGTGTTCTGACTTTGACTGGATCTTTATGTGTGCCCCAGTGTGTACTTCAGTGTGCTATAATCATTGGCTTCGCCTTACTATTTT
This sequence comes from Haliotis rubra, assembly GCF_003918875.1. Taxonomy (NCBI): domain Eukaryota; kingdom Metazoa; phylum Mollusca; class Gastropoda; order Lepetellida; family Haliotidae; genus Haliotis; species Haliotis rubra. Next base: position 394,755 of record NW_025767283.1, on the reverse strand, counting down.
GACCTTTGTCCAGTTTCGGGTAAATCTTGTATGGAAAGATTAAAGATAATAAAATGGATGTTACCAGCTCGATACAAAATACATCTGGGGTACTCGATTTACTGATATTTTCCAAGTTACAGGCGAAACTTTATCTCAGCTGTTGAAAGTATTAATAACCAGATTAATATCCATTTGGATATGGCCACCTTTGGGGATTGTCGCACATCATGCTCTTGATATTATTCCTTGTGATACTCATGTTCGTGAATATAAAACATTGAAATCATAATGGAAAGATGTCTGTAATAAGACGAGAGTAGATAATGAGAATAGTCTAAGAGATAAAACTTCAGGATGTAAGTTAATTTAAATACTTGAGATCTGTTGAAGGAACTAAAGAATTTCTTGAATTCTATACTAAACAATTATTTGATCTAACGACTGGCTTAGATATGCTGAAAATGCGGTAATCAGTCTACTAATCTGAGAGAGAAAATAACTAGAAACCTGAATGAAACAATGCGTGAAAATATGGTCACCATGACAACGCCACTAATATGAATATTGTCAACAAATTATTAGTTATTGTTTGTTGTGATTGTGTGAACCGACACTGACGACCACGTCAGTACCTAGTGTAGCCACCCCTCGCACGAAAAACATCTGCCCATGCCATCCTAAGATTTGTTCCCTGGGGTTCATACCTGGCTGCTTAGCAGATCCCCCATGTGCGAAAAACTCCAACACTATCCTTCCATGACGACTGAATTCAAATGAAATAAACGTCTCCTAGCACACGTTCAGAACGATAATAATGACGTCACACTTTGAAATAATTTCACTTGCGAAAGAATGATTTACAGTTGCAACGTCATGGTTTTTGAGAAGTTCTTTGATCTTATCTTGTTTACATCATGATTATTGCCTCGAAAATGCACAAATATGAATGAAACGTTTTTGGTGTGGAGGGTTACACATAGTATGTGTAGTGAGTAGTAAGTCCAGTGACGTCACTCATTCATAACGTTGGGTTATGTATCAATGCGCCGATACAATGAGAAAGGACGAAATATGCATCGATTTGATCCCAAAGTGGTGAGATTTTAGGGTGTGTAAGAAACAGATTACTGTACTCGTAAGATAAATGGAGTCTGACAAACACTCGTTTAGTTTCTTTTGAGGCCCGGGTTAGAATTGATCTTCAGCAACCCATGCTTATCGTAAGAGGCGACGAACGGGATCGGTTGACACATGTCATCGTATCCAAATTGCGAAGATCGATGCTGATGATGTTGATCACATGATTGTCTGATCATTTACTGACTGGAATAGCTGGAATATTGCAAAGGGCGACGTTAAAGAAAGAAAACTTGGAGTGATCTCAATAGTAACGTTTATATCTTGATGTGCAGTGCTAAAGAGTAAATACGGGTACATATGAGAGTGATTGAGTGAGTGAGTGAGTGAATATCATTTTACGTCACTTTTCGCCATATGTCAGCAATATTATGGCGGGGGATACCAGAAATGGTCTTCACACATTGTACCCATGGAGGGAATCGAACCCGGATCTTCGGCGTGACGAGCGGACGCTTTAACCACTTGGCTACCTCAGAGCAGACAGACCCAGCACGCATGACAACATAGTGTTCAATGTTCGACTGCCCAATCATAACGACACTAGTGTTTCAACAAGCAAGGACATGATTCACAGAGTATACAGACCCAGCAGTGCCAAGTAAACTCATGACAACATAGTATTCAATATTCAACTGCCCAATAGCAACGACACGGCGTATTCACTAATGTTTCAACAAGCAAGGACATGGTTCATGTAACAGGGAAATAGTGTCAAGTGAAACTACACGAACATCAACAGCTCAGATCTGTCAGTGTTATCCAGCTGCTGACTATGTTTCTGTTTTACACTGTGACCGGATTATTTCATGTGTGTGGTATGTATCTGTCTTCGAATTGACATTTTATATAGCCATCCTTGTGATTTTTTTCTTAAGTAATACTGGATATTCTGTCAGTAAGCATACGTAATGATGACTGGTATTTTTTTTGCGTGCAGGTCAGTATGAACTTATCACGCCAGTTTTTGATATGTCTTTTTTAAAAGATAATTATACAGTTATATAGCGCCTAGTATCAATCTGTCTAGTTGCTCGCTGGACGCTGAATCACAATCTGATTATTATTACCCTGGATAACCCAAGCTGCCTGTATTGCGCTAGAAGGTTAATAGTCACATGACTTATCTCACCGGGTAGCCAGTTTCTGCTGTACACAGTTTCGGCAATTTTGAACAAACACACTTACCTCAGGTGAGGGAACATGTTAGTATGTGATATGTTAGTATGTTCAGCGTAGTGTAGACCTCATGTTAGCATATGATATGTTAGTATGTTCAGCGTAGTGTTGATCACATGTTAGTATATGATATGTTAGTATGTTCAGCGAAGTGTAGACCACATGTTAGTATATGATATGTTAGTAGGTTCAGCGTAGTGTATATCACATGTTAGTATATGATATGTTAGTATGTTCAGCGTAGTGTAGATCACATGTTAGTATATGATATGTTAGTAGGTTCAGCGTAGTGTAGACCACATGTTAGTATATGATATGTTAGTATGTTCAGCGTAGTGTAGATCACATGTTAGTATATGATATGTTAGTATGTTCAGCGTAGTGTAGATCATATGTTAGTATATGATATGTTAGTATGTTCCCCGTAGTGTAGATCACATGTTAGTATATGATATGTTAGTATGTTCAGCGTAGTGTAGTCCACTTGTTAGTATATGATATGTTAGTATGTTCAGCGTAGTGTAGATCATGTGTCAGTAATGTGTGAATGATATGTAGGTATAGTGCATACATGTATATGAAGCACTGTGTATGGGATATATACATATTATACAGTGTAAACAGTCATAGTAAACAATTACATTGATACATTACAACAATGTGACAAAAAATATAAAGAGAAAATATATTAAGAATACCATCGATCGGGTCCATCGATATCCCTTTATGGACTCTAAAACGAATGTAATTTACATTTTCCGAAAAGTTCACAATGAAAATGCAAAATTGTGTCAGTTTGACAACTCAGCCCTCAGAAAAATAATATAAGGCCTGTTCATGAAAGTTCTTTCCTCGTTGCATGATCTTGTCTCTTTGTTTGGGGGCTTATATATGTGTGGTATGTATTTGTCAACTGACTTCAATAATGTGCTTGAATAATTCTGTCAACTGTTAACCTTGTTTTAACGACGAACACTTGTTTTGAGTGCAGGTCTTGCCTCCATGACAACTGGATACCCACACACTGTTACACGTGTTGGCGACGATGTTAACATAACCATGAACCCAGCGAATGTCAGCTTCCTGTATACCGTATGGGTAAATGGTTGGGTAGCTGTGAGACTGTTAATGGTCCAGCCTAAATCACACCGTGTAGTGGTACTCAACAGTAGTCACACCGGCTACAGGACCAGGTTCAGATACACCGGCGAGGGCTCGCCATCACAGACCGGACAGCTGAGGTTTACCATCTACAATGTTACTGTACAGGATGCTGGTACTTACTACTGTCAAAGAGCCAATGGACAGACAGTTACTGGATGTAGACAGGTCCTCGTTGTAGCACGTGAGTAGAATATGGGATTAACAGAATATTATTTGAAGAATAAAGTTGGACTGTCATAATGTATCCCCAATATAAATAAATAGCTGTTCAATCTTGGATTGCTATTGATAACTTTAGGTGAGGTGAAATTGGGGCTTAGATTATTGTATATATGGATCCACGTATGTGTGAGTGCGTTTTGTGTGTGTGTGTGTGTGTGTGTGTGTGTGTGTGTGTGTGTGTGTATATGTGTATGTGTGTGTTCTATGCATGTGTGTGTTGTAAGCATGTGTGTCTGTTGTATGCATGTGTGTGTTGTATGTATGTGTGTGTTTTGTATGCATGTGTGAGTTGTATGCATGTGTGTGTTGTATGTATGTGTGTGTGTTGTAAGCATGTGTGTGTTGCATGCATGTGTGTGTTGTATGCATGTGTGTGTGCATGTATGTATGTATGTGTGTGCGTGTTGTATGCATGTGTGTGTCTTGTATGCATGTGCGTAGATGAACTATGCTTGTTCACCGTCAAAGAAGCAGTGTCGCAGTTTAACATGGATGAGTGTATCCGAGTCGATCAGTCTTGCATCTTTTAACCCAATTTGTAATAACGCACCTGGTAGTGACACCGTCGACCCTCCTCTCTCCGGAAAATACATTTAACTCGTTTCAGTAGAGGCAGCCAGTAGTTGTGTGGTAACTATCATATTTAATCAACAAAACAGTTAGGAGTATTAGGATCCAGCCAACATGTATTCCCTGCTGTAACTGTGGAACACTGACTGTGGAACACTGAGTGAGTGAGTGAGTGAATGAGTGATTATTTTAGCAATTTTCCAGCAATATCATGACAGGTGACATCAGAAATGGGCTTCACTCACTGTTCCCATGTGGGGAATCAAACCCTGGTCTTCCACGTGACGAGTGAATACACTAACTATTTAACATTTGATAGATAATAATGATCAAAAGTATATAAATACAAGTATGAAAGCATTTAGTAACATCTTGTTCAATGGCACTCGTGTTACGGTCTGAGCACATTTGTTATATTTGTTCACAGAGAAGCCTACCACGCCTACTATCACCGGACTTGCCTCACCTGTATCAGGTGAGAATGTCACCCTGACATGCTCCTCCTCCTCCCGGTGTCTGCCCCCGGACCATCCCCCACTGACCATGACCTACATCTGGAGGAGGAACAGGACTCTGCTAGAATCTGGTGATGAGTCTCCTACAGGTGGAGATGACCTGACAATAACCCACATCAGCAGAGAGAACCAGGGAGACATCTACAGCTGCCAGGCCGTGGAGGAGGGCCTGAAGTCTAACTGGAGTCACGGACATGTACTGGATGTTCTCTGTGAGTAAGAACTTACTTTGTTTACGGTATAGGAACCTCGTGTATCTTATCTTTGTAACTGTGCTTCTGAGTGATAGTTTTGTCACAACGTTCTACTGTGAACTACTGTGAACTACTGTGTTCTGTGTATACAAAACAGAAATGATTATTGTGAAAGTTTTGATAAGATATATAAGCAGGTCTGATTTAATGATCTATGAGTTAAATAGGCAATCGAAAATGCTGATAGTTTCCCTGCATTGTAAGCTCACCTGGATATGTTGTCAAGAGTTGTACATGTTATATCTGGGGTTAGGCGTCTGACTTTGTGTGCAAACTATTAGGTACCCGACTCTGAGGATGTGGGTTCGAATCCCGGATTGGACTCAACCCAAAAGTACTAGAATTTGTACTTTACTAAGAAAGTGTAATCCCAAATATAACATGTTACATGGCCACTTCTAAATTGTATTGTGTAGTCATAAGAGTTGTACATGTCAACAGAGTGCGTGAGTGACTTACAACGGTGTTCCAGTTGTAGTCTGTACTTATTTTGTGAGGAAAGCATAAATTGATATTGGTCTGAGACATTTACCATTTTGTGAATCCCAAGAACACAGGCCAAGCCAAGCGGCATGTCTTCATTCATCACTTTGGTGTAAGTTCGTGTTGGTTGTGGTGTGTTGGGGAGTGGAGGAGGGATTGAAACTTACATTGCATTCAAAAGATTCATATATTCATCGTACCTTTTACGTCCTTGCAGACAAGAACAGTAACTGCTGCCACCACAACTGCCACAGCAGTGAGCATAATGGAGTAGACAGCTACGATGGGGACGATGTCGTCGACGTTGTCATCATCTTCTGATATAACACCCAGTTAACACATATGTAATTAGTATGGTAATTCATATGAGAACACAGAAACGTATTTGAATGATAAGAAATGTTCTGTTAATATTCCTTGTTCGTTTTAATGCATATATTGGTTTTATAACATAAGGAGGAAAAAGAGGAAGTTCTGGGGTTTTTTTGTGTCTTTTTTGAATGAAACATCGATCCTTTTCATAAGCTAACAGAGTCCTGTCTACATCGTATTTGAAACATAAAAGATTCGTCGTTAATATTCCTTATTCCTTTCAGTGCATAGATATTGGGTTTTAGGTCATTAGGAGGAAATACTATTTGTGTCTAGTGTTTCAAAGAAACTACGATTCTTTATACGCTACTGGAACCCTGTCTACATCGCATAACGCAACAAAGGAAGCAAGCAACGAAACATGGAAGAATCATTCTTGATGTATGACGGGAAGTATGACCGTTACAGCTTTCCAGGCTAGAGGATCTGTTTCCTCAACATGGCATATCACCGAATCCTGGTTATGTACATGGAAATTAAGATGTGTCATAAGAATTATATATATAATATAAACGAATTTGACTTAGGAAATGTTTATTTACAGTATATTAACTATTCTATGATGGGTATTTTATATCATATAATCGGTATTTTTCCCTTTCCTTGAAATATTACACCGTAACCTTGACGATTTGACTTATATCCAATGTGTATGGGTTTTAGACACGACTCCTATTCCAGGCTTCTGGGCTTCAGACGGGAGATAGTTCGAGCTACATTCAATCGACATATCAGTACCATACACTCACAGTTCGAGTTTCACAGCCGTTACACATCATGCTTGTAGCTAACCTTTAGACACCAACCTTCTATTTCCTGGTAGCTCCCATCGTTTTCGTCTTCCCTGTGATACGAAACCAAGCTGATAAAAATGAGTATTAAACTTGAGTAAAATGAAAGGAAGTAATAAAGCTGTGACACACTCTCAATTTACATCGCTCCGAATCGTGCATAGTTTTGCTCTGATAGCTATGTCGGTTTGTTTGTTATTTGACGCCGCACTCAGCAATATTCCATCTACAATTCCAACGAGAGCTGACCGTATATGGCGGCGGTCTGTAAATAATCGAGTCTGGACCAGACAATCCGGTGCTCAACAGCATAAGCATCGATCTACGCAATTGGGATACGATGATATGAGTCAACCAAGTCAGCGAGCCTGACCACCGTATCCCGTTTGTCAACTTTTACGACAACCATGGGTTCCTGAGGATCAATTCTATATCAGATCTTCAGCTATGTATCACTGTGTGAGATGAAATATTTATTCATCCTACTTGAAGATTGATGAAGATACTCACCGCTGGTGAACGTATCCTCTCTCTGAAAGTGACAATGTTCAGCAGTTAATTATGCATACAAACTGCAAAGTTAATCACAGATGCCTGTATTATTGTGCACCGATCACATATCCGTACATGTTTGAATATAGTGCGCTGATCTAGCACCGTGGACGCGATATATGGACAGCATCCGATACAAGTTTCAAGAGAAGGCCAGTCAGTGAGTGAGTGAGTGAGTGAGTGAGTTGGGTTTTACGCGACTTTTAGCAATGTTACAGCAATATCACGGCAGGGGACACAAGAAATGGGCCTGACACATTGATCCCATGTCAGGAATCGAACCCGGGCCTTCGGCTTTAACGCTTTAACCACTGGGCTACACCAACGCCCAAGGTCACTCGGAGCTAATAGTTATGATAGGCCTTTAGCTTTTCTAAGTTGACAGCTAAAATTCCAAGACTGTTTTTAGACATGGTACATAACATTGCCCATTTAATGATTCTCTATGACCTGTTTATCTGAACTAATTCATGTGACGTTTAAGGGTCTACGATGACGTACAACACCAACCTTCTATCTCCTGGTAGCCCCCGTCTGTTTCTGCGTCAAGGATGTATGTGACAACGCTGGGGGGAAAGACATGTAGAAAGTGTTTGGAATCAAGGAAAATTTATAAAAACTGTCCGTTTTCCTCAGAGTGTTGCAAATCGAAATGATATGAATGAACCACTGAGAAAATCAGTAAAGACACCAGATGTTCACGGAAACACAGGTAGTTCACGCCCTTGAAACATTTGCCTGGAAGAGTAATTACTATCCAGCAGCTCATTGACTGTGCGCCATTGATTTAGATTATGCTCGATATCACACAGCTATTGATTAGTGATATAGCCAGTCAAATTGTGTTGGTGATGCACTGTTTACCCAATAGCCTTCAAGGGTAGCAGGTACTGCCAACTGTTTACCCAACAGCCTTGAAGGATAGCAGATACTGCCAACTGTTTACCCAATAACCTTGAAGGATAGCAGATACTGCCAACTGTTTACCCAACAGCCTTGAAGGATAGCAGATACTGCCAACTGTTTACCCAATAGCCTTGAAGGATTGCAGATACTGCCAACTGTTTACCCAATAGCCTTGAAGGATAGCAGATACAGCCAACTGTTTACCCAATAGCCTTGAAGGATAGCACATACTGCCAACTGTTTACCCAATAGCCTTGAAGGATAGCAGATACTGCCAAATGTTTACCCAATAACCTTGAAGGATTGGACATTTTGCCAACTGTTTACCCAATAGCCTTGAAGGATAGCAGATACTGCCAACTGTTTACCCAATAGCCTTGAAGGATAGCAGATACTGCCAACTGTTTACCCAATAGCCTTGAAGGATAGCAGATACAGCCAACTGTTTACCCAATAGTCTTGAAGGATAGCAGATACAGCCAACTGTTTACCCAATAGCCTTGAAGGATAGCACATACTGCCAACTGTTTACCCAACAGCCTTGAAGGATAGCAGATACTGCCAACTGTTTACCCAATAGCCTTGAAGGATAGCAGATACAGCCAACTGTTTACCCAATAGCCTTGAAGGATAGCACATACTGCCAACTGTTTACCCAACAGCCTTGAAGGATTGCAGATACTGCCAACTGTTTACCCAATAGCCTTGAAGGATAGCAGATACAGCCAACTGTATACCCAATAGCCTTGAAGGATAGCACATACTGCCAACTGTTTACCCAACAGCCTTGAAGGATAGCAGATACTGCCAAATGTTTACCCAATAGCCTTGAAGAATAGCAGATACTGCCAACTGTTTACCCAATAGCCTTGAAGGATAGCACATACTGTCAACTGTTTACCCAATAGCCTTGAAGGATTGAAGATACTGCCAACTGTTTACCCAATAGCCTTGAAGGATAGCAGATACTGCCAACTGTTTACCCAACAGCCTTGAAGGATAGCAGATACTGCCAACTGTTTACCCAATAGCCTTGAAGGATTGCAGATACTGCCAACTGTTTACCCAATAGCCTTGAAGGATTGGACATTTTGCCAACTGTTTACCCAATAGCCTTGAAGGATAGCAGATACTGCCAACTGTTTACCCAATAGCCTTGAAGAATAGCACATACTGCCAACTGTTTACCCAACAGCCTTGAAGGATAGCAGATACTGCCAACTGTTTACCCAATAGCCTTGAAGGATAGGACATACTGCCAACTGTTTACCCAATAGTCTTGAAGGATAGCAGATACTGCCAACTGTTTACCCAATAGCCTTGAAGGATAGCAGATACTGCCAACTGTTTACCCAACAGCCTTGAAGGATTGCAGATACTGTCAACTGTTTACCCAATAGCCTTGAAGGATAGGACATACTGCCAACTGTTTACCCAATAGTCTTGAAGGATAGCAGATACTGCCAACTGTTTACCCAATAGCCTTGAAGGATAGCAGATACTGCCAACTGTTTACCCAACAGCCTTGAAGGATTGCAGATACTGCCAACTGTATACCCAATAGCCTTGAAGGATAGCAGATACTGCCAACTGTTTACCTAACAGCTATGAAGGATAGCAAATACTGCCAACTATTTATCCAACAGCCTTGAAAAAGAGCAGATACTGCTATGTTTAAATTTACCCATTTGCCTTACCCACTGGATAGCAGATACTCACCGACTATGAATGTCTCCCCTTCCTGAAAGATATAATTATGTAGATGCAAAATGTTAGATGAAATATATATGATAAACGAATTGCTCGTGTACTTGCATACCTTTGAAGTAGACATAAATAACTTGAAGTTTGTAGAACGATATGTGACTGTCAGCTAAGTAACACTGGTGTCCTGAGGTCATTGTTCGGATGGTAAGACTAGTGGTTAAAGTGTCTCCCGCTGGGATATTGCTGGGATATTGCTAAAAGCGACGTCAACATCCTCACTCACTCATTGAAAGCTAAAGGGAATCAAATATGTAAATGTGTGCACACTATTCATATCTCAAATACCGTTCAAGCGTCTTGACGGTTATAAAAGAGAAATTATTCATATTTCTCAGGCTGTTCCAGTATCTTTAGGGTTATATAATAGAAATGATTCATATTTCTCAGGTATCCAAGGGACCAAGAAATTTAGTTCGCTATATCCGTTGTTCGTTATTTACATTTGACCGCCATCTTGGATTGTAGAGATGTAGACATTCAAAGACATTACCTATATCATGTTGATAAATATGAAGTTTATTTTTATTTGTTGAATGGGTTAAGCACGATATGTTTGTTTTGTTAATTAATTAATGACCATCAAACAATGTTGATTCACCGCCAACAAGATTGATGTATACTGTAACGCTAAGTGGCTGAGCTGACACTGAGTGAGTTCGCTAATCACGTCGTTAATTAGGTCTTGGGGGTCGTAAATCAGTTCGCTATAGCCGTTAATTCGCTACTCACGAGTTCGTTATTCACGTATAATTTTAATGATATTATAAAGGACTGTTGACGGGACTTTTAAATTTGTTCGCTATATCCGTTTGTACGCTATATCCGTGTTCGCTATATCCATGTTCTACTGTATGTAAATGTGTGCACACTATTGATTCATATCTCAAATGCCGTTCAAGCGTCTTGACGGTTATAAAAGAGAAATTATTCATATTTCTCAGGCTATTCCAGCATCTATAGATTATATAAAAGAAATGATTCATATTTCTCAGGCTGTTCAAGTGCATCTTGACGGTTATATAAGAGAAGTGAAACGAGTCTATGTTGGACTGAAACACACACAGAAAAGGACATGTCAAGTAGATACCACCACAGTTTTAAGTAATTTACATCTAACTTCTCATGTAAGCTTATGACATAGATATTCAGTTTTCACTCTATTTATGGGTGTGAAAGGTTTTGCATATGATCTCAATCATAATGTCTCTTAAGGGTATAAACTCTTCACACCGATCACCCGGGTTCGATTCCCCACATGGGTACAATGTCTGAAGCCCATTTCGGGTGTCCCCCGTCGTGATATTGCTCATATTCACTCACTATAAATTCTTCCTTAAAGGCTGGTCTCAGATTCAATTTCCCCACATTTACTTCCTGAATGAATACTAATAGACACCATCAAGGACATCTTTACAGTTTTAACAAAATCCACCACATGGACGTGAACAATAAGACATAGGGAAGATCTATTAGTAGTATAAATAAGACAAAATGATCATTTGAAAATGTATAACATGTCAATATGACAGTGAAATGCTTGCCAGATAACGTTTTACTCAGTAACAGGGTGAAAATGGACATCAGATGCTACATACCAAAGTATTATTTATGTTTTACAGTTATAGTAAAGACATTACATCTAAAAACATATACTGAGTCAAAAACGAAACTTCACATTCTTTCTTCAGGGCACTATAAAAGAACAAGAGATGGTAAGATGGTTAAATTGGTATTATTTCATTGCTGAGATCTGTGTGATGTACTCGATACACTGACAGTGCCATAATCTGTTCCATTAGGCTACACCGCCGTTCCAAAACATGGGTATACAGAATGTCAAGTCACAAGCATAAAAATGCGAAATTTCTCAGTTCAATATCGTGTATGGCTGCCCCGCGCATTCACCACTGCCAAACACCGTCTCCTCATCGACTGCCTGATGCTCTGAACACGTGGTTGGGGATTCTGCGCCATTGCTCTTGCAAGGCAGCGCTAAGTTCCTGCAAATTCTGAGGTTGGTTCCTAAGACCACGAAGCCTTCTCCTAAGTGCATCCCAAACGTGCTCTATTGGATTAAGGTCAGGGGACCTCGATGGCCAGTCCATGACGTTGATTCCAGCGTTTTGAAGGAAATTTCGTGTCAACATCGCGGTATGGGGTGTTCAGAGGTGAGCACTTGATCGCGGTAAGCAGCAGCTGTGAGGTTTCCACGGATGACCAGAAGTCGGGAACGGTTGTTCCCACAGAAAGCACCCCACACCATGCAACTTCCGCCCCCGAATCTGTCGACTTCCTGTACACAACATTGGGCATACCGTTCACGACGTCGTCTCCAGACTCTATGCCTGCCGTCCGCGAATCTGAGGGTAAACCCGGATTCATCGCTAAAGACGACTCGATTCCAGTCTCTCTGGGTCCATCGGAGGTGACGTTGGGCCCACAGCAGACGTTGACGTTGATGAAACGGTGTCAATATTGGCCCACGATATGGAGGTCGAGAATGGAGATTGGCAGCCCGCAACCGATTTCGAATGGTCTGTGAGGACAGTCGACCTCTAAACATCTCAGCCCTGGTTCGATCAGAAGTTCTGGGCGATCAGAAGTGGTGCCAGTTTGTTTTAGACGACCTCGCAAGTCATACACAGTACGACGGCTGCATCCCATTGCTCTTGCGACGTCAATAACTGATCTTGCCGCTTGCAACATGCCAACGGCACGTTCACGTTGCACATTTGACAATCGTGGCATTTCAAGTACCGTTAGAACTGTTGTTTAAAAGTGTTTTTTCAATTCTTGAGGCCAATGCAAACACGTTCATATGAAGAAAACTTCGATGCGAAGATCACGTGATCGACTGCACGTGCAAAACCTGATTTGGCACTAACGTCATTTGCACGACGAATGGACGGGTTTGAGTGGGTTTTGCTAACGTTTTTCTAGAGTGGAAAGATAGGGATCCAATTTCGGATACATAGATGTATCATCAGAGAAAAATTATTCATTATTTTTCAAATTACATGTTGTGAAGTTTCTTTTTTGACTCAGTATATTAGCATTGCTTAACGTTTGTATAGGTGTATATATAATGACCAGCAATAAAAACGCAACTAACTCAGAATTCATGAAAATGTACTTTTTCAGCATGAGTTTGGATTTGATACTTTAACACAAGTATGATGTGGTGATGATAAAGCATTCACCATGCAGGATGGTGTTCAAATCATTAGGGAGAAACAAGCAAGGATGAAATGCATGACACACGTGCAGAGTGTGTACGTAGGGATACAAATGCAGGCAGTGTCGTAATGCTGTCATTTCACCGCAACATGCCACGTGTAAGTGAAATGGAGAGACACCAAATGATGGGCATGCTGAATGCTGGAGTTTGACTAGTTCGTGTAGACCGACATTTTCAGGTGCACCCTTCGACAATAACTCGTCTGCAGCAACGGTTAGTAGTGGCAACTGGCAGCGTTTCTGATCGCCCCCGTTCCGGTACACCCCCGTGTGACGTCACAAAGACAGGACCGGATAATCCAACTTCAGCACCTCCGGAACCGTCTGTAGGCGGCAGTAAGCACTGCTAATGCCGTGATTGGGTCTATAGGGTGCCCTATCAGCGAAAGAACTGTGCGTTGACGACTCCTAGCGGCAGGCTTACATTGCCGTCGCCCTTACCGTGGACCCATCCTCACCAACAGACATCGACTGGAATCGCGCCGTTGGGTGACAAATCGAGGTCACCATGGCTAAGCCAATTCTGTTATACGGCTGCGAAATATGGGGTTTTGAAAACTGTAAATCTATAGAATCCGTACATGTAAACTTTTTACGCAAATTCATTCCCGTTAAGAGAAGCACACCATTATAAAGCTATATGGAGAACTTGGAAGGGTACCTCTGTGCTTAATAAAAACTCTGTTCTGTTCTGTTCTGAACAACGAAGGTGGGATGATGTCATCTTTTCAGACGAATCGAGATTCAGTGTGAGTTTTGATTTCTTGAAGTGCGTTTCTTTTGCTGGTCAGTATTGGTATACAAATGTATATCAGTTGTGGGGGTACAACGTATTCTGAAGTAACCATCCAACCCCGCCCTCCCCGCCTACCTCACCCAAAGCGTTGTCCCACACTGTCATATATAAGTCAGTACATGTGTATATATATAGGAAGGGACGGTGGGGTACACCAGTGGTTAAATAGTCCGCTCGTCACGCCGAAGACCCGGGTTCGATGCCGCACTTGGGTACAATGTGGGAAGCCAATTTCTGGTGTTCCCCGCCGTGATATTACGGAAATATTGCTAAATGCGGCGTAAAAACATCCTCACTCACATACAAGAACATGTCTATCTTTCTTATGCACTATCAGCGTGTGACTGTTCATTTGAAAGCATTGGCCTTGCTATTCTATGGAGCCAACTATTTCCGGGTGATGATACACTGAACACACACATCGATTGCGTGGTGTAAACATGAGCATGTAGTTAATATATGAACCACAACACGCTATTAAGTGAGATCAGTATTTGTTATTGCTGAACGAAAGTGCGAAAGGAGTGCTTCTGAGAGAGACAACTTTACGTGACCCTCGGGTTATCGTCATTCACTCTCACATCACACCGTATTACCTCCACGTCTCTGTTTTCTACAAACAACTACGATGACTACAACGGCGATGACCACGATCAGGACGGAACAGACAGCAGCCACGGGGACGATGGAAACGACACCAGATTCAGTAACGCCACGTGCTGAAACATTTAATATGGACAATATTCAGTTCAGTATGCATACGAGTATAATCATGTAACATCAAGCCTCTTCGGTAAGTTTTAACCCGATTCAAAACATATTAAATGGGTTGACACATGCGATGTTCATCTGAAATAACCTTTCCGTGCTACGCTTTGTAAGTGATTGATGAGGTACGCTGTACATCCCCAACAACAACGTCATTGTCAACATCAGCTCCACAGGAGGACATGCAACGTCGGTAACATCAGTGTTCTCATTTGTGCAGGGTGAAGAAACGGAAATATGTAACGAAAAGGGTCAAATTATATTCCTCATATAAATAGAGTTTCAGGGGCACTGTATTCTGTAGGGCTGGGGTTTTCTAATTGATTTTTTCGAATTAACGGAAACATTTTGGATTTTGGGAGAATCTGAAAGTTAAGACTCAGTGGAGTGATAATGCCATCAGATTATAGTGAAAATTAAATTCTTCATCAATATTACGGTTTGAAATAGTTAATTATTTTTATTCTTTGAGTGCCATCTAAAGGGTCTTCGATTATTTTAAATCTCTTGGTGTTCTAGCAGGTGGTCCAGCAGGTGTTCCGGCAGGATCAGGTTTACGAAAAGGGGGCCGTCCCAAAAGGCGTTATCCCCCAAAATAGGTTGTATATAACAGATTCTGTTACTGAAGTGTTGAATACAGACGACCTCCAGCGTCAGGTTCCGTGATGCACTCCCATGTGTGTTGTTGACGTGACACGTGTACAGTCCAGACACAGATACATCTACAGCTGGTATAGACAACACAGCCTCCCCCTGTCCTGTAATCACCATCTGTCTGGAGATGTTCCACCAGGTTACAGTACAGGCAGGGTTACAGTCAGCAGAACATCTCACGGCTGCAGATTTCCCTTCTTCTACCTCCAGCTTGTCACTTGTGCCGTCAAACTGTACCTGACCAGGTCCATCTGGAATGCATGTGAGATGGTCAGCTGAGAAGCTATTTCTGAGATAAGAACGGATTTTTTTCTTCCATGTAAGTGCAGTTTGCTTGTGTGACATACATGCTGAATGAAGACATGCCGCTTGGCTTGGCCTGTGTTCTTGGGATTCACAAAATGGTAAATGTCTCAGACCAATATCAATTTATGCTTTCCTCACAAAATAAGTACAGACTACAACTGGAACACCGTTGTAAGTCACTCACGCACTCTGTTGACATGTACAACTCTTATGATTACACAATAAAATTTAGAAAGTGGCCATGTAACATGTTATATTTGGGATTACACTTTCTTAGTAAAGTACAAATTCTAGTACTTTTGG
Organism: Haliotis rubra; assembly: GCF_003918875.1. Lineage (NCBI taxonomy): Eukaryota > Metazoa > Mollusca > Gastropoda > Lepetellida > Haliotidae > Haliotis > Haliotis rubra. The sequence continues at coordinate 378,797 of NW_025767283.1, read as the reverse complement.
GTTGAGTCCAATCCGGGATTCGAACCCACATCCTCAGAGTCGGGTACCTAATAGCTTGCACACAAAGTCAGACGCCTAACCCCAGATATAACATGTACAACTCTTGACAACATATCCAGGTGAGCTTACAGTGCAGGGAAACTATCAGCATTTTCTATAGCCTCTGAAACTCATGGATCATTAAATCAGACCTGCCTTATTTCCTATCCAAACTTCCACAATCATTATTTCTGTTTTGTTTACACAGAACACAGTAGTTCACAGTAGTTCACAGTAGAACGTTGTGACAAAACTATCACTCAGAAGCACAGTTACAAAGATAAGATACACGAGGTTCCTATACCGTAAACAAGGTAAGTTCTTACTCACAGAGAACATCCAGTACATGTCCGTGACTCCAGTCAGATTCCAGCCCCTCCTCCACGGCCTGGCAGCTGTAGATGTCTCCATGGTTCTCTCTGCTGACGTGGGTTATTGTCAGGTCATCTCCACCTGTAGGAGACACATCACCAGATTCTACCCGGGTCCTGTCCCTCCTCCAGATATAGGTCATGGTCAGTTGGGGATGGTCCGGGGGTAGACTCAGGGACGAGGAGTAGCATGTCAGGGTGACATTCTCACCTGATACAGGTGAGGCAGGTCCGGTGATAGTAGGCGTGGTAGGCTTCTCTGTGAACAAATATAACAAATGTGCTCCTACCTTTAAACAAGATGTTACTAAATGCTGACATACTTGTATTTATATACTATTCATCATTATTATCTATCAAATGTTAAATAGTTAGTGTATTCACTCGTGAACGGTGAGTGAAGCCCATTTCTGATGTCACCTGTCATGATATTGCTGGAAAATTGCTAAAATAATCACTCATTCACTCACTCACTCACTCACTCAGTGTTCCACAGTCAGTGTTCCACAGTTAAAGCAGGGAATCCATGTTGGCTGGATCCTAATACTCCTAACCGTTTTGTTGATTAAATATGATAGTTACCACACAACTACTGGCTGCCTCTACTGAAACGAGTTAAATGTATTTTCTGGAGAGAGGAGGGTCGACGGTGTCACTACCAGGTGCGTTATTACAAATTGGGTTAAAAGATGCAAGACTGATCGACTCGGATACACTCATCCATGTTAAACTGCGACACTGCTTCTTTGACGGTGAACAAGCATAGTTCATCTACGCACATGCATACAACACACACACATGCATACAACACACACTTGCATACAACACACACATGCATACAACACACACATACACACACACACACACATACACACAAAAACGCACGCATGCTCGGACACTCACACGTACCTGGATCCATATATACAATAATCTAAGCCCCAATTTCACCTCACCTAAAGTTATCAATAGCAATCCAAGATTGAATAGCTATTTATTTATGTTGGGGATACATTATGACAGTCCAACTTTATTCTTCAAATAATATTCTGTTCATCCCATATTCTACTCACGTGCTACAACGAGGACCTGTCTACATCCAGTAACTGTCTCAGCTGTCCTGTCTGTGATAGTGAGTCGTCCCCGGTGTATCTGATCCTGGTCGTGTAGCCGGTGTGACTGCTGTTGAGTACCCATACACGGTGTGACTTAGTCTGGACCACTAACAGTCTCACAGCTACCCAACCATTTACCCATACGGTATACAGGAAGCTGACATTCGCTGGGTTCATGGTTATGTTAACATCGTCGCCAACACGTGTAACAGTGTGTGGGTATCCAGTTGTCATGGAGGCAAGACCTGCACTCAAAACAAGTGTTCGTCGTTAAAACAAGGTTAACAGTTGACAGAATTATTCAAGCACATTATTGAAGTCAGTTCAATATAATACTAGTTGACAAATACATACCACACATATATAAGCCCCCAAACAAAGAGACAAGATCATGCAACGAGGAAAGAACTTTCATGAACAGGCGTTATAGTATTTTCTGAGGGCAGAGTTGTCAAACTGACACAATTTTGCATTTTCAATGTGAACTTTTCGGAAAATGTAAGTTACATTCTTTTTAGAGGAGTCCATAAAGGGATATCGATGGACCCGAACGATTGTAATCTTAATATATTTTCTCTTTATATTTTTTGTCAAATTGTTGTAATGTATCTATGTAATTGTTTATTATGACTGTTTACACTGTATAATATGTATATATACCTTACACAGTGCTTCATATACATGTATGCACTATACTTACATATCATACATACATTACTGACACTACGCTGAACATACTAACAGATCATCATATTAACATGTGGTCTACACTACGCTGAACATACTAACATATCATATACTAACATGTGGTCTACACTACGATGAACATACTAACATATCATATACTAACATGTTCTCTCACCTGAGGTAAGTGTGTTTGTTCAAAATTGCCGAAACTGTGTACAGCAGAAACTGGTTACCCGGTGAGATAAGTCATGTGACTATTAACCTTCTAGCGCCGTACAGGCAGCTTGGATTATCCAGGGTAATAATAATCAGATTGTGATTCAGCGTCCAGCGAGCAACTAGACAGATTGATACTAGGCGCTATATAACTGTATAATTATCTTTTAAAAAAGACATATCAAAAACTGGCGTGATAAGTTCATACTGACCTGCACGCAAAAAAAATACCAGTCATCATTACGTATGCTTACTGACAGAATATCCAGTACTACTTAAGAAAAAGTCACAAGGATGGCTATATAAAATGTCAATTCGAAGACAGATACATACCACACACATGAAATAATCCGGTCACAGTGTAAAACAGAAACATAGTCAGCAGCTGGTTAACACTGACAGATCTGAGCTGTTGATGTTCGTGTAGTTTCACTTGACACTATTTCCCTGTCACATGAACCATGTCCTTGCTTGTTGAAACATTAGTGAATACGCCGTGTCGTTGCTATTGGGCAGTTGAATATTGAATACTATGTTGTCATGAGTTTACTTGGCACTGCTGGGTCTGTCTACTCTGTGAACCATGTCCTTGCTTGTTGAAACACTAGTGTCGTTATCATTGGGCAGTCGAACATTGAATACTATGTTGTCATGCGTCCTGGGTCTGTCTACTCTGTGAATCATGTCCTTGCTGTTTGAAACACTAGTGTCGTTATCATTGGGCAGTCGAACATTGAACACTATGTTGTCATGCGTGCTGTATCTGTCTGCTCTGTGGTAGCCAAGTGGTTAAAGGGTCCGCTCGTCACGCCGAAGACCCGGGTTCGATTCCCGCCATGGGTACAATGTGTGAAGACCATTTCTGGTGTTCCCCGCCATGATATTGCTGACATATGGCGAAAAGCGACGTAAAAAGATATTCACTCACTCAAACACTTTCATATGTACCCGTATTTACTCTTTAGCACTGCACATCAAGATGTAACCGTTACTATTGAGATCACACAAAGTTTTCTTTCTTTAACGTCGCCCTTTGCAATATTCCAGCCATTCCAGTCTGTAAATGATCAGACAATCATGTGATCAACATCATCAGCATCGATCTTCGCAATTTGGATACGATGACATGTGCCAACTGGTCCCGTTAGTCGCCTCTTACAACAAGCATGGGTTGCTGAAGATCAATTCTATCCCGGGCCTCAAAAGAAACTAAACGAGTGTTTGTCAGACTCCATTTATCTTACAACGAGTTCAGTAATCTGTTTCTTACACACCCTAAAATCTTGGCACTTTGGGATCAAATCGATGCATATTTCGTCCTTTCTCATTGTATCGGCGCATTGATACATAACACAACGTTATGAATGAGTGACGTCCTTGGACTTACTACTCACTACACATACTATGTATAACCCTCCACACAAAAAACGTTTCATTCATATTTGTGCATTTTCGAGGCAATAATCATGATGCAATCAAGATAAGATCAAAGAACTTCTCAAAAACCATGACGTTGCAACTGTAAATCATTCTTTTGCAAGTGAAATTATTTCACAGTGTGACGTCATTATTATCGTTCTGAACGTGTGCTAGATGACGTTTATTTCATTTGAATTCAGTCGTCATGGAAGGATAGTGTTCGCACATGGGGGATCTGCTAAGCAGCCAGGTATGAACCCCATGGAACAAGTTTTAGGATGGCATGGGCAGATGTTTTTCGTGCGAGGGGTGGCTACACTAGGTACTGACGTGGTCTTCAGTGTCGGTTCACACAATCACAACAAACAATAACTGAGAATTTGGTGACAATTATTAGTGGCCTTTTTCATGGTGACCACATTTTCAGGCATTGTTTCCATTCAAGTTTCTAGCTATTTTCTCTCTCAGATTAGTAGACTGATTACCACATTTCCACCATATTTAAGCCTGTCATTAGATCAAATAATTGTCTAGTTTTAGAATTCAAGGAATTATTTAGTTCCTTCAACAAATCTAAAGTATGTAAATTAACTGACATCCTTAAGTTTTATCTCTTAGACTATTCTCATTATCTACTCTCGTCTTATTACAGACATCTTTCCATTATGATTTCAATGTTTATATTCACTTACATGAGTACTACAAGGAATATATCAAGAGAATGACGTGTGACAATACCCAAAGGTGGCCATATCAAAATGGATATTAATCTGGTTATTAATACTTTCAACAGCTGAGATGCAGTTTCGCCTGTAACTTGGAAAATATCAGTAAATCGAGTACCCCAGATGTATTTTGTATCAAGCTAGTAACATCCATTTTATTATCTTTAATCTTCCCATACAAGATTTACCCGAAACTGGACAAAGGTCATAATAGTAAGGCGAAGCCAATGATTTTAGCACACTGAAGTACACACTGGGGCACACATAAAGATCCAGTCAAAGTCAGAACACGTGTATGCTCCAAGGGCTCAGTCTGCTACAACACAGCCCAGCATCTTGCCAAACTACTAGCACCATTGGGAAAAGAAGGAAACTCCTACATCAGCAATTCCAGTACCTTTGTCACAGGTCGCATGGTCAGCGTGTCATGCAATCTTCTAAATGCCGTTCAAGGACTAAACTATCGGGCAAAAGAAAGTTACCACTTTTAATGCAATTGCATAAACACCCAAGCAGAAAACATTCGCCCAAATATAACATGCTCCCAATAAAAACGAAGGTGTCCGAAAACTTCGCCCGAATCGTGCATTCTTCAAAACGTGAAAAAAGGAACTGTTGGACATTGGTCAAAATGCACGTGCACGATAGTGGCATAAGTAACAATGTTGGGCAGAACAATCATGCGGTAGCCGTTGTGGTAAAACTAAACTGTGATACGTACCTCACTGTTTTACTGTATTTTGTCGACAAATATGCGATGATAATATCTTCAATCTTTATTTCTGTTATATAGTGGAGGCCATAGGCCTACATTTCAGGATTACACAGCGATACATACATGTGAATATTTAATGAATAAGACAATAAGTTAATTTACAAAATATGCGAAAAGTAAATATGATGTTATTGGCATAGGACTGAATCTCTTAGATTCATTGAACTGTGTATATAAATAGATAGGGTTTTTACAATATATGGATTGACAGTCGACATGACCATATTAGACTTATGAAGAGTGGGACTTGAATATAATTTATATCTAAATTATTCTCATCGCGAAATGGCTGCACTAGTGTCCATCTTATGTAAACTTTTAACTCACTCACTCAAACGCTTGTGGGGCGAACAGCTGAATGAAAATGCAACCATTTGGGGGTTTAAACACACGACCATATGTTCCTGGTAAGGTTTACGGAAGGATCAATGCAAGAAGACGACAAAAAATAATCATAATCATAAGTTTATTGAGATGTCGCAACACAACATCAGATAACATATAATACAAAGAAAAGCCACTCTTTTTCATCCATACCAAAATATACGTTCATCTATACCTAGACTCACCTACATAACTAACTGTACACTAACATAAGAACTATTCGCATTCCCATAAGGTTATAATATTTAGAAATATTAGAATGTTTATTAAAACATGCTATTACAAATGTCTGTTTAACAGTAATCAATATTAGCCACCATCACACCAGCTAGGTTCACAGTCGTACATACATTGTAAGGATGTAAGGATTGTTCGTCTGGAGTTACAAAGACAATATCACTTGCATAAAGTGGCAAAGAAAATATCGTCTGCATAAAGTGGCAAATAAAATATCGTCTGCATAACGCGACAAAGTAAAAATCGTCTGCATAAAGTGGCAAAGATAATATCATCTCCATAAAGTGACAATGAAAATATCGTCTGCATACAACAACAAAGAAAACATCGTCAGCACAAAGCGACAAAGAAAACGTCATCTGCATAAACGACAAAGAAAACATCATCTGCATAAAGCGACAAAGAAGATATCATCTGCATAAAGCGGCAAAGAAAATTTCATCTGCATAAAGCGACAAAGGAAATATCGTCTGCATAAAGTGACAAAGGAAATATCGTCTGCATACAATAACAAAGAAAATATCGTCTGCATAAAACGACAAAGAAAATGTCGAGTGCATAAAGTGACAAAGAAAACATCGTCTGCATAAAGCGACCAAGAAAATATCGCCTGCATAAAACGACAAAGGAAATATCGTTTGCATTGAACGACAAAGAAAATATCGTCAGCATAAAGCTATAAAGAAAATATGGTCAGCCTACAGCGAAAAAGAAAACATCGTCTGCATAAAACTATAAACACAATATCGTCTGTAGAAAGGTACAAAGACAAAATCGTCTGCATAAACTGTTGCCTCACTTGAGGCTGCACACCGTACTGTGGTCCCGTGGTCGTCTGTTGGGGACAATGAAGGGTGGAGAGACGTATAGATGATGAACTGTACCATCAGTTCATGCCCTACTGGTGTCGTGGTCCTCTGTAGAGGAGAATGAAGGGTGGAGAGACGTGTAGATGAGGATCTGTACCGTCAGATTAGGCTTCACCTGGTATTATGGTCCTCGATCTGTTAGCGACGATGAAGGGTGGAGAGACGTGTAGATGAGGAACTGTACCGTCAGATTAGACTTCTGTGGGGGACGATGAAGGGTTGAGAGACGTGTAGATGAGGAACATTATCGTCAAATTAGGCTTATGATGGGGACGATGAAGGGTTGAGAGACGTATAGATGTGGAACTGTTCCCTCAGGATTCGCTCGTAATCATGTAGGGGTAAGACATCCAGGTCGTTGTTGGAAGCACAAGCTACATCACTGAAGTCACGGGACAATCTGTCTGCCATCACAGTAAGATATTCACCACATCTGTAATTACAACATTACACTTACATCGCAGATAAAGTTGTCTTGCACAGAAGTGTATGTATTGCTACTTTCTCCGTCATTTCCACAGATCATCTATACGGGCTTCGTTTATTCAGTTAGGGTCTAGTTTTCTGGGGTAAGTTGAGTAAATGGTGTTTAACACAGGAGATTGCAACTGGACACATATATGAGGGTTTGTTAACTGATTATTACCATACCTAACTTCAGCACTTAAGGTGAAACAATAAACTTATGTACCTTCTGTCCTGGTTTTCTGCAAATAAAGCAAAAGACAAACTTGTATTTTTGTAAACGGAAAGATTCGTCCACGTTTCCATTTACTGAATAACAGTTTGTGACTGAGTCGCTGTTAGCACAGTCCATCAACATCACCAAAACCAGAACACCATCAATAGGGCTTCACACATTGTACCCATGTGGGGAATCGAACCTAGGTCTTTGGCGTGAACGCCTTAACCACTTGGCTCCCGACTGCCCAAATTACTAAATCAAAACAGCGTTTACAAAATAGAATGGAAAAAAAAGATTTCAGCATATGAAGGTGAACTACAGACATGCCTGTTTGCTGTTTAACGCTGCATTCAGCAATATTCCAGCTATATTACGATTGTCTAAAATAATCAAGACTTGACAAGAAAACCCAGTGATTAATATCATGAGCATCGATTTACGCAATTGGGATACGGGGGTATACATGTATGGCCATAATCAGCCAGCGTTTCTCACCTGTTATGACGAGCTTGCAAATAGGTTGTAGAAGACCAGCTCTGACCTGGTTCTTCACCTTGGTGTAAGTTCGTGTTGGTTGTGGTGTGTTGAGGAGTGGAGGAGGGATTGAAACTTACATTGCATTCAAAAAGATTCATGTATTCATCGTACCTTTTACGTCCTTGTAGACAAGAATAGTAACTGCTGCCACCACAACTGCCACAGCAGTGAGCATAATGGAGTAGACAGCTACGATGGGGACGATGTCGTCGACGTTGTCATCATCTTCTAATATAACACACAGTTAACACATTTGTAATTAGTAGGGTAATTCATATGAGAAGGCAGAGACGTATTTGAATGATAAGAAATGTTCTGTTAATATTCCTTGTTCGGTTTAATGCATATATTGGTTTTAATCAAAAGGAGGAAACAGAGGAAGTTCTGGGGGGGTTTTGTGTGTCTTTTTTGAATGAAACATCGATCCTTTTTATAAGCTAACAGAGTCCTGTCTACATCGTATTTGAAACATAAACGATTCGTCGATAATATTCCTTTCAGTGCATATATACTAGTTTTAGGACATTAGGACGAAGTACTATTTGTGTCTAGTGTTTCAAAGAAACTACGATTCTTTATACGCTACTGGAACCCTGTCTACATCGCATAACGCAACAAAGGAATCAAGCAATGAAGATGGAAGAATCATTCTTGATGTATGACGGGAAGTATGACCGTTACAGCTGTCCAGGCCAGTGGATCTGTTTCCCCCACATGGCATATCACCGAATTCTGGTTATGTACATGGAAATTAAGAAGTGTCATAAGAATTATATATATAATATAAACGAATTTGACTTAGGAAATGTTTATTTACAGTATATTAACTATTCTATGATGGGTATTTTAAATCACATAATCGGTATTTTTCCCTTTCCTTGAAATATTACACCGTAACCTTGACGATTTGACTTATATCCAATGTGTATGGGTTTTAGACACGACTCCTATTCCAGGCTTCTGGGCTTCAGACGGGAAATAGTTCGAGCTACATTCAATCGACATATCAGTACCATACACTCACAGTCCGAATTTCACAGCCTTTACACGTCATGCTTGTAGTTAACCTTTAGACACAAACCTTCTATTTCCTGGTAGCTCCCATCGTTTTCGTCTTCCCTGTGATACGAAACCGAGCTGATAAAAATGAGTATTAAACTTGAGTAAAATGAAAGGAAATTATAAAGATGTGACACACTCTCAATTTACATCGCTCCGAATCGTGCATAGTTTTGCTCTGTTAGCTATGTCGGTTTGTTTGTTATTTGACGCCGCACTCAGCAATATTCCAGCTATATGGCGGCGGTCTGTAGATAATCGAGTCTGGACCAGACAATCCAGTGCTCAACAGCATAAGCATCGATCTACGCAATCGGGATACGATGATATGAGTCAACTAAGTCAGCGAGGCTGACCACCGTATCCCGTTTGTCAACTTTTACGACAACCATGGGTTCCCGTGGATCAATTCTATATCAGATCTTCAGCTATGTATCACTGTGTGAGATGAAATATTTATTCATCCTACTTGAAGATTGATGAAGATACTCACCACTGATGAACGTATCCTCTCTCTGAAAGTGACAATGTTCAGGAGTTAATTATGCATACAAACTGCAAAGTTAATCACAGATGCCTGTATTATTGTGAACCGATCACATATCCGTACATGTTTGAATATAGTGCACTGATCTAGCACCGTAGGAGCGATATATGGACAGCGTCCGATACAATAGAAGGCCAGTGAGTGAGTGAGTGAGTGAGTGAGTTGGGTTTTACGCGACTTTTAGCAATGTTACAGCAATATCACGGCAGGGGACACAAGAAATGGGCCTGACACATTGATCCCATGTCAGGAATCGAACCCGGGCCTTCGGCTTTAACGCTTTAACCACTGGGCTACACCAACCCTCAAGGTCACTCGGAGCTAATAGTTATCATAGGCCTTTAGTTTTTCTATGTTGACAGCTAAAATTCCAAGACTGTTTTTAGACATGGTACATTTAATAATTCTCTATGACCTGTTTATCTGAACTAATTCATGTGACGATTAAGGGTCTACGATGACGTACAACACCAACCTTCTATCTCCTGGTAGCCCCCGTCTGTTTCTGCGTCAAGGATGTATGTGACAACGCTGGGGGGAAAGAAATGTAGAAAGTGGTTGGAATCAAGGAATATTTATAGAAACAGTCCGCTTTCCTCAGAGTGTTGCAAATCACAAAGTAGCTGTCAAAATGATATGAATGAACCACTGAAAAAAACAGTGAAGACACCAGGTGTTCACGAAAATACAGGTAGTTCACGCCCTTGAAACATTTGCCTGGAAGAGTAATAACTACCAAGCAGCTCATTGACTGTGCGCCATTGATTTAGATTGTGTTCGATATCACACAGCTATTGATTAGTGATATACCCAGTCAAATTGTGTTGGTGATGAACTGTTTACCCAATAGCCTTGAAGGATAGTAGATACTGCCAACTGTTTACCCAATAGCCTTGAAGGATAGCAGATGCTGCCAACTGTTTACCCAATAGCCTTGAAGGACTGCAGATACTGCCAAATGTTTACCCAATAGCCTTGAAGGATAGCAGATGCTGCCAACTGTTTACCCAATAGCCTTGAAGGATAGCAGATACTGCCAACTGTTTACCCAGTAGCCTTGAAGGATAGCAGATACTGCCAACTGTTTACCCAACACCCTTGAAAGATAGCAGATACTGCCAACTGTTTACCCAATAGCCGTTGAAGGATAGCAGATACTGCCAACTGTTTACCCATCAGCCTTGAAAAAGAGCAGATACTACTAAGTTTAAATTTACCCATTTGCCTTACCCACTGGATAGCAGATACTCACCGACTATGAATGTCTCCCCTTCCTGAAAGATATAATTGTGTAGATGCAAAATGTTAGATGGAAAATATATGATAAACGAATTGCTCGTATACTTGCATACCTTTGAAGTAGACATAAATAACTTGAAATTTGTAGAACGATATGTAACTGTCAGCTAAGTAACACTGGTGTCATGAAGTCCTTGTTGGGATGGTAAGACTAGTGGTTAAAGTGTCTCCCGCTGGGATATTGTTGGGATATTGCTAAAAGTGGCGTAAACATCCTCACTCACTCACTGAAAGCTAAAGGCCATCAAATATGTAAATGTGTGCACACTATTGATTCATATCTCAAATGCCGTTCAAGCGTCTTGCCTGTTATAAAAGAGAAATTATTCATATTTCTCAGGCTGTTTCAGCTTCTTTAGGGTTATATAAAAGAAATTATTCATATTTCTCAGGCTGTTTCAGCAACTTTAGGGTTATATAAAAGAAATTATTCATATTTCTCAGGCTGTTCAAGTCCATCTTGACAGTTAAATAAGAGAAGTGAAATGAGTCTATGTTGGACTGAAACACACAGAGAAAAGGACATGTCAAGTAGATACCACCATAGTTTTAAGTAATTTACATCTAACTTCTCATGTAAGCTTATGACATAGATATTCAATTGTTACTCTATTTACGGGTGTGAAAGGGTTTGCATATGATCTCAATAATAGTGTCACTTAAGGGTATAAACTCTTCACACCGAACACCCGGGTTCGATTCCCCACATTGGTACAATGTCTGAAGCCCATTTCGGGTGTCCCCCGTCGTGATATTGCTCATATTCACTCACTATAAACTCTTCCTTAAAGGCTGGTCTCAGATTCAATTTCCCCACATTTACTTCCTGAATGAATACTAATAGACACCATCAAGAACATCTTTACATTTAAACAAAATCCACCACATGGACGTGAAAAAGATGACATAGGGAAGATCTATTAGTAGTATAAATAAGACAAAATGATCATTTGAAAATGTATAACATGTCAATATAAAGTGAAATGCTTGCCAGATAACGTTTTACTCAGTAACAGGGTGAAAATGGACATCAGATGCTACATACCAAAGTATTATTTATGTTTTACAGTTATAGTAAAGACATTACATCTAAAAGCATATTAGTATTGCTTAACGTTTGTATAGGTGTATATATACTGACCAGCAATAAAAACGCAACTCAGAATTCATGAAAATTGTACTTTTTCAGCATGAGTTTGGATTTGATACTTTAACACAAGTATGATGTGGTGATGATAAAGCATTCACCATGCAGGATGGTGTTCAAATCATTAGGGAGAAACAAGCAAGGATGAAATGCATGACACACGTGCAGAGTGTGTACGTAGGGATACAAATGCAGGCAGTGTCGTAATGCTGTCATTTCACCGCAACATGCCACGTGTAAGTGAAATGGAGAGACACCAAGCAATAGGCATGCTGAATGCTGGAGTTTGACAAGTTTGCGTAGACCGACATTTTCAGGTGCACCCTTCGACAATAACTCGTCTGCAGCAACGGGTAGTGGCAACTGTCAGCGTTTCTGATCGCCCCCGTTCCGGTACACCCCCGTGTGACGTCACAAAGACAGGACCGGATAATCCAACTTCAGCACCTCCGGAACCGTCTGTAGGCGGCAGTAAGCACTGCTAATGCCGTGATTGGGTCAATGGGCGCCCTATCAGCGAAAGGACTGTGCTTTGACGACTCCTAGCGGCAGGCTTACATTGCCGTCGCCCTTACCGTGGACCCATCCTCACCAACAGACATCGACTGGAACGGCGCCGTTGGGTGACAAATCGAGGTCACCATTGTTAAGCCAATTCTGTTATACGGCTGCGAAATATGGGGTTTTGAAAACTGTAAATCTCTAGAATCCGTTCTTGTAAACTTTTTACGGAAATTCATTCCCGTTAAGAGAAGCACGCCAATATAATGCTATATGGAGAACTTGGAACGGTACCCCTAAAAAACTATATCAAAAGTCGCATGGTATATTTCTGGGCTAGACTCCTATATGGTAAAGAACAAAAGCTGTCAACAATTGTATACCAAATGTTATATAATGAAGCCTGCATAAACAATAGCAACAAAAAATAGATCAAATCCGTGGAAGCTGTTTTTAATGAAACAGGCTACAGCATCTGCTGGGTAAGTCAACCAGCTGTCTTTCTCAATGAAATTAAAACTATTATCTCCTTAGGCTTAGATGATAAAGCAACCCAAACATGGCGCGCAGAGATTTCGGATTCGTCTAAGGGCACCATGTATCGCGTATTCAAATCTGAACTTGTCTTTGAAAATATCTCACATATATCCCTTTCTCCTTGGCTCTTAAATTTCTCTTGTTTAGAACTTCCTGCATATAGAAGTAAATTCCACTCGAAGAAAGAATGTGTAACCTCTGCTACACGTGTGATGTTGGCGATGAATTTCACTTCATTTTTCTCTGCCCTCTCTTCAAACATAATAGGAAAACCTATATCCCAAACCAGTATGTTGAAAAACCCAATGTTTTAAGATTTAACGAATTGTTAAACTGTAAACGAATTAGTGTTTTAAAAAAACTGTGTATATTTTGTAGTACTGTCATGAAAACTGTATAATCTTCCTTGTAAACCATCTCGCCATCCTATGTATTCTCAACTGTATATTTATTTGTACCTATTATGTACCCCAGCCTGAGCGTAGTAAATGTTCTGTTCTGTACTGTTCTGGACAACGAAGGTGGGATGATGTCATCTTTTCAGACGAATCGAGATTCAGTGTGAGTTTTGATTTCTTGAATTGCGTTTCTTTTGCTGGTCAGTATTGGTATATCTCAGTTGTGGGGGTACAACGTATTCTGAAGTAACCATCCAACCCCGCCCAGTTCACCCAAAGCGTTGTTCCACACTGTCATATATAATTCAGTACATGTGTATATATATAGGAAGGGACGGTGGGGTACACCAGTGGTTAAATAGTCCGCTCGTCACGCCGAAGACTCGGGTTCGATGCCGCACTTGGGTACAATGTGGGAAGCCAATTTCTGGTGTTCCCCGCCGTGATATTACGGAAATATTGCTAAATGCGGCGTAAAAACATCCTCACTCACATACAAGAACATGTCTATCTTTCTTATGCACTATCAGCGTGTGACTGTTCATTTGAAAGCATTGGCCTTCCTATTCTATGGAGCCAACTATTTCCGGGTGTCGATACACTGAACACACACACATCGATTGCGTGATGTAAACATGAGCATGTAGTTAATATATGAACCGCAACACGCTATTAAGTGAGATCAGTGTTTGTTATTGCTGAACGAAAGTGCGAAGAAGTGCTTCTGAGAGAGACAACTTTACGTGACCCTCGGGTTATCGTCATTCACTCTCACATCACACCGTATTACCTCCACGTCTCTGTTTTCTACAAACAACTACGATGACTACAACGGCGATGACCACGATCAGGACGGAACAGACAGCAGCCACGGGGACGATGGAAACGACATCAGATTCAGTAACGCCACGTGCTGAAACATTTAATATGGACAATATTCAGTTCAGTATGCATACGAGTATAATCATGTAACATCAAGCCTCTTCGGTAAGTTTTAACCCGATTCAAAACATATTAAATTGGTTGACACATGCGATGTTCATTTGAAATAACCTTTCCGTGCCACGCTTTGTAAGTGATTGATGAGGTACGCTGTACATCCCCAACAACAACGTCATTGTCCACGTCAGCTCCACAGGAGGACATGCAACGTCGGTAACATCAGCGTTCTCATTTGTGCAGGGTGAAGAAACGGAAATATCTAACGAAAAGGGTCAAATTATATTCCTTATATAAATAGAGTTTCAGGGGCACTGTATTCTGTAGGGCTGGGTTTCTAATTGATTTTTTCGAATTAACGGAAACATTTTGGATTTTGGGAGAATCTGAAAGTTAAGAACCATTGGAGTGATAATGCCATCAGATCATAGTGAAAATTCAATTCTTCATCAATATTAAGGTTTCAAATGGTTAATTATTTTTAATCTTTAAGTGCTATCTAAAGGGTCTTTGGTTGTGTTAAATCTTTGGGTGCCATTACTATCCGTGTTCTAGCAGGTGTTCCAGCAGGATCAGGTTTACGAAAAGGGGGCCGTCCCAACAGGCGTCATCCCCCAAAATAGGTTGTATAAAACAGATTCTATTGCTGAAGTGTTGACTTACAGAAGACCTCCAGCGTCAGGTTCCGTGATGCACTACCATGGCTGTTGTTGACGTGACACGTGTACAGTCCAGACACAGATACATCTACAGCTGGTATAGACAACACAGCCACCCTCTGTCCTGTAATCACCGTCTGTCTGGAGATGTTCCACCAGGTTACAGTACAGGCAGGGATACAGTCAGCAGAACATCTCACAGCTGCAGGTTTCCCTTCTTCTAATTCTACCTCCAGCTTGTCACGTGTGCCGTCAAATTGTATCTGGTCAGGTCCATCTGCAATGCATGTGAGATGGTCAGCTGAGAAGCTATTCTGAGATATAAGTGCAGTTTGCTTCAGTGAATGAAGACATGTTGTTTGGTTTGGCCTGTGGTCTTGGGATTCACAAAATGGTAAACGTCTCAGACCCATATCAGCTTATGCTTTCCTCCCACAATAAGTACATTCTACAACTGGAACACTCACTCACCCACTCTGTTGCTATGTACAACTCTTGGCAACATATTCAGGTGACCTTACAGTGCCGTGAAAATGGAAGCATTTTCGACTCTAAAACTTTGAATGGATCACTAAATCAGACCTGCCTATATTTCCTATTCGAACTTTCACAATAATCATTTCTATTCTGTTTACACAGAGCACATTCCTTTAGCAAAGAAGGTTGTGACAAAATTATCACTCAGAAGCACAGTTACAAAGATAAGATACACGAGAATCTTATACCGTAAACAAAGTAAGTTCTTACTCACAGAGAACATCCAGTACATGTCCGTGACTCCAGTCAGACTTCAGGCCCTCCTCCACGGTCTGGCAGCTGTAGATGTCTCCCTGGTTCTCTCTGCTGATGTGGGTTATTGTCAGGTCATCTCCACCTGTAGGAGACTCATCACCAGATTCTAGCAGAGTCCTGTTCCTCCTCCAGATGTAGGTCATGGTCAGTGGGGGATGGTCCAGGGGTAGACTCCGGGACGAGGAGGAGCATGTCAGGGTGACATTCTCAACTGATACAGGTGAGGGAGGTCCGGTGATGGTAGGTGTGGTTGGCTCCTCTGTGAACAAATATAACAAATGTGCTCAGACCGTAACACGAGTGCCATTGAACAAGATTTTGCTGAAAGATTTCATACTTGTATTTATATACTATTCATCATTATTATCTATCAAATGTTAAATAGTTAGTGCGTTCACTCGTCACTTGGAAGACCAGGGTTCGATTCCCCACATGGGAACAATGAGTGAAGCCCATTTCTGATGTCACCTGTCATGATATTGCTGGAATATTGCTAAATAACTCACTCACTCACTCAGTGTTCCACAGTCAGTGTTCCACAGTTACAGCAGGGAATCCATGTTGGCTGGATCCTAATACTCCTAACCGTTTTGTTGATTGAATATGATAGTTACCACACAACTACTGGCTGCCTCTACTGACACGAGTTTAATGTTTTTTTCCGGAGAGAGGAGGGTCGACGGTGTCACTACCAGGTACGTTGTAGCAAGTGGCGTTAAAAGATGCAAGACTGATCGACGCGGATACACTCATCCATGTTAAACTGCGACATTGCTTCTGTGTCGGTGAACAAGCATAGTTCATATACACACACACATGCATACACCACACAAACATACATACACAGACATGCATACAACACACACACATGCATACACCACACACATATGCATACAACACACACATGCATACAAAACACATACACACACATGCATACAACACACACACATACACAGACATGCATACATCACACACATTGATACAACACACACATGCATACAACACACACACATGCATACAACACACACATGCATACAAAACACACACATGCATACACACCTACACACACATACACACATGCATACACACAAACACGTACGCATGCTCGGACACTCACATATACCTCGATCCATATATACAATAATCTAAACCCCAATTTCACCTCACCTAAAATTCTTCTACTGCAATACAAGATTGAACAGCTATTTATTTATGTTGGAGATACATTAAGACAGTCCAACTTTATTCTTCAAATAATATCCCATATACTACTTACGTGCTACAACAAGGACCTGTCTACATCCAGTAACTGTCTGTCCATTGGTTCTTTGACAGTAGTAAGTACCAGCGTCCTGTACAGTAACATTGTAGATGGTAAATCTCAGCTGTCCTGTCTGTGATAGTGAGTCCTCCCCGGTGTAACTGATCCTGGTGCCGTAGCCGGTGTGACTACTGTTGAGTACCACTACACGGTGTGACCTAGGCAGGACCAGTAACAGTCTCTCAGCTACCAAACCATTCACCCATACTAAATATTGGAAGCTGACATTCGCTTGGTTCATGGTTATGTTAACACCGTCGCCAACACGTGTAACAGTGTGTGGGTATCCAGTTGTCATGGAGGCAAGACCTGCACTCAAAACAAGTATTCGTCATTGAAACAAGGTTAACAGTTGACAGAATAATTCAAGCACATCATTGAAGTCAGCTCAATATAATCCTAGTTGACAGATACATACCACACACATAAAGGCCCCCAAAACAAAGAGACAAGATCATGTAAGGAGGAAGTATTTTCTGTCGGCTGACTGACACAGTTTTGCGTTTTTAATGTAAACGTTTCGGAAAATGTAAATTACATTCTTTTTAGAGGAGTCCATAAAGTGATATCGATGGACCCGATCGGTTATATTCTTAATATATTTTCTATTTATTTTTTTTCTCACATTGTTGTAATGTTTCTATGTAATTGTTTATTATGATTGTTTACACTGTATAATATGTATATATACCTTACACAGTGCGTCATATACATGTATGCACTATACTTACATATCATACACATTACTAACATGTGGTCTTCACTACGCTGAACATACTAACATATCATATACTAACATGTGATCTACACTACGCTGAACATACTAACATATCATATACTAACAAGTAATCTACACTACGCTGAACATACTTACATATCTTATACTAACATGTGATCTACACTACGCTGAACATACTAACATATCATATACTAACATGTGGTCTACACTACGGTGAGCATACTAACTTATCATATACTAACATGTGATCTACACTTCGCTGAACATACTAACATATCATATACTAACATGTGATCTACACTACGCTGAACATACTAACATATCATATACTAACATGAGGTCTACACTACGCTGAACATACTAACATATCACATACTAACATGTGATCTCACCTGAGGTAAGTGTGTTTGTTCAAAATTGCCGAAACTGGGTACAGCAGAAACTGGTTACCCGGTGAGATAAGTCATGTGACTATTAACCTTCTAGCGCCTTACAGGCAGCTTCGGTTATCCAGGGTATTAACAATCAGATTGTGATTCAGCTTCCAGCGAGCAACTAGACAGATTGATACTAGGCACTATATGAAGAAAAAAAACATATTAAAAACTGGCGTGATAAGTTCATACTGACCTGCACGCAAACATATTACCAGTCATCATTACGTATGCTTACTGACAGAATATCCCGTATTACTTAAGAAAACAGTCCCAAGGATGGCTATATAGAATGTCAATTCGAAGACAAATACATACCACACACATGAAATAATCCGGTCACAGTGTAAAACAGAAACATAGCCAGCAGCTGGTTAACACTGACAGATCTGAGCTGTTGATGTTCGTGTAGTTTCACTTGACACTATTTCCCTGTCACATGAACCATGTCCTTGCTTGTTGAAACAGTAGTGAATACGCCGTGTCGTTGCTATTGGGCAGCTGAATATTGAATACTATGTTGTCATGAATTTACTTGGCACTGCTGGGTCTTTGTACTCTTTGAATCATGTCCCTGCTTGTTGAAACACTAGTGTCGTTATCATTGGGCAGTCGAACATTGAATACTATGTTGTCATGCGCGCTGGGTCTGTCTGCTCTGTGGTAGCCAAGTGGTTAAAGCGTCCGCTCGTCACGCCGAAGACCCCGGGTTCGATTCCCTCCATGGGTACAATGTGTGAACAACAATTCTGGTAACCACCGCCATGAAATTGCTGGAATGTGGCGAAAAGTGGCTTAAAAAGATATTCACTCACTCAATCACTCAATCACTCTCATATGTACCCGTATTTACTCTTTTGCACTGCACATCAAGATGTAACCGTTATTATTGAGATCACACAAAGTTTTCTTTCTTTAACGTCGCCCTTTGCAATATTCCAGCCATTCCAGTCTGTAAATGATCAGACAATCATGTGATCAACGGCACCCTTGAAGAGCAACCTCCGTGTGGACTCTGGGTCGAATAGGTCCACAGCACCCCATTGCTGGTTGTAAGAGGCGACCAAATTGGGCAACCCGTTTGCCTTGGGTTGCACCCCTGTGTCGGCAGAGGAAGGGAGTCTGGTTTTTGAGGATGACGGAACCGGCAATAGTGTTCAATAATCCAACACACCACTTCGACCCTAACTTTGCCTAGACGGGTGGTAGAATAGGCCCGATTCTACCAATCGGTTAGTCACGCCTTGCCCTGTGCATGGAATGTCTATACAAAATTTGGTAATACATAACACTTTTGGCCATGTTTAAAATGTTAACTGATATTCTACCAAAACAAATTAGCCTCGCAGACCCATGCACAGAAGGCGGTGGCTCATGGGCCAATCTGGTGATGCTGACCTCCGATTTCTGTACGTCTCCAATTGATTGTCATGGACAGAACCATCCTGACCTTTAATCTGGTAGGCAGCTACAGCATTTCATGTCAAATTCGCTGGAGTATAACACCCCCTTATCCCCGGTCTTTGCAGCTTTGAGATCCCCTGCAATATAAGATCGTCCTTGTTGACACTCCACGGTGGGTGGGGAGAGGGGATGCCGAACCACATTACTTACGACATGGCTTCCCAATAAAACGAAGACACATGGATTCTGACAACTCCTCGTCTGACGAGAGTACGCCCTTCCGACCTGACTACTGGCCATGCTTCCTGATCATTGAAGCTTGTGACAAGCAACCTTTGCAATTGAACCCATTTGCAATCTCCAAAGGTATCGCTGGTATCTGCGGAGAGGTTGCCAATGTTACAAAGCTCCGATCTGGTTCTCTCCTGATAGAATGTACTCGGAAACAACAATCCTTGAATCTCCTCAAAATACAAGAATTTGTCAACATACAGGTCGCTGTCTCAGCGCATAAAACACTGAACTCGTGTAGAGGCATTATACGGGACAGAGCTCGATGCCTGTCTGACATGACTGAAGAATAAATTGTCGAGGAACTCTCTCAGCAGTCCGTCACAGCCGTAAAACGATTCACTTACAAAATGGACGGTGTTGTTCAACCAACAAACACCAATCTCTTTATGTTCGCGCGAGCAAAGATTCCTGACTCGATTAGAGCTGGTTATTGTAGCATTGGTGTGGAGGTGTATGTACCCAATCCACTCCGGTGCTACATCTGCCAAAAGTTTGGACATGGATCCAAGTCCTGTCGTTCCTCTGCTATTTGTTACCGCTGTGGTGACAAGCATGAGGGCAACGCATGTACTAAGGAAGTGAAGTGCACAAACTGCGGTGGTAACCATATGGCCTCTTCCAAGTTTTGTCCAGTGTGGCAACGCGAATCCGAGATCCTAAAGATCAAGCACAAAGAAAATGTCTCCTTTCATGAAGCTAAGAAGAGGGTTGCAAGTTTAACTGCAGCCCCTTCAACCATCACCTACTCTTCTGCTGTCTCCCGTCCTTCTATCACAACTGCAACTATCTCATGTCAGACCGACCTGACATGGGTCATGTCTTCTCAGCCAACTCAACTCAACAGAACTCAGCCCATCCCAGCCACTCCATCTCTAAAGCCAAAAGTCAAAACTTCTGAATCACAAACACCAGAACAAATACCAAAACCAGAAACAGAAACTGCGCACAAAAAAGGGGAAAAAGAGTCTAGAGAGACTAAAGCAGCTTGAGCAACTGCCAAACACAAAACCAAAGGCCACCTCTCCTTCAGAGGTCCCCGTCGAGGTCCATAACTCCTTTGGCCCTCTGGATATGGAGGTAACTCCATCTCCACCTGACACCAATAGGAGTTCACGTGACATGTCACCGGTGGAAGCACCATGAATCCACTAAACATGATTCAGTGGAATTGCAGAGGACTTCAGCATAATTATAATGAATTACAGTTATTGATTCAAGACTTCAAACCATCCGCGTTTTGTCTCCAAGAAACCTACCTAAAAAGGACTGATAAATTTGACATCCGTCGGTACAGTTCCTACCACTCCTTTTCTCCTCCCGGTGTTAAAGCTACAGGAGGCACTTCTATCCTGGTGAGGCAGGGCATCCTCCATAGCCCTGTTCCACTTAACACCAACCTACAAACTGTTGCTGTCAGCATGACTCTGAAGATAGGGTTTACACTATGTTCACTCTATCTTCCTCCCTCCTCAACTGTCCACCTATCAGATATTCAGAACTTGTATAATCAACTCCCAAAGCCCTGCATAATCATGGGCGACCTGAACGGCCATAACCCTCTATGGGGGAGTACTGAAACAAATAATAAGGGAAAGGTCCTTGAAGATTTTCTCTCCAATAATGATCTATGCATCTTCAACGATGGATCAAGCACCTATTTCCATCCTGCCACTGGAACATACTCTGCACTTGATCTATCTCTTAGGGGATTCTAATACTAAGGCCAATTGGCCATTATTCCAAACTCTCTGCTCTGAAAAGCTTTTCCCGGACAACATCAGGAATGTTCCTGATCCCATGGAACTATTTTCTGATATCTTAAATACTATTGAAGACGAAACCATTCCTAAGTCCTCTGCAAACCCGCACATACGCAAATCATGGTTTGATACAAACTGCAAACAAGCTAGGAAAAATAGGAAGAAGGCGGAAAAATACTTCCGTCAACATCCAACTGTGCACCTGAATGCCGTTAAAATGACAAATACCAGGGCAAGACGTACATTTAAACAAACTAAACGCCGGTCATGGAGGAAATATGTGTCCAAAATCAACTCCCGCACACCCATGTCCAAGGTGTGGAACATGGTTCAAAAGATTAAGGGAAAAGGATCCAAATCTGGTGTTTGCCATCTCAAAGATGGTTACTCCCTTTTAACCAATAAAGTTGCAATTGCAAAAAAACTTGGCGAAACTTTGGCAAACCACTCCTCCTCGTCAAACCATGACCCCAAGTTCCAGAAATACCAAACCCAACAAGAAAAGAAATCAGTCAATTTTAACTCTGATAACGGTGAGGATTACAGTGAAAGGTTTTCCCTCCATGAACTACGTACTGCCCTGGGGCAGGCTCACGACACTGCAGCAGGAGCTGATGATATTCATTATCAGCTTCTGAAACACTTTCCTGATTCAAGTTTGGAAACTCTACTCAATATATTTGATGACATTTGGACAACCAGCAACTTTCCTCCTTCGTGGCACAACGCCATTATAATCCCTATACCAAAACCTGGCCGGGATCATACCGATCCCTCAAACTACCGACATATATCACTAACTAGCTGCGTTTGTAAAACCATGGAGCGCATGGTCAACAATCGATTAATCTGGTACTTGGAGACCACTAACATCCTTAGTGACCTCCAATGTGGTTTCCGAAAAAAACGAAGTACCATTGACCATCTGGTGCTTCTGGAATCTTTCATAAAACATTCCATCGTCAACAAACAACATACTGTATCTATCTTCTTCGACTTAGAAAAAGCATACGATACAACGTGGAAACATGGTATCTTAAAAGATTTACATGAATTTGGATTGAGGGGCAGATTACCTCAGTTCATATCTCAGTTTTTAAACAACAGACAATTTCAAGTACGGGTAGGTTCCACATTGTCGGATTATTTCCACCAAGATCAGGGCGTCCCTCAAGGCAGCATCCTGTCTGTCACCCTCTTTAGCATCAAAATTAACAGCCTCTAACGTCCTGAACAGTTGTGTAGATGGGTCCCTTTTCGTGGACGATGTCAATATTTCATGTCGTGGTAAGAACATGCATGCAATAGAAAGGCAGCTACAACTCTGCCTTAACAAAATCCAAAAATGGGCCAATGAAAATGGCTTTAAGTTTTCAAAATCCAAAACAAATTGTATTCACTTTTGTCGTAAATACAGACCACACAAGGATCCAGACGTATCTTTAGATGGTACTCCCATCAAGGTAGTGGAAGAGGCCAATTTCCTGGGTCTCATATTCGACCGCCACCTGACATTCTTACCACACATAAAATATTTGAAAACCAAGTGCTTGAAGGCTCTGGACTTACTAAAAGTCGTTTCAAATACAGAGTGGGGAGGGGATCAGATTACCCTCCTTCACTTGTACAGATCTTTGGTTCGCTCTAAACTAGACTATGGCTCCATTGTTTATGGTGGAGCCTGCAAAAGCAATTTAGAAAAATTAGATATTCTATCCACCACCAAGGCTTGAGGCTCTGCCTTGGAGCTTTCAGAACCTCTCCGGTAGACAGTCTATATGCAAAGGCTAACGAACCTTCCCTTGAACAATGCCGCATTAAACTTTCACTGCAGTATCACTAAACTACGTTCAAATCAGTCCAATCCAGCATACAATTGTCTTTTCAAACTTGTTTCCTAAACTGCCAAGCCTGGTTCCACCACTTGGAATCAGAATTCAACTACACATATCTGCAGCTAAAATTGATCTCAATAGCGTAGCACCTTACCGACTCCTGTCTTCACCACCCTGGCAGATGGTGAAACCATAGGTCGATCTTACCCTTGCTAAATTCAAAAAGTCTGAAACAAATCCATTGGTGTTCCAGCAGGAATACATCCAGTTACGTTCCAAGTATGCAACCCATAGATCCATTTTCACAGACGGATCCAAGGATGAGGGCCAGGTTGCCAGTGCTACAGTCATTGGATCTAAGACTGTCTCCTCTAGGATTCCCGACAACAGTTCCATTTTCACTGCCGAGGCCAAAGCTATCTTTTCAGCTTTGACCTATATTAAACAGCAGAATCATTCCAAATACTTCATCGTTATCACAGATTCATTATCTTGCCTTCAAGCACTTCAAAATGTTACTTCAAGTCACCCAATCATCCTGGACATTTTAGAACTTTACAACGACCTCTCTATTGGCCAATGTGACATCGTCCTCTGCTGGTTGCCGGGTCACGTCGGCATAGCAGGTAACACAAAAGCCAATGCTGCAGCAAAAGCAGCTCTTGACAAGCCCTTATCTCCACTGCTGATCCCGTACAGGGATTTTAAACCCACTATCAAAAGCTATACTCGCGACCTCATGCAAAAACGATTGGACACTCAAGTAAGAAGAAAAAAACTGTATGAATTGAAACCAACAATTGGTTATACCTACTTGGGTTGTCAATCAAGACGCGATGAGGTAATTTTACGACGATGTCGTATTGGCCACAGTCGGTTTACTCATGACTATCTGCTGAAAACGGATGGGGATGGACCCCCATGTGTGTCTCTTGCGATGAGGTTTTCACCATCAAGCATATTCTGCTTGAATGCGTGGACTTATCGCCTGCAAGGGACTGACATTATGATGCAACAAACCTGAAAGATCTGTTCTCCCGCGTGAGCGCTCATCTGATAGTGAACAACCTGAGGGAAGTTGATCTGTATCATAAATTGTAACTGTGAAACGTGACTATCATAAATTGTAACTGTGAAATGTGACTAACCAATTGCCTGCCTTTAAATTTGGTGCTATGACTTTTTCTGATTTTAAATGACAATGTAATGAATATATGTTTTTGAAATAAAACTCATTCCGAGTATGTACTTACAATGTTTATTAATGCAAACTTGTTCTCGTCACTATATGGCTGGAATAATGCCGATGTCACGCAAAACCCAACTCAACTCAACTCATGTGATCAACATCATCTGCATCGATCTTCTCAATTTGGATGACATGTGCCAACCGATCCCGTTAGACGCCTCTTACAACAAGAATGGGATGCTGAAGATCAATTCTAACCCGGGCCTCAAAAGAAACTAAACGAGTGTTTGTCAGACTCCATTTATCTTACAACGAGTACAGTAATCTGTTTCTTACACACCCTAAAATCTTCACACAAAAAACGTTTCATTCATATTTGTGGGGTTCATTTTCGAGGCAATAATCATGATGTAAACAAGATAAGATCAAAGAACTTCTCAAAAACCATGACGTTGCAACTGTAAATCATTTTTGCGCAAGTTAAATTATTTCACAGTGTGACGTCATTATTATCGTTCTGAACATGTGCTAGGTGACGTTTATTTCACTTGAATTCAGTCGTCATCGAAGGATAGTGTTCGCACATGGGGGATCTGCTGAGCAGCCAGGTATGAACCCCAGGGAACACACTTTAGGAGGGCATGGGCAGGTGTTTTTCGTGTGAGGGGTGGCTACACTAGGTACTGATGTGGTCGTCAGTGTCGGTTCACACAATCACAACAAACAATAACTAATAATTTGGTGACAATATTCATATTAGTGGCGTTGTCATGATGACCATATTTTCAGGCATTGTTTCCATTCAAGTTTCTAGGTATTTTCATCAGCAATTCCAGTACCTTTGTCACAGGTCACATGGTCAGCGTGTCATGCAATCTTCTAAATGCCGTTCAAGGACTAAACTATCAGGCAAAAGAAAGTTACCACTTTTAATGCAATTGCATAAACACCCAAGCAGAAAGCATTCGCCCAAATATAACATGCTCCCAATAAAAACGAAGGTGTCCGAAAACTTCGCCCGTATCGTGCATTCTTCAAAGCGTGAACAAAGTAATTGTTGGACATTGGTCAAAATGCACGTGCACGATAGTGGCGTAAGTAACAATGTTGGGCAGAACAATGATGCGGTAGCCGTTGCGGTAAAACTAAAATGTGATACGTACCTCACTGTTTTACTGTATTTTGTGGACAAATATGCGATGATAATATCTTCAATATTTCTTTCTTTTGTAGTGGAGGCCATAGGTCTACATTTCAGGATTACAGAGCGATACATACATGTGTATATTAAATGAATAAGACAATAAGTTAATTTACAAAATATGCGAAAAGTAAATATGATATTATTGGCATAGGACTGAATCTCTAAGACTCATTGAACTGTGTATATAAATAGATAGGTTTTTTCTACAATATATGGATTGACAATTGACATGACCATATTAGACTTATAAATAGTGGGACTTAAATAGAATTTATACCTAAATTATTCTCATCGCGAAATGGCTACACTATTGTTGATCTTATGTAAACTTTTAACTCACTCACTCAAACGCTTGTGGGGCGAACAACTGAATGAAACTGCATCCATTTGGGGGTTTGAACACACGATCATATGTTCCTGGTAAGGTTTACGGAAGGATCAATGCAAGAAGAAGACAAAAAATAATCATAATAATAAGTTTATTAAGATGTCGCAACACAACATCAGATAACATATAATACAAAGTAAAGCCACTCTTTTTCATCCATACCAAAATATTCGTTCATCTACACCTAGACTCACCTAAATAACTAACTGTACACTAACATAAGAACTATTCGCTTTACGATACGATTATAATATTGAGAAACCTTAGAATGCTTATTAAAACATGCTATTACAAATGTCTGTTTAACAGTAATCAATATTAGCTACTATCACACCAGCGAGGTACACAGCCGTACATGCAATGTAAGGATGTAAGGATTGTTCATCTGGAGCTACAAAGACAATATCACTTGCATAAAGTGACAAAGACCATATCGTCTGCATAAAGTGACAAAGAAAATATCGTCTGCATAACGCGACAAAGAAAATATCGTCTGCATAACGCGACAAAGAAAACATCGTCTGCATAACGCGACAAAGAAAACATCGTCTGCATAGAGTGACAAAGAAGATATCATCTGCATAAAATGACAAAGAAAATATTGTCTGCATAAAGTGACAAAGAAAAACATCGTCTGCATAAAATGACAAAGAAAATATAATCTGCATAAAGTGAAAAAGAAAACATCGTCTGCATAAAGTGACAAAGAAAATATCGTCTGCATAACGCGACAAAGAAAACATCGTCTGCATAACGCGACAAAGAAAACATCATCTGCATAAAGTGACAAAGAAGATATCATCTGCATAAAATGACAAAGAAAATATCGTCTGCATAAAGTGACAAAGAAAAACATCGTCTGCATAAAATGACAAAGAAAATATAATCTGCATAAAGTGACAAAGAAAACATCGTCTGCATAAAGTGAAAAAAGAAAACATCTTCTGCATAAAGTGACAAAGAAAATATTGTCTGCATAAAGTGACAAAGAAAATATCGTCTGCATAAAGCGACAAAGAAAACATCGTCTGCATAGAGCGGCAAAGAAAACATATCGTCTGCATAAAGCGAGAAAGAAAATATCGTCTGCATAAACTGACAAAGATAATACCGTCTGCATAAAATGACAAAGAAAACATCGTCTGCATAAACCGACAAAAAAAATATCGTCTGCATAAGGCAGCAAAGAAAACATCGTCTGCATAAAGCGAGAAAGAAAATACCGTCTGCATAAAGCAACAAAGAAAATATCATCTGCATAAAGTGTCAAAGATAATATCGCCTGCATAAAGCAACAAAGAAAACATCGTCTGCATAAAGTGACAAAGATAATATCATCTGCATAAAGTGACAAGAAAATATCGTCTGCTTAAAGCGAGAAAGAGAGACTCTGTGTGTTGAACACTTCAAACATGACCTTCTCAGGAACTGTGAAGATCCTATACAGTCGTTTTCCGATATACTCAATGACATTGTTGACCGAATTATATCCAAGTCCTCTGTAATTCCACATGTTCGAAAACCAGGGTTTACTAATGAGTGTAAACAGGCCAGAAAGAGAAGGAAGAAAGCTAAAACGTTTTTTCGCAAACATCGTACAGTCCATAAGTGAGATAAAGTTAAAATTTTAAATGTCAAGGCTCGACGCACTTTTAAACAGACTAAGCGTCAGTCTTGGAGGAACTATGTTTCCAAAATTAATTCACGCACACCTATTTCAAAGGTGTGGAACTTCATTCAACGAATAAAGGGCAAAGGTTCCAAATCTACTGTCCTACATCTGAAGGATGGTGACAATTAATAACTGATAAGTCTGACATTGCCAATAAGCTTGGTGAAACTCTCGTCAAACATTCTTCTTCGTCAAATTATGTCCCTGAATTTCTAAAATATCAGAAACAACAGGAGAAGATTAGAATACATTTTAACTCAGACAATGGCGAAGTTTATAATGAATTATTTTCATTACATGAGCTCCACACTGCCCTTGAGCAAGCTCATGATACAGCAATTGCAGCTGATAATATTCACTATCAACTCTTGAAGCATTTACCTGAATCATGTTTGGAAACACTTCTAAATATTTTTGATACAATATGGACTTCCGGGAATTTCCCAACATCTTGGCGTTATGCCACTGTTGTCCCTATTCCAAAGCCGGGCCGGGATCATAGTGATCCTTCTAATTACATATTTCTTTAACGAGTTGTGTCTGTAAAATCATGAAACGAATGGTAAACAATAGATTAACATGGTATCTTGAAACCATTAACCTTATAACAAATATTCAATGTGGTTTCAGGAAAAATCGTAGTACCATTGATCATTTGGTACGATTAGAATCCTTTGTAAAAAATGCTATAGTCATTAAACAACATGCAGTATCGATATTCTTTGATCTCGAAAAAGCATTCGATACCACCTGGAAGCATGGCATTTTAAAGGATGTTTTGGTTTGAGGGGTCGTTTACCTCTCTTTATATCACAATTTCTAAAGATCACATATACTCTAGAGGGTACAAATGCATAAATCATTTATTGGCATCGTTATAAATGAAACCCTGTTATTAAAGCTACTCATTTCAAACTTTAATTAACTTAAATCGCCCTTTTTGATAACGGTGCACAATTCTCTCCCGCGAACGAAATTTCAGAGGGGTGCGTCTCCTTGACATAATGTGAGGTATACATACGAGGGGCGCTTTAGAATTCATGTATATTTCCGTGGGTAGATTATCTTGTTTACAGTTTTGTCTAAACCTGAAATCGTGACAATTGTTGAGAAAAGTGAAAGCTTTATGTTTTCACAATCTACTGTCATTTAATCTTGTCACCTGCTTTGCCTAGCTTCCGAGGTACAACTTGTTTTCATGGACGATTCTGTCAAAATCGCTTGTTGTCGCTAAGCTTATTTGTTCGAGCCAGACGCTAGTGATAGTGAAAACGATGATCAGCCTCGCTCATCACAGTTACAGGAAGAAGATCGATTAGTATCTACATACTGGTGAGTGGACCTTAACCACGTGAATGTAGCAAGAAATTTATCGCGCAATATTATCACTTCGACCCCCACCTCATTTTTCCATGGAAGAAATCGTTATGTTACAGATTGTGTCATGCAAAATCCTTTTCGGTCATGACTAAAAAGCATATTTAACTACGAGTAGAAAGTAGTTTTGATTTTCTAATTCGATAAAAACAAACCATAATCCAATTGATTCTCATACAGACTTTAGCCTGTGACGTCACGAGTTTTAAAAATGGCGGCGCCCTGTCGCGAACATCCGCCAGTCTGAGAATAAATGCTATTTAAGTTTCTTTTCACCGAGTTACAAAATCAAAACTACTTTCTACTGGTAGTAAAAAGTGTATTTGATTGATGGCCAATAGGATTTTGCATGACATAGCTTATAACATAACAATTTCTCTCTTGGAAGTGCAACACAACGATTCGGCATGTCTTCGTTGACGTTGGGACGGTGGGGCAGCCTAGTGGTTAAAGCGTTCACTCGTCACGCCGAAGAACCGGGTTCGATTCCCCACATGGGTACAATGTGTGAAGCCCATTTCTGGTGTCCCCCGCCGTGAAACTAAACTCACTCACTCACTAACTTCGATGACGTCGAGAAATCAGCAAAATGACGAGCTTGTTGCACATTTTATATCCAACTAACTGAAAATCCTTCCTCACATAGCGTCACTTCCGGTTCGCTGCAGTGCTCTGGCGACAGAATTACCTAACGTCTCTGTGGTTTCGTTGGCGGGCGAGAGTGAAACAGACGATTATTTTGGCACTTTTAATCGCTTGGTATTAATTAACCACAAGCTTTTTTAAGAATGAATTTGGTGTTCCGCTTAAGACTAACCACACGTCTTTCATATGTAATGGTGAAAAGAGTACAAAAAACAAAAGTTTATTCGTTCTTTAACAGACAGGCAGTATCAAGTCCGAGTGGGTTCAACCCTGTGTGATCGTTACAGTCAGGATCAGGGTGTCCCGAAAGGCAGTATTTTGTCTGTCTCACTGTGTAGTACCAAGATCAACAGTTTATCCAAAGTTTTAAATGTTTTAATCGCTGGATTACTTTTTGTGGATGATTTCAATATTTTTTGTCGCGTTCAAAATATGCATACTATTGAACGGCAACTGCAGTTGTGTTTAAACAAAATAAATAAATGGTGTCTTGAAAACGGCTTTAAATTTTCTAAGTCAAAAACTAATTGTCTATACTTCTGTAGAAAATATAAGCCACATAAGGAACCTAAACTATCTCTAAATGGCACTCCCATCAAAGTTGTAAAGGAGGCCAAGTTCTTGGCTCTAATTTTCGACTCCCATTTAACTTTTTGTCACATATTAAATACTTTAAAGCCAAATGCCTGAAGGCACTGGATTTATTGAAAGTTGTTTCTAATTCAAAGTGGGGAGTGGATCAAACTACCCTACTACACCTATATAGATCATTGGTCCACTCGAAACTTGATTACGGCTCCATCGTATGCAATGGAGCCTGCAAAAGCAACCTAAAACTATTAGATTAAGTCCACCACCAAGGTCTAAGACTTTGTCTTGGATCTTTTAGAACTTCTCCTGTTGACAGTCTTTACGTCGAGGCAGATGAGCCATCTCTTACATAATGCCGTATGAAATTATTTTTACAATATATTACAAAGCTATGCTCTAACGAATCTAACAATGCAAGTAACTGTGTATTCAATCCCATCTATGAGGATTTATACAACAAGAAATCTTCTATTGTTCCGCCTCTTGGGCTCAGAATTAAACCACTGATTTCTCCTGCCGTCATTCAGTTGAAAAATGTATCTCCTTCCAGTCTTCTTTCTTCTTTCCTGGCAATTGGTGAGGCCTGAAGTTGACCTAACACTGACAACATTTAAAAAATCAGAAACTAATGAATTACAATAAAAAGAAGAGTAAAATTAATTAAAAAGTAAATGTAATACATACAAATCCTTATTTACAGATGGGTCCAAGGATGGTGGCACATGTGCCACTGTCATTGGATCCCGAAAAATATCTTCTAGATTACCAGGCGATTGTTTCATTTTCACAGCAGAAGCAAATGCCATATCAACAGCGCTTAACTATATTAAAATAACATCCTAAATATAAACAATATATCATATTTTCAGACGCTCTTTCTTGCCTTCAGGCTATAAAAAATCTCTCATGCAAACATCCACTTTTAATCGATATAATTGAATTATATTATGATCTTGCTACTGGCCAATACGACATCGTTCTCTGTTGGTTACCTAGTCATGTTGGAATCTCTGGTAACACAATTGCCGATTTTTCTGCTGAGGCAGCACTCAACAAATCTGTGACACCACTTCTTATTCCATCTGATTATATAGCTATCATCAGATCTTATATCCGTGATCTGATGCAGAAGAAGTGGGACGCCCAAGTAGGTATCAATAAATTACATGCAACAAAACCCTACACTGCTTACACCTACTTGGGTTGTTAGTCAAGATTTGAGGATGTCATCATATGACGATGTCGTATTGGCCATACCAGATATTCTTATGAATACCTGTTAAAAGGTGAGGATCTACAGTTTGCATTCCTTGTGATGAGAGAATCACGGTCAAGCATGTCCTGTTGGACTGTATTGAATATTCCATCACAAGGGATAACTATTTCAAATCACGAACTATGAATGATCTTTTTAAAAATATCAGTTCTTATATAGTTACAACATTTTAAAAAGAAATAGATTTGTTAAATGATTTGTAAATAGATAAATATGTTATGATTGGAAGTTGAAATTAGTAAGTCAGATTATTAGTGGCTGTATCCTCAAAGTGGGTTAAAGTATTGTAAAATTATTGTCCTCATGAGTGGGTACGTAAGTCCCAAAACATTCAATGTAAAGTAAAACTCTCCACTTTTTAATCGTAGAATATGTGTAATTTAATATATGGCTAGATTTGTTAACGGCTGAAGGGATGATATAAAACTGTTTTAGATTTAATTACTAGATTAAATTCATATCTGTGATAATCTAGTCATTTTACTGTCCATCGTTGACAGTTTTTTTATAATTTACCAATAATTACTATGTATAACAATAATGCATACAATACATTTTTTCTCATCACGATATGGCTGAAATATTGCCGATGTGACGATAAGTTTTAACTCACTCACTCACTCACTCACTCACTCTTATATCAGAATCAGCTGTTGGGCTTCAGACATAGTTAAATATTTTAGAACGTTACACAAAGATATGGAACCTATCCGTGAACCTTGAGAAACAAATGTAGTCATTTTCAGAAATGGTGGCCCAGTTGCGTCAAGAGAAAGATGGAGTTTGGATAATCAACTTGTAACTGTAAGAAATCAGTACACACATCTTGGTTTTATGTTTAATACAACCATTAATTTGAAAAAATCGCTTGCTGAACTAGCCTTGAGGGCAAAGAAACAATTTATTATTTTATTGTCAATTATCCATAACTGTGGCGTGTTGACGCCCAAAATATATTTTAAGCTATTTGATTCACAGATACAGCCTACCTTACTCTACGGATGCGACATATGGGGGTTCCAGCGTTTTGAAAGTATCGAAAAAATACATCTAATGGCGTGTAAAAAGTTTCTTGGTGTGGGACAGTCAACACCAACATGTATGGTAAAAGCGAATATGGGAGATATCACCTGTATATCAATTCTTATATTAGATGCATAAAATACTGGTTAAACTTTATAGAAAGGCTTACAATATGCTTGTTTATCTGGATGAGTTGGGTAAAGTAACATGGGCATCTCTTGTAAGAAATCTCCTATTTTCTCATGCTTATGGTGTTGTGTATCTAAATCAGTCATCTGGCAATGTGAATCGTTTTTGTACCAATTCCGAGAAACAGCTATCAATATTTCTAATCAAGATTGGCATTCAGTTTAAGATATTAACTCACGATATAATCCCTATATAATGTTTAAACCCCTACTCCAACCCGAAAAGTACCTATCCAACTTAACATCCAAAAAGTTGAGAAATTTATTAATACGATTTAGATAAGGTCTATCAAAAATGATAATTAATGAAAGAAGACGTATGTCTATCATCAGATATAAAAGAATCTGCCCATTTTGTAAATTATCTATTGAAAGCGAAATTATTTTTTTTGTCTGTCCATCTTACATAGATTTACGTTAACAATATATTCCTGATGTTGCCTCTCCAAGTCACCTACTGTAGCATTTAAACAATTCCTGTTTACTTATGACAACTATATCAATTTAAAACTATCACAATGCATCTACAATGCAATGTCTAAGCGTGATAGTCTGTTAAAAGCATCTCTGTATTCAAGCTGTATGTGATTGTATAATGCATGTAACTCCAATGTTTATGGGCCGGACGCCTGAAATACAATAATCATCTTTGACTTGACAAAAAAGAGAGAGAAATAACATTACAGAAATGCTGTTCTAGAAAAGGGGCAAGAGAGAAACATTGAAATTCACATTTTAAAAATGCTCTTTTTACCTGTGCCGGTAAGGAACCTAGTGTTTCTTACGTTTGCTCTCCCGGATTGACAACAAGGCAGGTGCTGCTGATAGTTAGAAAGTTAGTACGATCAAAACAAAATTAATGGTCTGATGTCAACAGAAACATATCAAAATATTAAAAGGAAAAACAACAGGTATAAAAGCACCTATTTTAGAACGCATGAGACGTGGCATACAAACACTCCAAGGCAAAACAAACAAAAACAGTAAACAGGCCGAAGAATAGCAACTCCTTTCTTCCATATCAGTCTGTCCTATAAAGGGAAAGATCTGTTTATTTCGAATAGAAATGTGTGGAAGAATACGTTACATAGTGTCATAAAAACAACGTCATGACGTCAATGAATAAAGTGAAAGGAAATATAGGACAACTGCAGCTGATAGACAAAGCGACTGAGACCAAACTGTTGAAAACATTGCTGTAATGATGCCCTGAATCTTAAGATGAAACGTGATAAGATGCACTACTTTGTGTATAAATGACGACTTCAACACTAAAGCATAGCGACCGCCTCCGTGGTGTAGTGGTTAGAGCGTCCGCCCGGAGAGCGGAAGGTCGCGGGTTCGATTCCTGGCCGCGTCATAGCAAAAGACGTTAAAATATGGTACTTGTTGGTCCCTGCCTGGCGCTCGGCATTAACGGGTACAACAAGGACTGGTCGGCTTGGAGTCAGTATAATGTGTCTGAGGTGGGTATTCATGCTTCACTGCGGCATGGTATCACAGTGGGCTAGCACTATAAAACCAGCTTCAGTCTGGGCTAGTACAAGCAGCCGCACAAACACACGCATGTACGTCGTCATATGAGCGAAATATTTTCTCAAGCACGACGTTAAACCCAATTTCACCCAACCTCAACTCACTAAACAATCAAACCATGAAAATCATAAGGCATTTGCTTTAATTACTTGGTTTACGGATTTAAAAAAATGTATCAGGTCGGTAGGGAGGGAAAAAGGGGAACATGGAGATGTTATTGGCATACTTGAGTATATCATGTATGCCGGGTGCTGCATGCCAGCTGAGCAGCCTGTGGCATTACATTTCTCTCTGTTCCACTGTTTCAGGGAATATTTGAAAGGTATAATTTGCTATTTTTATTTTGTTTTCACCTTCTTTGTTTTTTATCAGGTCGGCGGCATATATTGGCAAAATATGTAAAACAATATTTTGTTCACTTCCTTCACATTTCGGGTCGGCGGATCCGTAAAAGTGATAACATGCAAGGAGAAATCCTTGATATCGATATATAATGTAAACGTTATTAAACGAAGATATATTACGACGCGTTAGGTGTGTATGTGAACATCAGTTTGATCATTACTGTCACGACAAGACAAATTATCGCTTCCACACAAATCATCATGGACCAACCATGTAAATTCGTTTTCCATATTTCAACCTGAAAATGTCAGACCAAAAGTGGAAATGGTTCCAGAAGAAGGTGATGTTTCTTTCTCGTTTAATTTCCCGATCTCATATGTTGTAGTCAGATATCAGTCAATCAATGTATTTCATAACTCATTCCACATGGCGAATAGTACAGTTGTGAGATAAAATATATTAAGGTCACATATCCAGAGTGCGATATGTCTGTTGATCTCATTTGCAATAGCTTGCATATATACAAAGCTATTGTACCTAGTACATTAATATCACATGAGTTAAATGAATATTCGAACATTATTTGTAACATGGTTGGTTGGTTGGTTGATTGTCTAACGCCGCACTCCGCAAATCATAAACTGAGTGAGTGAGTGAGTTTAGTTTTACGCCACACTCAGCAATATTCCAGCTATATGGCGACGGTCTGTAAATAATCGAGTCTGGGTCAGACAATTCAGTGAACAACAGCATGAGCATCAATCTAAGCAATTGGGTTACGATGTGTCAACAAAGCCAGCGGGTCTGACCATCCGATCCCGATCTTACGACAAGCACGGGTTGCTGAAGACCAATTCTAACCGGATCTTCACGTGTGTAACTTTGGACAGGGCTGTAAATAAGCCACATGATCTTCAGGGTAGTTTACACATCATCATCCATATATTTTCCACCTTGAGAGCATATATGTTTGAAATTTGTGTATCTTATAATTAATCTGCTATTTCTTTCATATTAGAGAGATACTGTTCATTATATATAGCAATGCATTTGGAAGATGTTTTAACTGGTGGAATCATAACACGAGTAAAGGCAAATTGTTTGACAGCGCACGTGTATGTCGAGAAGGTTTTGCAAGGTTACTTAGAGCAGACTGATTTGTTTTCACATCTTGCACACCAAGAGCAATGCAATAAAGTGCAATGGAAAATTGTTTAAGCTTTCATTAAGAACCAGCAAGAGCAGAAACCTTCAAAGTCAAACGTAACTGTTTAAAGAACTCTTCAGGACAGCATTCTTCTCATCTGAGGAATCATCGAATCCTCTACTGACACCTGGGAACAACCCTTGACAAACAGGTTGACCAATTTACTCGCAATTTGAAATGTTTCATAGGTCTGCAGTATATTCTTCTTGATTCAGGCAGTGTAAGTAAACTGAGTATATACAGTACACACTGATAAAGAATTGCTTGATGTTTCCCTGCCACTTGCTATATATTTAAGTCAAAATGCGAATAGAAAACTATAACTATTACGAACTAAAATGAGTGTTCCCTTTGAGTTCGTTATAACCGTAGTTTAGTGTACTTGGTTTCAGGCAGTGACTGGAGCGGTGGGGTAGCCTGGTGGTTAAGGCGTTCACTCGTCACGCTGAAGACCTGGTTTCGATACCCCACATGGGCATATTGTGTGAAGCCCAGTTCTGGTATCTCCCGCCGTGATATTGCTGGACTATTGCTACAAGTGACGTGAAACCCAACCTACCCACTCACTTCAGGCTTTGGCTGCTGAAATGATCCAGTGATCTTGACACGTAACAGTTAATAAATGTAATAAGATATTGTAACAAAAGAGAATTTTAAAACAACAAATCTGCAGGTGAAATGATTTGGTGAAATGGATCATTTCCAGCCAATGACCATAGTGCGTTTTTAGTTCAGTGACGAGTCACAAGTCAAGGGAAGGCGTCGCCGTCTACGTCACAGATTGTCACTATTGCGATTAATATAGGAATATACAGCTGTAAGATGAAGTCACACGATGTTGCTCACACCTGATGTTTGGCCACTGACAACAACACAGTCCATGCTATTATAATACATGGTCAAGTCAAATGCGAATGACAAATTTAGAACTGTTGACATGGCTAGTCTATTTTAAGGCCTGTCGACCTGCTGCATATAAGGATGAGAAGTTTCTGGCTCGTTCAGTCAGGTTTGAGCATCCACTGAGCTAAACAACAGAAGGACGAAAAGTGCTGTCGATCAACATGTCCTGTCGCCAAATTACCTTTCAGTCAGAAGTCAGTACCAGCTCAGAAGAAGGTGAGAAACTGCGCTTAGCAGTTATTGGCGATAGCGGAGTTGGAAAATCAGCCATCATTGCAAGGCTTTACAAACACTGGATGGAGCTGACCAGTAGTCGTCAAAGAAAGTGTGCCAAGCTGTTACTGATCTTGGAATCAATGGGCGGGTTGTTACAGTCGATACTGTAAAACACCAACAAAGAAGCATCTCCCCTTCATGCAGCTCCCTTCCTGTGACGTCTACGTTTTGGTTTATTCATTAGTGTGTGATGAATCCTTCCAGTCTGTGGTAGCAGCCAGAGACCAGATCATCCAGCAAGAGGGGCCATTAGTCCCAATTGTGTTTGTAGCCAACAAGACAGACATTGCTGACTCTGTAGACAAGACAGAAAGAGTGTACCGAGATCTGAACATCAGCTGCGAGTGGGAAAATGGACATGTGGAGATCTCGGCGGAGATGGACACCAGTATTATGCCAGTGCTTGAACAGATCATGAAGAGGCACCACAAATATGTTTCTGCGATGAAAGATAAAAGGGATAATGTTGGTTCTGGTCTGAGGAAGGGATTTGGTTCCATAAAAAAATTGTTTTCAAGGAACAGACAGACATGAAGCTATGTTTGTTTGAAAATGAGATAATTATTTCGCCAAATTGTATTATAGAACTGGTATAGATGTTCCTTATAGCACTGAACGTATTCAGTGTGTTGTTTTTTGATGTTGTTGTTTTTGTCATGATACCTTTGTCGGAATAAACAGTGTTGTATTTACAAATCAAATGTGTCTCTTTTTTTAAAATGTGTTTTAATGTTTTGAAATATTTTCGCCTCTCTGTTTATCCCATACAGCGGTTTTAAGCCAACTTTCAAAAGTAATACTCAGGAACTAATACAGAAAATGTAGGACAACAGGTAGGAATCATAAACTTCTGAACGTTTTAACATCAGTAACAGAACAGAATTAAATGAAGAAGGTATCGGATTATATCGCCATACTTACTGTCAAGTTCTTCCGTTTAACAAAAGAAGTTAACACAGATGACGAATAGTGTTTCGTTGAGAAGTACTTACTAATTCTATTATAACATTACAAATTAGTGCAAACGAAGTGTAATGACGATAGACAACGGAGACACAGTACACAATTTTATTTCAGTTCAATTTATACAGGCAGTATAAAACATATTTGTTGTTAGAGCAGTAAAGACAGTCATTATATTATTTTGATAGCACCAACAGTGGTGAAGCTCTCAATCTCGACTGGGGCAGTGAGGTAGCCTTGTGGTTAAAACTTTCGCTCGTCACGCCGAAGACCGAGGTTTGATTCCAAACATGGGCAAAATGTGTGAAGTCCATTGCTGGTGTTCCCCGCCGTGACACACACACACACACACACACACACACACACACACACACACACACACACACACACACACACACACACACACACACACACACACACACACACACAAACAACACACAAAACAACACACAACAACACAACACACAAAACACACACACACGCACATACATACATACATACATGAAATCAGATAAGCACTGAGCTTTGAGACCAACATCTATACAGTGGGATTCAGTAGGCTTGGCTAAACAGATGTGTTTTAAGTCTGGAATTGAAGAATGAGAATTCTTGTGTTGACCGCATGTAGAATGGGAGTTTGTTCCATAAGAATAGGGGGCGGTGGGGTAGCCTAGTGGTTTTAAGCGTTGGCTCGTCACGCCGAAGACCCGGGTTCGAATCCCCACATGGGTACAATGTGTGAAGCCCATTTCTGGTATCCCCCGCCGTGATATTGCTGGAATATTGCTAAAAGCGGCGTAAAACCAAACTCAGTCAGTCAGTCAGTCAGTCAGTCAATAAGAATGGTGCTGCTGATGCGAAAGACCGTTCGCCGTGAGACTTGGTTCTGGAGCAAGATACCACAAGGAGATGGCTGTAAGCTGACCGCAGACTGCGCCGAGGTTGGTATGGCTGGCTAAGTCAGGGGCAAGATTGTGGAGAGATTTGAAAGTGAGGAGCAGGATCTTGTAGACGGTTCGGTAGTGAACAGGCAGCAAATGAAATCTCTTCAAGACAGGGGTGATGTGCTCGAACTTGCGAGTGAGAGTGGCCACACGAGCCGCTGCATTCTGGACCTGCTGCAGTTTCTTGACAAGATGAGCTGGGAGACCATAAAGGAGTGAGTTGAGTAATAAAGGCGAGATGTGATGTAGGCCTGAAGTAATGCTGATACTGTTTTCTCATTTAGATATCTTCTGATCTGTCCAATATTCCTGACATGGTAGTAGGACCAAACTCACTCACACTCAATTTATAGGAATGACAGTATATTAGGGAGGGGTTTTCACACATGGTATTTTATTTTATGTTTGGTACACTTCCTGTAATCGGAATAAACATTGTAATTAGTGTGTATGGGAGAGGTAAAAGAGTCTGGTGAGACGAACATCTTATTTTCGGCGAGCTACATATATAGTGTTTATTCTTAACACAGGACTGGTGTTAACCTTTCTATAAACAACAGTAGTTTTATACGACAGGTTAGATCTAGATAGTACTGTCTATATTACTGAAGAAGTGTTAAGCAAATGCAACACTACCAATCATTAGCCGTCTTTCTTAATGAATAACGCTTTAACGATGTGCATGTATTTGGAGTCATGTTTGTGAAACAGTGTAATATGCTATCCCAGATAAATTGTTTTTGATTTAATTACTAGTTTTACATTTATATCTGTGACATTCTAGTTGTTTTACTGTCCTTCGCTGACAGTTTTTTCCCCTTAGATTACCTTTAAAATATTATTCATCTATAACTTGATTTAGTCACGATATGGCTGAAATATTGCTAAAGTGACTGTTATTTTTCACTCACTCACACAGGTTAAAGGTATTTGATGCTAATGCATTTTACGTTGTCTTAACGTTCTATTTAACGTTACTAGTTAAATAGTCTTTCCACCGGTGAACAGTACATAAGAAACAAAGCAGAAATTCTTCAATGTTTATTCGTTAATTTGCATGTTGTTTTGGTCATGTGTTTTCGGAAGTTGTAGCTGAATAGTGACGAAAGAATCTCCAAGTGAAAGGGTTTTCAGAGAAAAATATTGTGACACCAAATTAAAAGAAAATGTTATTATAACGTCGTGAGGAGCCCAAAGTATAACGTTTCCTTAACGTAAATGTGCAACGTTGTTATTACGTTGTGACATAACGTTATGAAATGATCGGATCCCAATTGCGCAGATCGATGCTCATGCTATTGATCACTGGATTGTCTGGTCCAGACTCGATTATTTACAGACCGCCGCCATATAGCTGGATTATTGTTGAGTGCGGCGTAAAATTGAACTCACTCACTCATCTGAGAGGAAGAATTATGAAGACACTGGAAGATATAGATGACACAACAAGAGGTCAGGAAAATACAGTAAAATAGGAATATGACATGGGCGTATGACAGTGCCAAGTAGAGGGATATGTTCCAACAGCTAAATCCTAAGCATAACATAGTTTTTTATGATTTTACGATGCACCATTCACATGGGTATCACCTCACGTCGTCCTTTCCACAACAGATGATACCATTCACCCTTAACTAATAAATATGATAATGCTAATAATAATAAAAGACATGATGGCATGGATCGTTGCTTCTACTATCGTCTTCGCCATTCCTGTGGCTTTGACTCCAACGGTTCCAACATGTCCAGGGCGTCATGGAAAATGACAGCTTTAAACTTCTTTGTAATAGGCCTATATACAGCCTCAGAAGAATTCCTGCCAACAAACCCGATCTTGTCCTTTTTGATAAAACCAATGAATATGTTTATATCATTGAATTTTCTGTCCCTTTTGACAACAACGTGATTGGCAAGATTCAGGAAAAGTATTCTAAATATGCGGACTTTGTCTTTGAAATGTCATTGTTCTCGGTGCCCTTGGTTTGGTACCTTCTGAACCTTTTGGTACCTTCTGATTATGAGAATGCCCGGGTTCTCCACCGGGAGCACAGCCCTTCTGGTACTCTTGGTAATGCATACGGCTGCAGTGTGGGAAAGTCTTCACATTGCATGTATATGGGCAAAGGGTCCTCAGCTGATGAACAGCCTTACCAGCCTGACTGTGATAGCCCGAACCCTCTCTGCTGCATACTATTTTTAATCTGTAAAACATAATAATAATATTATCATTCCCATATTCAAAGTAAATGAATGAAAATGCAATGTCAGCTTGAGTTGTTTGAAGTTATAACTGATTGCTATTAAGAGATCAGTAAAAGCACATACAAAACTGAACCTTGGTATCAAGTGATCATAACTGTTACATCGTCACCAGAGTGTTTAATTAATGATATTTCATTGCTGAGCCGACTGACTGAGTGAGTATGTTTTTACGCCGCTTTTAGCAATATTCCTGCAACATCACGGCGGGGGACACCAGAAATTGGCTTCACACATTGTACCCATGTGAAGAGTCGAAGCCAGGACTTCGGCATGACGAGCGAGCGTTTAAACCACCAGGCTATCCCACCGCCCCGCGCTGACTAAGTGAGCAAGAGTGAAGGACATCATATTTTAAGAAGTGGAAATGCATGAATACAAAGAAAATGGTCATGAAAAATATGTTCATAATAGTTTATATAAATAATATATAAAACCCATGAAGATCCGGATTAGAATTGGCCTTGAGCAACTCATGCTTGTCGTAAGAGGCGACTAACGGGATCTGGTGGTGAGGTTCGTTGACTTGGTTGACACATGTCATCGCATCCCAATTGCGTAGATCAATGATCATGCTGTTGATCACTGGATTGTCTGGTTCATACACGATTATTTACAGACCGCCGCCATATAGCTGGAATATGCGGCGTAAAACAAAACTCACTCACTTACTACTTTCCAACCTACAATGGTACCTCCAACAGTTACCAATAATGGTTTAACTACCAGCCATAGTGCACACAAGGTTTATGAAGCAGGTCAGTTACTTAAACAAGGAAAATCCCCTTTCAGCCAGAACTCAATGTATTAGAACACTAAGAAACGCAAGCTCCAAAGAAATTGGGCACCGCATCTGCTTCAGTGTCATTCGGATGTTATTCCGAAAAAGAGTTGAAATAGAAACAAAGATAGAAATGTAAATATTATGAGGAATTGATTTCACTAATCCAGAGTAAGTATATTACACCAGACCACCGCGCAAAAAGAATCATATGACTAAGTTTCTTTATGTTAGAAATATAATTCTCAAATCACGTTGTCTACCAGCCATAACAGCCTGATCATAGTCATATGAAAGAACGGGTCTTTACGAGCACAGTGATATATAACAGGGAAACTTTAATCATATATGCCGGGTGAGCTATGATCACGTGGAACATGATTCATCTGACACCATTCGCAATGAGGGGAAGCTGAAAGTCTACAAAGTTTACGTTTGATCC
Organism: Haliotis rubra; assembly: GCF_003918875.1. Classification (NCBI taxonomy): domain Eukaryota; kingdom Metazoa; phylum Mollusca; class Gastropoda; order Lepetellida; family Haliotidae; genus Haliotis; species Haliotis rubra. The sequence goes on along the minus strand of NW_025767283.1, from coordinate 335,867 downwards.
CGATTATCATATGGATTGGGCTTCAACAGGAGGGCGGATTGTCCCACCGCCATCACCATTAGTTAAATATTATGACTGTGTGTTGAAATTAATCTGTGTAAATCCAGCTAGTGTCCATACAGGACGCAAATCTACTGTAATTCCCCATTGTCCCTAGTGTGGTAATTTACCTTCAGTTGTTGGCAATATGTAGCCTGTTTTTATATTGTATTGTCATTTATAGTTAGGATGTTTTAGATTGCTAATTTGAACCTTCAGTTGTTAGCAATATATAGCCTGTTTCTATATTGTATTGTCATTTATAGTTAGGATGTTTTAGATTGCTAGCTTTAATTTTTCTGTGGTAATCTAGTTGTTTTACTGACCTTTGCAGACAGGTAAGTATAATATCTAACTATATTAACTTTCTTAGTCACGATATGGCTGAAATACTGCCGATGTGACTTTATATTTTAACTCACTCACTGAAATTAATCTGTTGCAATTTCAGTTTTGAAAACTTAAAGCATTCCTTTCCGATGACAAGCTCGACGCCTCCATTGGTGCTACACTTGGTAAATGTGGCATTGATTTTACGTGTGAACTCTCTTTGAAATTTGTATGTTAAGATAAGCAATTTCTCTACAATCAAATATCTGTGACAGTTTGAATTAAACTCTCACAGCGTTTGGTTCGTTTGTGGTTTGACTCCGTACGGAGCAATATTCCAGCTATATGTCGGCAGTCTGTAAATAATCGACAGACAATCCAGTGATTAACATCATCAGTATCGCTCAGGGCAATTGGGATACGATGACATGTGTCAACCAAGTCAGCGACCCTAACCACCCGATCCCGTCAGTCGCATCTTATGACAAGCATGGGTTGCTGAAGACCAATTCCAATCCGGATCTTAACGGATGTACAGTAATACATCATTTCAAGCGAACCCCATAGACTTATGTCTCTTGGAGCGCTCTTTACGAATATCATATAACTCCTTTGGAGACAGAACTCAGTCCTAGGCTAAACATCATTCGTGACTAACTCGTGATATTCCGGGAAGCCGAATAGCAAGGTTACGGAAAGGGGCGAGTGGTGACGAATGGGCAAAACATACGCGAACTTGTGATTGAAACGAGTTAGGCAGTCACCGACAGCACCGCGTGCGACAGTTTTTGATGTATGGAGCAATTGTTTACATTCTATATTTAGCTAGTGTTCTCTGTTTGGAAGCTGTTCGCCTCGAAGTTTCAATTATCGATTTCATGCAGATTGTAAGGGATAATAAGTCTTTTATTGCACCAATAGGAAGCTAAAGTGAGTGCACATGCCCCAATATTTATAATATAGGCCAAAATATTGTTGACAATGTGTGATTGTGCCTTTAAGGAATGCTGATCGGTCTTTTATTTAAAAGATGTATTCCTTGGCAATATACAGCCACACCTGAGGGGTTTAGTTAGAATTATTGTACTGAGTGAGTGAGGAAGGTTCCTAGATTTTCAATTGCATTGGATCTCCATATTCCTATATCAAACCTATACAGGGTATAAACATATTTAACAGAGTTGAAACGTAATGAGCTGAAACAATTTGAATGATGAGACTCAATCTAGTCAATGTTCTCTTCCCCTTTGCCGCTACCAGTTCCGCGTCAGTGTCTCTCCATCTCACATACAAATTGGATCTATAGCCCATTTTTATATTGTGTTGTCCCCTGTGGTTAAAATGTTTTAGACTCTATTATTAGTTTTACATGTATATCTGTGATATTCTAGTTGTTTTACTGCCCTTCGTCGGCAGGTTTTTTCTAATATACATATATTTCATTTCAATATCAAATGTTCTCGTCACGATATGGCTGAAATATTGCCGATGTGACGTTAAATTGTAACTCACTCACTCACTCACATACAAATTGCGTTCATGCCATGTTTATGCCCCGATGTAAATGAAACATATAGTCCAATGATTTATACAGATACGGTGAATGGTTTTCCTGTCAGAATGAAAACTTTTTGTTAATTTGTTTCCTTTTCCTGGTGAATTTCGACTTTGGTACATGCCAACATAATGACTCACATCCTCGGCTGTCCCCTCTACTGTGAATGAAATGAATGAAGCACACATGTTTGATGTCAATAATGTGTGCAAGAGAATAACCTTGTCTTCAGACACATTCCATTGGTGGAAAGAGCAAATTGAAAATTATCTGGATGAACCACTTACTGTCATTAATGACATCGGGTGTTCGCGCAAAGAGTTGGCACGTCTTGTCGGTAGAACCCGATACATATGACATGAGGAATCAATATTTATAGCCTCACGCAGCAAAACAATAGACGAACTTTGCATGTAATTACTTGTGTGAGTGAGCGAGTGAGGTTTTATGCCGCGCCTAACAATATTTCAACAATATCGCAGCGGGGGACACCAGAAAGGAACTTCACACATTGCACCTGTATAGGGAATCGAACCCGGGTCTTCGGCGCGACGAGGGGCGGTGGGGTAGCCTAGAGGTTCAAAGCGTCCGCTTGTCACGCCGAAGACCCGGGATCGAATCCCACATGGGTACAATGTGTGAAGCCCATTTCTGGTACACCCCGCCGTGATGTTGCTGGAATATTGCTAAAAGCGGCGTAAAACCATACTCACTCGCTCACTTCAGCTCGACGATCGGACCTTCAGCCATTATGCTACCCTGTGGGGCCTCTTGGTAAGATTAGGTCTACAACAACCAGTTAGTTTTTCTTGGGACTCACGTGGTCGGTTTGCTTGACTGTGTGAGCTGTTCATGAACAGAGATGATTCACGTTAACACGGACATATTTCATGATATTCAGTCAGATCGGACATTAAACAGTTGCAGTGTTTGTCAACCTCGGTATCTGATCTGATGTTGAACTATATGTATTGGCTTGAAGCAGTCATCTGCTACGGAGGAATGTTTCCATTTGTTTGTAAGTATTGTGACCTACGTTTGCAATCCCTTAATCTATCTTCTTTAAAAGTTTGGCTAAATATTTCCTACAATCGCCAGCGGCTGAAGGGATGGTGTAAATCCAACTAGGGTCCATGCACGTAGCAAAGGTACTGTAAGTCCCCATGGTCCCTGGTATGGTGATCTACCTTCAGTTGTTGACGATCTGTAGCCTGTTTTTATATTGTATCGTCCTCTATAGGTAAAGTATTTTAGATTTGATTGCTAGTTTTAAATATATATCTGTGATATTCTAGTTGGTTTTACTGTCCTTTGCGGACAAATATTTTCAAATTGATTATCTTTTTCGCATCGCTATATGGCTGTAATATTGCCGATGCGATGTAAACGTTTAACTCACTCACAACTGTGTTGCTGGCGTCCTCCAGTCCCAAATTATCAGTTGTAATGTTCTATAACTAGTTTTAAAAACAAATATGTGATATCTTGCTTGTTGTTTTTCTGTCTATCGATGACAGTTTTTATAATTAACGTATAACTTTATCAAGTGGCTGAAAAATTGCCGACGTGACTTAAATCAAACTCACTCACTCACAATCCTTTAACATGCAGTGGTGACAGAGTCACTGACTTCATCACCTCAATGCCCAGCCAAATGTGTTACTTATCTTGTTTCCTTCGTTACACTCAGTATACATACTTTGCCACCACTGCATGTTACATTCCTGCCTGGCAACGGTACAAGCTGATTCAGATTCAGATTCATTTTTATTCAGTATTTCGGGCCTAAAGGCCTATAGCACAAATACACTTGCTATAATTATATGCACGTGTTGGTTGTGGTGGCATTTCTTGAATTAAAGACATGTTTTAAATAAATTGCAATAGATTTGATAATATCAATATTTTTAGAATTTAACAGACTGGACAATGTTTGTTCATCTCTTACAGGTGTTTAAATACTTACTTCTTAAATCTAAATACTTGGTACACACAAATAATACATTAAATTCACTTTCAATATTACCTGTATTACAATTTTTACAGATGGATTCATTTACATCACTGAAAGCTCTATTGAGTTTGCGTAAATAGTGAATTCTAAAATCATGAAAGCCAATTCTAAATTTACACAACGCCCGTATTAACGATTTGTCTCGTAGGTTCATAATATACAACTCCTGTTCTAACAGAGATTTATGAGAAGAATAGTGTTCTAAGAAACTTGAATTATTTAAAGACATAGACCATTCTTGGAAGAAAATGTCCTGAAGACGTTGCTTAAAAACATATAAAAAATTACATTCATTTCCAACCATTTGTGAAATCCACACATGACAAAATCGGTACAAGATTCTGTATCGAGACGTCGCACTCTCGTAATAAGAATTTTCAGAAAAGCAAACATGACTGAAAATGACTTATTTCACTTGGGAGAATGTTGGTATTATTCTATAACTCCTGAGTGACATCGCTTGTGGAGCGACGAGCAGAGGAATAATGTGCAACTATGATTACTGTGGTTGTTTGACCTTAACGATCACAGGTGTTACGATAGTTCTTTCCATGTGTATATATCTGACGGAAACACGAACGTAAGGAACAACGAACGTGGTATTATCAAGTCCCTAGTACAGTGTAAAATAGGCGATATAATACACGTATTGCTAAACACTGTGCGGTTAGTGGATGTCTTCATCATTCCGACCTGTGAAGGTCCGGGTTAGAATATGGATCTTCAGTAACCCATGCTTGTCGTAAGAGGCGACTAACGGGATCGGGTGGTCAGGCTCGCTGACTTGGTTGACACTTATCATCTGTTCCCATTTGAGCAGATCGATGCTCATGTTGTTGATCAGTGGATTGTCTGGTCCAGACTCGGTTATTACAAACCGCCACCATATAGCTGAAATATTGCTGAGTGCGGCGTAAAACTAAACTCACTCACTCACTTCATCATTCCGTCGACGTAACCTCAGCATGTGAACCTATAGAGAGAGAGAGAGAGAGAGATTCTTTATTTCCTCCAGAAATCAATCCGAAGATTATTGATACATGCAGTCAATCAAACATACAATACAATAGTATTTACAAACAGGACAATGTTATTCATAGTTGACAATTGATATGTACAGAAACATTCACAAAGGGATGGCGTCACTTGTGACTCCATTAAAATACAAACTCAAGATATTGTTTCAAATGATAGACATACTTTGCAAAGTTTATAATGACAGCATGGTATGTGTCCCGCACTAGGGATCGTGTGAACTGTGTATCTGCACCTTGGAGAGTTGACAGCATTTCCTCGTCTTCCAACATTTCAAAATTTACATAGGTTTCAACATCAAGTAGATCAATCAGAGATGAGAAAAAGTTATTTCGGAGACCTAATAATTTTTCACAGTGTAGTATCACATGGTTGTCATAGTCATAAGCGTGCTTGTTACAAAGCAAACATTCTTTTGAGATTTTATTTCGTGATGAAAGTTTCAAACATAATTGCAAGGCTGCTCTGTGTTCAGGGTATAAAAATGCTAAGTTCAAAAGTATGTGATATGTCAGTGATGTATGACCTCGCATGTAACGAGACAGTCCTGCATTAAGTGATACTTTGTTACGCCAGATGTGTTCTTCATATTCTTGTACGTGTCTGTTTGTAATTCGTCTCCACTGGTGTTTGGGGGGAAATGAACCACTGTATAAGTACGTATGTAAGTAGTTTATAAGGTTGTATTTGCACAAAACAGACTGAAGATCTCCACAAATAGTTGATTTTCGGGGTGTATTAGCCATGGAAGCACAGAATATGTGTTTTATGAGATTGTCACAACTAGCGTTGCATAAAGAGCCAAAGAACTGGAGTTTACTTTTATCAATGTAGCCAATCATGGTCCACAATCCTAAGTTTGCAATAGTGGATTCAGACGGAGATCTCTTATCTAGTCCCTGGACAGTGCGGGCAAAGTACCGCTGTGTGTTTTCTAGCAACCAAAGTTGCTGCCCTTTAATGTCAAACAATAGTTCACAGCCATAAAACTTGTTTTCAGAATCATTCTTTGCCATATCTTAACACTGGTAGCTGGATGTAGGTCAGTGTTATTTAGCCCCAAGCATTTAAGGGAATTAACACTCTGTCTTGCTTTCTGACAGCACTTTTCGATTCTAGATTTACATGTTAAATCAGACGTTAGAAGTATACCGCCGTAAGTAGTGGAATCTGCTGGTGCGATGTTTTCATTGCCAAGAGTGTAGTTTACAGTTTTAACTTTACGTTTACGTTTATTAAAAATGATTACTGTGCTTTTTGCAGGATTGTATGTTAAGCGCCATTTATTGGCATATGTATGTACAGTATCGAGAGCAGTTTGAAGTCCCTTTGGTGAAGTACTTACAAGTGTTGTGTCGTCAGCAAGCAATATAGTCGGAACATTCACACCATACACACTTAGGCCATTACTAGCCTGTCTTAGTGAAGAAATTAAATCATTGATAAACACTAGGAAGAACCAGGACGACATGACTCTGCCTTGGCCAACACCTTGCTTAATAGGATACCTGTCAGAGTTTTCACCCTTATATCTTACAAAAGCATAACTATTTGTATAGCTGTAGTGCAGTAGTTTCCAGATGTTTCCCTGGATACCTAGTTGATGTAACTTGTAAAATAGACCATCGTGCCATATTCTGTCAAATGCTTTTCGTTATCTAAAAGGCAGCATATACTGTAGAGTTTCTCTCAATGTAATATCTGATACTTTCAATAAGAGCAAAACGCTCATAACTGCGCCATGTTCCTTTCTAAATCCAAACTGGAGTATATCAGGGAAGTAAGGATTATTTTCAAGTAATTTAGTTTCTATTCGTTTAAGTAATAGCTTCTCAAAAGTTTTCCAAGGCATGACGTTAGAGTAATTCCCCTATAGTTTCGGGGATCGGATTTTTCCTTTTACCTTTATAGATTGGAATGACCATACCAAGTCTATAGTTAAAAGGCACATAGCGAAATTTAATTATTTTGTTAAACAGGTCACAAAGGTGTGTAATGAGACCCTGACCCCGTGGATAATGTGCTCATTTGTAATGTTATCTGGGCCTGGAGATTTGTTTTGCAGAGAGATTTGACAATCTCTCGTACCTCGTTATCTGTAAAATCCCTTTCCAGTCCTTCATCGATTAAATAGTCATCTAATACTTCAATAGATTCAACCCTCTGACATATTTCATCTTTAAATTCATCATCAAACATCTGTGAGGTGTGTGGCTGAGCTAGGTCCGAGTAATATTTACCCCACAATCTACATATACCAGCAGGTGTTGATTCATTTTCATTATCATAGTTAAGTGTGGTTATAACATCAGTTTGTGGATCTTTGTTTTCTGACAGTTTTGTAAAAGGTATTGATATCAAGTTCAGCTGCATGTTCAATTTCAGTCAAAATCCCATGCTTTTAGATCTTTTAGATTTTCGATGCAGACGTCTAAAGTTTGACTTTTCAGTTTTATATGATAATAATACATCCGAGTCGTCACCTCTGGGCTTACCACTGTTAACCCATGCTCTACGAGCAACTCTCATACGGTAGTGGGCATTATCTAAACCATCCTGTTTCCAGTATGGCTTTAGATAAGGCTTGAATGTACTTTGTGGGATACATTTACAGCTGGCCTGTATAAGGCCGTTAGTAATAATGTGACAATGGTTTTCTATAACTTGACAATGATCAGTTGTAGATTGTGTGCCTTGGTGATATACAAAACTGAGATATTTTTCTACTTCATACTCAAACATATCTAAGTTGTCCCTGTTAGCTTTGTTCCATTTTGGGACTTTAGGGTTTTGGTTAAAATCATCACGGCGTAGGACGTGTTCTGAAAGGGACATAAGACAAGGAAAGTGATCGGATACTGAATAAGGGCATGAGTCTATCACTTCACAATTTGTAACATAGCCCTGAACCCAAGATGGAACAAGAAAATAATCGATTAGGCTTTGAGAGAGGTTATCTTTGGATCGACATGTAAATCCGGGTCCTCTGGATCGTACTGCATCAACAACATGTGAAAGGTATCTATCAAGTACCATGTTATTGAGATGCTTGGCCCGTGTAGACAGGGGGTGTTTACATATATCTGCATTGAGATCACCCATGATAATAGTAGTACCAAGCTGACAGAGGTTATCATAAATGTCTAAAATCTCATTAAGTGCATCACAATAAACAGAGTGTAGTACATTTGTTGAGGGCAGTCTACATGCAATAATAAAAACATCTGTATGATGTTTACGGGACAGTTTGACTGCTATTGCATGACTTGTGAGAGTTGAGACAGCTTCCGCTTTCCAGTTACACTGCTTATTAATTAAAATGGCTAATCCACCTGAACCCCTAGAACATGAAAGATTACGAGGAACAGCTTTGTATGCCATTAGGTTAGTGTCATGAAATGCTGTTAAGTTGTCTATGTTATCTGCAGATAACCAGTGCTCCTGTAGAGCAATGACGTCAACCGGAAGTGACAAAGTTTTGGTTATATAGTCCGAACCATGTAAAACACCTCTCACATTCCATGTCAGAAAGGATAGAGCCATAAGGATATGAATACAAGTTATATACATCATGATATATTGTCTAAATAACATATCAAACATAGTCACCTTAAAAGTTGTGGTTGTCAGCTTGATCATATGAGTATCTCATCCTGCTTTTAGGAACATAGTCCTTACTTCTAATATCCGCTGGCCAGAATTCTGGATTACCTGACACAACAGCTTCATAATCATCAAAGTCAATGTTAACTTGCACTGTATAAGTATCCTGGTAGTTATAGTTCTGTCTCTTCTTCAAAAGTCGCACAAACGTTATACGAACATGCCGTTCATGAGCATAGTCAAATATTAAGTTCTTTACACATTCAAATGAATCATCAGCTTTAATGTTGTACAGCACAATCCTTTTACTACGCAGCCTTGGAACTCCTTCTAAGGTATTGTAAGATTTCGCAAGTGATTTGATAGGATAGGAAGTTGGCTTACCCTGTGTCGTACGTTCTCTATGTAGCTTGTCTTTATGTTTGTCAGAACTGACAATTTCCCATGGCTCTATTTCACACTGGTCGCGTTGGTTACTGTTCTGTGTATATGTAAAGTCATATTGATAATTCTTATCAGTAAGATCTAAGACGGTGTTGTTACCAGATGTAGTGTTCCTCGTATGCCGCACTGGTTCAACTGGTTTATGTTGCAATGTGAAGTCCTGTTGTTTGGTCCTGTCTTGCTGGGGCACAACTGGGGGACTTGGCACAACACATGGACCTGTTCTCGTCGTTTCTGTAGATTCAGAGTTGCTTTGAATTTCTTGATTTTCACAGTTAGTACTTGTAGTTCTGGTCTCTGTAGCACTTGTATGTTTAGATCTTGCGGTGATACTGTTGATTTTCGTTTCAATGATTTTCAGTTTTGCATCAACTGAGTAGTTTAGGCGAAGCATTTCACTTTCGAGGTCTTTTATATGGTCACGATAGCTTTTGTTTTCTTGAGTGATTAGCTTCAGTTCAGCTCTAAGTTCAGCACGCCTATCTTCCGAGTCCTTCAGTTTGATATTTTTATTGGTTATTAGAGCATCCTTCTCAGAGATTATTTCTTTTAGGGCCAGGACTTCATCTGTGAACTTGTTTTCTAATTCCTTAATCTTCTTTTCAACATTTTCATTTCCACGAGAGACACACTGCTTAATCTGTATTACATGGCTGAGAATAAGCGATATTGAGTCATTCTCACCGTGTGTAGTAGTGACGTCATCAGTTGTCTTGTCTATGTTGTTTCCTTCATTATCGTCATCAAATACTGATTGATTGCCTTGGTTTCTCACGCTGGCGCGACTAAGTACCTTCGACTGTAGCACATGATCCGGTATTCCACCTTCCAAATAATGATAGATATAGTACACATCTTGTGCATATTTGTTGAGAAAACTGTCTTTATCATTGCTCTTGTTCCGTCTCGATACGAGTTTACCAGCTGGAAATTCATGGCAAGTGTCTTTAGCATAGTCGTATAGACTTTCTCGTATGTGGTTTAACTCCTTGGGGTCATTTCTGTATACTTCAATCAAGCCTGTTTGAAAAGAGTCTTTGTCTTTGTTCCCAAACTTGCGCTTGATCTCCAAGTATATCTCTTTGTCCTGTGAGTCGCTGGGCTCGGTGTTATACAAGTGTTCCTCGTCGCTCATTGTTGGGTCCATTCAAGTGGTAAGCGCTAACTCAAACCGAGAGTTTATCATGGAAAACTTGAAAGTATTATATAGAGAAATACAGTTTCAGGCTGCATTTTCTCTCAAAGTCACTTTTTCAACAAAACAACTTTAGCAAGACATTCTTGTGTTGCTTACAACACAACTGTGTAATTTTCAAGAGTTTTCGCACTTTCAAATCACGACAAAACTCACATTTTCCATGAGCGATGTAAACACGACTTGCTCATCTCACTACCTACTATTGGTGACAGCCTACATTGGGCGATTACGCAGACACCAGTTGATTTGGGTGACCTTGACCTTATCTTCAAGGTCACCTTAGACAGATAGGTAAATAGAGAGAAATTGACCTTATCTTCAAGGTCACCACGACACGTTTGACCACTTTACAAACTCTTGTTAACGCGATATCTCATGAACTGTTGTACCCAATGTCTTCAATTATGTCGACAGCCTACATTGGGTGATTATGCAGACACCAGTCATTTCTTTTATGCAACCAAAAAGTAAAAAGTAGTAAATATGTTATAAATATTTCATTCTTCTTCAGCGGCGGGGGACATTGCCATATTAGTGGCAATCACTTGTTAATTTTTTATTGTCTTTCATAGTTAAGATATTAAGATATTTTAGATTTTCATACTAGTTTTACAATTATATCTGTGATATTCTAGTGTTTTTTACTGTCCTTTGCCGGCAGGTTTATGATGAATTATTCTACCAATTATAACTTGTTTTTAGTCACGATTTAGCTGAAATATTGCCGATGTGACTTAACTCGCCCACTCACCTATACGCCATGGGTTAGATACCAATTATTTATCTCATGTTCGTGAGTATAAGGTAAACCACCATAACAGGAAATGATAATGATTCCACTTTTTACATAAAAAGCTGCTGGTGTCTGGTAGATCATTTTCTGGCATTGTGGGTATGGCCATGCATCTCTGCATGTACCTTTCACTTAATCAACTGTATACTGTCCTCATGTGTAATTTCAGCTTCTCATTCCAACACTGTCGCCCGTGTCGGACAAAGCGTCAATATGTCCTGGAGTATCAACCAGTCCTTTACGGATTTTAAGATATATTCTACCACATACCATAAGGAGAAACTCAAGCCAAATGATTCCACTGTCCAGTTCATTGTGAGGGGAAATCGACTTCTGCCTGCAACTATCAACACACACACAGAGAACGGGACGAGGATTCAGCTGAGTCTCAATACATCCCTGGAAGGAAGGACGCTGGTCAGTCTCACATTCCGCAGTGTTGACGTGAAGGACGCCGGAGTATACATCTTAGGCACGCATGTCAGTGACGTGTCTCGTGAGATGCGGACTCAACTTCTTATTGTACTCCGTAAGTCTAAAGATAATTTGACCACGATTAGTTTCCCAAATAGACAATCCACATCAAAAGCTTGTTTTTGAGACACATTTATCGACATATCGCGGAACCATGCAGATTATCTGAGTTGAAAACAATCCATACCTGGAGGGGATATTTAAAAACTCTTCCGTTATGGTGTTAGAATTTTAGTTCAATGTCTTTTACACCAGGGATGGGTGGGGTTGGGGGTTTGGGTAGCCTAGTCGTAAAGCGTTCTCTCGACGCGCCGAAGGTTCGATTCACCACATGGGTACAATGTGTGAAGCCCATTTCAGGGTTCCCCCGCCGTGATATTGTGGAATATTGCTAAAAGCGGCGTAGAACCCAACTCTCTCACTCACTTTTACACGGATGTCGTTGCGGGGACTGACCTCTATAGCGAAGACCGATATCATAAAGCTTTATCCTCATCTATCTATCTATCTATCTGTCACTTACACGTAGTTATGACAACCACGTTTGGCAAACAATAACCATAAACTATTAACATCGCTTGGAGACGTGAGCTGAAATACGGTTTTATAATCGAGTTCAATATTGTATTGCATTTATGCCTGTGTGTACAATGTAAGATACAAAACCTCTCTATAAGGCCACATAAAAAATATATTCTTGTTTCTCATCACTTTTTCAAACATAAAAAAATGTTTACGTTCTATTATATTTTATGTCCAAAACAGCTTCATTTCTGTGGAAATTTACAAATTTTCTTCTATAGAAAATCGAAACGTAGAAATGTGAAAATTGATGCACATTTTGGGAGTCAAATTTATTTTCTCTAGTGTTAAAATTTGTAAATTTCTTAGGGTCGAGTCGAATTTTCGGGTCGTGCGGTAACGAGAAGCAAGAATGTTTTTATGTTTTGCCTTTGCCCCCCTCCGTACAGATGTTTATCACCAATATCACAGACGTGGTCAACAATATTTAATGCTGTCATTAATTTGAAAATGCAATATTCGTCCTCAAATATACATTAGCTTTCTTGGGGATGGGTAGAAAAAGGTCAAGGATCGCATTCAAATATTCAGACACATAAACCAATCAAAACATACACTCCGTTCAAACGACATTATGACATATGGGGACTGAAATTTACTGAATGTATAATGCATCTTAATGTATATTATTCCTTAATACATCAGAATTAGGGCAAGGTTACAAATAGTTCCATTCTTATTCTTTCAGAGAAACCATCGGAACCGAACATCAGCACGACAGTTGCAGACCCTGTGTCTGGTGATCCTGTGAACCTGGCCTGCTCCACCACCTCCCGGAGTCTTCCTCTAGACCGGTCTCTGTACCAGTACACTCTGAACACGTCATACACCTGGAGGAGAAACAACAGGAGTGTATACATAGATGACAGAGTACACGTGGCAGGACAGTTCTTGACTATAGACCACGTCACCAAGGAGGACAAGGGATTGTACACGTGTCAATCTGGAGAAGCAGGACTTCTGTCAGATTGGAGTCAGGGATACACTCTCAATGTTCTGTGTGAGTTGAGGTTGATTAATATGGAAATTATATCAACAATAACAAAGATACATTCAGTATCTTCAGCTCAACTATGTATATCCAGGAGTAAGGTCTCTCATACGATTGCTAGTGGCTGTACCCTCAAATGGGGTTGGAGTATCGTAGAATTATTGTCCTCCTGAGAGGGTATTTAAGTCCCAAAGCATTCAATGTAAATTTAATCTACTATTATTTTTAATTGTAGAATATATATTCTTTTAATTTGTGGCTTGAATATCCAAAATTGCTAATAGCTGAAGGGATGGTGTAAATCCAACTAGAGCCCATGCAGGAAGCAACTGCACTGTAAGTCCCAATGGTCCTAGTTATGGTGATCTACCCTCAGTTTTTGGCAATATATAGCCAGTTTTTATATTGTATTGTCATCTATAGTTAAACTGTTTTAGATTTAATTACTAGTTTTAAAAAATCGTCTCTGTGATAATCTAGTTATTTTACTGTCCTTCGTAGACTATTTTTTTATAATTTACTATTACTTACTATGTATACCAATTAATTGTTCTTGTAACGATATGGCTGAAATATTGCCGAGATGACGTCAAGTAATAACTCACTCACTCACTCTCATACGAGTTAAATGTTTTGTGACATGGAAAACTTGGTCCCCCCTTCAAGAATAATGGTTGGTGTCAGCGAAGTGAAAATGTTTTCTTGAACAAGTAACCCAAGAGGTGTAGAGTCTTGGATCCCTTAAATGATATCTTACTCTAGCCTGCCATCCTATTTCAATGAAATATTTTACTATCATGCGGGAAATAATGACAAACAAAAATTTAGCAAATGTTGATATGTAAACAGTTTGTCCGTAGGCTAGTGTGCAGACATTTATATACCACTCCACACATTCCATCGCGACAAGGGATGAGAAACTGCAATATTCTGAAACGCTCACGATAAAACAGTTATCAGAGTTGTTGATACCATTAGTATATAAAATACCATTAATATATTAAACCATTATAAAATAGGAGATATGACACAACCTTGTAGAGAACTAAAAAGACGAAAGGGTACACTGTGATATTTAATGGTCGGTTTACAAAGAAATGAACCATTAGTATAATATGGTTACGAACCAAATCAGAAGACTTGACCATCTAACAACACGGTCCATCAAGTCGTCCCACATGACCAGCAAGGTTGCTCGGGGCGAGTATTCTAACCTTTGGAAGACGACAACATCACAGTTACTATATATCGTATAGCTATACAATGACAAGGTATACTTTATGACAGAAAAATATATCACATTCTTGGTCCTTTTCAGATGGACCAGATACGTTGCTGTTTAGCGGTAACCAAGATGCATCAGAAGGTGACCTACTAAAAGTGAGATGTTCTGCTGACTGTAACCCTGCCTGTACTGTAACCTGGTGGGACATCTCCAGACAGATGGTGATTACAGGACAGGGGGAGGCTGTGTTGTCTATACCAGCTGTAGATGTATCTGTGTCTGGACTGTACACGTGTCACGTCAACAACACACATGGGAGTGCATCACGGAACCTGACGCTGGATATTCAACGTAAGTGTGTGAGTGAGTTTAGTTTTACGCCAAACTCAGCAATATTCCAGCTATATGGCGGCGGTCTGTAAATAATCGAGTCTGGGCCAGACAATCCAGTAATCAACAACATTAACATCGATCTACGCAATTGGGATACGATGACATGTGTCAACCAAGTTGGCGAGCCTGACCATCTGATCCCGTTAGTCGCCTTTTACGACAAGCATGGGTTACTGAACATCAATTCTAAACCGGGTCTTCACGGTTCGAATATTCAACGTAATTGTATTGTAAGAATGCTACATAGCCTGGAAACATCAAACTACACACAATGTATCACTCTAGGTGCCCTGGCAATACAAGCAACTTTAGAAGTCTCAAGATTTCTGATTGAGAGTTCGTAAAAAGCTTTCTTGCGGATGTCAACCATTCCTTTAATAACGGATTTGCAATGTAGATGATTTTATAATGCACGACCATGAATGGAATAGTGTTCTATTTCTTTACTGGTATTGTTGGTAGCAATCCATACGTATCCATTCAAAGTCCTCATACATATCCTGACGACATAAGGCAAAAAAGACTTTAAATAAGATGCCAGGGATGCCATACAATTTCCAATTTCCTAAAACTGAACTTACCCACGAAGACACCTGCTGAAAAAAAGCTGAGCGAAAGCTTTAACCACTAAGCTACCGCTCCTTTAAACGAGGTCTTTGGGATGTGGTAGTGGGACCCGCACTAAACCATAGCTCATTGCAATCCAAAAGCCAACGTGCCAATGTTCCTTTTGAGTTCATCTTTTTTCTAGATGGTTTAGAACCTAGACCCCCCATCGTCGTTGTCGCTGTCCCTGTAGCCGTTGTCCCCTCTGTCCTGATCATCATCATCACTGCTGTTGCTGTGATATGTGTTTGTAAAAGAGTGAAGAAAGGTATTGTTAAAACGAATATTATATATGTTATAATTTATACTGTAGTTCATTTCAGTTCAATTCTTTTCAAAATTTGATGGTAATATTTTATGGCTAATATTGTTGTTTCGATGTTGATAGTGTCGTAGATTTACATTTGCTGCATAATTGGGTTTCGTTTACCTTTCAGAAGATCGTCAGCACAGGTACGAACACTGGTGGTATATGAAGCTTGTGTAAAGCCCATTGCTGTTTTACCATTGCTGGAATATTGCTCAAAGCGGCCTAAAACCATACTGAACATACTGACTGTTCCTACAATGGTTTGTAGTATGGCATCTGTATCTGCAGTAGGTAAAGCGGTGATTCATCAATTAAGTGGTTTAGATATTACAGTTAAAATAAATTAATCAGCTGTTATTGAACGTTATCTACGTTTCAGATCTGGTGCACGAAATATGGAGGACAATGACAGTCATATTCAGCTTCAAACCCGTCGTAAGTGTATGAGGCAACTGGAAATACATGAAAACTAAAACGTTTCAGTTTCTGTATACGAGATTAGTACAGCATCCCGTTGTCCGCGTGACTACCGGCTGATATCCGTGCATCGTAAAAACTGTTCTTTCTCTTTATGTTGAACTGAAATATTTCCTGGTTTCACAACGGTTGGTGGGTTTGTTTGTTATATGTTGGCGGTCTGTAAGTAATAAAGTCTGGATCAGACAAACCAGTGATCAACAGCATGAGCATCGATCTACGTAACTGGGATACGACGACATTTGTGTCTAACACGTGTCAACCAAGTCAGCGAGCAAGACCACCGGATCCTCTTAGTCGCCTTTTACGACAAGCATGAGTTGCCATTCTTACCCCATTCTTCATGGTTCGGTTTCACAGCGGAATCAGCAGCATGTGTTCTGGTCCAAACGGAAAACAGTATACAAACCATGCCTTTAACTGTCAGTTGATATCACGACAATACCATGCATGTAATGTGAGGAATTAGAAAGGAGCCATGTGAACTCCTTGGTGCAGGTCCATACACCTCTCACTTGACTGGGCCTGTGTAGATCCGGGTTAGAATTGATCTTCAATAACCCATGCTTGTCGTAAGAGGCGACTAACGGGATCGGTTGGTCAGGCTTGCTGACTTGTTGGACACATGTCATCGTATCCCAGTTGCGTAGAACGATGTACATGCTGTTGATCACTGCATTATCTGGTCCAGAATCGATTATTTACAGACCGCCGTCATATAGCAGGAATATAGCTGGAGTCCGGCGTTAAACAGCCAACAAAACAAACCACACTCGAATGATTTACTTCCCGAACAGAATATATGAATTTTTCTCTGCCCTTTCTGCAAACATGACTGATGGTCTTCGTATTTCATGCTGTAAATATGACAACTCACGAAATAGAAAGCAGGATGAAACATTCATAGTCTGTTCAGTTTCAACATTTACTCGTTATTCTCATACGTTTCTTTGTCTGTGTTTTCTTGTCTATTCTATTTCAGAAAGACATTCTGCTGGGTAATTATCGTTTCATATCATTGGCATGTAATATATTTATCGCGAATAATTGTAGTTCGATTTAGAATTCGTACCAATGATAACTGTAACGTTTCACTGTCAGTGCATTTCCTCATCAGTGGAAGATCAGGATGAAATTCGGGAATGTTTTCATGTACATTTTAAGAAATAGCAAGTACAAACAGAACCTTCTTAAGTGTATTATAATATAGCTTATTGTTTAATTTGGAAAATACTCCATTCGTAACTACTCGTTCCTTTCCGTAACCTGAAAGAAGACTCGTACCTCTCTCGTAGCCATTTTGCTGAACTTGACTCTGTCTGAGCGCAACAGCGCAGAGAGAAATAAATAGTCAAGGTTGTGTTTAACATGCTTAAATACTTTATAATGTTAATATATCCTGGCTATTAAAATTTAGGAAACTTAGGAGGACTATGCAATAATTAAAATCTACTTGAAGTGTCTGTGAAAAAATTATGCAAACCAAAATGAAAATGATTTCAGCTAACTAGTTTGACCCAATTTCTTCTCTACATACGCGTATCCTGATTGGCAGAGGGAATATTTCTCCCGGACATGGCTACGAGAGGTTACGGAAAGGGACGAGTTATTACGAATGGCAGATACTCCAGATATAGCCATAGTTTAACATCCATTACGTACATCACGATACAGGAAATGTTTCTCCACCAATAACCTGAACTAAAATTAATTCCAAAGTCTGAATTTCAGCGTGGTGCTTAATATCCGTGAGGTGGAAACATATGGGAGGTATGAGGAAATAGACGGTGAGTTACCATGTGGCAATAAGGAAATGAAAACCAAACACTACATAATTGTAATATGGTCATTGCGTATAAATAATAAATTAACTTTCGAGCTGGTCAAAAAAGCCTTTAAATCTATACTGACTTCAAACCTACGACACTGAAGCTCGTCTTGCACCCTTCAAGAACTCATAAACTAAATGTTCTCACAATAGCAAAACGTACTTGTACATGTACAGATGCATTTTTCATTGTTAATAACCCACATAAGATCCGGATTATAAGTGGTCTTTAGTAACCAATGCTTGTCGTAAGAGGCAATTAAGGGTTTTGGTGGTGAGGCTTGCTGACTTGGCTGACACATGTCATTGTATCCCAATTGAGTAGATAGATGTTCATGCTGTTGATCACCGGATTGTCTGGTCCAGACTTGATTATTTACAGGTCACCTATATATAGCTGGAATATTGCTGAGTGCGGCGTTAAACAGCAACCAACTTATCATCTTCATTAACAGAGTATATTTGTCTCCAGTACCACTTGCCAACGTCGACATCGTCCCTGTTGTTGCAGCTTACTCCATCATCCTCACTGCTGTCTCAGTTGTAGTTGCAGCAGTTGCCGTCCTTGTCTGCAAGGATGCACGACGTATGTACTGATATATTCCTCATTGAAGTTGTACTTATAAAACCTGACTGTGTGGCAACTGATGTTCCATATGTAGTCAGATGAACAACAACGGAAAACATAATGAACGTGCACTCACAAATATGAACAAGGAAGCTTGCGGTTAAGTGTCCCCGTCAGACTGGTCTAGTGATGATGATTTTGAAATTTTACGTGCGGTTCCCGACATGATACGTATTTCACGCACGAGAGTGAACAAAATAACTTAGGTTGAGTGAGTGTAGTTTTACGCCGCTTTTAGGAATATTCCAGCTTCAGCAGAAATGGACTTCGACGTGACGAGTGAACGCTTTAACTACTTGCTAACCCCACCGCCTACAAATAACTTAGACCATTTAAATAGTTGATGAGTTTCACCAAACAGTTAATCTATCAGCAGTGGTATGCCACAAATATCGGTGAAATCAAACTGCATTGGTGTTGTGAAAATTCATTGCTTGTAACACGACATGTAGCGTTACCATTACCTTAAACAATTATGCCACGACAAATTATAGTTTTGTTTTAGAAATATCACATTTATATATATATTTTGATATATCTCTTGAGTTGATAGTTTGCTAATTGATAATGTTTAATTACAGATGGTCATAACGTTAGGTATGTATAAAATTGTTATAATGAAAACCATTTCAATAACTTTCTTTAAAACATAATTTATTCAAAAGACGTAATTGTTTCACGATATGCCACAGTGCATCGAAATCCCGCGTTTCCAGCATCCAGCAAACGGTGATTTCCCATTTTTGGCAGTCTGTTGTGCACTGGACCATGCAGGTGTTGTATCTCACTGCCAAAATTGGGACAACTGGTGAGACCAATTAAGATCAATTAGGCCTCGTAATGAGAAGGCGTTTCAAAGTCATTAAGCAGGTATGGCAGCGATATATGACTGTGTGGGGCGCTTCCTTTACCTTTCATGCTACAAAACACTGACATCCTGCTGTCTGTAGCGTAGTGTTTGATTGTCGCGCGACAAACATCCCACGAGGAAGGCCGGACCACTGATCCTTGCCGTCATCGCCGCGGTGTTCTCCTAGCCCTTGCAACACAATACAACAAATAACATAACACATTTGATGGCTATGCTGTGCACCACCGCGGTTTATTGCGTGAAAGAAGAGTATATATATTTACAAGTATGTACAAGCCTCAACGGAAGCAGGCGACAAGTCTCTCAGAGACACTGACAAACCAATATAACTGGCAACGAGCCCAGCAGACGGCGACAAGCCTCTCAGTCGGCACCAAACATGGCCGACAGCGACAAGCCTCTCAAAATGGCAACACGCCTCTCAAGTGGCGCCAAGCCTCTATCGGCGCGAAGCATGGCCAACGGCGACAAGCCTCTCAAAATGGCAACAAACCTCTCAAGTGGCGACAAGCCTCTATCGGCTCCAAGCATAGCCAACGGCGACAAGCCTCTCAAAAGGCGACGAGCCTCTCCTGTAGCAACGAGCATGCAGACAGCGAGGAGCTGCTCTCATGGCACCGAGCCATACAATGACCTGAAACATTTAGAATAGGTTAAAGTACAATATCAAAACTTTTCAGAAGTATCCATGACGCAATGTATACTTGGTCCACAACAAGCGAGAATGACAATTCAAATATCATACGCCTTATATACTCTCATTAGGCGCCACCTACGACTGAATTACACCCCTTTGTTGTATTCCCCTACGCTAGGAGAAAGTAATTTCTATCTCATTCGTCCCTCAAACGATAAAAATATCATTTCTCCTAGCCCTTGCAACACAATACAACAAATAACATAACACACATTGGATGGCTATGCTGTGCACCACCGCGAGACTCAAAGAACGGGCAAACTAGAGGCCAAGTGACTGCGACACTTGCAAACAGAATCTTTGACATAACCGTCTTTAGCGCTCTCGCTTTTCCATCTGCCATGCCTCTTAAACATCCTGTCCGGGATGGCACTGTTAGCAGCCGCAGAGGCACCACCTGCACGCAAACTGTGTAAGCCGTACTGTCTAATATCAGAAACGAAAGGAGAAAACGTTTCAATAAACAACTCTCTCAAACGAGGATAAGTCATGGCTCTATTTTCTTTTCTAAGGACAAACCTATCATGGCACTTGGAAATGTTCCTATACAAGTACTCTTGTGATTCTTCGGGAAACTGCGTTAACGCCAGATACTTCTCCAACCACATGACTGGACACATCTTGGAACTTGTCCTGCTGATCAATAACCATGCCCCGTCTCTATACATATCAGTCTTTGATTTCTCAATGAAAACCATCATATAAGCTTTATAAATCAAAATGTCAGTGCGTCTCAAACAGAGCAACTCTGCAGATCTCAGGAACCCAGCATAGGCAAGCAGGCACATTGACACAATGCGGACATCTTTCAAACATCCTGTATCCGAATAAAAATCAACCAAACTTTCTAATATATCGATAGATATAGGCTCTTTTTTACACACTGGTTTAGCCAACTTTCGCTTAGCAGCCTCCAACACATTTCTCACCAGAAGATTATCAGTAGGACTGGGCAAGCCTATAATACTATGAGCATGACGAATGCTATAAAAAGCCGCATGAACGGGCGAAAAAGAATGGCTTAGTTGCATCACAGAAACTAGGTAAATGGCACAATGTAAAGGTTTTATAGGAAAATGTACAGGCATACCATTACTTCTCGTCCACTTGAAAGGCTATGAATGTCATCAGCGTACGCAATCTCAAAGACATCTGCAAAGAGAATAAGTTAATCAGTATTTCATATTGATTGCCAACATGTCAAAGGTTAAGTCTCTGTCACCAAACATACCCCCTGGAATCCGGCTGGGTACATAAGCTTCCTTGTCTCTGGGTAAATACACGAAATCAAGCACCTCAGGTATGAAAGTTCCTTTCGGACACAACAATGGCCAGTAACTGGCAGAGTACCACGCTGGCACAATCAAAGTACCTTTAGCTTTGCAAACCTTCATATGAGCCAGAACTCTACAAACAAGATACACAGGCGGAACAATCCAGTTGTTTGTATCACCCCAATGCTCAGTAAACGCATCTATTGCAACACATCCTTGATCCCAGAATCTTGAACAGAAAGTTGACACTTTTGCGTTGTAATGAGAAGCAAATCTGTCGACATCATATCTTCCCCACATCTTTTCCAGATTTCTAAAAATATATTGCGAAATTCCCCAATCATCATGATCAATTGCCTTGCTCAAAAAGTCAGCTTTATCATTAAGTGAGCTAGGGACCCATTGCATTTCCAAATGCACAGAATGAGATAAACACACATCGTATATAGATCTGGCAATAGCCTGCAAATCTGGTTTCATGCTACCTTTACACACTATGGATTCAACGTTCGTATTGTCAGTGAACCACTTTACTCGCTGCGAGGCTAACTCCCCAGCCAAGCTTTGAAGAACCACCTTCACCGCCATCAGCTCTCTCCATGTTGAACTCTTATTCGCGTCTTCTGTAGACCAGTGTCCATATATCTCACTCTGGCCAAGCTGAACACAATATCCGCCATACCCATTAGAACTAGCATCACTGTATACTACTTTAGTGACCACACGTTGTTCTACTAGCATACAGTCCTTGTGATTATGCAGATTGTTCTTCCCAAATATCAGTTGATCTATACTCTCAGGAGATAGTGAAATCAAATCACTCCAGGAAATAACTTCAAGAGTCTGAATACTCAATGATCTTGTCATCAACTGGCAAACGGAACCCGCTACAATCTTCATGGAAATAATCTTGGCCAACAACTGAAGCAACAGATCGAACCGAACTTTACCTGGATGATCTAACAGATATCGGACAGACGACAGTAGCTTGTCCAGCCTCCGTGTAGGAATGGACAACATCATAACTCTGGTATCAATGACAAGACCCATCCACTCGACAACTTGACTTGGCTCCCATAACGACTTCTCAACCTTCGGTACAAAACCGGATTTAATCAGGTCACTCTTGATAGCTAGCCCAATGCTTCTTGCACTATTCAAACTATCACCAGACATTATCCCATCATCTAGAAATGTCACACATCTGTACGACTGAGATCGCCAGTACTTTACCAATTGACGTAATTTTAGTAAACACGTAAGGCGCAGTTGTCAACCCAAAAGGCATAACTACAAACTTGTAAAATGTTCTGTCCCCACCAATACTCCAAGAAAATCCTAAAAAATCAGTATGAGGGTCGAAAATATGTACATGGTGATAGGCAGAATGTATGTCAAATTTCACCAACCAGTCATTTCTGTTTATGTACATAAGAGCTGTTCTCCAGTCTTCATACTTCACAGAGCATTTCCAAACATGTCTGTTTAATAATGATAGATCTAAAATCAGTCTCTTCTTGCCAGACGACCGAGTAGCAACAGATAAAGGACTAACGACAGTAGGTTTCTTGTCACAAACAACGACCAAACCCTTCTTGACTAAATCATGAATAGCACTTTCTACAAAGTCACCATTGCACAGCGCTGACCTGTTATTTCGTCTGTCCATTATCTGGGGATGAATAAAAGGATTCTGTAGCCATTATCAATGATGTCAATAACAAAAATCACTTGCATTGATAAACTTCCAAAATGAAATATTTTCTTTCAATCTGCCTTTTACCATTATTTCCGCCTGTCCTTGTTCATACTCGTAATAATCTGTAGTTAATCTCAGATTGTCTGATGGAACCTTGAGAGATTGACAAAAACTGTGATACTTAACTTTCGTATCAGTAGAACCACTCTGATCAGGCTGAACTCTGTCTGTCCGACGTGGCATGTTTGCTGACGTAGAGGGGACAATTCCTACGCCAGTGTGAGAAGTCACCGCAGTGAAAGCATGCTCCAGACCTTTGACCTCCCCGGCCACGAAAAAGCGGAGTCCTAGTAGACAAAGGATCAGCGGGCGTCGCACTCCCACCGGTCTGCACGGACTGGGTACTGGAGGTAGGTCGTGATATCGGCCTATACGGGTGTCCACGTGAAGATCGCAGATTCTTGGCCTTGATCTTCTTGATAGCCTTGTTTTCTGCTCGCGTAATACGCCTGTCATCATCAGAGTTCTCAGCCAACTCACATGACACGTAGTGACGTACCGTCTCCCAACCAGCTTCGGAAGAATCAGCTATTCTTATCAACTTATTACGATTCTCTATCCTGGATACCTCGCTCTGCACAACTTCTTTAATGTAGTCTAACTTTCCATACTCAAGACCAAATTCAATCTGACGAAAGGCCTCAAGTGTCTCTGTGTTAAAATTGTACTGGATTTTGCGTTCCAAATCCAACTGAGAAGAGTCCATGCGCTTTAAAATGGCGTCGAGTTTGTCGTTAATGGGATTGTTTACATTAATTAATGCGCCTTCCCTTTGGCGCAACACAAAAGAACTTTAAATGATGTTTGTAACATTCTTGTTCTTCCAAACACGGAATATCAATGATAAATATCGGACTTTATTCTGTATGTTTTTTATTTGTTTAAGTTTGAACGAGGAACTACTTTGTGCTGCTGATAACTGTAGTGATAGAGAATACGAATCAGCTGACGACTTTTGTAAAGGGGGCAATTGTGGCATGAAAATATAATAAATATGATATAAATATGATAAATAGACTACTTCATGCTGTTAATGTGATAAAGAGACGATTTCAGGATGTTTGTCAAACCTGAAGTGAAGATATGGCTTTCTGACTTCACTCGATGAGGTATCCATCGTATTTGACAAAATGCATGAAACACATTGTAGTCACTATTTGTCATCCTGAGCAACATTGTAATGCATATGGAATTCGGTAAATGTGTTATGTAACCATTTATATCATGCTTGTTTTCTCAGCAAATGCGGTACATACCTAACTGTGGTAGGAGATAGACTATCAAGTGACGCAAATGATCATGAGTCTCCTTATGCGGCCATCAACAGCGAAGATATGTTGTCCCTGCACGATTATGAGAGGCTTCTAAGGGAACAGTTCCAAATCTACACGTCTCTCCACCCTTCAGCCTCCTCTACACAGGACCCTAGCACCAGATGCAGCCTTATGTGACGGAACAGTTCCACATCTTCACAAATATCAATCCTTCAGCCTCCTCTTCTCAGGACCCTAGCGCCAGATGCAGCCTTATGTGAGTGAACAGTTCCAAATCTACACGTCTCTCCATCCTTTAGCCTCCTCTACACAGGACCCTTGCACCAGATGGACCCTTGCACCAGATGGACCCTTATGTGAGGGAACAGTTCCACATCTTCACAAATACCAATCCTTCAGCCTCCTCTACACAGGACCCTAGCACCAGATGCAGCCTTATGTGATGGAACAGTTCCACATCTACACGTCACTCCATCTTTAGCCCCTCGATCGCCTCCGTGGTGTAGTGGTTAGAGCGTCCGCCCGGAGAGCGGAAGGTCGCGGGTTCGATCCCCGACCGCGTCATACCAAAAGATGTTAAAATATGGTACTTGTTGGTCCCTGCCTGGCGCTCGTCATTAATGGGTACAACAAGGACTGGTCGGCTCGGAGTCAGTATAATGTGTCTGAGTGGGGTATTCATGCTTCACTGCGCATGGTATCTCAGTGGGCTAGCACTATAAAACCAACTTCAGTCTGGGCTAGTACAAGCAGCCGCATTACACAAACACACGCATGCACGCCGTCATATGAGCTTAAATATTCTCAAGCACGACGTTAAACCCAATTTCACCTCACCTCACCTTTAGCCCCTCCTTTAGAGAACCACAGTACAAAGTCAACCTTTATGTGAGAGAACATATCTAAACGTCCCTCCATCCACCATCTTCATACACAGACAAACACAATACTGTGTGAAAGGACAACCAAAGTGAAACGCTTACTACCCGGGTGTAAAGCGACGCTAGTACAGACTGTACACCGCACCTAGTACAGTGGTTTTAATCTACATCACGTGATTAAAATAAAGTGACATGTGATTACATTTGCAGTGTTGTTGTTTTTCATTCAAAACAAGAAAGGAAACATAAGAATATTATTAGCTCTTACATCAGCCAAAAAGACAAAAAGCGACAACACCCTACCCCCACCACACCCCTCACAGACACACAAGCGCTGGCAAGACGCTACAATACACACACACGCATAACAAACACTCACATACAAAGTTTAACAGGAATTTCAATCTTAACATAGAACACTTGTAAACAAAGTCGCTTTTTATTTCAAATTAATTTCTACAAGCTGTTACAAAGCATTGGCGGAGGCAAACATCTTAGTACATTAAATCTGAGTTAAATTATCCTTGAATAACAAACGAAAAGGGAGCTGAAAAGAAAACGTAAAGCAAACACTGAATTAGTTACAATTATATTGTATCTTTATCGTTATTTTGTCAGGAATCTTTCCGTGTCATTTCATTCCTTCTAAACAGAATAATCTCAATCCAATCTCAAATTCCGAATGTCCCATGTGTCATGTCTGTTTGGAGTTTAAAAAACGTTATTTCGAAACTGGATACCTAATGCAGATGCATTTGATAAATCCTGGCCATAAAATGATAGATGAAATCTCACAGTTGTTACTTGGAAAACGAAAAGAAAAGTAAGAGTAAGCACTTTAAAAACGAGCCTAACATCTATTCTACTAAGCCATTGTAAAGACATGGTAAACATTAAGATAAATTTAACAATGCAAAGAGTGGAAATATCTAAAACTTTTGAAAACACAATTTTCAATTCCTCTTAATATTAATGCTTTTTTGAATGTATGGTGTATGGCAAACAATGTAAACTGTATGTGAATAATAATTATTATATCAAATGTAACGTCACAATACAGGTAGATTTCTTTTGATAAACATGCAAATGAAAATCCCACAAGGAATCTTAACTGTCTCTATTCAAGTTTCCCATTAAATCATTCTTAATTAAATTGCGTTTTCATAGTGTTCCAGATTATATATAATGCAAACAGACAACACACAATGTAAAATAACAGGAAAGCATTTACATCAATATACTAAAAACAAACAAAATTTGTATTTGATTGGACTCATAATAAATGCCAAATACCGGGAGCAGTTGTCAAGAGCATCTTGCAACTAATACTTTTGTAGGTTTTGTATATATGTTACAACAGACAACAACAAACCATTATGGACTAGACAGACAGACATTTTACTTCAATAATTGGCCCATAATACAAACAAAATGCAAATATAAATGTAGTGTTTGACCTGATCAATCGCATTCCGTTTTGGGTTATATGGTTTTGTGTCAACCAAATTTGCATACAACTGGACATGCACAGTCTGTACTGCTGAAACTGTTTTGAAAATAAAAAGGTCTACATCGCGATGTGGAGAAACAGCAAGCAACCCGCCTCGTGTTTTGAGTGTTTCATTGGTGCTATTGGGAGTCAGCTTAAATGCGAACTGGAGACAGACAATTGCACACAGTACAATAAATAATACATACATGCTGAATACAGGGTGAAGAATGAAATTCAAGATTAATTGTTTCATAATGGTGGGTTTACTTCTTAATTTTAACACAGTGGAGAGGAATGTACTTAATGTTTTCATATATTTAATGTTAATACAGGTAATTAAATGCACAAAGGTTTCAATTGTTGGAGGATGAGTCTGATGGAATGTGAAACACTTCGTTCTTATTTCAGAATATTTAGTAGGACATGGAGCTCGTCTTCAGCATAGTTTAGACCAACTATGGTTTAGACCAGTGGCAGTAGAGGCAGATACGCTGATCATAAGGTGTATTTGTGTGGCCGGTTTCCACTGCAAGTCTAAAGAAGTTACAGCGGAACATGGTTTTGACATTCCGTGGATATGGTAGGAGGTCACAGGACAAGTAGTGTTCCACATTAAGTAAAGATTTAAATTGTGAATAATATTTACATTTTGATTAAAAGTCAAGTGAGGAGCGCCAGTATTGAAGGAAGCAGTCATAAAATCTCAGTTTGGAGGTAGATATTATATATAATTATGTTTTAATGCAGCCAATTTCTTGAAAGATCCATACAAACCCAAAACAACACTGAAAAAGAATTATTCTTATGCGTGATGTCCAAGTAGATTTATTATTATCATAAAGAGATTTGAGCATTTCGTAGACCTGATAGGGAAGTCTATGGTGTTGAAGTTGCATCAATCTGCGCCAGTACTTTACTGATCGAGAGGAAAAGTGCTATGGACTAGAAGTAATGTATATTCAACATTTCATTCTACAGTAACATGTCATTGAAAAAGCATTAAATGAAATAGTTCCTCACTTATTGGACACAGACAAAACATGATTAATGCACACACTGAACCTTAAACCAGTAAACACAAAACACAGCTCCCATTATACACCCAAGGGATATATAGATTCCTATGTTACACTGTTGCAAACATATTGCATCATAATCCTGAAAGCTGCATGCACAGAAAACATCAACAAGTCTAAATCTAAGACTAGTTGTGTGTGTGTGCAGAGAAGACGCAATGCTATATTTTGGGATCATGTGGGGTGATCTGTGATTTCCATTTACCTCTGCAGGAAGATGACTACAAAATGAATGACTTTGATGATTTGAGTATGCGAGGTATCATAATGTTTGTGTATTGAGGTTCACACCCCTACTGATGATTGTCACATACAGACTAGATAGGACTGACTGACTGAGTTTAGGTTTACGCCGCTTTAAGCAATATTCCAGCAATATCACGGCGGGGGACACCAGAAATGGGCTTAACACATTGTGCCCATGTGGGGAATCGAACCCGGGCCTTTGGCGTGACGAGCCAACGCTTTAACCACTAGGCTACCCCACTGCCCCGACTAGATAGGAGATGAGGAGCCTTGTGGTTTAGGCGTTAGCTCGTCACACTCAAAGCGCATAATTCCTAACACTGGTACAATATGTGAAGGGTATTGCTTTCACACACACACACACACACACACACACACACACACACACACACACACACACACACACACACACACTGCATCTGAAGTCAAAATGTATAATTTAGCCATACAAGTTGAAATACAAAGACCATTAGCCACATTTGCTGCTTGTCAAACTGTAGAATGGTCTAATTAAGTTAACTAAGAAAACTCAGAAGTGGCAGTCAACACCAACAAGAAGGTCAGCAGGTTCTCACAAGTGAAGTTAAACTTGACCCTTGAAGATCTGGTGTAGAACTGGTACTTCAGCAACCCATGCTGGTTGTATGAGACGACCAACGTGATCGGGCATCCGTCTTTGAAAGGCATTTAGAAGTTATACACATAAAAGACGCCGTCGTGTTGACATCCCTCAATTTTCACCTTTGTGTGAGATGGATCATGACAAGATGCTTGGTCAGTCGTGTCAGGGTCAAACACAGACATTATTAACCAGCGAATCCATGGAGTTTCCATGTTCATCACTGATGATCGAACACAATAAGGAAATGTCAGCGTAAGTGATGAAAGTCCTGAAGGTCAAACATGATGCCAGCGTTTCTAAAAACATGCTTCGTGCAACCTCTCATCTCTACTAATGAGGAAAAACCTATAGACTTTGCGAAACTCTTATTGAAATCCACATATTTAATTACGCAAATATTGGACCAATGCACCTTGTTACTCACGGTGATAAACATTAGATTTGAACTGTTGAACTCCCAATTCACTAATGATTTGGGGAAATTTCAGACTGAACTACTTTGTATAAGCCAAATTTGGTGAAGATTTTGATCTAATCAAAGGGACAAAACTCTTTCCCTATTCACAAGGGTCGACTGTACGACTATAGCATGATTGCATGTGTGTATGAATCACTAGTAACATATAGTGATGACACCAGGTGTTGGCGAAAATGTGAGCGTATCCTTCCCACCGGTGACACTGGCCACAAACACATGCAAAGGCATGTCATTTGTTCACATGCAAAAACGAAAGAAGAAAAAAAAACCCAGAAAACATGAGAAGGTCGGAACTGTAAGAATATTGGTCAACAAAACAGGGAAAGTGTTCTGTTTGGAAAGTTGAAGTTAGCCCTCTTGTCCCACAGTCTTGTGGAAATTGCACTCTGAATCTTTATGGATAGGGTTAAACATGAAACAGATGAGGCGGTCTCACTGGATTCCTGTACTTCTTCTTCAGGTGGATCAGCGGAAGGGAATATCTGATGACTTTTGAAGGAAAGCAGATCATAGATATGCCTGAAGCTCAATCTAATCTTCACAGGTACCTTCTTTTGACTTTGCCAACCGAGCAGAACTTCTTGTATATGTGCATAAAGGAAAGGGTCTTCACAAAGTGGAGCAAGTTGGTGTCCATAGTGATGCATGCAATTGCCGAAGCGCACATAATTGTTTTCAAAATCTGGTTACCAGAGGTTGTTTTAGGCAGGTTACAACCTCAATCAACAGTGACACGACTGAAGGTCTCCATAAATAGCTAGCTTGTATCGCCGTCAAAGACGTGATTGTTTAGTTCTCCATACTGCCTGACACGTTTCACTAAAATGTGAAACATCCGGACGAAGACCAGGACAAAAGAAATTGTGTAAAATCGTATTACCAGTTTTTTTACACACATGGCACAGAAATGTATAGACCAAATGGATAACAAAACATTTCCTTCAACATTCCGGCTGTCTATCAGCTTCCAGTGTGGTCTAGTTGTTGGGATTCCCGGCTTTCATCCAACACAAAAAAATCCATTTTCTTAAGACATCTTTCTTGAAAGCAGACTTGTATGTTTCCAGGTACATCATGAGCATGCGTTGATGAATCACTATAAAATAGTGATGACACCAGGTGTTCGCCAAAAGATAAGCATATGCTGCCCCACCGGTGGCACCAGTCACAAACACATGCAAAGGCAAGTTATGTGCCAGATGCACATGGAATCATACAGTAAATGTCAAATTAGGGCATCATTGATGTGTCAAGCTACAAATATAACACCTGGGTTTTCAGAGAGCATTACCCAAAAAGACAGGACGCCCCTTACAGTAAAGACTGGTGTGCCCATGTGTCTATCAGAACAGTAATTGTAATTTCTTGTCACAGCAAAGTGACTAGGAATTTCTTTAGGGGAACTATTTCTGCTTTTCATTTATAATTCAATATAAACTATATTATAACTCCGGGCGGATGCTCTAACCACTACACCACGGAGACGGTCCCCAGCACGTCGTCCCGGACAAATAGGACTGATAGGGTGGTACGACTCGGTAAGTTTTCGTCATTTTTACCGAATAATGCTTTACTCCGAGCCAGGGTTAAGTGTGTTACAGTTGTGTAAACATGCTATAAAAGAGACGAGCCTCTATAGAAGCAAGAAACAAACCTTGTAGATACAGCGAATCCTCACTGATAAAAGGACCTTTCACTCAGAAATTGAAAATTGGTTTATAAACTGAGCCCATAAGAGCAGACGAAGACTAAACAGAACGTCAATGGGTAACACAACTTTCGAAGAACGGGTCAGCAAGACGAGAGGCAGTGGTATTATTGGGACATACTAAAATAACTAATGTGACCCATGTACTCTGATACATTAACCTGGAAATACTGACATAAATAGAAAGTCTTGCACTCATCAGAAATACACATTACAGAGGCATTACATTATTGGACATGATAAACCATGCAATTCCACATGCTAATCACATCAGGAAAACATCTACAGGAACTATCCTTTCAAAAAATTATAATGCAGACAAATTCAAATATCTATTTAGCCTCTTTCTTCAGATTCAGCTTCTCATCCCTTTGTCAGGTATTGACTGATGTCATTGGTGTGCCTGCTTCAGTGGGAACTCCTTCTTCTGGTGACCTGATGACAAGCAAACAAATAACCATTGTAGTTCATTATTTTATGTTTGTTATTTTCAGAATAATCTTACCAGGGTAATCGTAGCTGTATAGGCTCGACTCGCAAGTATTGTCTAAAGAAAACAGTTTATCTCGTCAAAGAGGTTCTGTATCCTGTTTTATAGGGAATGTTTTTCAAACAAAGTTGCGTATTTCTTCAGAATATTGTGTCAAGAGCAATGTCAGTTTACACGGGGATAACCCTCACGAACCTACACTGAATTACATGGAAGACAGTTATTAGTGGATTACCTATTTCTCCTCCATCTCCATAATCCAAACACTCCAAATAATCCAATAGCTAGGCAAGGAATAAGAACTCCCAACACAATAGCTAAGGTATTATGATCCTCTGCAATAAATGAAAAACAAAATAGTTACCTAAAATCAGGTCACATTTAAGATTTTTAGAAGACAAAATCACCTGTATCCTTGGATATATGTATAGAATCATCAAATATCGTAGGTGTATGTATACAGGAAAAACGTCTATAGTCACAAAGCGTGTGGGTAAACTTCTTTGATGGGCATTTTAGAAGTTGAGTTGATGAAGCATGATCACAATTTTTATGGATATACAACGTCTTTTATTGTGTGGAGGCGACGTTTCGACATAGGTTCTAATGTCGTTGTCAATATGATTGCCATCATTCTCCGTGTCGGTAGAATTGATATTATAGGAGAATCAGCTGTCCAGTGCAACACTAAGTTATAAGCTTTGTCTGGTTTTGTCCAATGTTGTAGGTAGTTTGGTCATGTGAACAAGCAAAATTTAAACATATTTTCATGGAAGAGAACAGTTCATGTAAATGTCTTTGGTGGGTGGTGTTTGATAGTCACGATGTGTCTGAGACAAATTATAACTGTACACAAAGTCATAGAGCATACATAGATGTGGAGGGAAGCTTACCTGCCGGTGTGGGCTTGGGTGTTGTCGTTCCTTCACCTGAAACATAAAGGGAAAATCAATAACAGTCAGTATATTACATTATGCAAAATACATTATCATTTGTTAGAATTTACCAGACAAACCATCAGCACCAAAGCTGACGCACATCAATTATCATATATATTGTGGAAATAGGAGTGAGCGTGCTTTAGAAAGGTTTTCAGCAATGTTGCAGGAATATCGCGGCAGAAACAATATGGAGAAAAGATGAATGACATTTTGGATCGTAACCATGGTCAATCTTAGATACAAACACCACAATCTTTGGATATTTCCATGACTAAATAGCAGAATTGTGCATGATTAGTTACTGAGCCTTAAACAATTCAACCACCGTTCAAAACAAATTTGATATCAAACTGATAGTTCAGTATAGTTATGTGACCGTTTATGAAACATCGTTCAATTACTTACAATTTATAGATGTCACCTACCTGGTCTGGAGGTCGAGGTGCTATGTGTGTTCCAACCTGAAAAATGAACATGAAAAACATGACATTTCTCAAAATATGACTCGATTTGAGTTTCTGTACTGTGAGTTGAAATGACGTATACATGAAAGACTACTTGTGAATAAATTATGAGAAGCCATGACGTTTAGACATTTACGCATCAAACATATAACTCAACACTTCACTTTCTGTTTCAGTACCGTAAATGAGACAATATCAATGCAAAATACTAAAATTTAAAAGCAAAATATCCAGGAGCATATCTCACCTTATGTCATGCTGTCGTATCTGGCAAATATCTTTCATCAGCAATCATGCACATTTTATGACATAGCTTGAGGCTAAATGTAACAGAAATGACTTTGAAGGTATTCATCTTAATTAAGTATTAATTCACATACTTGCAGGGGCCAAGTATTGGGAAACGATGTCTCACTTCCTGGGATATGCATGATACGGTTAGCAGTAAATGTCCACGCACATTTTTTACCATTTCCGCTATGGTGCTTGACAAGGTTTAGTCACAGTCGTGTTGCCAAGCGTTACAAGTCGCTGGGTGATTTTGATTATGGTGCTTGACAAGGTTTAGTTTGGGGTATTTGGGGTATTGTTTAAAAATAGATATGTACACACGTATGACCTAATGGAAATAGAAATGCAACTCATCACACAAAAGATAACATTTCGTTGTTACTTCCTGGAGCGATAGTAATGTTTTGTTCCAAGCATTCCCCGACAAAATCCAGATGAGTGAAATGAATAACAGAATTAGCCTTGTTATCTGCACATGAGTGAGTGAGTGAGTGAGTGAGTTATTATTTAACGTCACATCGGCAATATTTCAGCCATATCGTGATGAAAACACTTGACATTGAAATAGAATATCTATAGATAGTGTAAAAACATGCCGACAAAGGACAGTAAAGCAACTAGAGTATCACAGATGTAAAACTATACTACCCATCAAAAGTTTGGACTCACTTAAAACACTCACTATATGTTATGTATATATATATGGTTACATCGAAGATGAATTTCTCCACTAACCTGGGGAACGAACTGCAAACCACATGCAGATGAATTGCAAGAGGATCATGCATCAAATTGCTGTAAAGCATGTGCAAATATCATGCATGTGAACAGCTGCGTTTTGGTGTAAAGGTTTGTTAAGAATGCGCCAATTTTCACTGAGTTTCGTCATTTATTGAACTCATAACAAAAACCTTTTCAACGTTACAAATTTGTTCAACAATACATCAGTTCATGTGTACACAGTACCTTTAAACAGAATTGATTATTTTGCAAAATCTAGTTTAAAACAGTTGACTGAAGTAAGTGGCTACATTTACACTAGTGAGTCTAAACTTTTGATGGGTAGTATAGTAATAGAATCTAAAACATTTTAACTATAGGGGACAACACAATATAAAAATAGGCTATAGATCACCAACAACTGAAGGTAGACCACCATACTAGGGTCCATGGGGACTTACAGTACTTCTGCTACCTGCATGGGCCCTAGCTGGATGTATATCATCCCTTCAGCCGCTGGCGATTGAAGTCAAATTTAGCCAAAATTAAAATGACAGAAATGCTACATTTAAAACAGCTGGTGAATTTAAATTTCCTTTGAAAGTTTTGGGACTTACGTACTATCTGCACAGAGTTCAGTCTATCAAACACACGGTTATCTTACATTTTTAGGGTTGTTTGGGGATTTTGGAGAAACAATAAACAAAAAAATGAAGTTATTAAGAGGGAAAAGCGGATTTATTGACGTTTTGATCTATTAATTGCTGATGTATTTTTTCATTCTGTTCATTTATTAATGACATTTTTGTCTACTTATCTCATTCTATTAGTTTACGTGACTTAGAATACATTTATTTAATGATTTAGTCAGTTATCTAGTTTTCACCCATCCACCCATCCACCCATTCATATATTTATACATACATTCACCAAGTTGATGCACATGCATATCCCTCTACTTAACTACCCAACTATTACGACTCGAAACATCACTTTTTCTACAGAACAATGTATTTCAACCATATAGCTAAAGATCTAAATGCTTACGCATTTATCTAGTTTTATATTTTGTTGAATTATCAGTCTTCTGCTACTAATGAAATCCTACATTTTCAACATAACCATTTCCTTTACTTTCCACAGCAATGTGAATAAAAATGATGAAAAAGTTTCCTATCTAACAGATCATATTTGTATATCATACACTAGTTTAGAAAAGACTGGTCAAAAAGGGGGTGGGGGGTTCTATATGTTTCTTTTTTAAACCTTTAAGAAAAACTTCGATGGTGGGAAAATGGATGATGATACACAGAGCATATTTCATGTGTCAAGTGATATAAGGTGTATCTGTCATCGGGTGACGGAAAATATGACGCTCTTCTGTCACGAGAAATTCACAAAACAATGAAACATTCTATTTTTTATACTTTTACAACTTTGCTTATTTAGATGTATACATTATTACGCTGAGACATTTAATGAAGTCTACATTATCCATACTGTAAACTAAAACTATTCACTTCTTTTTTCATCCACACAGATAAAACACGGTTCGGTATTCGAAAATAAAATAAAAATCGTGTCAACACATATCGGTATCAGTTTCTATCTAATTGCTTATTGCCATTAATACTTATGACTGACTGAGTGAGTTTGGTTTTACGCGCTTTTAGGAATATTCCAGCAACATCACTGACAGGGATCACCAGAAATGGGCTTCACACATTCTGCCCATCTGGGGATTCGAACCCGGTCTTCGGCGCCACGAAATAACGCTTTAACCTCTAGGCTACCCCACTGCCCCTAATACTTATGATGATAAACATCAAACGATCATCACACTGAAGCATTGCTGATCATCAAACTTTGGACACATAACTTGTGTCGAAATGTCTAATTTTTTTTTGCTACTCAGAATGTATCTGATTTCATGTTAGGATCTAAAATCTAGGGAACCTCACTGTTCAAATATATTCAGGATATTCAAGTCAAAGCATTAACACAAACAACATGGTCAATGTCAATACCATCAGAAGTGATGCAGGTTCGTTCATACTAGGAGCTGCAGACTATCACAAAACGTATATGATTTCCTAAAGTCCTAAATGATGATATTTTTTTTAAAAACAACACAGAACCAACATAACTACTTTATATTTCCAAAATGATTTAAGTTGGGCATGGTTTAATCGAGAAATCGGTGATACCAAACAGTCTCTAAGTATCTTCAAACATATATAAACGGTGTCTACTTAACCTTGACATACCTTGGACCTTCACCTAAAACAAAAACGTAGTATCTAGTAGTAAAGTGTGCACTTCCCATGTTCATTGGGTGAATAAGAATTGTACAGGCATAAATGTCAATAATTTAACAACATCCGTTACTTAAATATCGCTTCATGTTGAAATCATCTAGAAGTTTCAAGATAATGATAGGGCTTTCCTTACAGGAAGAGTGTATTTGTGTTTCAGATCGGATGATTTCAGTACTGAATAAACTATGTTGACATATGATTGCCTTTTCAAAGTTGTTCGCAAGTAGCATTATGTTCATTTCAAGTGTTATGGTAGTCTGCCGAGTATATCTACAGGTAGAAGCGACAAAACCCTTTCCACATCCATAAGATACCACTGCTAAAAGCAGAGTCGATTATACAATTCTGACTATATCGTGAGTATGTATTTGCTTCAACAGAGTTACAGTTATACGATATGGTTTGTAAACAATCGAGTCTGGACCAGAAATTCTAGTGATTGGACTATACGATAGGATGACTGAGCACGTGTAAATGAATCACTATGTCAGTTTTTTTGTGAATAGAAGAGCGTATCCTGCCCAAACTTGGGCATATGTAAAGCCCTACATCCATCACTGTTTAGACGATCACAGGCAGCACCATACTATCTGTATTGCCAACTTGTATATTTGTATTTTCATATCAGCATCAGCTACACTCCAAGCACCCACTATTTACTCGATCGACAGATCTACTCAACCATTCTTCCCTAACAAGGTTAATATGATTCAAGCTATTTGATTCACCACTTTTGTAATCTGTCATATTACATCCGTTAAGTAATATCAATATCAATGAAAGATGTGAGATTCACAAAATTATCTGCGTTCCCAAAATTGTACCGAAGAAGCTAAAATACCATCAGTTACACAAGCACTGTTTACACCTATAAAGGTAAAAACCTTTGGGTTTTTTTTTATTTTCAATTCAGAATATGTATGCTTAGAACTGAGGATGGATATAAAACACAGGTTTTTTTTAGGTTCCGTTTTTCAACTTAAGGTTCTGCAAGCGCCACAGTGTGAGTATGGTTTTACGCCACTTTTAGCAATATTCCAGCAATATCACGACAGGGATCACCAGAAATGGGCTTCACACATTCTGCCCATCTGGGGAATCGAACCCAGATCTTCGTCGTGACGAGCGAACGCTTTGACCTCTAGGCTACCCCACAGCCCCGCAAGGGCCAGAGGAATAGTACCGAAGATTAAGTAATGAAAAGGGAAATAATATCATACACAACGAAATCAGAATATATTCCAGTAGTATAGAGGATAGCGGTTTCAGCTCAGTCCTCCTAAGGCAATATTTTCATGAATTGAAGGCCCTACAAAGTATGAGTGAGTGAGTGAGTTAATATTTAACGTCACATCGGCAATATTTCAGCCATATCGTGACGAGAACATTTGATATTGAAATGAAATATATGTATATTATAAAACACCTGCCGACGAAGGACAGCAAAACAACTAGAATATCACAGATATGTATGTAAAACTAGTAATTAAATCTAAAATGTTTTAACTATAGGGGAAAAACAATACAGTATAAAAATGGGCTATAAATCGCCAATAACTGAAGGTAGATCACCATACCAGGGACCATGGGGACTTACATTACTTTTGCTACCTGCATGGACCCTAGTTGGATTTACACCATCCCTTCAGCCATTGGCGACAGAAGAGAAATCTAGCCATAAATTAAAAGCACACATATTCTACGGTTAAAAACGTGGCAAGCCTAAATTTACTCTAAATGTGTTGGGACTTACGTACCCTCTCAGGAGGACAATAATTTTACAATACTTCAACCCCCATTGAGGGTACAGCCACTAACAATCGAAGTTGATAATCTAAACTACCAATTATAAAACCTTATCTATTTACAAAACACACATCAAAATTCATTTAACAGATCTATCTCTTTTAAAAAATCAATGACTAAATGATAATTGACAGTACCAAAACAGTCCTATACTGTTTTGACATTAATATATCTATCCCTTATGACGGAGAATTCAACACAGTCAAGCAGGACATGCTTGACCGTGGTTCTCTCATCACAAGGGATACAAAACGGAGGATCCTCACCTTTCAATAGGATGCATGAGTATATCTTGTGGGGCCAATACGACATCGTCGTATGATGACCTCTTCATATCTGGACTGACAACCCAAGTAGGTGTAACCGATAGTTGGTTTTATTGCATGTAATTTATTGATACCTACTTGGCTGTCCTACTTCTTCTGCATCAGATCACGGATATAAGATCTAATAGCAGCTTTGTAATCAGAGTATGGGATCAGAAGTGGTGTCACAGATTTGTTGAGTGCTGCCTTAGCAGCAAGATCGGCCATTGTGTTCCCAGAAATGCCAACGTGGCTGGGTAACCAACAAAAGACGATGTCGCATTGGCCAGTAGCAAGATCATTATACAATTCAATAATTTCTAATAAAAGTGGATGTTTACAAGAAAGATTTTTAATAGCCTGAAGACAAGAAAGAGCATCAGAAAAGATGATGTAGTGTTTATATTTACGGTGTTTATTAATATATTTAAGAGCTGTTAATATGGCATTAGCTTCTGCTGAGAAAATAGATCTGTTATGTGGTAGTCGAGAAGATATTGTTCGGGGTCCAATGACAGTGGCACATGCCACCGCGCCACCATCCTTGAACCCATCTGTAAATAAGGATTTGTATGTATTATATTTATTTCTTAATTGGTTATATTCTTGTTTATATTGTAATTCATTAGTTACAGATTTCTTAAACTTTGTCAGAGTTAGGTCAACTTCAGGCCTCACCAGTTGCCAAGGAGGAGGAGAAAGTAGACGGGAAGGAGATGTATTTCCCAGCTCAATGCCGGCAGCAGAAATGAATGGTTTAATTCTTAGCCCAAGAGGCGGAACAAGAGAAGATTTTTTGTTGTATAAATCCTCATAGAGGGGATTGAAGATACAGTTATATGCAGGGTTAGACTGGTTGGAATATAGTTTTGTAATATATTGTAAAGATAGTTTTACATGGCGTTGTGTAAGAGATGGCTCATCAGCCTCAACATAGAGACTATCAATAGGAGAGGTTCTAAAGGACCCAAGACAAAGTCTTAGGCCTTGGTGGTGGACAGAATCAAGTAGTTTTAGGTTGCTTTTGCAGGCTCCACCATATACGATGGAGCCATAATCAAGTTTCAAGCGGACCAAAGATCGATAAAGGTGGAGGAGGGTAGCTTGATCCCCTCCCCACTTTGAATTACACACGACTTTCAACAAGTCAAGTGCCTTCAGGCATTTATTCTTTAGGTATTTAATATGTGGTAAGAAAGTCAGATGAGAGTAAAAAATAAGTCCTAAAAACTTGGCCTCCTTGACAACCTTGATGGGTGTGCCATTTAAAAATAGTTCTGGGTCTTTGTGCGGTTTATATTTTCTACAGAAATGTATACAATTTGTTTTGGATTTAGAACATTTAAAACCGTTTTCAAGTCAGCATTTATGAATTTTATTGAAACATAATTGTAGTTGCCTCTCTATTGTATGCATATTTTTACCACGACAAGAAACATTAAAATCATCCACGAAAAGCAATCCATCGACTGAATCATTTTAAACCCTTACAAGGCTATTTATTTTAATACTAAATAATGTCACAGACAAAATACTGCCTTGTGGGACACCCTGATCCTGATTATAATGATCAGACAGGGTTGAGCCCACTCGGACTTGAAATTGCCTGTCAGTTAAAAACTGAGATATAAAATGAGGTAAACGACCTCTCAAACCAAAGTCATGTAAATCGTTTAAAATACCATGTTTCCATGTTGTATCCTAAGCTTTTTCCAGGTTGAAAAAGATTGATACAGCATGTTGGTTATTTACAATGGAACTTTTAACGAATGATTCCAAGCGAACCAAATGGTCAATAGTACTCCTATTCTTTCGAAAACCACACTGAATGTTCGTGATAAGATTATTGGTTTCTAAAAACCATACCAGTCGATTATTGACCATGTGTTCCATGGTTTTACAAATGCAGCTCGTCAATGAAATTGGTCTATAGTTAGATGGATCAGTATGATCCCGGCCAGGCTTAGGTATAGGGACAACAATGGCATTACGCCATGAAGGAGGAAAATGTCCACTTGTCAAAATAGTATAAAAAATACTTAAAAGTGTTTCAAGACATGAGTTGGGTAAATGTTTTGAAAGCTGATAGTGGATATTATCAACTCCTGTTGCTGTATCATGTGCTTGTACTAAGGCAGTATTAAGCTCATGTAGTGAAAACACTTCATTGTAGTCTTCACCATTGTCAGAATTAAAATTAATATTCATTTTTTTCTTGTTGATGTCTATATTTCTGACATTGAGGATTATAATTTGATGATGAAGAATGTGCAGCTAAAGTTTCACCCAACCTATTGGCAATGCCAGATTTATTAGTTATTAGATTGGGTCAATCCTTCAGGTGATGAACACTAGAGTTGGTACCTTTACCCTTGATTCTCTGTATCATGTTCCACACCTTCGTCATAGGTGTACGGGAATTTATCTTTGATACAAAGTTCTTCCAAGACTTTCGCCTATGTTGCTTTAAAGTACGCCGAGCCTTGGCACTATTTATTTTAACATTATTTAAACTGTGAACTGTAGGATGACGGCGACAGTATGTCTCTGCCTTCTTCCTACACTTCCTGGCCTTTTTGCAATCATCAGTAAACCATGGTTTACGAATGTGTGGTGTCGCAGAGGACTTAGGAATAGTTTCATCAGCTATTTGATTCAGTTTATCCGAGAATAACTGAATAGGATCCATATCATTGACAAAATAGACAGATTTTAATTCGTCAGTACAAAGTGTCTTAAATAAAGGCCAGTTAGCCTTATTAAAATTCCACCTCGTTGCAGGCGGCTCATCAGTCGGATTTATTCAGTCGGAGAATTGTGGGGAAATGGTCGCTTCCACAAAGATCATCATGGACCGACCATTCAAACTCATTATAAATATTTGGATCTGAGAGCGATAAATCAAGTTCAGAATATGTTCCCGTACCGGGATGTAAATATGTGGCTGATCCATTATTAAATATGCATAAATTATTATCTCCAATGAAGTCTTCAAGGATTTCCCCCTAGCATTTGCATTAATACTTCCCCATAGAGGGTTATGCCTATTTAGATCACCCATGATGATACAGGGCCTAGGGAGCTGGTCAAAAAGATGCTGAAGATCGGACTGCTGATGGGAAGAAGATGGAGAAAATTACAAGGAGCAAAGAGTAAAAGTTATGTGTAAAGACAAACGACTGCCACAGCTTGAAGTTTGCATTTTAGAGGGACAGGGCTATGAATGACACCCTGCCTCACCAAAATAGAAGCGCCACCTGTAGCTTTATTTCCTTGAGGTGAAAACGAATGACGTGAATGGTACTGGCAAATATCAAGTTTATCGTCATGTTTTAGATATGTCTCCTGTAAACTAAAAGCCGATGGTTTGAAATCTTGTGATAACAATTGTAGATCAGAAAAATTGTTCCTAAGTCCTCTACAATTACATTGTATTAAATTAATAGATCTGCTCATGGGGGTTCGATTGGAGATTGAGAGCGCGGAGAAGTGCCACTCCTTCAAGCTGTTTGTGAAGGAGTGATCTCCATGTCAAGTGATTCAAACAGATTGTGAACCATTCTTCCAAATGTTGAAGAGCCTTCGTCTTTCTTCCCATTTTTTTCTTTTCTTTAGCAGTAAGGTGAGCGTCATTCTTTATAATTGCTGGTGAGGATACGGTATCAGTTCTTGGCTCTATACAGGATTCTTCAGTTTGAGAAGCTGAAGAGATGTTACCCTGGTAACGATTGTTTTCTGATTTCCTCAACTATTTGCTGCTTGTCATTTACCCAAGATATATCCGTTTGGCAGGATGTGTAAACTGTTACAGGTTTGGTAACCAATACTTCAGTAGGAGAAGAAACTGCTGCTGAATAGGTAAGAGATGTATTCAGGTTTGACTGAACTAATTTCCTTGCATCAAAATACGACATGATTTTTGTGCATTTGAGTTTCATTATTTTGGACTCAATTTCGAAATATTGGCAAGATTTTGATGATGCCATATGTTTACCATTGCAGTTGGCACACTTCATGTCATTTGTGCAGCCAGTGCTCGCATGAGCCCCACTGCAACGGGAACATTTTGTTTTGCCATGGCAGGACTTAGCACCATGCAATTGCGCAGATCGATGCTCATGCTGTTGATCACTGGATTGTCTGGTCCAGACTCGATTATTTACAGACCGCCGGATAGCTGTAGTACTGCTGAGTGCGGCGTAAACCTCAACTCACTCACTCACTCACTTAGCACCATGTCCAAATTTTTGACACTGAAAACAACGGAGTGGATTTGGTACATATAACTCCACTCCGATGTTGCAGTAGCCAGCTTTAATTGATTTTGGAAGAGTAGTCATTCCAAAAGTAAACAGATAAGTATTTGTGTTCACAGTGCCTGAATCTTGTTTCCTTGTGAAGTGTTTGACAGCAGTGACCCCTTGATCTTTTAATTCATCTG
This sequence comes from Haliotis rubra, assembly GCF_003918875.1. NCBI lineage: Eukaryota > Metazoa > Mollusca > Gastropoda > Lepetellida > Haliotidae > Haliotis > Haliotis rubra. The sequence goes on along the minus strand of NW_025767283.1, from coordinate 293,188 downwards.
CAATCTCTTCTTCTGACATATCAGACAAAGAGCGTGACCCATCTCTGACGATGCCTCTACAGGAGTTCAATGTCCTGTGTGCTGAAACAACAACCTGTGTCTTAACAAACTGCCGTAGACCCAGCAGATTTACAGATTGTTGCCTCCGAACACATTACACTAAAAGTGAACGACCTCTGAGGCGAGTGACATTTTTAACCTCTCCGCAGACACCTTGGATGCCTTTGGAGACGGCAAAAGAGTTAAGTTTGAAAGGACTTCCGTCCGCAGCTGCAATAACCAAGTATTTTGGCTAGAAATCACCAGACTGAAGTACTTCTTCATCCTCAGAAGAAGAAAGATATCTTCTTTTATTTCCTTTAACTGAACCAGAGAGGGAGTTGTGAGCCATGGTATAGTGATGTGTTTCATCAACTCTGCTCCCCTCCCGCCATCGAGTGTCAACATGGACGATGTTGCAGTGGAAACCATCCTGCAACACCAGGGCTACAAGGGTGATATACTTTAAACAAGACGTGAATAGCTAAGAAATCTGAAAGACGAAATGCTAGGCTGGGTCGACCTAGAAATGTCCTGAGAAATTCAGAATTAAGAGGTCCAATATCACCAGACTGGCCCATGAGCCACCGCCTTCTGGGCATACGACTCTAGGCAAATTGAAAAATTTTGAATTTTTAAATCAATACAAATTCAGTGAATTAATTTTTATGAAATAGAATGCACAGGGTCTGGCGTTACCAGCCGATTGGTTGAACCGGGCCCATTCAACCACCCGTCTAGGTGAAGTAAGGGGCGAAGTGGTGTGTTGGACAACAGGAACACCTGGTCCTAGAACCAGTGCCCTCAACCACCAGCCTCCCGTCCTCCACCGACACAGGGGCACAACCCACGGCAAACGGGTTGGTGGACCAAATATACCCCCGGGTCCACAACAGGGGGTTGAAGAGCGCTTAGCGTTACCCAGCAACCACCACGAGGAGGTGGCTCTTCACGGGTGCCCCTACAAAGTATGAAAATATTGTAGAATGATGAGAACCATAAATCGATGTTCATAGTTTAAAAGTGTATAATTTTTTTGCCCTTTTAGAGTAAACATATTGTTAGAAGTATAACGAAAATGAATCGGGAAGAAAAATTTATGTATCAGGAAATACCAAGACAGTGGCTTCAAGATAGTGAAGAAGCAATGCATGATTTACCAGCATCGTTTATTCAGAAAATATCAGCGAGAGTAGGAGAATTAATAGGAATATTTGGTTGGACTTATTTGGGCAAATAAGAGTCTGGAGAGAGCGTCAGGAGAGAATTCTCACTACGCTGTAACACTACCATTTGCAAAACAGACAATTAAGTGTGTAGTAAGAGACGAAGGCGATTCAAATGCTGGTTTTGAAATTCATGTGGGACCAGCTACAACTTTCCAGAATAACAAATGCAGACTAATAGCTTACTGTCCAACCACATTGACGGTCTTGCCTAACACCATAAGACCATCAGATTACAATTTCGAGTGAGGTACGACTTGTAATTCCTCTCACACGAGCCCTCGGCCTGGCCCATCGTTGAGATAATACAGATTGGGTTTGTCGTCTTTGATATCAAATCGGTCGACGGTGTACGTTTTCATCAACCATATAGGATCCGTAGCACGTTTTCTACTTTCTCCCTTGTGTTCTCGCACCTGGTGCAAATACCTAATAATGACACGGTCAGGTAATTTTTCTCTTTTCTGCCTGGTGCAGATGATTCAGCAGTGATACATTTCATTTTGAAGGCTTCGACTGATTTCTTGCCTACGAGTCAAGTGACTTCGTTGTTGATGGCCAACACCATCTGAGGCAAATGTACAACCCATTCTGTTGATCGTTTCTCGGGAGTGATCATATCCTGCGCGTACTGATAGCTGAACAGTCGCTCGACTAAGGTGCGGTTGAATCTCTCGACTATGGCTTGACTGCGATGAGCTCCCGCTGTGGCTCGTCTGTTGCTAACTTTGTGCCTGGCCAGCAGCTGCGACACGGCTCCCTTTAACTCTCATCCAGGATGAACCTGAAGCTCGGCAGGCCAGGTTAAGTGACTGCGTTGGTAGATGCATTCGAGTGCTTTGGCGACTTCAGTCGAATCCTTCATTGTCAACGGTTCAGCTTCTTTGTAGCTGGCAACATCAACAACTGTCAGGGCATACTTGTACGTTTTACGTCTCACCCTATCGTGTGGTAGAAACAAAAGGCCAGCTTGATGCATTTGATTTGGTATCGAAATATCGATTTTTTTCTAGGCATGTACCGGGGCGCTGGCAGGTAGACTTGCCACAAGGCTTGTTTTTTAAGCCAAGCTTTAGCGACATCTTCGGAGACATCGGTAAATTTTCTCCATTTATATTTGATTATTTTTTGGTTTATGTTTAATACAACGGTGTCCATACGCGTAATTCGTGACACCATCGTCGGCAATCCATCTTTTCGTCTCCATGGAAGACAGAGAAGTCTTGTTAATTCTCAGACTGTATATCGTGTGTTTATTGCTTCTCAGCATGTTCATTTCGTGTTTAAAGGTCCGTTTCTCGAACAGGGCCTCTTTGAATCGATCGTGCTTGATATGTTTTTTCACCATGTATTTTTTCCATGTCTTTCGCCTTTCTGATTTTGTCATTGTTTGCTTTCTTGATCGAATACATTTTAGGTCTCAAGCCGACGTATTCTGTGATCGGTGTGCCCACATTCATCTTTCATCTTTCCAAGAACCTTTTTGTTGACTTGAGTGTGCAGCGGATGCACTTTGGGTTAATTGCTCGTGTCGTACAGATAGATGTGTTTCTCCATGTCCTCGGTGTGAATTTCCATCAGCAGCGAATCTGTGTCCGTGTACAGCACCTCGCATCGATCGCCGGACTGTGTTTTGACTTCGTTGTAATTAAAGTCCTACATCAAGTGTTTGGATAAGTCCAGCATGCTCATCCCCACGTAAACAGGCCAGATGCATTTGATGTGGTTTTTGTTCATGTGCAGCGCCACCAAGTTGCCAGAGAATATCTTGTTTCGGTTGAATGCCGGGCTGGCTATCAGTTTCCTGAGTTTTTTTCTTCCTCGTGAGCTTGGGCTAACTTCACGTCGACTCCTTTTCGCAAATTTTCCATATTCTTGCAAATACCAAGTTGTTCATGAGTTTGTAGAGATTCGCAAATCCATGTTCATTCGGATGTACGGCTACATCCACAGACTTTGATTGAATGGTACTGCTCGGTGTTTTTTTTTCAGCTTCATTCCCCAAGACATGTACAGCTGCAGGTTTCGGTAGTCCATGATGTACTTTTTCTTATCCATCAAGCTGTGCACGAGTTTCTTGATCTTGGCCAGTTTACTTTTGTCTAGCAAGTCTAGCGATGCTCTGTCAAATGGTTTCAATTCAACGCCAATCTTTTTCAACAAGGTATCACAGGAGAGACCGGGACTGGTGTAATACCAGGCAGGATCCAAGTCGTATTGTTTCAAGCAGGTTTTTCTGAATATTCCGAAGACGTCAGCGAGCAGCAGGACGTCTATTTTCATGTAGAGATCGTGGTAATTGCTTAAAGTCTTGCAGCCCAGTTTTTCCCACACGTCAAGTGCATGTGAGTAATTGTCCTCACCGATACCTGAGTCGGTCAAGTGGCTGTATGCAGTCCATGGGAGTTTTGTCGCGTTTTGTTGAATCTGGACCAGTCGAACATGTACTCGTAAGGATAAATGACTTTCCTCAGCAGCAGAGGCCGAGTCGACATGTCGGTGAATCAATTGGTTATATGGAAGACATCAGGGTCGTCCGCTCTCACTAGATTGTCTAGCGTTGACAGCAGGAACCGAAAACTATCTATGAATTTTCTCCATGTTGTTTTGGGATGCAATTTATGTTGCCTTCCATTTTCGAGATGGCTTGGATGATGAGGTGAGAATCATATCCACCAAGGTTGTGCAACACCACAGGGATGGCTATGACTTTGGGATTGATTTTCAGTTGCAAGTTGCACTTGTTGTGTGGGGCTTTAATGGCCATTGACATGACAGTGGTCTCTCACCGAATCGCTGTTAAGCGGTTGATTACACACCTGGCAATGAGTAGCGTTCTTATGAGCTCGCCAGTCATGTCATGTCTTGCGCATGGGGATGATTCTATATAAATGTTTCCTGATGAATGTTTTTCTTCGTGTTGCAGGCAAGTGAGAAAATTTTCGGCTGCATCTGGACCTTGGTAGATCACGGGAGGATTCGTTTTCCCCGTTATATCAGACCACCACGTAACCGAACCCGCAAGCCTCGTTATCTTGCATTTTGTTGGCATGTTGTCTGTTGCGTGTTCAACGTTTTTGATGATGGCCTCAAAGTCGGTGTAGATAATGTAGGGCACAGTATCTATTTATTGTGGTTGACGAATTTTAAAATGTTGTCGTCTTCCTTGGGCATGTCGATCCTGATCGCTGTCTGCCCCACACCTCTCTGTGCACTTCCAACAGGTTGGCGCATGTGTAACCACCCAAATAAACAGTTTGTATGCTGCCAACCACCCACCCAGATCCCATGTGCGTCCATCATCCCAACGATTCTTGTATTTTTTGCAGCGACATTTCAGTGGTTGAAACGATTGAGGAATCGGGTTGGAGTACGACTTCCTGCTTGCCTCGGAAATAAGGCTCGATGCCACCGTCCGTCTGCTGCTTATTGAGCAACAGTTTCACCGTGAGCTGGTATTTGATGCTTTTCAAATCGTCTGACTTCTCACTGATCTTGCTTGCTATCAGCGGCTTGATGCAATCGATATCGACGTTCGAGTCGACGACCATCTGCCTGCCTCGCAGATACTTACCTATGACATGCACCGTGAGCACCAATCTCAGTTTGACCGGCTTGCTGTCTTCCAGCAATGCGATCAGCCCAGCTTTGCAAAGCTTGGAGTACCCCGCCAGCCCAAGCTGTCTTGCTTGGTTTTTCAATCGTTTCACAGTTAAGGGTTTGACGCATTTAATGTCGTATAGGTCAAACACTTAAGATTTCCTCATGCGGGAATAGACGGTCAATCCACGCTTTTCCTCTATGGAAATCAACTCTCTGAAGGTAGTGAGGTGAGGTGAGGTGAAATTGGGTTTAACGTCGTACCTGAGAATAATTCGCTCATATGACGATGTGCATGCGTGTGTATGTGTATGTGTATCTGCTTGTACTAGCCCAGACTTAAGCTGGTTTTATAGTGCTAGCCCACTAGCCGTCTCCGGGCGGACGTTCTAACCACTACACCGCAGAGGCGGTCTCTCTGAAGATAGTAGTTAAAACGAATGTCTAACAGTTTGTTATGTCTTCAAGTTAAAACGAATGTCTAACAGTTCAACTGGCTGTATTCACACTTTGTTATGTCTTCAAGTGAAATGAATGTCTAACAGTTCGTAAAGCTGTTGTATACATACACATGGAAATATTGTTAACAAGTGTTTGCCACTGATATGGCAATATCCCCCACCGCTAAAGAATGGAATATCTATATTTACTACTTTTTATTTTTGGGTCACATACAAGATACTTGAAATGACTGGTGTCTGCATAATCAACCAATGTAGGCTGTCACCAAATTTGAAGACATTGGGTACACCAGTTCATGAGATATCACGTGAACAAGAGTTGGAAAAGTGGTCAAAGTGTCGTGGTGACCTTGAAAATAAGGTCAAGGTCACGCAAATCGACTGGTGTCTGCCTAATCTCCCAATGTAGGCTGACAACAAATTTGAAGACATTGGGTACAACAGTTCATGAGATATCGCGTTAACAAGAATTGGGACGTACGTACGTATGTATGTATGGACGCTGCTGAATACATAGTCCCCCGTTCCGCGCTGCAGCGGGGGACAATAAACATTAATTAATTATATTTCTATTTTGCGGAGCCACCGGCATTCCTGCATGTATTCTTTTTTCTTCTTGTATATGAGTTTGAACCTGAATATATCGCTGCCGTGGGCCTTGCACAAGCAATAGTGACATTTCACTCCGGCACCCAGCACCAAACACGTGTAGTTGATCGCATTGCTTTTTCTTATCGTCGGCATGTGTATGCTGCAATACTCAGTCATGCATTTCCTACCGCACGTTTCAGCTTTTCCCAAAAGCATGAACTTGCAACGATACGGAGCGTGTTGTCTCATCATCATACACATGAGTATTCTTTTATTCTAACTGTTTGGCGATCATCACGGTCTCAGCTATGCCCAGCGAAATGAAGATATGCTCTCGGTCTTTCTGACCTAGTGAAGGTGTGTAATGATCAGATACGGTGGGCCCGTCTCCCAGGTTTTTTCCCGTGGTGAGGTAATAGCCTTTCATAGCTTCTTCAACGCTGCTGAAGTGATCAACACACGATATACAGTCTGACAATTAACAAGACGTCACTGTCTCACATGGACACGAAAAGATGGATTGCATATGACATACATAAAAAAAATTATCAAATATAAATGGAAAAAATTTACTACAGCCCACACGGATACTGGAAAGGTGCGGGCGCCATCCCGAAACTCGCCAAAGCCACCCAAGCCTTGTGGCAACTCTACCTGCCAGCGCTATGGTACATCCTGAGAAAAATATTGATATTTCGATACCAAATCAAGTGCATCAAGCTGACCTCTTGTTTCTACCACACGATAGGGTGAGAGGAAATAGGTGCACCTATTCCACCACATGTGGCGTGGAGCATGATCCATAACCCCTACGATCCTTCGCGTATTCGCGGGGAATTTATGATTCCCATGAATAAAGAACTTTGCCTTCAGGGTGTGAACCACGGTCTCAGTAAACTGTACACTTATTTCTATAAATCCCAAACGTTTAAAATCGCTTGTATGGGTGGTAGGTACATGCTCGGGTACCATACATTTGCAGGCCCTATCACGAATGATCAAATTCATGTTTCGTACATCAAACAAACGGAACCTGGAGTGGCCACCGTGTGGATGAAAATGATATTGAAACCGTCGAAAGGGTTTTCCATGGGTACCAAATGGTTGAACGATTCCATTCGAACGTATGTGTGGGCTGTTTTAGGCGCAAAGGCATAAACACTTTCCAGTATCATCGGCCGAGGAATGGCTTACGATGCACAAAAGCAATTTGTGTCAAACGGCTAGGATTCTATCACATGACTGGTGGATTTAGCTACCGCCATCAGATGTTATCAAGACACGTTGTAAAATGACCATTCTAAAGTCGACTATGTTTTCAGTGTAGGGTTGTACATGGCTCAGGATCAAGAAAGTGGTGGGATACAATAACGAAATCATCATCGCCACCCACGTTCAGAAACAAGGCGTCAATCGCACCATCTACGTATATAGGCTAAACCCTGCACGAGCGGTTGTAGTCGTCAAAAACCAGCAGCACGTCGATCACAAGACGGCACTCATGGTCAGCGGGATCATGGTCCAACTGTGTCTTATTTTGTTAAAAATTCCTTAGCAGCAACGTAAAACAGGACTGCCTTGGCAACGACAAACGCCCACAGGTTTCGACCGAGCCAAATGCCCGTTTTTTGACAACAAGCCCAGTAACCATGAGACGATGCTGCCTAGGATGCCCATGAGTACTTCGATGGCTTTGTCGGCTAGTTTCACGAGTGCTTCCCCGAGAGATTTCAGATGTTTGTTTTTTTTATCTTGTCTCTGACATCGGCAGTAGGGTGGCTTGGTGGTGGTGGTGCCGCCACCAGTCAGGGGGACGACTTTGGTCGATATTATGAAGCCGAGCGCCGTCAGAATGCTGGCAATGGTGATATGTTGTTCAGGGCCTGGCCTAGAGCTTTAAGTTCCTATCGAGGGAAACTCGAAACCGGGTAAGGGTTTGTGCCAGTACGTGGCCAATATTATTTTATTTCATACGATGCTTCTTGTGCTTGTTGTCGCACGTCTATCACAACATCTCGATTTAACGCGCCGTGGCACAGAGCTCAGTACTTCCTGTTTGCAGAACTTTGGTGACCTTCGTTGGAAGTTTGGGTCATGCACCGCCACCGCAATCTCACAGGTTGACGCAATGATTTTCGAGTTGACCGCATAGCTCTCGAGAAAAGGAATAAATCACCGAAACACAAAACAAATACGAGTTTGACATGATCAGCAAAAGATTAGAAATCGTCCTAACTGGAAGCGGCTTCAATCAACCGAGGAGAGCTCCGATTCTAAATCAGACGAATGCAAGAAACCGACAGTCTTAAACGTAGACACCATGTTAGCAAACAGAATCTGAATTCTGTTCCGGGAACAAGGAATCACCATTGCCAGCATTCTGGGGGCGCCCGGCTTCATCATCCTGACCTTAGTCATCTCCCTGACAGGCGGCAGCATGCCACCACCACCAAACCGCCCTACTGACGATGTCACGGACTGGATAAAAGACCATCTGCAATCTCTCGGGGAAGCATTCACAAAACTATAGACTGACTGAGTTTAGTTTTACGCAGCTTTTAGCAATATTCCAGCAATATCACAGCGGCGGACACCAGAAATGGGCTTCACACATTGTGCCCATGTGGGGAATCGAACCCGGGTCTTCGGCGTGACGAGCCAACGCTTTAACCACTAGGCTACCCCACCACCCCACAAAACTATAGAAATAGGTGTACAGTTTACCGAGACTGTGGTTCTCACCTGGAAGGCGAAAGTCTTTATTCGTGGGAATCATAAATTCCCCGCAAATACGTTCATAAGCGCAGAAGCGCAGTCATCGATTATACTCCACACCGCATCTTGCAAAAGAGGTGCACCTATTTCCTTCAAAATTCGTCTCGTCTGATAATAAACATGAAACAGTGTGACCGCCTTACTCAGTTTGTCCCTTCCGTAGTCGAGTGTCACACCCGATCCCGTCGTCACAAACCATACAGCAGGTGTCGCCTATTGTTGACAAAGAGCTTGTTGTTGGAGTCGGCGATGTTTGTCCATTACAGAGAACGATCTCGAGTCAGCCTGACATATTGTCAATCACGTGCAGCAGTTGAACGGGCTCGCCGCTCTTTTTCCCGGGATTGTGCTTGCTCAACGTTGAAATCTTCAAACCACTGAGAGCCGAACTCAAAGAACGGCAAAGACAACTTAAGACTCGGCCGACCTCTGGACAGAATGCTCAGGTTGACATCTAATGAAATACCACCACAAACCACTGTGACGGGCATGAAATTACCCGGACATTTCATTTCACTCCAGACATGTGAACCTAATCGACCTTAAGTATGTTCATCAGAGATTGTCGTAAGATCAATTAAATATTAATTTCTAACTTATATTATATAGGATGGGTTTGTATCCTGCCACGAAGCAATCAAAACACTCGAAACAAAAAAGCGACATTAAACGCCAACTTGAAAATGGAATGTGATACACGGAGCACACTGCACAAAAAGTACGACAGAGCAGTGAATGCTGTCGACAGCGTGGACATAGCACTCGTAGCAGCCAGCATGGGACTCCCGGGTTTGGCTTATTATCGACTATCACAGCCGCACCCATCGTACTCAGGTAAGAAATAGCAGCTGGGGAATCAGGGTTAGCGGGAGGGTTACATACCTGGAAGTAGACATTTGTGATGTTTAAAACAACAAACCAGTGGAGCATGTAAGGATTTTCAAGTCCACTGCCTCCAGAGAACAATGGAGGTTCTATGTTATTTCAACCACATGGGTCATACAAAAATGTTAACTGGTAAATAGATGGAATACATCCACAAACCATTCCCAAGGTAAAAACAAAATACATAGCATAGTTTCGTTCTTACTTTTATTTCATAAGTCATATGTATACAATAAAGTTCAATAAATATACACAAATATCACAAAAATGATATTGTCAACACTGTCATGTACAAGTATCAGGTATCACTATTTTATTTTATTAGTTCATTTACATTAATATTACATACATAAATTAAATAATAATATACACAAAGCATGATTAACATTGCATTCAGTACTTAGCACTAGGTCTACTGCATCACACTTCAAAGTCACACACTAAATGTCAGTTCACTGTAACTTCATTAGATGCGACACGGCATCAGCGTAAACCATAAGTTAATAGAATAAATTATTATATAATTAATAATAATGAATAACATCTGAAGTCCTCTTGCTTCCACTGCTTCCTTCAGGAGACGGAAGGCGCGGTCGTAAGTAACGTAAGTATTATAATTTATAGATACATTTACGCACAACATACCTTTATCTCATTATGGACAGGTCCATGGTTATGTGGGCTGGGATGCTTGGTGATGATGTCGTTCACAGTAGAGACAGTCGCAGCACATGTCTTCTCCTGGCATCTCCAAGATGCCCATGAAGCATCGTTGCGTCTTCGATTCAATCGAAACACAAAGCCTTCAACAACTAGATAACGTCCACCACGTGAAGTCGGGAGAAACTTATAGTCTAACTGCTGGTTTGCCATTTTTGACAGTGATAGATTCTTGGTGGAATTACCATGATATATACCCAGTGTGAGTTTATATCAATCAATCTAAATTTTCTTAAATAATATAGTTAATTTGTGAGTTCATATCAATCAAATAATCATAATTGTGTTATTTGTCATTTAACTAGTGAGTTCATATCAGCAACTATGTTCATAGTTAGAACTAGTGAGTTCATATCACTAATTAGTGAACTCCGAGTTCACTCACCAGTTCAAGTTTTAGTGTCACCCATCTCATTAATCCTTTAAAACAACATGTATCTACCTCGGACAAACATCAAAGGATTTTTACTGTAATAACAAATGTCTACTTCCAGGTACGACACCAGCGGGAGTAGCTCTGACATTCATTTCATCTCGGCTGCAACATAAGGCATTGAAGCACAACGAGATTAGGGTTTTAGCCGAAAAGCTAAGTTGAACATGATCGAGGATCATATATTAACAGCACTCGCAGATAGCAAAATCACGGAGGAAGAGTTCCGTTTGCTGTTAGCAAAACTCGCCAAATACCACAGAATGAAATAAGAGATTCCAACCAAGTCCTGCAAGACGAGTGACATCGGCGAACAGGAGGAAAAAGAATCTCATAGAGCAGGACAGACAAAAAGCCTGTCAAGCATTCCTTTCCAAAACCAAAGAATTCATAGGAGAATAACGCTGAACTGTTTCCTTGTTTTAATTTGGATTCTGCATGATACAATTCTACAATATTTTCATACTTTGTAGGGCCTTTAATTCATGAAAGTATTGCTTGAGAACGACTGAGCTGAAACCGCTATCCTCTATACTACTATTCCATTTCGATGATAACAAGAAAAAAATTGTGTCCAGGGACACGGATGCCCCCGCTGACATTCATAAGACATATAAAGATCAATAATTGAACAAAATTCACGAACAAGTTCAATAAACATCTATGCAACTATGACATGCACACCTTTCGAGTCTCAATGAAACACATGTATAAGCTTAATCAATTCTGTTGAGCAGTTTTTGTGGAGAAGTTGATAGACTTCATCCCCTATAACACTATATTCAGAGGGAAATTCAACAAAATTTATGCAAGTTTAAACTGCATTAAAATTGGAAAAATAAATAAAATACAAAATCAAAATATGAGATGCACACCTTTAGAGTCCCTATAAAGCACATGTGTAATCTAAATGAATTCCATAAAGTAGTTTTTGAGGAGAAATGGATAACGTACACCCCCTGTTGTATGGGACAAACTGGATGAATAGAACCAAATTCAACTAAGTTCAAACATCTGTAGAAGTGACAAAATTAAGAAATTGGATGAACAAGGTATGAGACGCACACCTTAAGAGTTCCAATGAAACACACGTAGAAGCTCAATCAATTCTGTTGAGCAGCTTTTGTGGAGAAGTGGATAGACTTCACCCCCTATAACACTATATTCAGAGAGAAATTCAACAAAATTGATCTAAGTTCAAACGGCATTAAAATTGGAAAAATAAATAAAATACAAAATCAAAATATGAGATGCACGCCTTTAGTGTCCCTATAAAGCACATGTGTAATCTAAATGAATTCCATAAAGTAGTTTTTTAGGAGAAGTGGATAACGTACACCCCCTGTTGTATGGGACAAACTGGATGAATAGAACCAAATTCAACTAAGTTCAAACATCTGTAGAGGTGACAAAATTAAGAAATTGGATGAACAAGGTATGAGTTGCACACCTTAAGAGTTCCAATGAAACACATGTAGAAGCTCAATCAATTCTGTTGAGCAGCTTTTGTGGAGAAGTGGATAGACTTTACCCCCTATAACACTATATTCAGAGAGAAATTCAACAAAATTGATCTAAGTTCAAACGGCATTAAAATTGGAAAAATAAATAAAATACAAAATCAAAATATGAGATGCACGCCTTTAGTGTCCCTATAAACCACATGTGTAATCTAAAAGAATTCCATAAAGTAGTTTTTGAGGAGAAGTGGATAACGTACACCCCGTTGAATGGAACGAACACTGGCTGAATAGAACAAAATTCAACTAAGTTCAAACATCTGTAAAAGTGACAAAAGTAAGAAATTGCATAAAAAATTATGAAATGCACACCTTTAGAGTCCCTACAAAAGACATGTAGAAGTTCATTCAATTCTGTTAAGCAGTTTTTGTGGAGAAGTGGATAGACTTCATCCCGTATTACACTATCATCATAGAGAAATTCAGCAAAATGTACCTAAGTTCAAATTTCTCTAAACTTACAAAAAAAACCCAATAAAATAAAAAAACAAAATATGAGATGCACACCATTAGAGTCCCAAGAAAGCCCATGTATAAGTTCATTGAATTCCACAGAGCGGTTATGGTGGAGAAGTGGATAGAATACATTCCCAGTTTCGTAGGGACGGACGGACACCGAGGGTAACCCTATATGCCCCTGCCATATTTATGGCGGGGGGCATAAAAATGCATAAGTATCTAGAACACCTCAGAGTATTTGCCCTGAAATGGAGTATCTTTACAGTGTGGAGGTTATCATACCAGTAATACCGTTTGTTTTCTGTTGATAGATATACAGGCATATAAGTTGGAATCATGTCCAAAGATAATTTTGTTTATTATAACGCAAAAACATTACATTGTTTCAGACTATCACAAATTTTCAATCAGTTGTATTATCCAGCTTTGTGTTTCCCTTGCAAATATGTTCTCTGCGTTTTCATTAATGCGTTCATATTCTGAGAAAAAAAAGTATTATGTGTAAGTGTTTCATTCATGTTTCCGTTATACCAGCTATATCAAAATCTCAAAAACAAGTAAGGCACTTAACCCCAGTCAATTTGGGTGATATCTCAGAATTGTTCTGAAACATAAATTTCCCATATCTGTCACAATTCTCATTTGTGTAATCCTCTTTATCAGGGCATTCATCATATGATGATGCGTCGTATAATCACCATGTAACATCAACCTCAGTTGTCATTCTGATCTCAGCACGCCTTGTCCTGAAGTCTTTCCTCACACACAGTCTTCCTTTAATCATGTAGTAAAATCTGGTATTGGTTTTAGTGCGTGGTGTATACTTATCTGGACTCTCGTGATTGTCAGATCATCGTCTATCCCAACTCAGTGCTGTTTAAGTATACCTCTTAGACATTTGAGTGAGTGAGTGAGTGAACATGGTTTTATGTCTCTTTTAGAAATATACCAGCAATATCACGGCTTGTGACACAAAAAATGGGCTTCACATATTGTGCCCATGTGGGGAATCGAACCTTCGGCGTGACAAGTGAACGCTTTATTCACTAAGCTACCCCATCGCCCCTCGGACATTTGAGAATCAGGTTTTGGTCATATCACAAATTTGTCAAATAGTTTAAAACTGAATTATTCTGGTAGACAATGAATGGGTAGCCCTAATAGAACCTCAGTTCAGGATGAACATAGCGCTTTAACACCTATGTGTAGATGTGTCGTGACAGAATCCTTGCACATCACTATAACAGCACATTAGTAAAATCTAAATATTTTTTATATTTGTATACTTATCCTGCACTACTTACTTCCTGCACTTATTGCTTACGACTCGAAACGTAGCTGTGCCAGACGATTGATGTTGAAAGCGTAGACTGTGATCACTTCCTGGTCTCGGGTAAACATCCGTCTGCGCACGCATCACCGGAAGGTGACGTCAGCCATCTCTGATTATTGCCGTAAATCCCACAGATGAAAACAAAGAGGGGAGGTAGCTGAAAGCGCAGGGTGGGCCCTTATCATAAGTAGTGCAGGATAAGTATACAAATATAAAAAATATTTAGATTTTACTAAATTTTTAACTAATCCTGCACTACTTACTTCCTGCACATTTATCTGACAGGCAGGATGGAGGGCGTGTCATCTGTGGGGATCGCCGCAAGTAAACAAAGACAGCTCGGTCAATGTTATCAAGTGCGCTCCGGTGGTGGAAAACCGTCACGCACCTAGATCGGACAGCGAGTGACGATCAGGCAGTGGTAATACGCATATAAGACACGTAGTCTTAAATGGAATATACCAGACGATTTTTAAAGCGTTATTAGCTTTAGAGAAATGTAGTAAAAAGCAGTGACTCGGATTAACCCAAGCGTTACTCATTAACTGACACACCCAGTTGTTCTCCTGGAGCAACTCTTTTCCCATACGTCGTCGGCGTGCTTCATGGGAAGAAAAAGCATGGTGGAAGGTATCTTCGTTGCACCTGGCAGAATAGTCAACAGACAGTGACTATCTCTCAGTGGTAATTCGCATATAAGACATGTAGGCTTAAATGAAAAAGACCACGCGATTTTTAAAGCGAGATTAGCTTTAGGGAAATGCAGTAAAAAGCAGTGACTTGAGTTTTCGAAGTATTGCTCCTTACATGACACACCCAGTTGTTTCCCTCGGAACAACTCTTTTCCCACACGGTGACATCATGCCTCGTGGGAAGAAATATCATGAACGAAGACACCTTCGATCGTGGAATCTGGAAGACTGGTCGACAGAGAGGGATTACATCTCAGTGGACATTCGCATATAAGCCATGTACACTTAAATGGAAAAGGCCACACGATTTTTAAAGCGTTATTAGCTTTAGGGAATGCAGTAAAAAGTATTGACTTGAGTTTTTCCAAGTGTTACTCCTTAACTGACATACCCAGTTGTTTCCCTCGGAACAACTCTTTTCCCACATGGCGTCATCGTTATGTCGTGGGAAGAAATATCATGAAGGAAGGCACCTCTGTGGAATCTGGAAGAATGGTGGGCAGAGAGGGATTACATCTCAGTGGCAATTCGCATATAAGCCATGTACGCTTAAATGGAAAAAAAGACCACACGGTTTTAAAGCGTTATTAGCTTTAAGGAATGCAGTAAAAAGCATGGACTTGAATCTATTCAAGTGTGACTCCTTAACTGACATACCCAGTTGTTTTTCTCAAAACAACTCATTCCCCACACGACATCGCCGTGCTTCGTGGCGAACAACAAAGAGGTGATATCCGTCGGGGATTGGTGAGGTGCTGGTCTGGCACCAATGGCAGTGTCTATTCTAGAACTAAAAATCTAGGGGGGATTTGTCCCCGCATCATGTAAAAAAGAGGGGGGATTTGGAAACAGTAGTGGGGAATACCACTATTGCTGTCCCTCTAAATAATGTACCTGTAACCTCATGTGAATAAAGAATAACAAACAATATGAAGTTTGATTTTTAGGTGAGTTCTATCTTTTTCTGTAATGACTGAAATGAATTTCCAAAAATTGAACTAGATTCCTTGAAATTCACATCTTTAAAACTCTATTTAATGCTTACAAATAATTTGTCCACATCCTGTCCACTCAAAGTCAACTTCATAACTTCTGATTCAGATTGTTACATATTGAAAGAAAATCTTTGAAAGATCCTCCTTTGCTTTTTGGTTTTGAAATCCTCAAGGGCCTTGCTGGCATCAAAGGTTGAAACAGGTGGGCCCTCAATACTTATTATCATCAACTCTTTGAGTGCCTTCTCACTCAGTCTGTTTCTATGTGATGTTTTTATAATATTTTGACTTGAGAAACCACGTTCACAAATTGCTGTCTGGACTGGCAAAGTTAATCCAATACAGGCAAGCTTCAGAAGGTTTGGGAAAAGGTCCTTGTGACAGCCATCAATGATTCTCCATAATTCATGGAATTTGTCTCTTGGATACTTCTGCTGAATCAGGAGGCGTTTTAACAGGTCAAATTCTTGTTTAGCTGACCCTGCATCGATGAGGGCGGGCACATCACCCTTAGGGCTGCCATAGATGTGTTGAGAGATCAACACATCTAGTTTCTCCTTACCATGACTTTGAAGATTTGTTTCAGCAACAAATGACAAGTCCCTGAATGCAAACACATCAAAAGATGAAATCACTGTAACACTTTCAGTGGGGAATCTTGTGTTAAGATTTCCCGATCAGTGTCTTAATAAAGGTTGTCATGGTTGACTTCACAACTGCTTCCTGCTGTTTCTTGTATTTCAGTTCGTGCCCATAGAGGTGATTGTCATCTGTCAACAGAGACTGGAACTCTTGTCTGTAATGTCCATCATTTTCTTTCAGGTACTGAAGTTTATCAGTTGTACTGGCAACCACTGGCTTCAGTGATGCAACATCCAAACTGTCTTTTTTGCATCACCAAATTAAGCTCAGTTATCACTGGTATTACATCCATAAGACTCCAGGTCAGCGCAGCAAACTTGAAGTTAGTGATTGACTTCAAAAGACCTGTAGCTTTTGGATCCCTTGATAGTTCAGTTGATTGAAAATATACAACCAGGCTGTTCCAGGATTTGTAGATAGCTTCCAACACATTGTAGAAGCTGAACCATCTTATATCATGCATTTCTCTTACTTTGATATGAGGCTGATTGAGCAGTTCCTGTAGCCTAGCTAGTCTGCTGCTTCTAACTGTTGACCCCTTGAAATAATAGTACAGGCTTGTGAGAGTAGATTTGTACTGTTGCATAACGTCAATCTTGGCAGCAGACTGGCTTGTACATAATGCAAGTCTATGTGCAACGCAATGGATGTTGATAAGAAATGGGGATGATCTTCTAAGCTGTGCTGCTACACCATTTATAGATCCAGTCATAACACTGGCACCATCAGATGCAAAACACAAAATCTGTTTCACATCAACAACAATATCATTGAAAATTGCAAGGAGTTTCTTGGTTATAGCATCTGCTCCCTTTTCACCTAAGTCAAAATTTCCCAGAAAGTGTGATCTCACATTAAAGTCTTTGTCAACAAATTTGACATAAACAATGAGCTTTCCTGTCACTGAAATGTCTGTGCTTTCATCTATCAGAATTGCTACACAATAAGCATCCTTTAAATCTCCAATTATCTGAGCCATGATTGTATTCGCAATTGCTTCCTGAATGTCTTCAGCAAGAGATCGTGACCTGTATGTGGCATTACCACCAACAGTAAGATTTTTAACATTGGTGCAGCCTTCCTTCTCCAACAATCCTAACAGAGAACCATACTTTTCAATAGCAATGTTTTCTTTGCAAAGCCAATATACTGTGTCAATAGCAGACTTAACCGCTAATTCCTCTTTGGATACTAAATTAGACACAGAAGCCTCTATTGTCGTTTGCGAGTTCGTCATAGCTATTAGGGAAAGCTGGTGGTCATTGGTATGTGCATGTCTAGATAGTGTGGATGTACGAAAGTTATTGCAGCCATCACCAGTAAAACTATTGCTCATTTTATTTTTGTTACAATAGTCACATAACATCGCACCAAGCTCGTTTTGAGAGAGCCATGGCCATTCTTTCAACCATTTTTTCTGAAAAACACTTGGTTTCATCTTTTAGAGACGGAGGGACCGGGTCGGTCTCAGGGTTTTGCTCGCCTCTTCGATTCACATCGTCACTGTAACAGACGACGGGTCTGGGAAGACGTGGTTGTCACTTTCTCAATGGTACTTTGTGCAAAAAATCAGTTATTTTCATTCTTTTGCGCGACATTATTCACCCCAAATTACCACAAACCGTTGTAAATACAAAAATTCGTCTACATTCGTCGTCTGCACTACTTCAAGTGATAATATTATTTGATTTCGAAAATGAAACTAAAACGAACTGATTTTCTTAAAAAGATCGAGGAAACTGTGTCTTGAAAGCGATATACAATATGCAACGTGTTAAGAGTTTTTAGTCTAAGGATTTCAAACAATTATTTAATCAAATCATAATTTCATTGAAAAGTTTTATCTATTTTCATACTGAAGTGAATGGGATTTCGTTTCCTCAGTGCCGGTAGTGGATTTTACCAAGGGGAGGTTACTCTGTCATGTATTCCTGTTGCTATCGACTCTGTGGCTGACTCTGATTTAAAAATCAATCTCTGTCAATATAAAGCTTTTTACGTATGGTTTTTGAAAGGTAGGTAGGGATAAAATTACTATGCGCGACAATTCGCGCTGTGATGTTTTTATGAGGGGCGATTTGATAATTATCAGCGTGAATCGCGCAATCACGCGTCCTATAATAGACACTGCAATGGTCTGAAGCGTTGGACACATGTGGTGTTGATACTGATTGGCGAATACTGTGTCCGACGTCTAGAAACACTCATGCATTATCAATGCCACTGTACAGTTACCGTGAAGTGCCATAGTCCAGGCAAGTGTACGAAGAACATGAGGATGGCGTAGATGAGGGGAAACCAGACCAGCCACATTGATGATTGATGGTAGTCCGTATCCACAAAACACTCGTGGTTTCGCTTACATGTCTCTGACGGCTTGGCTGCGCTTAATGTACAAATTGAGTACATCAGCTGAACACAAAAGTAACACAGGAACGTCGTCAACGCCGACAACAGATGATAGAGGGGAAAGTGAGAACTATCGATCATTTCGCGCTGGCAACTGCCATGTGTTATAGTGATGAAATCCCAATCAAATACCCAGAGGCACAGAACCATGACGTATCGTTCAAACTTGACCCAATTACCACCAAGCGCATGACCCTTGTCGCTATCGCTATGCAAGTCTGCAAGGGAAGTGTTCGTGAGTGGCTTGCAAGACACAACGCGGTGGCGGTCCAAGACCGTGTTAAGATTCCTGGCGGGTGGTCAAAACTGCAGCCTGGGTACACAATCGCTAAACAAGCGAAGCATGGACGGTAGCTCCTGTCAGTGGGGACTGCCAAAACGAAGGGAATTGCCACTAACAGAAGTGGCAACCATGCCCCTCTTGAAACGCCTTCCCTGTACAAATACAGTAGGGAGACTGCTAAAACAGGGGGGGATACATTCAGCGGATCCTGCTTTGCGGCAACACAACTGCTCGAACGACTGCCACTTGTTATACATGTGCCTAATGGAAGTCCAATGTTCATTAGCAAAGCTGTAACAATGCTCTGGCTGAAAAGCAATTGGCGCAGAATGCCGCCTGAAGATGCAGTGTGTTAATTGAACCGTTCTGGTGTGGGATGAGGATGCACTGGGATGTTTCCACATCTGGCTAGTTGAAGAGGAGCTCTTGACGCTTGAAACCAACCTCTGGTTGGTCATCTGGGACCAACTAAATTTAGTCGAAGTCAAGTTTTTAAGTCTTGATTGTGACTAAAACATTTGGAAGCAAAACCGGAGGAAATGTATTTTGCGTGTAGCGCTCCCAGGAAATACTGAAGCCACCCACTGCCCAGGCTGACCATTCGGAGACGGAGACACATAAACCGGTAGCTCTTTGTGTAGCCTTCATTCTATGAAATCGACTCTTGTCAGATCCCAATATAGCGTCCGCTAAGATGTACCCGCACCCAGGAATATGCTGAGTGCTCAGATGGATATGGGTGTCAGCTATTACTGGAAACAGACGGAACGTCTGGTAACAGTAACCCGGTCAAACTCTCGTTAAGCTCCACAACAATCGTGTTGCCCGTGTGCTATTGCGCCCAGTGACGGATGGAGAGGAACACTGCCTTGAGCTCAAAACTGCTTATTGATCTCACGGCCGAAAACCTGAGGTTATCAGATCTAGTAAGCGCATGGGCGCCTCAATTCTGCATGGAGGCGCCGACTAAAACGTATGTAGTTCGGAACTCGCTCAGTCAAGGTGACTCCACCTATGACATCTACGGGCGAGTCCACTAAAACGAAGAAAAAAAAACTGAGTTAAGTGAGGCAGGAGGCCGACACGTTGCCGAATGTCCGCCTGTCATTCCCGGGTGGACACATGCAAAGTACGCAATATGGCGGACAGCCCACGTGAAATCACCAAATTATCACTGTTGCTGCGCTAAGCAGGTACTCCCAGTCGAAGGTAAACCTTGGAACCCGGCACATCGATGAGGCAGAACTATGAAGAGTCGGAACCCATGTGTCCATATGTTGTGACGTATGGACACCCAAGAAATAACCAATTGCGTCAGAACGCACTCGTCACCAATGTACAAGTGTTTGGATAATACAAGGGCCTAGTGGATGAGCGAGTGTCCAGTCATGTGGATCTTGAACTTTTGTTGTTCTTTTTTGCCACAGCTTCCGTCACCCTTGAAGGGGACGCAGCTACGTTCATATCCTCTCGTTGATGTGAGACTTGTCACCCTGTCTCCTACCACGCACCGGCGCCTGATTCCAAGCCCACCTAACAGTGTGGCGTCGAGGCTATAGTAGGTACCATACTACAACAGTACTACGAAAAACGAAACAGAAAGGTAATACCTACACTCTCTGAAGAACAAAGGAAAGTACCCAAAAGACAGTTTATTATCAATAAACACAAATTCATAGGATACAAAACAGTCGAGCTGGCAAACCACACGTCTTGCGACCCATAATCTGAGGTGGCTGACGTCACCTTCCACTGATGCATGTGCAGACGGATGTTTACCCGAGACCAGGAAGTGATCACAGTCTACGCTTTCAACATCAATCGTCTGGCACAGGCACGTTTCAAGTCGTAAGCAATAGGTGCAGGAAGTAAGTAGTGCAGGATTAGTTAAAAATTCAACATTTTGTACTGCATCAACAAATGGACTTATGCCCCTTCAACGTTAAAGATAATACTTTTTATGGATCATTTCTATAGTATACATTGCCACGTCTTCAGATAAAACTGACAGTCTACAAACCACAAGGACGACAGAATTACGAAGATGCATAGGCATGTTTGAAACTTGGTCAACATCTTTAGTGTCAAAGTGTGATCAGCAGGTAGAGCATAGAATCTATACCTGGCGTTTGGATCAGCAACCCATTGACAAGCAGGTAGTCACTAGCGTTCTACTACACTGTAGAAGGACAGGATTCTCGTGTTTGCAGGTAGATAACATTTTATCCTTGACTGCCACTTCAGTCAGATATGACTATGGAACGCCAATGGCGTTCACTTTTCTCCTCAGACAGTACGTTATTGTCTCTATGAGGCTGGTCAACAGTCCACTGAATCTCAATGAACCAGTGTCACAGGCAGGAACGTTTGGATTGAGCTGAAGATCACGTCATTTGGAGAGACCAGTACCTTTCACTAGTGGATCGCGATACTGTCTGGATTTATCGCGATATTGTCTGGATTTCACAGATCGTCCTGAGTGGGTGTGGCAAAGACGAGAATGAGATCAGAATTCCAGCTTAGACAAACATGACACCTATGGTTTGGACGCACAATCAGGAGGGACCATTAGGGCTGGAAGAAGCGATCTTTGTATGGGGCATGGCAGCGTGCTACAGGGATGACCCTCTGGATGTGTACGTGAGACAATATTCTGATGCAATCGGATTTGACCTCCTCCCCAAACAATGACGCACAGTTTCAATCTCCTAGGGTCGTTGATGTCTACTTACAACAGGAGACAATTGTCCGTGCATGGGGATCGCCCATTGCTGATCGCCGTCTCACGATGCATTGTCTATCCACAAACTCTATAGGAAGTCACCAATGGCACTGACAGTTGCTTTGGTTTCGTTTTTAAGGTATTTGTTTTCGCAATGTTTTAATATTTCAATTGTTTCATACCCTGACAATCCAGAGACATCATGGCCATCATTCTATCATTCACGCAAATTGGGATAGAAGTACATGCATCGACCGCGTGGACTAGCCTGACCGTCCGATACCTTTATCTATAACCTATTTAAAAGTTCTATTCAATTATATATACAAACACATGCATAAACTAAACTGAAAGTTTGATAGTGACGGTTACCTTAATATTTGACGATACCTTAACAAGAAAATATAGTTTTCTTACGTTTTGAACTTTACATCCTGATTTTAAGTGAGCAAAGATAATTGTCAGCGATGTCTTTGGCACTGACGTTTTGACATAAGTAATAACGAGAGGTTATTGTTGCATTTGCGTGCTGCAGAAAATCTTCTCCTTATATGTAAGACAAAATAATTTCAAGAATTATGTGATTTGATACAATCAAAACCAATACAAAGTTAGGAAACAATGACAATGAATCTCAAGAGCACATACTGGTCGTATTAGGACAGTCTTTATCGAGTGAACAAAACGAGATGTATGGTTCATGTAGTCCGGTTTGGTGACTTCATACTCTGTTAATTTACTCAATCAGTTCTCAACAGAAATTTGTGTTTATTTAATTTACCTGTAACGTTTAACGTCCATTTCTTCTCCACGGGGATGCTGGTGCGTTGCACGATCAGAATACACTTGTAATCCCCGTCGTCGTCTTTATTCACATTTGTTAGATTGAATCCAACTTTGTCTTTTTCTAACAGCACAAAACGGGATTTGTAGTTGTCGTGGATACGGAGGGATTCCTATAGAGAGAAGAAAGTTATCTCACCAGGTGAAGACACCAGAATTAGTCACACGAAGAAATACTTGCACTGACTTAGCTACAGACGTGTGAGAGTCAGTCAGTCAGATGATAATTAACATTTACAGGTGCCAACTTTGTATCGATTGTTATCGAATTAAGAGGTCTTGACAATGCAATGCAAACAGTGTGGGATTCACCCATGAATATTAATGCAGCTAAGCTAGACTCGGCAAGCTATATACTAAGGAGAAAACGAAACTTACACTATAAAAAGATGAATTCAGTAGACGCGTATTGCAGAGCCGTAATTTTCCGGAAAGGAATAGCCACTGGAAATCTTGTGGAAGCACATATGACAAGCATATACAAACTGTCTGACTCAGTTTTAGGCAAAGGCCTACACAGTCAATGACGACACTGTGAATGGGTTTTAATGATTTAGCTGGTATTTTCTGGTTTGGTTTGCCAACCACTGGGCTTACATGCCAGGGTTTGCCAAATTCAGCCATATCATGACGCAAATTAGGGACAAAATGTTGTCACAAGTTCTGTTCAGACCCACATTTCCTGCCAAAGGAGTTTCATGTGACAAACTCAAAACATGTTTTGGAAGAACAGTCTGATGAACAACCCCCCATTCATTATCAGCAGGCACACCTGTTGACCTCCATTTCCTCATTAAAACACTATCCTTGAAATAATAGCAAACTGGAACCTTGTCAGCATCTACTAAAGAAACTGTCCTATTAGCAAGAACTTTGATTTCTTAATCTTCTCAGTGTAACTTAACTAACTGCTATTTGTCCAGAATTGCTTCCTCAACAGCCAATTTTTGTCAGAATTTGGAGTAACTAAACAACCCTGCCGAATCATTCCCAATAAGTAAGTCTACACCTTTGTTTTGGGAGAGTTTCTACAAATTGTTGTAAAACCACATAAAACCCTTAACAAAACCTCAGAATATTTTTGTTGCTGCCCTTAGTTTGATAAGATATTATGTAATCGAGTTTGAAACTGGGTGCCAGAATCATCTACCACAACCATTGTGAGCTCATCTGCTTCTATACCACCATTAGAATAAAACATTCCAGACGTAAAATGATAATTTAGTGCCTTGGAGTATGTAATGTGTTTGCCACACTCCCGGGAATTACAAATAGATACTCTATCTACCTGCTTCAACTGCTTCACACTATTGATAACTCAATGGGTCAGCCTAGCATTACTCCGTGATATATAGCTGGTGCGCCAAGCATTCCTTTTAAATCCAAGAGATTCGGTACTGGATTAACCGACTTGGTATCGTACCCCTATGCTACATGTGAATGACATCACGCACGCAAGTTCTCGAAGATACATTTGTAAATCCAGTTTCATGCAGATGTGGCATATTGTATTTAATATCAAAGTCAATAGCCTAACGCACGTGATTGAAGATTACCCCAGTCACACATGCATCAGGTACAAGTCAGAGGAAAGCCGGGGGCCATGCGGGTTCCTCACGTTTGCAATCACGTGGTGATTCCACGAGTGTAGTCCTGACAAACAATGAAATTTATCTATGAATCTTAACTTCCGGCGTGACCAAGGGACGCAACTCTGCACAGCAAATTGTGTAGTAGATTGTTCCACTTGTTTCGGTTTACTGCGGCGAACTATGGACTTGAATATACTATCGATTTTTTCTCAGCGTGTCATAGCCCAAATTTATTGAAATAGTGAGTCCATTATGAATGAGGTGAAACAAATATGCACAAATAAGCTGAATGATTACTGGTACATGTTGAGTATCTTGCAACCCAGGGTACCATGTCTGCAAATGGGATATTTCATTACCTGTGAAAGATGTTCATCAAATGCCTCTGCTATTTGTGTCTTTCCAAAATACCACTCAACTGCATAGAAGGGAGGTACTTTGTAATCCCACTGAAAAGAAGCAGTTTCACCGATGCATGTTTCCACCGTTACCTCTGCAAATACAAGTCGCATGGATATATTATGTCTGTTTCATACGAGTTACCTTATCTTAGATCAGTTTGTGTTTTTGAATATGCCGTGAGTGGCGGGCGACTGAAATGAGTCTGAATTAATCTGTCTACAAATGTGAGTGAAGGAGTGACTGTTGTTTACAAATGTCAGAGCAATGCACTTGGTCTAATGGGAATAACTACATTTTCCCATATTCAATAAATAACCTGCTGTGCGTGATATAAAAAGGGTTATTAAAGATGAGCTGTGGCATGTCATTAATTTGCCATAGGATAATTAAAATAAACAAGTACATGGCACTACTGATATACGAAGCAGGCCAGCTTTTCTCGAAACATTCAGTAGTCCTCTACTTAACTTCTTAAGCCCATTCTTAACACATTGGCTACGATCAAAGTTAAGAATTCTTAGGGCTGCGAACGTTTCGAGAATAAGGGCCCAGGATGTATACAATTTAACACAATAGACTGACGATACACTCATGTAACTAATCTTGTACAATCAGGCAGTATTTTGCAACATAAAGGCGATTTTCTGCTGTATCTTTGGTTCCATCATTACCCTTATGTTGAAATATGTTATATATTTTCAACAATATATAATATGTTTCAACAGCACAAACCTATGATCCTTTTTAATGACAACCCATGCAAAAATACGGACTAGTATAAGTTACAACATACCGTTATGTGTACATAGTGTAAACAGGGACAGCAACAGTAGTATCCGGCCTGCAACACAATAATCCAAGCAAGGATATAATCACAAGACATTTTGTTAGGTTGTTAATGCAAATAATTGCAAAGTCATATTTCATAGCAAACAGAGCCCTGGGAAATAAAACTTTAAAAGCTTTATGATTATAAGCAGTTTATCATTTCTCGAATAGGCTAATTTCACATTAGACTTCGAATTTCGATGGCACAAATGATTGATGTTGATGCGGATACTGGACTAGGAAAATAAAGGTCCCGAATACATCAAAATAATTATGTAATATGTTATTGGAATAATTTGATAAAATGTGCCTTCAACGCCTTTCTGTTCTGTGTTTTCGTTTCACATCTAGTGTTGAAAATAATAACACCAGGAGATGGAAAATTATGTTCAAGTGAAATTTAGTGCCAATTATGCAGTGCAATATTATATTTGTGAAGAATGACGGTCACCGCAGAATGTTGTTGGTGGTATTAAAATTTTATCATGCATACCATATTTTCCCAGGATATCCTATTTCACAATACATACAGTTATGACTGAACACAGGTTTTTTTTCAAGTATGCATATGGTTGTTCCTTTTTTTATTTTTTTCACATGTAACTGAAGTACTGAGCTTCAGTGGAAATATCTACAATGTATAAGACAGAGTCGAAGACTGTTACAGTTCACAGGGGGGCTTCAAAAGTAAAAGTAAATGAAAATGTGAGAAATGTTGTTCTGTGTGCCACCATCAGTACATCAAATACTAGAACCTTTCAAAAGTATTACTTATTACCATTGTGTTATATTTGGAATTCTGTGGGAAGGTTGAAATGAAAGGCTGAATTTCTTGGTGTACCTACTTGACAAATGTCGCATTCTCTTCCTATAGACCTGGCAGTTCTCTCAAACTTGATTGGTGTCAGCATAATCCACGGTATCCATTGCCGATCATTCTGGCGAATATCTAAACCAGCAAGCATATGTTATTTTAAGAAATCTTCATTCTGATTGAGTTTTGTAATTTAAACAAAAAAGAATGGCTCCACCAGGCTTACTGTAACATATAGTTCGGTTCATAATTACTGAGAATTGTTCATGTCAGTTTGAACTCCAAGGTTTATTCATGAGCTCAACTGATGGTGAAAGTCTGCTATCAGTCCAAGGGAGGCAACTCTTCTTACCTTTCTAGACATATCAGATTAGAGTTACCTCTCCTGATATTTATGTAGTCGACATGTTCCAAAACAATGTCCAGAAAGGCCGCTGAAGAGTAAAGAAGGTTGATTTTAGAGTTGTACAATGGAGGTATCACTGATGTCCATACACTGTCAGAAAGAGAAGACACTCCTCTATCAACTGTGTACAGGGTTAAGAAGAATATTGAGAGTGGAGCAGGAATTGAGCACAAGAAAGGAGCAGGAAGGCCTAGAAAATTGGAATTTGTAGATCGGGTCAGATTTGGTATTTTGGCTTCAACTAAGAAAATAGCAAGTATATCCAACATTAGGTATGAGATGCTAAATAGAGGGTCACCTTGTGTTTCCAAATCCACTATCAGACGAAATCTAATTGATCTTGGAAGGGAGAAAAAGAGAGGAACGCTGACTCCAGACATGAAAGACAAGCGTAAGGAAAGCCGTGTTTTGTGGTGTCAGCACCCTGAAAACTTTGATTGGAGCAACATAATTTTCACTGATGAAAGTTCAGTCTGGGTGTATCCTAATAATGTTAAGATGTGGACAAATCTGATCCAGCACCGGCGTATCACACGCCGAAATACAGTCCCAAGTTTCATGTGTGGGGTGGAGTGTCGTGCACACGGCAAAGCACTCAAAACAGTGGTTCCAAGGGAAACATGTGACGTTGCTCCCATTTCCCAGTTACAGCTCGGATCTGAATCCCATTGAGAACATTTTGGAGATGAAGAAGGAGAGTGTTAACCAACAGGGACTCACCAAACTTGAAGACATGAAGAGAGAGGTAGTGAGATATTCAATTGGGACAGTATCCCTCATGAAATTTTAACATCTCTGATGGGGAGTATGCCTACCCGCATTAGACTGTGCATGGAAGGTAAAGGGGACCTTATAAAAATATTATTTCTTACCTGCAGAAATCCACAGGGTATGTACAAGTATTGAATACTGTGTAATTTCCGATTTCACTCTTTATTTGCTTTTTAGTAATGTTCATGAGATTCCCAATAATTATGAACCGAACTGGTAAATGAATATGTTCTCAGTGCAAATACAAATAAAACAAAAGCTGTTGTCTTAAAGAATGGCAGTAAATTGTACAAATCAGAAAAGTGGTTGTATAACGGAGAATACTTAGATGCTGTCAAAGGATATAAATGTCGAAGTGTCCAGTTTGCCGATACGTTATCATGGTATCACCATGCAAATAGTACTTATTTACATGGGCAATAGGTTTTCATGGGCATTGACAGGAATTTAAGAAACTGGGCAATGTAACTTTCAATGAAGTGTTGTGGACCCAATGATGGCCATCTGTGTTTGAAGAGAGATATCCCCAAACTATATCAGTCCGAGATATGTGGTATAAGTCATTCATAGACAAACAGCAAGTGGATGCACTCAAACTGTGTATGTCTAGTACACCGACTATCATTCACAGACAGTCTTGCAGACATCGAGTGTATGTACCCCTACATCGTGTTAACGCTTGAGCCTAGTATGTCTTGTTCATTGAGTATCATTCATATAAAGTCTTACTGGCAGCGAGTGTCTGTACCCCTACATCGAGTTAACGCTGGAGCCGTGTATGTCTAGTACATGGAGTATCATTCATATACAGTCTTACTGGCAGCGAGTGTATGTACCCTTGCATCAACTTAACGCTCGAGCCGTGTATGTCTAGTACATGGAGTATCATTCACAGACAGTCTTACTGGCAGCGAGTGTATGTACCCTTGCCTCGACTTGACGCTCATGCCGTGTATGTCTAGTACATGGAGTATCATTCACAGACAGTCTTACTGGCAGCGAGTGTATGTACCCTTGCCTCGACTTAACGCTCAAGCCGTGTATGTCTAGTACATGGAGTATCATTCATATACAGTCTTACTGGCAGCGAGTGTATGTACCCCTACATCGAGTTAATGCTCAAGCCTTGTATGTCTTGTTCATG
The DNA here is from genome assembly GCF_003918875.1 of Haliotis rubra. Classification (NCBI taxonomy): domain Eukaryota; kingdom Metazoa; phylum Mollusca; class Gastropoda; order Lepetellida; family Haliotidae; genus Haliotis; species Haliotis rubra. The sequence continues at coordinate 264,603 of NW_025767283.1, read as the reverse complement.
AAGTATCATTCATATACAGTCTTACTGGCAGCGAGTGTATGTACCCTTGCCTCGAGTTAACGCTCAAACCGTGTATGTCTAGTACATGGAGTATCATTAACAGACAGTCTTACTGGCAGCGAGTGTATGTACCCCTACATCGTGTTAACGCACAAGCCGTGTATGTCTAGTACATGGAGTATCTTTCATATACAGTGTTACTGGCAGCGAGTGTATGTACCCCTACATCGTGTTAACGCTCAAGCCGTGTATGTCTAGGACATGGGGTATCATTCATATACAGTCTTAATGGCAGAGAGTGAATCTACCCCTACATCGAGTTATCGCTCGAGCCGGGTATGTCTTGTACATGGAGTATCATTCATATACAGTCTTACTGGCAGCGAGTGTATGTACCCTTACATCGAATTAACGCTCGAGCCATGCATGCCTAGATCATGGAGTATCATTCACAGACAGTCTTACTGGCCGCGAGTGTATGTACCCCTACATCGAGTTAACGCTCGAGCCGTGTATGTCTAGTACATGGAGTATCATTCACAGGCAGTCTTACTGGCAGCCAGTGTATGTACCCCTACATATAGTTAACACTCAAGCCGTGTATGTCTAGTACATGGAGTATCATTCATAGACAGTCTTACTGGCAGCGAGTGTATGTACCCTTGCCTCGAATTGACTCTCAAGCCGTGTATGTCTAGTACATGGAGTAGGTATTTTGGGTTGAAATCTGAATTTTTTATTAAAAATACCCCAAATATATATTTGTGTAGATCGTGGTTTAATTAGAATGAAAACCTTTTGTGTGTCGAGGGTTATACAGTCAATTTTGTTTTATATGCTTCGAAAGTGTTTACCGTTATCTGTGTTGATGGTTTCGAAGGACCGCCAGCGACCGACACGTTCCACCTGGCTCCAGTTGCTAGGCAGACCTCACTCTGCATATTGAAAAAGAGCGTGGTTAGCATATCAGAGTTACTCCACCCTTGGCTCACAGGGAGCAGTCATTATATATAACGATAAATATGTATGAAGCTTATAACGAAGCGCTTTGCTTGAAGAACTCGTTAATGAAATATGTATAAATAGTTACCACATTCACATTATTATGATACATTACTCTTGAACGCTTTTATAGTGATTTTCGTATTGCTGATGTAAGTAAAATTAAAAATTAAAAAGACTTGAAGCGCTCTTAAAATCCTTGGTGATTTGGGGAACAGAATAAATATATCCTTGAAACACACAACGTTTACTGAACATTTCATGATATCTTACTGTGATACTGCTATAGATGAATAATCTGTAAGTCCCCGGCTGTGTAATCGTCTAAAAGTTCAAAGGTATAGATTGTATGTTACGTTGAACCACGATGGATAGCCAGTAACTTGCCCTAGTACCATTCCCACATAATACTTCTGTTCCCCATTTTCTAAATTACATAAATGATTTACTTTTTGCCCCACCAGAAATTGACACTTCATTTGGCACCGGTGTTTCAAGTGCAAGATTAAGTTGTATGAGGGGTTTCAAATTACTAGATAATTGGTTAATAGTAAGAGGTTTAGAGGATTTAGAAAATGTTAACAGTTCAGGAGGTGCATCTTGTTTTAACACTAACTTGCGGAATTTTATCTGTTTTTTTATTATGTTCATCTTCTGTGTTTTGGATGTTTTTGAATATACATGATTAAGTCGGTTGTCTACCTCGGCCACGCTTTGCCAAAGACGTTCAAAGGATATGTCTTGGATAAGTTGTGCATGTTCTCTTAATTTCTTTTGTTTTTTCTTTCCATTTGTTCTTGTTTTGTCTGAGTCATGTTTGGCTTGCTTAATGTCATTTTTGCGTAATAAAAGTTGCATATGTAGTTTTGTACAATTTTGATGCGACTCCAGGACGGTGGTCCATTCCTGGTTGGACATAGCACTGATCCAGCTGCTTACTTTATTAAAATTAAACATGATATGGGCCTCTTGGGAGAAAATAGAGGAAGAGGGTTTGGTATGCTGTAAATAATCTAATTGGGCAAAACAGTTTCGGGAGCTTATTATGCTTGATTACAGATTTACCTTCGGATGGGTGAGGTTTGTTTTGCAGAGTGCTCCCGCCAGGAGTTGGTCTGTCAGAAGTCGCTGCAGTAGGGTCGCCAAATTTGGAATTTAAATTTCCAGAATGTGTTCAGTGTCGGCGCCACTGTCCCCACTTTTGTCAGTTCAGTCAGTACCACGCCATCTGTCTGTTTGGGAACAGCAGTATCATCAGGACCACCGCCGCCATTGTCAGCCGCTTGTCTTTGTTACCTGAATCAGAGTCTCTGTCATTGTTTGCCATGAATAAATTGCATTGCCCTAAAATAAACTGTGTGTAGTTGAGAGTTTGCATGTTGTGTATGAGTGTTGTGTAGATGCTACTCATGTCCAGCATGCTATGATCACACCCCTCCAAAATATTCCACAGAGGGGTAGTGATAAATTTGGAAATCAGGCCTAAAGCTCGACACCCTGCTAAATTTAAACTATTGTGTAGTGATTGTTTGATGGAAGCCAAAAGGAGATTAGAGCCTGCATTTACAGTATCAAAGAAAGATACAAAATGCTTATGTAAATAATATACCACCGTGGCTTTGTGGAAAAGGATATTGAAACGGTTGCCACGGAAATTTGTTAATTTATTGTTTACCCCCCTTGATTCTAAGAATAGTGTCATAAGTTCGTAGCAACTGCTTTTTTCGTCCCCTCCACGTGAAAACGCCTTGCAGCACATCCTAATCAAACTTACAACTTCACTTTCCAACCGGGATGTTTTAGCAATCTTAGCCTCGTACTGGCTGAGAGTGGACGCACTTTGGTCGGCAAGGTTGACCAAAAGGTGAAGACCACAACAAAAAATTTTACAAACCTGTACAGGTTATGAATTCTTTGAAGAAAGTCCTCCTTGGGGTACATATAAGCATTTAAATGTCCATTTAAAATCCTACGACAGTTGTGACTATATTTTTTAATAAAATATTTACAAAACTAAAAACTCATTTTGTCTTGTGAGACCACCCCTACAGGGCCCCACCGGACCCCCTACAGACAAGAGCAGGTAACTCTCGCCGTCTACCTCGTACCTCACTTTTCATGCTGAACGTGTCAGACAGAATGAGGGGAGGCGGGTGGCCGTACCCCTAGGAGGACTTTCTTCAAAGAATTCATAACCTCTATAGGTTTGTATAATTCTTTTTCAGAAGAAGTCCTCCTTGGGGTACATATAAGCATATGACAGACTCCCAAAGATATTTGAGACGGGAGTGGCGTTCTGTCTGGCAACAACTAAACCCGTGGTGGAGTGAAATCTACAAGCGATACGGAAAAAGAAAAAAAACACACTTACCGAGTCACCTGACCGCTGATGTCAATCAGGCGGGGGCGTGGCTAGGGCGGGAACTAGAGAGCCCAAGCTTATACGTCAATTGGCTCAAATCAATTATGACATAAAACCCGAACCCCCAACCATTACAATGGAAAGGAATGTATGGGGACATGCCGAAACAACTCCAAACCCTAATATAGCCCCAGCCAGAGAAGCGTGTAGACCACCATCCCACAAAGCTGATTAACACAGACAAATACCGAAGTCTCGGGAAGAGGGAAAAAACTGTAAGCGTACAAAAATCCCCTGAATAGTGAAAAGCGTAGCTGAACATGTGTTGGCTCACCATTACACTAACCTGGTCACGTGACATGCGGCTCGAAGCGAAGCATACCAAACAGTGCCCCGTGGGGGGTTCGTACCCAATTCCGTCGCAAGACGGGTTAATAGCATATGACTGGTTAAAGTGTTCAAAACGGACCCCGCCCTCTTGAAGAGGACGTAAGGGACGTATGTACACCAAAACCCGACCCAACCCGAAAGGGTGGTAATGCTAATACGATGCAGTGATATGAAATATATCGACATTGAACAAAGAACCGATACCAATGACCAGTTACTAACTTGGTCAGGGTGGCAGGACACTCTCCACTGGAGAGAACCGAAAGTCCGAACCGAGCACGATCGTTAGAATGCGTGACAAGTCGGTAATGGCGACTGAAGGTGTTCTGTCGGCTCCAAAGAGCGACAGAACCGATCTCTTCATTGAGCAGTGCCGCTGTGTATTGCCAACAAAGCGACATCTGCCCTACCCAGTCTGCCTTCAACCCCTCGAGGGAAGGTAAACCTTAGCATTGTAACCGAACAATTACGGAAACAAGCCAACGAGATAAAGTTCGCTTGCTAGCAGACTCCCCAGTCTTCCCGCCACCAAACAGAACACATGGGTACCCGTACGGATCCCTTTTGTTTGTTCGTTCGTTACAGTCACGGGTGAGCAATCGAAAGATTGGTCCCCAGGGTGGAAGGCTGGGTAAGGGGTGGAAGTTTGATATGAGCAGTCACGTGGAAAGCAATATCGAACTGAGAGTGGTAGGTATCCGGGAGGCGAATATGGACATGATCAGTATAAAATACTGTCAGTGTCGGGTCAGTGGGTATCGCATGGATGTACCCGACCCTTCTACCAGAGCTCACCACAACAAGTAAAGCCGTCTTCCACGTCAACAAGTGAAGTGAGAGAGACGATATACTTGAAAAGTCAGGGCCAGACAGCCAATTGAAAATAATTGGCAATTTTAAGTTGGGCTGGGTTGCCGCCGAGGCGGTCGAACCCTGTTCATGCCATCTACGGAGCGATGTACAAGAGGGTGCTGCCTAGGCAGAGCACCATCGAACGAGGTGTGAAACGTGGAAATAACCATGGAGTACCCGGGAATGGTGGAGGTCATACGGCTCTCAACCAAAACGAGGTTATAGTAACTCCAATATCCGAACTAAATCTGCAGAATAGGGATTATGAAATCCCCCTATCTGCACACCAGCGCGCCCCACCTATCAACACACTGAACGGGTGTCGAATCCCGCCTTGAAGCCAGAATTGTTTCTGCAACGGTTGCAGGAATTCCACATGTCTGGGCGTTAGACCCGACAAAGGCCAAGCCACCCAGTGAATCCGAGGATTCGGGTGTGGCGTCCCGTTCAGAGTGAGAATGTCTGGCCGATAAGGTAATCCGAATCCCGGCGTGCGGGATCGAACACCAACCTAACTGCTGTCAATTCCAGCAGATTGATGTGCAGGTTGTGACCTCGTCCATCTGACTGTGTGAGGTTGACAATTCCGCCCTGTTTCGTAAGAGTGATCAACACTGATCGTGAGGTCCCCAGACTCAACAGTTATTCTAAAACCACGATCAGCCAGTCGCCTAGGTACGGGTGACAACACCGGCACTGCGATCTGGCTATCTGAGATGTAATAAACCTGGTGAACACCCTTGGCGCCGTAATGTAGCATAAGGGGAGCACACGAAACGGGTAACACGTCCCGTCAAACAAGAACCGAAGGTAAATCTTGAAATCAGGGTGCAATGGAACAAGTAGGTACGCGACCTCGAGGTCAATCCCCTGTCTCGACAAATGAGATCACCGAGTGCGGTGTCTCCATCTTGAAGGACAGTACCTCTATTAACTTGTTCAGCTCTCAGATGAGAATCTGTCTGAACATTCCGTTCTTAATGGCAACGAGGAAATAAATGGAGTCAAACCCTTCATTTTCCTGACCATTGGAAACCACCACGCTGGTTGCCTTGCCCAGCAGAGACTGGATCCCGGCACGGAGTATTTTCGCCGTCTCCTGGGAAACTGACACTGGTGTGTGTCGCTCCGACCGGGGTTTGCGGCAGAATACAGTAAACCCCAGCAGTCGGCAACTTAATGTTTGCCGGTGCCTGGGCACCTGAGGAACTAACGAGAAGCTCGACAGACTTCTGTATTCCTCAAAACAGTCCCGGGCGTCATAGGCCCATAACCGCACTCATCATTTGGCTGGCACAGCTACAATGCAGTCCCTAGCCAGATGAGAGTTGACCTCCGTCAGATGCCGCTCAGAGTCGCAGACGGAAAAACCACCGGTGCTCTCTCCCCTTTCCACCAGCTCCCTCAGCAGAGCTGAGAGATGCGCCAAGAGCATACAGCGTTGAGCTGTTAAGGGGAAAGAACGGCAGACTGACGGTAGAGTGTGAGGCCATGTCCCGGATGCCTTGCTGGAAGCAGGCTTCCCTCCGGGAGGCGAACTCCAACGGTTCGGGTATTCGACGTGGACAACACCTGAGGCAACACAGCCGCGATTCTATCTCGCATTTGCCTCAGGGACGAACCTACTCAGTGGTAAGTTCAAAGTAGCAAAATGAGCCGAAGCTCAAATCGACTTGTCCATAGTACGAGCCTGAACCCTGGTTCTGAGGCACATGTGAGAAGCCTGACAAATCAAGGTTTCCCAAGCACTCACACAGACCTCGGAGCGTCTAGGTGACCGACACACTCGATAGCATCTTGGTCAAGACGTCGATAGACATCAGACCGAGACCTGAACTACCGGCGCTGGGAATCTGCGCCCTACCAGTGCCAAAGCCTGGGTCGGTGCTACTCACGGGGTTCAGAGTATCCACGGAGCCGAAGCTCGGCGGTTCTAGACTGAACACCGATCCCGAGACACGTAGGAGTAGCCTGATAAATCAGGGTTCCCCAAGTACTGTCCAAAAGCGCACTGAGCATATAGTCAAACATAGCCTATAGCGCTATATAAATACCCATACATACATATATATATATGTAAGTGCTCGGGTCGGCGGCTCGAGTTCGAACCCCGATCCCGAAACACCTGGGAGTAGCCTGACAATGCAAGGTTCCCCTGGTGTACATGGGTAGAACTCGGTGCGTCGAGGTGATAGGTAGCTCCGTCACACTCAACGGCCTCTTGGCCAGGGCATCGATAGACATCAGGCCGAGACCTGAGCTAACAGCCCCGGGGATCTGCTCCGTACCGGGGCCGAAGCCCAGGTCGGTGCTAGTCTGATCCCCGGTCCCGAGACACATGGGAGTAGCCTGGCAATGCAGGGTTCCCCTGGTGTACACGGGTAGACCTAGGAGCGTCGAGGTGATCGGCAGCTCAGTGGAACCCAGGCCGGGGCGTCGAGAGGAACCTGTCACTACAGGTTTCCCGGGCAACCCCGACTGACCACTCGGCGCCGAGGCGACCGCCAGTCAGGGCACCAGGCCAAGACAGGGTGAAACCTGCATCGCCGGCGTCAGGCGCCTGTGACGAACCTGAGCCCGAAGCTAGGTCGCCAGAAGGCGCCGAAGGCACAGCATCACCTGAGCCAAAGCCAGGATAGAGCTGCCTGGGAGGAGGCGCGTTCCCCGCAGCCAACCCCCCCCCCAGATGCGTCCAATCCACCCCTGACGACAGGCGTGCTGAGCTCCTTGCAGGACCCAGACAGCGCCTTGTCAATCAGGGATTTCACGGACGACAACTGGACCATAGAGATCAACACGTTGCGAGCCAAGCTCCTTACGGAACCCAGGCATCGCACTATCAATCATCGACTTCACATTAGTCATCTGCCGCAGCATATGTTGCTGAAATAGTGAAGCAATTGAGTCAATATTTAAGGCAGCAACATTGTTTGCGGGGGAACAATAAAGGGATTTCCTTAGAAACCTTTCATCAAATATTATCCCCCACCTGAAGCAGATTACTGAAAAACATAAAATCTGCGTGCCTGAAAGAATGCACGTGAGGCGCAGAAACCCAGACAAAAAACACAACCTCGGCCACTATGAGCCACGTTGTGTGTAAAGGTATGAAATATGTATATGTGTAACATAACACAACATAATGTAACAGGAATATTGACGCAAGGGCGTTTATTATGAACATCTTTGATCGTCGTGAGCGTCCTCGGCTAAACACCGGAGGCACACTTTATAACCATCCTGTGGCGGTAGTGTGCACGGCACAACACACAGGGCTTAAACTGCAACAAACAGAACCACGCCAGTGTTACTAGCAGGAACTGTGAAACAGCAAACACATAAACACAAGTAATTAGCAATAAATAACACGCACGGGCGATATTTAAATGCTACAAGGTACAGCCATTGGAATACTGCAATGCAAAGCAGAAAAAAGGCTAGCCCCAGGTAAATGTTTTAAAAATATCCCCAAAACATTTCGTGAAATGTTCCAGAAACATTTTTTTAAATGTTTTATTCAAGTGATTTTGTATGGTTCCAGAAATGTTTTAGAAACATTTTCAAAAACGTTTAACTATAAGGTTTTTAAAATGTTTTCCTGAAATGTTTTTTCGAGATGTTTTGCAAATGTTTAAAAAAATGTTTTATTCACGTGATTTTGTATGGTTCCAGAAGTGTTTTGGAAACATTTTCAAAAACGTTTAACTATAAGGTTTTTAAAATGTTTTTTCGAGATGTTTTGGAAATGTTTTAAAAAATGTTTCATTCACGTGATTTTGTATGTTTCCAGAAACGTTTCAGCAATGTTTTCTCCAACATTTAGTGAATATATTCCATAAAGGTTTTCTGAAAACGTTTTATAGATGTGATTTTGTATGGTTCTGGAAACGTTTTAATAACATTTCCTTTGAACATATAGTTTTAAGTTTTCAAACATATAGAATAGATATGATAACAATTAGGTGGTGTTTTGTTTAAAACGTAAACCACTGGAACAAAACGTAGAACACTAACAGTTAACAATGTACATAATATGTCTTATTTACCAGTGATAGAAACTACCGGTCGCCAGCTCGCCAAATGCGACTGAAAGTTTTTTAAAAATGCACAATTTTGTCGCCAGTCAAAAAAGTTCTGGGCGACTAGATTTATCTATACGTGTCAAATCAAATGTATGTAATTCATATGCTTTTTCAGATGTTTTAATCACTTATCAATTGCTTGAATAAATCGCGAATACCTTAAAACATCCGGAAAAGTGCGTGCTGTTGACTAGAGCGTCATATTTACATCCCGGTTGGCACCGATGTTATGGGTGCAGGCTAAAACGGAACCACAGCAAAACGGCACCAGGCGAAAACGGCACCATTTGGACATAACGGAACCTCGACTTGGCGAAAACGGCTACAAATCTTATGGTGAAAAAGGCACCAAATAAAATCCTAATTATTGGGAACATCTTATTTGTCATTAGATAATCTGAATACAGAATTTTGGAAGCCGTCTACTCTGCCGACAGTGATTGGAAAGTTTGTGTTAGCTGATAATCGGATTCCAGTATGTTTAGATAATGAATGAGTCTGACTGATAATCGGCTTGTAGAATGTTTCGATAGTCAAAACATCTACTGTGCCGAGAGTGATTGGAAAAGCCTGTAAATTTAGCGTGAAAACATCACAACCTTTGATGTTTTAAGTACATTTACTCAACTCAAATCGCCCAAACTCAGTGTCCAAATGAAACTGTATTTAAAACGCAAGAATGTACACATCACATATCATTCATCACAATGCCTCACCACTGTGTTGTATGCGATAAGACTGTCAGGAAGAATCAACATGCCGTATCTTGTGACAAGTGTGATTTTTAGACTCATCGTGTTTGTGGTACCGGCCTGTCTGTATCACGGTACCGTGAGATTTGTCGAAATGAAGAGGATTTTCCTTTCGTATGTGTTCGCTGTCGCAGGACAACATTTGACAACATGATGGACACAGTGAACTTTCATGTAAGTTTGGGAGCGGACACCACCTTACCCCCTTTATTATAATGGGTGATTGAGTGAGTTATGATTTTACGCCGCTTTTAGCAATATTCCAGCTATATCGCGTGTTATCCTGCTAACGTTGAAATGAAATAAAAACCATAAGTCAACGTCATACTGTGTTTTTTATATGTTGATTCTAATGTTATAATTAAACGAACTAAAACATAAAAAGTCAACATCATACTGTGTTTTGTATATGGTGCCGTTTTAGCTCAGAAATCAGTAGCCGTTTTCGCCAATACGGTGACGTTTTCGCCACACGGTTTTGGTGCCGTTCTGCTGTGGTGCCGTTTTAGCTATAACCCAATGTTATACTGTATTTGATTGGCTCATATAGTAACAGTAGCCAATCAGGAAACGTCTTGTTTATACGGCTCACTTTCCCAACATGGCGGAAGCTTGGTTATTTCTCAAACGTCAGCCGGCAAAGCCCCCGGCGAGCAAATATGCCAAGTAAGTTATAATCTAGATATTTTAACGTGAAATCACATACATGTAATAATTTGAATATGATTTTTATTCATCAAAACACTGATAGAATTCATATGTTCAGTCACGATCAGGGATAAATCGGCAGCGGGTCAAAGTTTCGTGGAAATAATTAAACAAATTGAATAAACTGAAGAATAAAATCAACAACAGTACTCATATTAGTCATAATAGTTGTCCAACATACATGATAACTTACTATTTCCATCTTTATTGAGCGATCGTAGTGTAATTCAAGAGACATCTCGGCCTTCATCGCCTCGTACACGATGTTTAATGGCTAAAATATATGCATAAAGCATTTTTGTCACAGGTCATAACCTAGCACGATACGTCAACTAAGTTCCATAATATACGTATAGGTGGTGATTTTTTGCGTAACACGTTCAGAATACCATGATTTTACCCAAAACTTCCGTCTGAATCTATAAGTTTGTGTTTACGAGGACGGTATCCATTGCTTTAATATGATTGGCCGCCTTAGGGTCACATGCATGATTTCGACCAATCACGACCCTTGTAGCAGACTGTCGCGAAAAAGCGTCATTAGAAACCAATCATTATCAAATAAAATCGCTTCTTACAACTGTGAAAATATTCTTGGCAAGGGTACAATGATATTGTTGATGTTCCGAGCTTTCGAACGACAGCCGCCATCAAACGAATCGCCTCGCATGTTATTCATACGAAGCTTCGAAAACAGAGGTATTTTCCAGTGTTGTATCACGTTACCGAGCGGAAAGGCACTGATAACGGGAAATAGACGACCATACATATTATTTGAGAAATCTTTTTATAATAATTTTCCGATTACGTAAAAATGAAAAAAAAATAAAGAAAAAAGGTAACGGGATATTATGACATGTTACAAATGGAAAAAAATCGCCGCATTTTTGGCTTCCTTTGTGGTTTATCCGGACATTATAATTGTGTAAGCTTGCATTTTCATTTAAATTAACTTATTTAAGTTGTAGATGCATTATTTGAATAATATGATAAAAGTTAAATTTCATATTTATAAACAGGTAGCTAGGATTAGACCTTCATTTTCGATTTCCTACATACGAATTGAAGACATATTTTAGTGAGTCACGTTTAATAAAGTTATAACTTATAATAAATTGATAAAAGTATATGATAACTAAATTAGAAAAATATTATCACTTGTAGGGGATTAAAAATTTATGAACATTTTGACATTATCAGAAATGAATTTCAGTTATACATCTATAATACATGATCTACACTCATTCTACAGACAGTGAAACAGTTGACATTCTACAAGTGAATGTCATAGTAATTTTGTTTCATATCTTTTTATTGATCATGTCATTTATGTAACATATTTTATCATGAACATAATATTGCTTATCAAGTATTTTCATAAAATGAAATTCAATTTCAACAGCAACAAAGCATTCAAATTTAAATTATATTATAAAGTGTACACCCTCTTCCTGTTATATTTATTCGCAACTCAGTTACTGCCAATATGTGTTAGTTTGTACTAAATTTATTTTGGCCACCAAAAAGTGGTTTGGGCCACTAACTTTCAAAAAGTGGTGGCCAGACTTGAAACATTTGGGCCACTAGAGTTTTTGAACGAGTTTCTATCACTGTTTACCCCTGCGATACTCAGTTCATGAGTTCATGAAGTCTTCATGAACTTCATGAAGAGTTCACGAAGAGTTCATGAAGTGTTCATCAACTTCAACCAAAATCTTCATGAACCTTCTTCATGAAGACACACTTCATGAAGACTTCATCAACTTCATGAAGTTAATTCTTCATGAAGACACACTTCATGAAGACTTCATCAACTTCATGAAGTTAATTCTTCATGAAGACACACTTCATCAACTTCATGAAGTTATTTTACACTTCATGAAGGTATATTTTACTTCAGTATGTTATGAAGACATATTAAAAACAACTCCCAAGGTTGGAATTATCAATTAACCCCTTGCCTAACGTCCATGTCCACTGTTTTTTTTTCTGTCGGGCAAGCAAATTTGTATATCACACTGTACCGGTGTCCATTTGACTTTCCAATGTTAATTATGTTCGATGCTTGATTGGCATTTTAGAAGATGATATATGATGAACATAGAGATGTTTTCTGGGTTACATCTTCTTTTTATTCTCGAGTACAACGTTTCAGGGCTTGTTCTGGCCCCATCATCAGGTAAACTCCTGAACAAGCCCTGAAACGTTGTACTCGAGAATAAAAAGAAGATGTAACCCAGAAAAAATCTCTATGTTCGTTAATTATGTTGTTTATTTAAACCATCAGCAAGAAAATGGTCGGTATAGTGGAAAAATTATCAGGGCAAGTTACTTTACATGTGCCACTGTATCAGAGTACACTATCAATTTTAAAGTTATTTCTACCCCTGAATTCCTGATAAATATATCACATTGAAATCGAAACAAGCTGAGCAGACTGTGAAGAAACTGTCTGCTTCCCCACCACATATAATCGCATCACGAAAACATTCTGTATTTATGAAAGGCTCAATTCTTATTGAATTCACGAACATGGTTGGAAATGTATACATTTATTGATATTTGTCACATTCACTCTTAGATCTATAGTCGTTCTATTCTGATTCTACATGGAAGTCGACACAGAGATATTGAGGTCTACTTTCTCAATTTTCGCACACACAAACAATTGGCAACATAAGTATCTAATCCATAAAAGTATCTTGGACATCAATGTACAACTTCTAAATGCCACTGAAAGACATCATAAGTATCTATGTCGAAACGTTGCATGTAAGTATTAAAGAAGTTGTTAGCCATAAAATTATCCTTGTCCATTCTTTGAATATGAACTAGTTAATGCCAGTACTTCCACCCTTTATAATTTTGTTAGCATTGAAATACCATATGTCTTGTTATCTTCTATGCTTCCAGGTGATCCTGCCATCTCTGGAGGTTAAAAAGGGCACGGCTGTCGTTTAGTTCAACAGAAGGTAGCCGTGAACATAAAAAATTAAATTTTGTATTCTGCTTGAGCTGAAGAAGGCATTATAGTAATATTAAATGCACCTGGGATATCATTACCAGTATGCACTGAAATTGGTTTTGAAATATTTCAAACACTTTTAGTGTCACAAGTATTTTATGGCAACTTATGGATGTATAGCATATTTTGTATCCTTGATATATATTGTATATTGATAATGGATAGACCATACAGAATGTGTTTAATTTGTAAAAGACATATCGAGGATGAGTATCTTTTTATTTGTATTTGTAGTGCCTAAGAAGAAATTAGAACCAAATATATACCTGAATAATTTGCCCATCCTATATGTCACAAATTTGCAATATTGATGTGCAGAAACAATGAAACATGTAACAGGTTGGGGGTGGGGAACGTGGTCGTCAGGATATATTTTATGTCCCATCCCAACCGGCAATTTTGAAAGTTATGTAAAAATGGATTAAAAGAAAATTCTAACAAATAAATAAAGTCAATGAATCTTTACTCACTGTTGTTATTTATTTTATAGGTGACAATAACAATTCAAGGATAGGCAACTGCAAGAGTGAATTAAACTTTTGCTAGTTTACCGGCTTGTTCGTTATAACAGTTCAGAGTACTGTAGATCTATTATTCCTATAACTTCCAAATTTCCAGTTTCACAAGAATAACTACTGTGTGCAAAGGCAGAGCCAAGAATGCAGCACCGTAATTCAAATATAAAACTCTAATAATCCAAAATTTCCTAAAAAATCTCGGCCCAAAAACACTAGAACTTATGTTGAGTCTGTTGTCTCTGTAACTGCTTTAGAAGGAGAGTATGCTATATGTGATGTCGTCATACTTCCGGTAATGCATGTAGCAGAAGCCACCGAATGCAAGAAGAATGCGATCTAACATCCAAATAAGATGTGACATTAAATTAAATGGATATAGTGGACCAATTACAACCTCCAGGAACACGCCTGCGTAAGTACTTTTTTAACATTCATACATATTTTTGCAGATTTAATGTATAAACAATCTCTGAATCAACAGCACATGTTTTGATGACGTAATCGCCTGGTGATCGCGTGACAATTCGAGCATATCTCTGGAGTGAATCATAACCATTAAATCTTACGACAAAATACATTAATATAAACTTGTAACTACAATATACAATGTTTTTACATACAATACATGTATGTTATAAGATGTAATCATGTCTTGAGAAAGTCTTTCAGTGGCATTTCCCCCCTAAAAATAGCGAGTCTACTATTCTTTTTGGAAAGCCTGCTATCAAGTAACTTTTGTGTAATTAGCAGTTGTTGTGTATTGACAATTCAACTTTCAACTCTATTATTTAGCATGAATTTTCATCATTATGTAAATAACTCTTCAAACTTAATTACACAGTACTCTCCCTAGTGTACTGTGATGTCACTTGCATTGTGTGAGTTATGACGTCATAGTCCTAACTGTCAGTTCACCTGATGAAGGGACCTGGAATGGTCTCGAAACGTTATGAGAGAAATTACAAAGAAGTTTAATCCATAAAAATATCTTGGATGTCTTGAGAAGTTAATGAACATGATCTCATAACGTGATAAAAATGCAAAGTCCTCGATCATGTATAGAACAGTGATGTGGGCCTAAGACCACCCCACATCAAAAATAAACTTGACTTCGATAAGAATTAAATATTATTCTACTAAATTATACCCTGTCTTTTTATCTTTAGAGAGCATGGGGTTTAGATGTGAAATTCTGTGTCATGTGTTGCAGAAAAAAGTTGCATTCGTGAACTCTTCAGGAGGTCTTCATGAAGTCTTCATGAAATCTTCGTGAACTCTTCAGGAAGTCTTCGTGAACTCTTCAGGAAGTCTTCATGAAGTGTTCACGAACTCTTCATGAACTCTTCGTGAAGTCTTCATGAAGTAAATGTCTCATTTAATGTTCATGAATTCTTCATGAAGTATTCATGAAGAATTCATGATCTTTTCGAAGGGGTGTGGCAAATAGTTAGACATATACTAACTATGTCTGTGGCAACAGTGTTAGAAAGGCATATAGATGTCTAGACTCAACCCTTTTACTATATAATAGGGTTGGGTCTATACACCTACATGTATATGTCTTTCTCACGCTGTTTCTAAGTGACACATGTCCCTATGGACATATATAGTTAATCTTTACAAGGACACCCAAAACAGATAAAAGAATGGCAGACTTGTAATCAACAATTTTATTAATAATTCTGGAAACGTGTACACTTTTTCAGTTTGTTTCATTATCTTCTTCTTTGCTTTTGCAGTCATCCATATTTCTGAAATATAGAAAATTTTCATTAATCTTAAGCAGGTACTTGAAATGTGATATTTATTCAAACCAAGTGACACTAACCAGGAGACTAAGTCTTCTACCCATTTGTACAGACACGTGTTTGGTGGAAATGAACACACTATTGGAATGTAATGATTGGTATGATAATATCCAGGATCATGCTGAATACCAAAGATGTAGCAAGCACAGAATATCACTTACTGGTCAGAGGCTGGGTACAAGAACAAATCAAATCTTGCAATAAAAAGCCCAAAATATATCAACATGTTTATAGACAATGGTATTTAACAGCTGCACTTACATAATTCACAGCTCCTGGATTATTGATGTATTCCTCCATAAATCCATCATGTGTTTGTATATCCTGGAATGCTTGTCTCATATTCGCCCTTGCTGCAATGAAAATAACAATGCTCCGCATTATCACAAGTTATAAATTGAACCGTTTTCCATAAAGCATATATAGTAGATCTAGTTAGTCTAAAGCTGAAACATACTATGTAATTGCCTCAAGTTTTTGGTGGGTCGACGTGTGTATATTTAACACCATCATGTATGACGCCGGATTGGAAATACCTCTGCCCATTTACAACAAACATGGATTACTGGCGAAGCTTCTAGCCCAGAATCCAAACTGGAATTGATTTATTACACATCTATTGTAACTAGCTACATGATTCAAGCCTTACTCGCGGAACAGTTGCAGCTGCAGTACGATTTCGTTGCGAGCATTGTAACAAGATTCTTAAGTTTTCGATCACGATGTTTTCGGTTTCACCGAAACATTTCACCAAGAATTGTAACAAGTTTATTTGGTCCAACATTTACTAAACTGAGACCACGCCATTTTCACTATGGAATACTGTACCATGAAAAATCATGAAAAACCCTAATCAACACGGTTTCAAATGATGTCACTTATATATAAGTGTCAAACCTCGACATTGTTTATATCTCCTTCCTGCAAAAGCAATTAGATCAATATTTTTATGTAAATCATCACCAAACATTGATCACCTCACTGACAATATATTGTGATAGACTGTGGCCATACACTGTGGTATAGCAAGTGGGCATACAGTGACAACTCATAGCCGAGGACTAGTCATCGCCAACGCCCCGTTATAGTGTGGGCCACATGTTTATTTCTGGCTCTTGTCTAGAAGGGAAATACATCTATCCAAAACCGATCAATTAATTTGTCTGGGGAAAATTTAAGAATACACAGTGTAAACACAGTACCTTTAATAAGAGACTATATAATAAATTTCTCTGCTTCAGTATAGCACTTGAAAACATGCGGTAATAGTGGACAAACAACAATCCGACAACCCAGCAGATGGTCATTTAACATTTAGTTTAGTCAGTGTTAATTAACAAGAATGCGTTTGTCATTTCTTTTAAGAAATAGTTTTTAATAACATACACACACTATGACAGCCAGTAACTATCCCACAGTCAAGTGGATCAGAAACTTATTTCGAAATTATTTCGATTCCCCATTTTCGTCGTATAAAGTCGATGCAACGTTCCAACGACTTAAACGAGCAAAATTGTGATAGTTTAAAAAATTGAAAATTAGCTGTAATATTAAATTAATAAAATATCTTTCAGAAATAACATGGAAAAAATTAACAACGATAAGGGCCACTGGCTTGTGCATTACGTTTACGATCGAAAACCGAACGTAATAGCGGCATTAACCGCCTTACTGAACTCTGCTTGAACACATATTGCTCGCTCTTGATAGCCTAATTATCCTTTTATGTAACATAAAATTAATTAGGTACAAACTCTCTTAGACATTCTTCACAACGATATAATATATATCCAAAGCGAGCTGAATTCAATGTTCTGGTGATTTCGACGATTACATTGCTCGCTCTATATCGGGGGATTACGTTCGCGATCGGAGTGCACAAACAGTTTCACTGGTAGGGCGGATGCATAGGCGCCCGACTCTGATATATGTATATGTATGATCTATATATAAGATATAAGAAAGGTGTGTCAGTAAATCGAAACAAAATGGCGGCCCGGCTTGGCTCATCTGGGTTTCGGTCTGACAAACGCTTCCATAGCTTTGACCGTTGCACAATTTATACTCAGCTGACCTCTGTTAAGTACCTTGTGTATCACAAACCTGGTGATTTTATTCCCATTTAAAGCTTTCAATAATTTTGTCGTACATACTTGCACGAAGTCAGGACATATGCCCGAAGTAAACAAATTCAGGCTACAGACCCGCTACCAATGGTAGAGCGAGTCTCGGATTGGATAATATAGTTGCACGTTAAAAGAGGTGGGAATAATAGAAGACGCTATCCAATCCGAGACTCACTCTACTATTGGGTGCGGGTCTGTAGCCTGCGATTTGTTTATTTCCGGGCATATGTCCTGACTTCGTCCGAGAATGGACGGCAAAATTATTGAAAGCTTTAAATCGGAATAAAATCATAAGGTTTGTGATATGCAAGGTACTTTACAGAGGTCAGCTAAGTATAAATTTAACCAAACCTGAAGAGGTTTTCAATTCTTCGAAGAGAGTCGTCCTTGGGGTACATATTATGCATTTTCCACGCTGAAAATGTCCTGTGACAGTTGTATCAATGTTTTTGAATAAAAAGATTGTACAATAAATAAACTTTTTTATTTATTATACGACCCCCACCTCGTGGAGTTACCTCCCGTTGCGCATGCGCACCAACTGGGTAAGCACCTAGGCCCGTATCATCATTCCTTCTGCTGAATAAATCAGTGAACAGAATTGCGGGGAGGCGGGAGGCCCTACCCCAAGGACGACTCTCTTCGAAGAATTGAAAACCTCTTCAGGTTTGGTTAATTCTTCTTCATAGAGATCGTCCTTGGGGTACATATTATGCATAAACACAGACTCCCAAAGACCGGAGGCCAGGGAGGAGGGAATTCTGTCCAAGCACATACAAAATAGCTATCATTAATTGAATAATGTAACAGACGCCATAATCACTCACCTGTCACATGTCCCAGTTTACTTCTCGCGAGAGGCATTATGGGAGCGGAACTGACAGGGAGGAATTGCACTCAAAGACGACCTCACAGGTTCAAGATAAGAATTCCGCACATGGTGCCAAAATGTAAACAAAACCCAGCCCACCTTGTGTCGATTAGAGAGCATTGAGGGGGGAATGTAAAACGCCACTACCGACCTATATAATCCGTGAGAGGATCGAAATGAGGTGAAGCGCCCAGCAGCGGATATGTCAATAAAACACAGTATTGAACAGCAGCGCAACAAAACCAATGAACCAAGACTCACTCGGTCAGGGTGGCAGGACATTGTCCACTGGAGAGAACAGAACAGCCAAAGCTCGCGACGACACGGAATGTGTATCGCTGATAGTGCCAATAAACGCATAGGCGGCTCCAAATAGCAGCAGAGCAGATCTCTTCAATGGGGAGTGCTGATGCAAAAGCTTTGATGCGCTACTGCCCTGACCGAGTGAGCCTTCAACCCCTCAGGGGAGGCTTGCCCTTAGCCTGATACGCAGCACAAATACACGAACTAGCCAGCGAGACAAAGTCTGCTTGTCGCCAAGACACCAGCCTTCCCGCCACCGTAACAACAGAACAGCTGGGTACCCGCACGGATTCCCTGTGTTCGCTTTGATATAGACTTTGAGTGTCTTCACGGACATCCAACGGGTGAGTGCTCGTTGCATAGGTCCCCGATGTGGAAGGCTGGGTAAGAGTGGAAGTTCGATAGGAGCTGTCACATGGAAAGCGGATCGACCTTCGGGTGTAAGTATCCGGAGGCTTAATACTGACACGATCAGTGTGAAACACAGTCAGCGCTGGTCGGACGACATAGCATGTAAATCGCCGACCCTACGCCCAGATGTTCCTGCACCAGAAATACAGCCTTCCAAGTTAACAACTGAATGGGAATAGCCGATAGGTGTGAGAAAGTGGGACCGGACAGCCAATCGAGCACAACTGACAAATCCCAAGGTGGGCTGGTTCGCCTGACAGCAGGTCGAACCCGATCCGCGCCAGCTAAAAAGCGCTGTACGAGAGGGTGCTGCCCCAGAAGAGCACCATCGACAGGGGTGTGAAAGGTGGAAATAGCGGTGGAGTAGCCACGAATGGTCGAAGCCGCCAGGCCTTCTTCCAAACGGGCTTGCAAAACTCCAATACTCGGACTAAATCCGCAGAAAAGGGATCTGCAATCCCCCTATCTGAACACCAGCGCCAAGATAGCGGACCACCTATCCTCATACTGAACGTTTGTCGAATCCCGCCGCGAAGCCAGAATTGTGTCTGCAACTGCTGCAGGAATTCCGCGTGCTTCAAGGCTAGACCTGACAGAGGCCAAGCCATCCACTGAATCGTTCTGAGTGAGAATGTCCGGTCGCAAAGGTAATAGAACAGGAGGCTGAGCCAGAAACCTGAGAATTACCGGAAACCAGCTCTGTGACGGCCAAAGCGGTGCCAGTAGCACAAGCAGCCGAGCTGGCTGGGTGGACAGCTGTGAAAGGACATGGGGAATGAGTGGTAATGGCGGGAACGCCCAGAGCACTTTGCCCGTCCAATCCAGCAGGAAGGCGTCGGCAGCCAACGCCCTCGGGTCCGGTATTCCAGAGCAGAACACGGGTGTCTGATTCGTCCCGCCGAACGCAAACAGATCCACCTGGAACAACCCGTACAACTGGGAGATAACTCCGAATATCTGCCGGTCGAGCATCCACTCGTACGGGGCCAGGATCCGGCGAGAGAGAGCGTCTGCTCGCACGTTCTCCAGCACCGGGAGATAAACAGGGAGTACCTGACAATCGCACTGGTCGCACCAGAGGAGAAAGTCCCATGTCTCCCGGAGGAGCGCTCGGGACACCGTGCCGCCTTGCTTCAGGATGTACGACATGGCCGTCTGGTTGTCCAACTGAAGACGAACCACCTGGCCCTGGACATGCTCTCGGAAGCACTCGAAAACCAACCACACAGCTCTCAGTTCCAACACGTTGATGTGAAGGTGGGCTTCGGCTTCGGACCAGAGTCCGTGCTGGTGCCTGGGGCTGGGAGAGGAACGAAGACACCATCTCCCGTACTCTGGTGACCCGGTCGGGCGACAAGGAAACGAGATCCTTGTGTGTTTGGAACCTCGCCCCGAGAAAAACCAAGTCCTGGGTGGGTACCAGGTCGGATTTCTTGAGGTTGATGATCCCCCCAAGTCGAACTAGAATGTCTATCACCTTGTGAGTAGAATCTAGGCTCGCTGGCTGTGTCAGTGCACCGAGCAACCAGTCGTCGAGGTAAGGGTAACAACGCCTTCCTTGCGAGCGAGCGAGGGTAGCCGGGACTAACATGAGCTTGGTGAACACCCGGGGCGCAGTGGATATGCCGAAGGGGAGCACCGTGAATTGGTAACACATCCCGTCGTAAGAGAACTGAAGGCACTGCTTGAACGATGGATGTATGGGCACATGCAGATACGCATCCTTGAGGTCGATTGACGTGAGCCAATCGCCGGGCCGAACAGAGGAGATCACCGAGCGCAGTGTCTCCATCTTGAAGGATGCAATTTCGAGCATGCGATTCAACCCCTTGAGGTTGAGAATGGGACGGAACCCGCCGTCTTTCTTCGGGACGAGGAAGTACGTGGAGTAAAATCCCGCCTGTTCCTCTCCCGGTGGTATCGCCGATTATGACTTGTCCAGCAAAGCCTGGAATTCGCCGCGCAATATGTCCGCCCTTGCCTGACATGACGGCACCGGAGTGCGGCGTATGCCGGTGAAGTCTGGCGGACCTCGCTTCCACAGCGGTAAATGTCCAACACTGACGGTGGACAGCACCTAAGTGTTGTGTGTAGCCTTCTCCCACTCCGGCAGGAATAGAGAGAGGCGGCCTCCCACTGGGACCTTGGGTAAGAGCGCGTGAGTGGTCCCGAGTAGCGGAGCTGACTGGGAGGGACACACGGCTTGGTCAACAGCCTGATGGGTTAACGGGAGGTTGGGGCAGACCTCCCACGCCCGCGAAAAGGCTTGGAGCTAGTCGAAGAGGACTGCTCTTTGCCCTTACCCTTGGCGGAACGATGCCTCCGCCTACCCCTGCCTAGCGGCCGAAGCCAGCCAGCAGACTCGGGTGTAGGCGGAGGAAGTCGGAACTGGAGCCCGGGGGCGAGAAGCCCGCGGATGCTCCATCAAGGCCTTAGAGTCCTTGAAGGAGGTAGCTGCAGCGGCAGCCTCCCGTATGACCTGCTGGGCCCCAGGAAACAGCGTCGCTCCCAGACGGTAGGTAAGGGCCAGCAAGGTCTGCTGTGTAGCTGCCGAGTACCGAGACGTCGACAGCCACAGCTTGCGCATCCCCATGACTGCGCACATCACCGTCGACGCTGCTGACCACAAGGAGTCGCGCGCGAGGTGTGCCTGGACTTCGGATAATTGACGGAGCAGAACGACATGCGGAGAAACGTCTCCAGCGTGCCCCTCCGCCTCCAGGGCCGACATCTGGATCGAGGAGAGGTAGGCCTCATGGACCACTACCTGCACCTGCTGCATAGCATTCTGGTAGACCTCCTCGTAGGTCCGCTACGCATGCTGCAGGGGCGCGCCATTGCCGAGCAGCCGGAGCTGCTCCGGAGGAAGCCGAGCCTCCCCCCAGGGCGACTGAAGTGAAAACGCACTCGTCGACCATTGGTACAGCGAACAGGGAATCCTCCCCCAGCTGGTACCTCCGGACAAGCTCAGGCAAGTCGAAACGGAGGCGAGACCCAGACAGGAGGGGATCAACCACGTCCTGCACCAAGGACGGCAGAATGCGGAGCTGCGTCTGCGTAGGCTGCCAAGGGGCAAACGCCTCGCCTGGCAGGCGGAACTCAGACGAGTCCAATGCGTTGCCGGACCTCCCTCAAAGCCGACGGAAAACGGAAGGCACCCTCCTGCTCCTCAACCTCCCCAGTATCCATGGACTCGTCGCCCGAGCCCGAGTCCGAGGCTGGCTCTCCTCGCGAAGAGGACCCGAACCCGACCCGGTGGGCGGCCTAGCACCAGGCACAGAAGACAGGGAAGAACAGACAGAGCGCCCCGCGTCAGCGCCTGCCATCACGCACGGACCCCGGTCCCGAGACGCTGGAGGCAGACCAGGCAGAACTGGTGCCTCCGCTCTCATGGGCGGGACGGCGCAGGGACCGGAACCCCAGGAATCCTCAACGGACCCTGCGCCAACTCCGAGAGGGGGACTGGGAGCGAAGCCTCCCCCTCCGGGGCAGCCGAGGCGTCCGGACCCGAAGCCAGAGGCAACGGATCGACAGACGCCTCAAGGCCAAGGGATCGAGTCGGGCTCGGCGATCCCACCCCCAGACTCTCCGCCCCCTGCTACGAGAGGGCGAGGAACTCCTGCCGGAGCCCTCCAACCGACTCGTGAACAAGGGACTTCACCGAGTCCATGTGCTGCTGGAATAACTGAGTAATCAGAGACATATCAAATCCACTACTAGGAGCAGGTGTAGGCGACTGACTGCGCGACTTTCTGCCTTTACTTCTAGGCTTTTTCGCTTTGGACGGGGGCACCTGGGTCAATTCCCCTCCCGCCTCACGAATCTCTCTATAGAAGAGGAACTACTACCGCCTCTTCTGGGCCCGGGGGGAGAAACCCATACAAATCTCACAAGTTTCCGAGATATTGTCGGTTTTCTCCAGGCACACGATACATTTATCATGGCGGTCGGCCCTGGGGATACTTTGCCCACAGACCGAACATGAAGAAAACGCCTGAAAGCAAACACGCAAGCATGTAGCTACCAGCGGACCAGCAGTCTAATATACTCGTAGAAAACATTGAAAAATACGTGAAGGCTACCATGGGAAGAAATAGTTGGTTCAATACGCAATATTACAACCACGTGGCACGCTAAACTTCCCGCCATGGCAGAGCAACATGTGCGTAAACCACGGGAAAGTAAACGTAAAATAATTAATACAAAGTCACAATTATGAAACAACCGACCGCAAAGCTTTACTGTTCCTTTACAAGGACAAAATAAAGACCATACATACAGGTGGTGGCGTCTCAGACATAATTCTCTTTAGTTCTGAAGAGTACAGCGCTGCTCGACACATACGTCTACACACGGTAGAGACAGCAGAAGGAATGATGATTCGGGCCTAGGTGCTTACCCAGTTGGTGCGCATGCGCAACGGGAGGTAACTCCTCGAGGTGGGGGTCGTATAATAAATAAAAAAGTTTATTCAATGTAGATTTACCCCATGTAAGTACTTTTTCATGTACACGAACGCACATAGGTGTGCCATCGCGTTGAAACATGTCTACTTTCCTCCCACTGCTCGTCATAGACAAACAAACCTTCCTCATCGATCCGTTACGCGTACGAGAGACGCCTCTCAGAATCACGAGCAAAAGTAGTCAGTTTTTGACGACAATTTTGACCTATGTGCCAATTTCACAGAAATATGATTTTAATATTTTCTGAAAGCTTATTCAATGTAGATTTGCCTCGTGTAAATACCTTTTCATGTACACGAACGCACATAGGTGTGCCATCGCGTTGAAACATGTCTACTTTCCTCCAAATGCTCGTCATAGACAAACAAACCTTCCTCATCGATCCGTTACGCGTACGAGAGACGCCTATCAGAATCACGAGCAAAAGAAGTCAGTTTTTGACGACAATTTCGACCTATGTGCCAATTTCACAGAAATATGATTTTAATATTTTCTGAAAGCTTATTCAATGTAGATTTACCCAATGTAAGTACTTTTTCTTGTACACGAACGCACATAGGTGTGCCATCGCGTTGAAACATGTCTACTTTCCTCCCACTGCTCGTCACAGACAAACAAACTGTCCTCACAGATCCGTTACGCGTCCGAGAGACGCCTCTCAGAATCACCAGTAAAAGAAGTCAGTTTTTGACGACATTTTCACTTATGTGCCAATTTCACAGAGATTATATAGATCATACATATACATATATCAGAGTCGGGTGCCTAGGGGCGGATGCAAAAAATATCAATATTATTTACCCGAGATCGTTAATACCACTTCAGATGCAAATCAATTGCCTATATAACCAAATATAGCAAAAAATCTGTAAGATCTGTCGTCTGCTGGTGACAAGCAATATACCAGATATAAACAGGAAGCCACATGATCACAACACTCACTCGCATGGCGGAGCGAAATGTATACAAATCCCAGATGTGGAGATGTTTCGCTGATATGATATCATCAACGCTATTTTTGTAGGAAACACTTAATATTTTTTGTGTTAAATAGATAAATATATCGCTTTTCACTCAAGGTTAGTAAAGTAAAATTATGTTTTTGTCTTACATCGTCGAAAAAACCCTGTCACCGGGATTCTCTGTTGGAACACTGAATCACGTTTCTCAAAAGCCCGCTACTTTTGAGTAACACAGTATTTTAATCGAGTGAATATCAAAATGTACATAAACATGAAAAGAGTGACTGTAAAATTAACTCACCGCAACCGAGGGCACATCGATGATCCAGTTCCAGTTGGTGCACCATGAGTCGAATGGCAAGGTGGTAGGGTCCTGGGGCCGGATTCACTAAACTTCTTAGAATTTTCTTAGATTTATGCTTAAGTTTCCTTAAGAATTCTTAGCTGAGAATTTATCTTAAGTAGCAATCCACCAAGCCACTAAGCATAAATCTTAGCTGAGATATTTTAAAATTCTTAGAATTTTCTTAGTGAGAAACGCATGGGATTATGGGATACAAATTTATGCTAAGAATATTCTTAGATGACGTATTGGAAATCCCCGTATCTATTAATAGCATAGTTGAACTCTCCTCGCGTGGAGATAGAAAAAAACTTACGCAGACGACAACAATCAGAATGGAGAAGAAAAGTGTCAGAAAACCCAACTGGACGGCCGAACAGACGTTGTACTTAACTCGCCTTGTTGAGGAAAATAAGGCTGTGTTACTCGGCAAGTTTGGACCGGGTGTGACATCTGCGCGAAAGAAGGAAATTTGGACGCATATTACACTAAGCAGATAATGCCACCTTCACAGGTAAGTGACGATCGTAAATTTTGAGTGCTCTTTAAAATGTTATCACCTTGTATATGCAACTGTAAAGTATTTGCCTCCTACAATAATTAATGTAATATTTATTGATTTTTAAGAATTTAAACGTTGAAGTAAGTGCAAGTTTAAAAGCGAGATAGTTCACGTGCTATTTTCGATCACCCATCTCAAAGCGGAAGGATTTCCGCCCGTAACCCCCGTATTTATTTCTAATCATTATATGCCTGAGAATATCCGCCTATGTTTTTTATGAACAGGCTATACCTAACCTAAAACCCTAAAATCCAACCCCAAACATTACCCTAAACCCTTGAAATAATCCTAATAAATAGAATACATTTCAAGTGGGGGTTACGGGCGGAACTCTTACCATCAAAACTTTGACGAGTGATATTGGATTTATGCATTCAAACATCATATTGTTTGTGCATATCAACTGATTATAATTATTTGAAGTAACAAATACTGAAATCAAATGTTACACATCTTCTGTTGTAACAGCTTACAAGTATACTACAACCGACATGCTTAGTATGTTCATTGAAATAACATTAAAGTAATTTATTTGGGCCAGTTTTGTTGTATCTAGTCAAATGTAGATTTTTTTGTGAATGAAAATGATAACAGTGAATTAGGGTTGGTTTGACATGTTGATAATTCTGTAAATTTATCTTAGAAATATAGGTTGATATTCAGGTATTTATCAAGGCAGGTAAGATATTTCTATCGCAGGTTTTCATGTGAAGGAATCACACATGAAACATTCTATTTCACCCAAGTGTGAAGTAATCACACATGTATCATTTTATTTTACCCAAGTGTGAAAGACTCACACATTTTCATTTTATTTTACCCAGTGTGAAAGACTCACACATTATCCTTTTATTGTACTGCAGTACTTTTCATGAAGAAATGACCCATTCGTTTTGTTGTGTTTGCAGAATATTTCTCATGTGTACCATTATTTTATTTAATCAAACACTGACCCCTATGATTTATTGTTCATTATTTTGACTCCCTTAAAGCTTTTGAATGGCAGTCCATTTTGTGGAGTTGGTTCAATTCCAACCAGAGGCATACACAGAGTCAACGTTTATATGTTTTCATGTTAATATTAACAATAGTATTTTGAAAATAGCACTAATATTGTGAAATGTGACCCACTAATATTAATCATACCTTCAGACTGAACCTTTGTTAATATCATAATTGGGTTGTCAATACCATTACATCATGAATTTAAAAATGTGAATTTAATGTAAATGAAAATATTTGATTTCATATTTGTGTCCTCAGTTGTTTCATGAAATGTTTTTTTCATTTTCTCCCAGGATGTGTCAGGACAAATGACGAAGTTGAGAAAAAGTGGCATAATACCCAGTCGAAGTCCAAGTCTGAAATTGCAGCATATAAGAAAGGGGCTGTATCTACAGGTAAGAGCTCAAATATAGATTTATGGTCCATACTTATTGATTTTGGACAGTGTGTGTGTGAAGAAAAGTGATTACTTTGAAGGAGTATAAATTGAGTAATAAATGGTCATGGTGTAACCGGGTTGTGATGGGTAAGAATGACGTTCAAACACTGGCTACGGGTGTGAGGTTTTATTTGCAGTTAGAGAGGTAACGACACCCTGCAATACACAAAACAATAACATAAGGTAATATCATAAAAATGATGCATCTTTCACATAATGAGTAACTTACAATTACACATTCACATTCGCATATAAATATCTTTGTTAATGAGGCATCAAATCATTGTCTTGATTACATAAAGAATTCATCAAGGGCTTATAACTCTATTTATGGGTACTATACATGAGGTATACAATGAACATGGATCATTGTTATAAAGTACATTACATGTTCTCAATACAATAATTAATTATCACTTTGTGGCACCAATGATACAGATGGCAATCAGTGATACATATGTATCATAATATATTATTTACAATATATACTATTCACAACAAACTATTCAGAACTGGTGTCTGCCACAATGGTAATAATAATAATGAGAGAATGATGTATGAGTATAGATTATATAGGCAATGTCAGATCATATTATTACTTACTAGCATGTGACATTATTTAGAGCTTACCAAAAGAAGTGCAAGTGATAAATGACATTGGTCAGTGTGCAAATTAGGCTGTTTACATGGTCTTGAATTGAACAAAATATAATCACCCCAAAAAATCACCCCTGACAAAATAAGTTGAATAGACCCTCATGAAAAAAATGAATTTCGTTTACGTCTGATTATGTTTCAACCTATGGGTAATTATGTAATTATCTATACATTGCAGGTTGTGGGCCATCACCTTGTCCACTTTTAACTGAAACAGCAGAAGTCGTGTGGGACATACTTGGGAAGGACAATGTGTCCATATCAGGAATACCAGATTCAATGGACTCAACTCTACTGCAGATAAATGAGTCTACTCAGTCAAGGTTTGTCAAAACATTCAGCTTTACTGTATGTCATTAGATAATTCCTTCAATAAAATTGGTTGCATCACATTCCAAATATTGATAACAAATTTTATTTTCAAAATAAACTATTGACGAAATCCAAAATGTAAAAATCACATATCAAGAAGATTAATAAAGCTCTCTTTCCAACATTTATCCCTTGACTGCCTTTAATGTTTGATATTTATAATTTTAAGTGGGTATTATACCCAAAACCCTTCTAAAAGTGATCCCTACTTAGTCTTACCTATATGAAAGACCCTTAGCCTTGACATAATATAAAATGAATTATATAAATAACTGCATATAAACTGTGACCTGAATACATGATAACAAGTAAAACTGATTATAGTTTATTTAAATTTCAGTGATGCCATGTCAATTTTAGACATCCAGGCACTGACAGCAGTGGGAGGGTGCCTGGAAATGGTCACCAGTGTGGCAGATGTGGTGGTTACTCCAAGCAATCCGAGTGATGCAGCAGTTCCCACTGTCAAGGCCATACACACAGTCACTGAGGCACCAAGTAGTGGAAGATGTGCTCCCCCAGCAAGGAGATCCAATCTTGAACCATGCCTTGAATGTGATGAACTGTATCATAAGAAGATGAAATTAGAAATTGAGGTTCTTGAACTAAAAAAGAAAATGATGGAACACAAACTAAAGAAATTTATGGAAGAGTAGAAGACTGCTCATGCTTCTCAAAATGTACATATTTCTTAAAAGCTGGCCAAAATACTTGTAACAATATGGTTCTTGCAAATATTTTCTTAAAGTCAACAAATCTACTTCATTAAACATGGTTCAAGCCTAATGTAGGTATCCACATGATGCTTAAGGCACTCGATGAGTGTGGGAGAAGTACATGCGCTAGTAAGGTTAAACATATACGGTACTGTTTCAATTTGGTTTGGGTTTGGGTTATGCTTGGCTTAGTGACAATGTTGCAGATTCAAAGGCTTTCATATCTATGTTCAAAAAGAGGTTATGTGATAATTTACAGGAGTCATGGTACTCCTCTGGAATCTTCACATAAATGTTATCTCTACAAAGCCTACAAATATTTGTTGAATGTTGAAAAGTACTTATGTTGTGATTTACCTTTACATGTAAGAAATGCTATTCCAGATTTAAATGCTCAGATTTTAAAATTGCCATAGAAACAGGAAGATACACTAATGCTGATAGACATCTAAGGCTGTGCAGCCACTGTAAAAAGAATAATGTCAATATTATTGAGGAAATATATCATATTTTGCTTGAATGTGCACTATATGTTGATATTAGAAACAAATACCTTATTGATATATAATCATATGTCTGTTGTTAATATCTTAAAAGATTCAAACACAAGTACTCTCACTCTATATAATGTTGGAAATTTCCTCTATCATGTAGAGAAGAGGAGCAGCTTAAAATATGCTCAGTAACTGACGCCCCTTTACTGAATAAGAATATCTGTCCGTCTGTAATATTCTGGGTGAATGTGGGAGATTCCCTCTTCAACTTACTTATATGTCAAGGTCACGTAAATATTGGTGTAGACCAAGATGTAGATTACCACATCAAATTTATTTAATGTTAGAGTCTTTGGATGAATCTGGACACATGACATGGGCATCTCATATCAAGAATATTTTTTAATTTAGATTTGGGTTTGGCTTTGTTTGGATTTCACAGGACTTTGGAGATATTGATGGTTTTTCAAAAACATTAATCTTAATTTAATTGAAGATGAAATACATGTTTTACTTCTTTGTAAAGCCTACCCAGATATGAGGAATACATTTCTTGATAAATATTGGAAACACCCTCCATCACGACACAGTTCTGTCAACGTAATGTCTTCAACAAACATAAATGTTATAAATATATCTGATGTCTTTTCTGTAAAACGCATTTAACTTTATGCATAATATATACAGTTATTAATGTATTTTGGGCCAGTGGCCCATTACTGAATGAAATATCTGTCTGTCTCCTTCACATATAGCAACCATAGAATGAAAATATCGATTACATTCTTTGTGAGTTTCAAATTATGTTTATATTCAAGTTTAATTAATTTAGTACCAAATCTTTTACTGTCTTGTTGCTAAAAATATTTAATAATTTGCCTTACCTTAGAAGTGAGTGTTGGCAAAGTGATCCCTGTAAATCAGGTTATGTCCAGACAACTGTGGTATAACCTGTGGTTGGTCGTCGTCATCTGGGTCAATCGACTCACCATCAGGCAAGGGGATACTTCGCAGCTTGCATATGTTGTGCAAAACTGCACAACATGTGATGACCTGTTGTGAAAAGTAATTGCATGTAAATAAAAGTTGTTTTCATTCAAAATTGTTATCTTGTTATTATTTTGTCAATAGTGTTGTGTGGGGCCACATACCGGTAAGATATCTTGTTTCTCATTTCTGTATATTACTTCTCATATATTTGTATATGTTTCACTGGAAGACCATCATTCTTAACATGCTTTATCTGTTGTCATTCTTTTGTTTGAATAATTCAATACAATTTAATGGATGATGTTAAGAAGATATAAATGGAGTGTTTAAAAAACCTATATATTAACACTTCACATACATACACATGCATGGAAGCACACACACATACAAGACATGCTTCAAATACATTTTAAGAATAATAAAATATACATCAAACATAAATATTATATAAGATTATTTTCTACTTGTGAACAGTTAAGTAATAAAGCACAGTTTGATTACAAATCACATTGGTTTTACGAAGATGAATAACTGTATTCCACATTTATTATTTTATACTGGCATTTACCTTGCATGTTTTTTCTGGGGTTAATCTAACTTCTCCATGCAACACATGAAAGCGCCGCTTGAGTTGCCCTATTCCCCTCTCCACTATGCTGCGTGTCCTCTTATGAGCTCTGTCACAAAATCAAACGTTATGAAGATTATTTTAAAATCTGCAATAGCATATTTTGCAATTTGTAACTGGCATGTAAATAAATAACATGATATCGATGTAGATAAATAATCTATTCAGCCCTAAAGCATTCTTTTATGTTTACTGTCATTTCATTACGTATTTGTCAGAAAGTTTTTGATGTATTCTAGGATTGTAGATTGTTCCAGGAAAGAAAAACATCAATTTTTTAACTCAACCCAGTTACACTTTTATAGTCATATTTGACAGGGGGCATAACTCTAATCGACTAACCAAAAGACAAGATTCGATTTACCTGTTGTATGCTGTCTGAGAGCCGGGATTTGGCTGAAGATAGGGCGTGAGGAGCCAGTCTCTACATGGATATCCACTATCTCCAAGCAAGTGGCAGCGGGCAGGCATCAGGTGGCGAGAGAACAAAGCACAAACGCCGCTCTCGGTCAGTATGCGCGAGTCATGAGTGGACCCGGGCCATTTCGCAACAATATCAATGATGTGTGAACTGTGGTCAAACAGGTTCGGTACAACCCCCGAACGGGTACTTGAGCCCGTTCGGGAACTAACACCCCGATCGGGATAATAAAATCGCCCTCAAAGTGCAGAAAAACCATGTTTTTCTCCACCCAAGGGGCAATTCACATCGGCGCATTATGGTGTCTTGTTATACATGTCAACGAAACCTCTAGCCGAGAGCCGCGATGCGGTCCTATACAGTCAAGACATGACCCTGCATCACGGCCGAGAACACCACCTTCATAAATCCTATTCAGATTCTAGTGGCCGATTACCCCTCGTATTTTCTTGAGAATTTTTAAATATATTTCCTGTGGGTTTTTGACAGAAAAGTCGACATCGATGTACTCCCAGATAAATTCCCTATACATACACGTAACTGTCATATTTTTGTGATCATACATTTAGATATTAATGGGCCTGAAACCCGTTGAGTTCTTGTTTCAACGATAGCGAGCTGACATGTTGACATGTTGTGCGCATGCGCCAAATTTCTATAGTCTGTATCGGAGGACATTCTTCATTAGCGGTACGCAATACTCACTCTCGCCTCCCGTTTCGCGCGCTCGTACTTTGGGTGAATCACACTTATGTATATTATATTTATCTGCATTTATGTCATAAATTACAGATTTTCCTTGCAGGGAGAATTCCATTCATATCTCTACAAAAAGATGTGTCCTTGGGATCTAGCAGATGTATTAATATACAACGCAGTGCACCGAAGACTTAACCCCATGGATGCCGAGGTGTATTTTCTCTGAAGTTCTGAAAAATGAACGTTGAGCGAGAATTGCGTTAGTGAGGCACTGCTTCTAGCTACGGCTATAACACAGATATGTAGAGTATTTAATTTCCTATCCGGTGATGTAAATTTGAAGCACAAATACACAGGCGGTTTGGAAAGTAGACTTTGTTAAAGGTTGTCTGAAAAGCAGTAAATGTCTCCGTTTACAGCGCGACGATTTCTTTATTTGGCATCTTTAATGAAACTTTGTGCGAATAAAATACTGCTTGATATCTGAACGACATAACAATATATGAAATGGATTTGTATGCTTATGTATAACTTTCTACGTTCAATATGAAAAATGGCTTGACGAAAGTTAATTTTCCTCTGACGTCAAGCGACGACAGAGAGCACACACACACACACACACACACACATATATATACACGATGAACCAATCTTTTTCAATACAAAAATCCACATCGTAACCGGATACGTTTTGTTATTATCACAAATTATAAAGAATTAGGAAATCGCACATGAGAAAGGAGGTAATAGCTAAATGGATGGTCCTATCTACCTAGAAATTAGTTGTTAGATTCCCAAACTCTTTTGATTATGTAGATGTATTTTGACTAACGTTGCATCCTTATTAACAGAGATCGAGCCTTAATTTCAAATGTAATGAAATTTCTGAAAATACGACACCACAATAGTTGCATGTTGTAAATATGTGGCAACGCCGGAGAAAGATGACATCTGTATATTGTTTAGTATATATCTCACCTAATTTCCGTTCAAGGTATAAAAATCTCGGTTTATCATAGTATCAAATGTTTTTTAGCTATCATTAAATGTTATATTCGTAATCTGATGGAGAAGAAGTGAATGAGTATTGTTTTACGCTACTTTTAGCAATATTCCAGCAATATCACGGCGGGGACACCAGAAATGGGTTTCCCACATTGTGGCAGAATAAGTTGGACATGTGCACACAAGTAGGTATGAATAAATTACATTCAATAAAACCAACTATCAGTTGACGAGGTTATTATGCGAAGATGTCGTATTGGCCACACAAGATATACGCATTAATATTTACTAAAAGGTGAGGATCCTCCGCTTAGTGTCCCACGTGATGAAAGAATCGCAGCCAAACATGACCTGCTTGACTGTATATTTTTCCATCACAAAGGATACATATTTCAGTGCCAAAACGGTTAAAGATCTCTTTAATAATGTTAACTGTCATTTATTTATTGATGTTATAAAAGAAATTGACCTGATCGATAAAATTTGATCGATCTGTTTTGTAGATACATGTATATGCATTTTTTATAGTCTACGTCTCGTCCGTCCGTCCGAAATCATTTCGTTTCCGGAACACAACTCAAAACCGTTCAATATCTTTCAACAGAACTTATTAGATACATGTATATGAGACATACCCGAAAGTGGTTCCTTTTTCTATTTGCGGATTTTGGACATTCATATTTTCCCCGGTTTCCATGTAAACGATTCTGACTTAGTCTAAAAGAAAATCAAGTTGGACTTTAAGTAGCTGTCAAATGATCTTCTTGTTGAAAAATATTGAACGGTTTTTGAATTAAGACTCTGGAAACAAAATTACATGCCGTGGGGTGGGTTGGAGGGAGTGATAAATGAATTGTTTTAGTCACGATATAGCTAAAATATTGCCGGTGTGACTATAATCTTTACTCACTCACTCACCATTTGAATAATGTCCTGGATAGATAAACGATTGGACAGTTTACCATGTATCTTACTGTGTACAACGCGCGCACTTGTTTCGCTTCGGTTTCGCGAAAATCAAAGAAAATATTTCAAAATATAATATTTATGTTCCAATATTATGACCGGGTCAGGTCTCGGAATGTTCATTATCATGTGGCTACTCTCTTCATTATCATGTGGCTACTCTCTTCATTATCATGTGGCTACTCTCTTCATTATCATGTGGCTACTCTCTTCATATTTATACGAAGAAAGGTGAACACATAAATACCCCTTTGGTACGGAACTATCAGAGGGATGCTTGCGATTGGGCAAAAGAAGGACATGTAATGTTTTTTTAAGTTTTTGGTAGTTCTTGCAGAAATAAAGTGAACAGTTTAATATCATGTCTTGGGATTATTGGCAATATTTAGTGATTACGCCGTGTATATTATAAAAAAACAAAACGAGTATATTGTTAAACGTTTGTGACAAGCGCGCACCTAGTGAATCATTAAACACCATTGTCAATAAAAAGATATAATACAAATTTCATAACCATGATAATTCCTTATACATATGTGTGTATATACATTTAAACATATATTAATAACTTTCCTAAAGTAACACATTCTGTTGTACTAATATATCCTTTAAAGTATTTTTCTTTGAGAACATACAGATCTTATCAAATCTATAAAACAATATATGGAAAGAATCTGTATCATTTGATAGCATATTGGAAGAACCATTCGATCCATGTAACCTCAGAACTTTATACATGGAGGGAAAAGCATGCAGATAATCTATGCTGTTGTGTTATGGATAACTGCCTTGAAGGGAAAGAAATAGTCAATAACAATGGCAAACTGATATTTATACTGAAATATAGAAATATAATTGGATGGAAAACTATTTACCGTTAAGAACAACGAATAAGACAAAGTTAAGATAATTCCAACACCACATTATTCATAGAATGCTGACAACAGATAAAAACATGTTCATATATAAAATTGTAGCATATTCTGTATATTCTTTGTGCAATGCTGAAACTGAAAATATCATTCGTTTGTTATTTGAATGTACACAGGTAAAACTATTGAGACACAACCTTATAAAATAGACAGAAAATAAATCCGGTACTAAACTAAAAGTAGAATAGAATCACATCATTTTTTGGATTTAAAGAAAAAAATGTAATCACGTCTGAATTGCATATACCTTGCAACAAACATTACGTCTACACAAAAAATTATCTCCATAATAGTACCTTTGCACCACGTTGTATATTAATAAATCTGCTTGATTTCATGGACACATCTTTTTGTAGAGATATGAATGGAATCCTCCCTGCAAGGAAAATCTGTAATTTATGACATAAATGCAGATAAATATAATATACATAAGTGTGATTCACCCAAAGTACGAGCGCGCGAAACGGGAGGCGAAAGTGAGTATTGCGTACCGCTAATGAAGAATGTCCTCCGATACAGACTATAGAAATTTGGCGCATGCGCACAACATGTCAACATGTCAGCTCGCTATCGTTGAAACAAGAACTCAACGGGTTTCAGGCCCATTAATATCTAAATGTATGATCACAAAAATATGACAGTTACGTGTATGTATAGGGAATTTATCTGGGAGTACATCGATGTCGACTTTTCTGTCAAAAACCCACAGGAAATATATTTAAAAAATCTCAAGAAAATACGAGGGGTAATCGGCCACTAGAATCTGAATAGGATTTATGAAGGTGGTGTTCTCGGCCGTGATGCAGGGTCATGTCTTGACTGTATAGGACCGCATCGCGGCTCTCGGCTACGAAACCTCCAACTAGGCAATGGTTACACGCAAGTTCCCAAATGATGCCGCATTTTGGGCGCTACCCCCTCGAAACAGAGGACCCCTTGCACAACTTATACACATTATGGTCTCAAAATATATCAATTATGTCATTTTATGCCATTATTTAAGCTCAAGTGCACTTGTCACTCACCACACTTTCAATCTTATCCGGAAGTAACTGCCAAGCGCCCTTTGTTTGCCTACAAAGGGCGATAATCTAAGCTGGAGTGGCACACCAGCAAAAAAATATGGAGGCGCAGTTGTGACATAATGATTTCGCGCCTTATGTGAACCAGAATTAAGATTGAAATAATAAAAGGATCATGAATAGCATTTTATGTTATGAATCCATACATGTCATTGAACATGCCACTGTACATTGCACTTGAACGGTTAGTAATGCAAAGGGACGAAAATATGTTTGCTTTGTAAACGAAAATACCATGATAGTGTACAGACAACTAGATGATGAAGCGATGATACTTATGTTAATAGTAATTACATGCGAAGTCAAATGGCATTATGATATTACACATATGGAGTTGTGACCTCATGGTAGCGACAATTCCACCTACGTTCACTTGATATTAACGTACATTAAAAACACGATTTATTGCTTAAATATGTTCCCATACTTTCAAGCAGATGAACCGCTGCTGGAGTTGTTTCCCCCTTTTGTCGCTAACGAGAGGGCGCTGGGCATTTACTTCCGATCGACAAGGACAGTGTGGTGAGGGACAATTGCATTTCTGTTCAAACATCTGCAACGAATGACTTTAATGAAGCATTTATAGGCCTAAATGTGTAACATTCACCACAGGGGTTCTCTGTTTCGAGGGGGTAGCGCCCAAAATGCGGCATCATTTGGGAACTTGCGTGTAACCATTGCCTAGTTGGAGGTTTCGTTGACATGTATAACAAGACACCATAATGCGCCGATGTGAATTGCCCCTTGGGTGGAGAAAAACATGGTTTTTCTGCACTTTGAGGGCGATTTTATTATCCCGATCGGGGTGTTAGTTCCCGAACGGGCTCAAGTACCCGTTCGGGGGTTGTACCGAACCTGTCAAAGACAACCTGAGTACTGATGCTGTGGTACTGCTTTCTGTTCACATAAGCAGGTTCGTGCTGGGATGGTGCCATAATCTGAATGTGGGTTCCATCTATAACGCCAACCACTCCGGGAAAATTAGCGATGCCATAGAAACCAAGTTGGTTTCGTCGGACTGGTAGGAAACGAAACGAACTGTCGAACAATGGCAGGGGCAGACAGTGCAGTTATTGTTTGGTTAACAGGTTCAGGACACCCCTAGAAACAAGGATAATGGGTCATTCCGGTGATTATCCCTAAAAATAGGGATGGAACAAGCCCACCTGGGGTTAGCTAAGATAAATAGCGTTCACTGACATGAACGCTATGCAGCACCTCCATAGGCCGCAATGGTGGAAATCCTTTGTCGCACTTTCGCGCACTCGTTACGACTTTTACGCACGAAAAACTTATATGAATTACTTCTTTGTACTTATACCTACACGTGCGACCTATTTTCGTTGTCAAAATATCCAAAAATATATATTTACAAGCCATCAAACATCTCAGTCGATCGCTCACATATGAGCGGGGCCATTTTGAATCACGTGACCTGTGACGCGAAGGGGATATCCCTCCCAAAAATAGTAACACACGTGTTCCATACCTCGTTGCTTGTTGACAACACATTTTCATAGATTTTAGGCAATTAAAACGATTGTATGGAGATTTTCGTTTCCAATCTAGACTGACTGACCACCCCTGCTTTTTCAACAGCTGTTTTCAAAGGAATTGCTGGTGAGTTTTCAATGCTTAATATAATATAAGATTATTGCTGTCACCTTCACAGTTCCATGGGTGTCTCTGTAGTACTCCTGAATATTTGCCTACAAAACACTAATTGAATTTAGGACTTAAATATTTAATGAGTTCACGAATTAATTATCTATAAATTTCATGTATACCCAAAAACCTTAAATATTTCTCAGTTCACAACTCTCCTACCTTGAATAATATTTTAAATATTTCCATGTTGTATTAGGTCTCAAGCACCAGCTACAAACCTTGACAAAATCATCTTTTCATTTCCATATTAGCAACCAAGTGGCCAAAAAGTGTTATTTGTGATCATGAATTATAAACAAATACTAAAATAAGGGGATACATCAATAAATCAATTGTTGAATGAGGGGGTCATTCAAATTACAGCACACTGCCAAATATCATACTTAAACTCTTGTGCATACACCATTGGACAGAAGACTTTGATTTGTTAGGTCAACTGAAGAAAATTCATTTGCAAACATTACAGTACCTCTTATCTTTTGACAGCAAAAATAGCAGGCTTTCCAAATTATCAATGAAGTGTTAGTTTAGAAAGTCTGCATTTCAAGGTGCAATAATTAGATGTTTATTGAGAACATTAACAATGATAAGGATATGAAATTGTGCATGAAGTTTAATCTTTTGAAGGTATAAGTTTAAACTCATGTTAAATTAAAGTGATAATTAATAATTAACATTGATATGTACTTTATTTACTGGTATTCAAGGTTGAAAGTTGAGAGAAGAAACCATGGATGACATTGTCTGTGCCCATTGCAAGGGCAAGTTCAAGACAAAAACAAAGGGATGGAAGAGATATAGTTACAGCTTAGTGTTTGAGGACATGTCTATTTTTTTTTGTGAAACTCACTGCTATAACTTATCAAAACAAGAGTCATCAAAAGATGACAAATTCCCCCAGGCTCCAGAAATCTGAAAGAACATCTGACGGTTACTGATAGTCCAACTTGATCTTTTTGACTTGGTCCAAATTGTTTCCATGGAAATCATGAAAAATATAAATACTAAAACTTTGCAAATAACAAAAGGCACCACTTCAAGATCTGTTTCATATGTCTGCTACGTTTTGTTGAAAGATAATGAAAGGTTTTCGATGGTTGCTCTGGAAAAGAAATCCAAATCGTTTCCATGGAACCGAGAAATAAAAAAATGTCAAAAATCTGCAAATAGCCAAGGCACCACTTGAGGTTCTGATTGATATTTATACCAATTTGTGGTGAAAAATATTGAACGGTCAAAGTCGAAATTGTTACTATGGAAACACACACAAAAATATTTTATACAGAAATCCCAAACTACCAAAAGGCACCAGTACACCACCAGATCTATCTCTGTGCCAAGTTTGGTGAAGAAATGGTGAACGGTTTTGAAGTTCTGCTCCGGAAAAGACGAATGTGCACGGACGGACGGGCGGAGCGCATTTTAAGAATTTGACACTTGGCTTTGTGCTGTAATTTGAATGATCCTTCCCCTTTTAACAATTGCTTTCTAGATGTATCCCCTTGTTTTAGTATTTGTTCATAATTCATGATTCCCTTTATGTAATCAACATCTAATCTCCTATCCAAGGAGGAAATAAATATGATGATGAAGGTAGGAGAAATGTGAAATGAGAAATATTTAAGGTTATATGGGACAAATGAAATTTATAGATAATTGATTTGTGAACTCGTTAATTATTTAATTCCTAAATTCTAATAAGTCTTATTAGTAAACTGTGTTTTGTAGGCAAATATTCAGGAGTAGTACAGAGACACCCATGGAACTGTGAAGGTGACAGCAATAATCTTATATTATATTAAGCATTGAAAACTCACCAGCAATTCCTTTGAAAACAGCTGTTGAAAAAGCAGGGGTGGTCAGTCAGTCTAGATTGGAAACGAAAATCTCCATACAATCGTTTTAATTGCCTAAAATCTATGAAAATGTGTTGTCAACAAGCAACGAGGTATGGAACACGTGTGTTACTATTTTTGGGAGGGATATCCCCTTGGCGTCACGTGATTCAAAATGGCCCCGCTCATATGTGAGCGATCGACTGAGATGTTTGATGGCTTGTAAATATATATTTTTGGATATTTTGATAACGAAAATAGGTCGCACGTGAAGGTATAAGTACAAAGAAGTAATTCATATACGTTTTTCGTGCGTAAAAGTCGTAACGAGTGCGCGAAAGTGCGACAAAGGATTTCCATCATTGCGGCCTATGGAGGTGCTGCATAGCGTTCATTAGACTAACAACTAGTCTCTGAAATCAGGGATACTCTACAACAGGGATAGGTCACTCGATTGCTTTCTTTACCATTTGTACTAATTAACGTGTGCCTCGTCATGCTCCAACGCACACAGTGACTTGGTTCGGTCCCAGCGCAACTTCGGCTGCGTTTAACAGTACTTCAGCCAGTGTATTGTATAGGTCGGAATTTTACAATGAATGAATGAATGAATTAAGAGCAAGAATTTTATGTGAATGAATGAAAGAAATTAAGAAAAAGAACAAAAGAAAAAGAACATATGTGAATGAATGAAAGAATAAATGATACACCACGGCCATCCCTCCCCAAACATGTTAAAGAACGCAAAACTATCGGTAGAACACATGTTAACATCAGCTGTCCTTTTTATAAAAAATCTACTTTGAGACATTTTTTTACATTAGTAACTAATTCAGATATCTTATTGCATGTGTGGAATGACATGGGCATTGACAGAATGTTAACTGACACTGTCACAGACCCCTCAAGAACAGAAAGTTAAGAACTATCACAAAGCCTTGCAAACACCTTTCCAGTTTTGTCAAATACTAAGATCAACAAGAAAGAAAGAAGTTTTAGAACTATAACACTCAAGCATCACAAGCACCAATGGCGTATCAGAACAGATCGGCGATATGTCATATTTTTCACACACCTCAAATACACACTAACAATTTTTTTTAAATTATAAAACTATCACTATTACTTGCAAACACCTTTCACTTGATGGTATATTCCCCTCATAAAAATTGAAGGTGTATGTGAAAGATGTTTTGAACTATTTTACTGAAAAAGTTCATAGTAAAAAATATAAAACTATAATGAAAAGGAGCCCTGAGACCTTCTTCATTTTCAGAGAAGTGAACAAATCTGCAGAGGGATAATTTCTTTGAAAATTCACAACACATGCAAAGATTCTTATCACCCATTACTGCTTTAATTGTGTGTGACAGTTCATAGAATATTATACTGCCCCCACCGCCTCCTGGTCCTGCACTGCCAGTGGTGTGGGCTGATTTGGGGGCTAATGAATGAGTATCAAGTGTCGCCAAATCTATTTTGAGAGCAAGCAGGGATACCAGCTAAGGGTAGCATCTCTTGATATTCCTATCGCTGGACAACTGGATCTTACCAAAAATTCCAAAGTTATTTATATTCTCCAAAATCCAAAGGTTGTGTCTGCACTATATGTGGAAGTTTAATTGATGTCGCATATATATAATGAAACAAGCAGAAAAAGTCATCAATATCCCCCGCAATGGCAAAATACTCGTCATGTATATGTCAGTTAGTTATGACTATGTCAAATGTTTTGGTGTGTATATAGCAGTGAGTGAGTGAGTTTAGTTTTATGCCACACTCAGCAATATTCCAGCTGTCTGTAAATAATAGAATCTGGACCAGATAATCCAGTGATCAACAGCATGAGCATCAATCTACACAAATGGGATGCAATGATATGTGTCAACCAAGTCTGTGACTATATTACAAAGTGGAAGGAGAGTATTGAAAGGTTTTTAAGTTCTGCTCCGGAAAAGAGCACTACCACCAATTTCAGTCAAAGTCAAACTTGTTGCCATGGAAACACAAAATATGTTTTA
Source organism: Haliotis rubra (assembly GCF_003918875.1). Taxonomy (NCBI): domain Eukaryota; kingdom Metazoa; phylum Mollusca; class Gastropoda; order Lepetellida; family Haliotidae; genus Haliotis; species Haliotis rubra. Next base: position 223,130 of record NW_025767283.1, on the reverse strand, counting down.
TTCAGAAATCTAAAACTACCAAAAGGCACCAGTATATCACCAGGCCTATCTATGTGCCAAGTTTGGTGAAGAAAAATTCAACAGTTTTAAAGTTCTGTTCTGGACAAGATGACATCCTCATAGCCACAGCCTCCATGGAAAGTTACGTTTCCAAGGAAACCGGAAAAATAAAGTCATATCTTGGTCTAAACCCCAAAAGGCACATCTATGGATCATACTTGACATATGTTCCAAGTTTGATGAAGCTTGCATGTATAGTTTGGAAGATCTGCTCCGACAAGATGACATCCTCATAGTCACAGCCTAAGTCATGTTTCCATGGAAAACAGCAAAAATATAAACTTCATATCTGGGTCTAACCATCACATGGCACATTTATGGATCATGCTTGATATGTGTACCAAGTTTACCATGTATACCAAGTCACGTTTCCATGGAAACTGCAAAAAATAAAATTCATATCTGGGTCTAACCATCACATGGCACATTTATGGATCATGCTTGATATGTGTACCAAGTTTGATGAAGCTAGCATGTATAATTTAGGAGATTTGCTTCGGACACGATGACATTCTCATAGTCACAGCCTAAGTCATGTTTCCATGGAAACAACAAAAAATAACATTTATATCTGGGTCTAACCCCCAAAAGGCACATCTAGGGATCATGCTTGACATTTGTACCAAGTTTGGTTAAGCTATCACATAGTTGAGGAGATATGCTTCGGACAAAGCGTGACGGACGGGACGGACGGAACTCGTTTCTATATTCCCCGCAACTTCGTTGTTGTGGGGGATAACAATATGCCATCAGATCCCCATGACAATGTCTTTTCAAAGTTTATGGGTAAAGTCACAAATGCCTACATCGTTGAGGTACACTGCTTTGAGCCTAATGATTTATATTTCTCTGTTAGTCTCTTCATCATGTAAATCAAGGATGACACAACAATAACAGTAGCATGGCTTGTATTTTCTACTGACTTGCCTGAATAGGGAGAATTTCGAATGTCAGTGATTTTCCACTCCTGGATGGAGAACAAAACAACACATCTTCACCACTTAATTAAGTACTTTTCAATCATCGTATTCTGATTTGGACGAATGCTATGTATATTTTCTTTCATCCTCATCAAAGTTCCAATTCATTTTTACCCTGAGATGGAAAACTTTTCGAAATGATCCCTCTCCTCGCCAGTGTAAAATGAAACAGTTAAAGAAAATACTCAGATTTTATAAGTCATCAGGTCTTTAGTGTAATCACACATGTTGTTTGTCTGGAGTGAGAGGACAGGCAGAAGCAGGAGGTCTTGGCTCAGCGTGGGGTCTTGGGGAGTGGTGGAGGAGGCTCCCATGAGTTAATATTAAACACTAGTGACAGCTAAAGATCAACTGATAATTACAAGCCATATTCTGGCTTGTGAATTCAGCAGATTGGTACAGACCCTGAAGCTGAGGAAATCTAGACTTGCCACATTTTCTAGACTTGTGTGGGCTTTCTTGGATATATTTGCTTCAGGGTCTGTACGAGAGACTCCCCTCTGCACACAACCCGGAAGTTGCACTTGATGCGCACACGAACTTCCGCAAAGGGACGTAATGATTAGTCACCCCTCGATGTCTGTAGAATCTACGGAAGCCCAAATTGACCATAAAACACCTTACACAATGCACAAGAATTGAACGACAAAAGTCGTCAATCCGGTGCCAGAGGGTGTGGAAATAGCATTTGTGTGAGAAAAAAAAATGATAAATGTGAACATTGAAGAGTGAGTGAGTGAGAATGGTGGTTCGCCGCTAGGAACAATATCCCAGCAATTTCACGGCGGGAGACACCACAAATGGCCATCACACATTGTACCCATGTGGGGATTCGAACCGGGGCCTTGGGCGTGGCGAGCGAACGCTTGAACCACTGGGCTACCCCACCGCCCCGACCATTGAAGACGGCATTTAATATAATTCAGTTGTTGCATAGGATCCAAGGGACAAAAAGCCAAGGATGAAATGGACGGGGCAGGAGTCGGGTGCTGGTGTCGATGAAACACCATTGGAAACAACTGGTCCACACCCAACTGGCCCGCGACAGATACGGTATCTGCCAGATGCCCAAAGAAAGGCAAAGACCTTTTCACAAAAAAGAATGACCGTGATTAGGAAGGTAATGAAAATCTGTAACCCAGTACGTCCTCATTGCCCTCTAGCTCCTGGAGTTGCAGCCAAAACTGCAAGATGTCCTGTTTGCTTCCCTTTTTGACAACCTGCGACCACCGTTGTGTCAGAGCGTTGTCAACCTTTAAACATTTGATGAACTGAGCATGATAAGTGCACAGAATGCGGAAGTATAAAACAGACATGCAACACTAGAAATAATTGCCGAAATATACATACCGATAACGTGGCCATTTTCTCTGTCACCATGGTGGACAGCTCTGCAGCAGTCCTCCGCTGGGGCTGCTCATAAAGTGTTCTGTGCTCAGGCAGGACAAACAGTGGGACCAGGCGTTTCTTCTTTGCAGACAGACCGTCAGCTGTGCTGGATCTAATCACAAATGAACCCAACGTCACAACAGCAATCAATGCATGACCCATTCATAATATAATGATCAATACACAAAATGATAGTAAACTGGTTACGTGATGTAAGGCAGATGACGGTGTGATCATGACTATGCAATGTTGGTAAGATGTTAACTTGAATACTATGACATGCTAGTGTGAATGCAAAGGAAATGTCCGTGTGATGATGATATACACGGACAATACATGAAAACAACTGCATGACGTACCGATAAGTGTGCCGATTTCCCCGACAGTGCGCTACGCAACTGTCCATCACGGGATCCAAGGCAACGTGGTCCAAACCAGTGAGTGGTTTGATGGTATCTGGTGATGACAAGTAGCCACTGTGGCGTATCCAATGCCGGAAACCAGCGATTTCTGCCTCTAAGGACGAGTCATCAGTGGTGCTGAAAACATCGTCGCTCAGTAACGAAAAGTGTTGCAGCACCTTGCTTCTGATCTGTAAACAATACATATACAAATCATGTTGCATATGATGAACATTAGATCCCCTAATTCATAACCAGTTACAGGAAATCTACATCCAGACGGGAGTGAGGGTTAACGTGAAATTTGAAACCCCGGATGGAAATGCCCCATTGGAGTTCTTCACCGGAGATTATCATCCAGTAAGTATGACAAATGCCAACGATAAACAGAAACATCATATACGTATATGACAATACACCATCAAATGAGTAGGACAACAAGATGATGTTAAAATTGCGCAATTGTATATGGACAATGTTATGCAAAATGTGTGATAGATACACCACATGACTCTCGGTTATTGACTTGCAGGAATCCATGACAACAAAACAGACAACACTGACCATGCCACCGCTACCCCACAATCTAATACCACCCACTAACACTGCCTCTACCACCAAATGTTCTACCATCCCTAAAACCAAAGTTACATTAACCGTCACACTACAATCAACTGAAACTGTTCACCCCCCAGTAACTAGTCATGAGACAATAACTACCACCAGCGCCACTACTAACCCACATTGCATGACCAACACAAGCACTAGCACCACTAACACTCCCAGCACCAGTTCGACATCTCAGCCCAGCACCAGCACTAGCACAACCATCAAGCCTCAGAATGAGACCACTGGCACTTGTCACATGACAACGAGGAAACGTAGGCAGGCCAAAACGACAACCAAGGACAGGGATGACTGTCGGCTGTGCAGCATTATCTATGACAGCACGGCTGATCATGACACCCATCGCCACAAGTACTGGATAGGATGTCAACACCAGAGCGGCAACTGTGACCACTGGGTCCATTTGACATGCCTAGGCATTCATGTCATATTACTGTCCAGTTCACAACAATCATCCCATAAGTGTCTAAAATAGGAATCATCATTAAAAAAAATATTCTGAAACATATGTATGTGTTTGTCTCTTATTGAATGATAGCCACCACGTCATGTGGATAACAATATTGCCAAAACAATTTTAGCCATCACCTGGGTTCGGACTCTGAACCACTATGTCAATCATCCTAACGCGCTACCTCTACACCACCACGACCCACATTACCAATGGTGAGATAATAATATATTTATATCAAACAATGGCTCACGCGGTTCAAAAAAAATAAAAAATGTCATTGAGCAATTATACCGCGATAACATGAATTCTGTTGGTAGCAGTTATTCATTCATTATGTTCTATTGAATTTGATTATCCAAATGGATTATGTAAGAGTTATAGTTACCTTTTCCATTCTGTCGAGATTACGACAACTCCTGAGCCACGTGTGCTCCGTTGGAACGCCTGGGGGGACCCACATCTTCACTCTACGGTTACGGCCTTCCAGGATGAAGTCGCCACCTTCCCCTTTGCTGGTATGTCCACTCAACGACAGTACCTCTACATGGTGGATGAAATCGAGGACCTCTTGGGGAGCTCTCATACGCATTCGGTTATCTCGGAACATCGGCTCCATATATGTTGTGGCGTTGGTACCATAGAATAGTGTTGAAGCCGTGTCCATGGCAGCGAGCATGGCACGTGGATTGTTCCTCCTGACTGCACACCGAAAGATGAAGATGGGGATAAGCCACTCATTCAGAATACTCCAGATGAATCGGTAGTTTGGGCAACGTAATCCTGAAATCCACTCATCAACATCGGCGGGAGTTACATCAACGTCTTCACGGTTGCTTGGTGTACGGGTCAAGTATTGAAATAGGATTTCCCTGAGGCATGCATACAGCAAAATGAGATACATCTGCCATGCCTTGTGATGATTGCTACAAGACTGGGCATATGCCAATGCATGTGGGGTTCTGAATCCGCATAACAGTGCAATGTGCTTTAGGAGGGGTTCCCAGAGGACTTTGAAAAGACACTTGAGCAAGTTGATTTCAACATGGCCAGCACCGGGCAGTAGCACAATGTGTTGAAATAACTTGCACTGATTGGCGTCCACTTGCTTCGCCGGATGTTTGGACGTAAAGTGTCTCAAGAATGTGGTGGGGCCGATGCGGAACTCCTGTCCACATTCACTGCAGGCAAACCAGTCCTCCATCATACGGGCAACGAGGATGTAGGGTGAGCCATCGCATCCCACCACTATCCACTGTCTCTCCTGCCCCAACCCTGCTTGATGACCTAGTGATGTTAGGACCTGCTTCAGGCTGTCGTAGCTGGAAGGATTGACCATTATGGGGTCCGCGAGTGTTATGTTCGGGGGTGATTGGGGATGGTGCGAGTCGACAAGACAATAGAGATCATCTGTGGTCTTAAAACCCCCTGTGTCAGTGAACTCAAATTCACCATTTGCAATGGCGTCAGTCATGGTTCCATCAGGATGTGGGCGGCACAATGTCTGCTGCACGCGTTTCATCTCAGACTGGATGAAAGCAGTGGTGTATGGCCTCAGGTGTGCTTCACATGCTGCACTCATATCAAGTAATTGTGAAGTGCAGTTACCATCAGACACTTTGTGGAGCCAGTGAAAGGGTGAAAACGCTACCGAGGACTGTATGTTGTTGTACGGGTTTTGAATGGCAATGAAATTGGTCATAATACTACACTTTGACCTAAAGTTCAATAAAACCCTCTAATTCTTCTGCAGCACCTGGTTGTTGTCAAAAAAAAATACAAACACTGCCCTCAGACGGCAAGCTATTGGGGACGTTAGTTCCTCTGTCTATCCATTTACGTATTGTCGTGTATGTCCCACAGGGACTCGTGCTGTGATGCAGGAGATGTGCAGTTTTGCTGCCAGCTATGAAGTATGCTAACATGTTTGTCACGAATGCCAATGGGGTGACAATATTTGGTGACACAAGACAGTACATGTGCTCCACGATTGTACAGAGTATGCGAAGTGACTTTTGGGATTCTACATTCTCCAAACCATTGACATTCACATTTCCAAACGATGTCAGAAATTCTAGCAACGGATAATGTCTTTGTTTAAGCCACGGTGCCAACGCGTAATTATCATAAAACCCATCCCGTTGGTACTGGCCAGATATCTCTGCGATGTCTCCTTCAATGCCCTTCCTTGCCAGTTTTCCCACTATATCAAACAGATTTTTTATGTGTGCTGCACTGAGCCTGTCATTGTCAATCGCTCTACACAGTGTCTCAATGGCAATATCGTCTTGTGATAATTCTGGTTGTATTAAATTGTCTTTCGTATAATCTATGCAGGCTGTGCAGATATATGTTGATTTCGCTTTTAGGTAACCCAATTTCAACAACGTGTCATGGATGGTCTTGGCATGTTTCTTTGATGATATTTTGTAAACACTGAATGATTTGTTTTGTGCAAAAAGCTCATGACCGCTGCAAAAGACCAAAAACACGCAGGTGTCCATTATTTCTATTTTTTTCATTCCACTTACCAAATGCCTTTCAGTTCCGTTTACTTTCAATGCATGTGTACTTGTTTTCATTATTAAACGTTTCTTTCAAAATACTGTAATGGGTTCTGTCATGTATATGCGACTCTCACCATGTGCACATGGCCCTGAGAGCACACCATAGATATTTAGCGACTTCCGACCCCTACTGCGAATTACGCCCCCTTTGCGGTAGTATGTGTGCGCATCAAGTGCAACTTCCGGGTAGTGTGCAGAGGGGAGACATCGTTCCACTCGGTGAGTGACATGAATGTACATAAAAGCATTTAATATGACTGTTGACGGGCATTAATGTGCAAAATGGCGAGGCAGGTCATATTTGTTTCGGACCAGTCGACCAAGGTGCGGTAAATTCCGAGTTTCTCTGAATAACTCGGTGTTCACGTGCACGCACGTGGTGCAAAATGTCAACATACCATTGCTCGCCAGTGTTGTGGAAGACCGCGAGCGAGCTCAACGCCCGTTTTTATACCCCAGGTGGGCTTGTTCAATCCCTATTTTTAGGGCTAATCACCGGAATGACCCATTATCCTTGTTTCTAGGGGTGTCCTGAACCTGGTTATGGCCCTACTCACTGAAGACTGTGAAACACCAATGTGGTTCGCATTACACAGCTGCATTTTGCCCGTGGCAAAGTAACGCAGCGTCAGTAGAACTTGTCAGTAGCTGATAAAGGATGACTTCTTTGAGTGAGAGGTGAAATTTCATTGGAAATGAGACTTACTACAAATTGTATACCATCTTTTGATAATCTAAATCTTCGTGTCAACTCTGTTTCTGTGTATTTTTCTAAAATGTTGGTTCTATCGATGATTGCATGGGCGGCCATCTTTGTTTACTTTAACAAAATTCTTAGTGCTTAAGTAACCTATGGATGATTCTTAAGTTAAGAAAAAATCTTAAGCACTAAGAAGTTTGATGAATATTGCTTAAGCAAAAATCTTAGTTTTAGATAGGTTGCTATGGAAACTAAGAATTCTTACCGGACTTAAGAATTCTTAAGGCTTAAGAAAATTCTAAGAAGTTTAGTGAATCCGGCCCCTGAATAAACTTCTACTAAGATGGCGGGTGCAAAATTATGACGTGAAGGGTGACGTCATTCGGACGTCATTTCCCGCGGTAACAATGAGGCATTGTGTCGCAACATTTTTAAACGTGTAGGTGTGATATCATTTCAAAAACCTTTTAAGAACAAGTCATAATAAAAAAAATAATTTTTAAATGTGATGACAGATCCGGCTAAAACATTTCAGGAACGTTTTAGGCACTTTAATGACAAGTCATACATTAGAACGTGGCTGAGTGAGATACTTGTTTGTGATTGCAGTGTATGTACTGTTTTTGTCACACCAACGTTACAACAGAAACAGTGTTTTACAACGTGATGACAATATTTCATTAAACATGTTCGTGCACAACAATTCTGCAATGTTTTAAAAACATTTCAATCATATGTTATGAAATAGTTTTACCCATGTTACAGCATGACGTTTCTGAACAACATTTTGAAAACATTTCAAAAACATTTTCAGTATTTTTGAGATATTCACACATTATGTGTATGATTATGTTCTTGCATAATCTCTGCAGCGTTTTAAAAAAAAATTCACTAATATGTTGTTAAATAGTTTCACCCATGTTATAGCATGGCGTTTTTGAATAACATTTCAAAAACATTTTCAGTATTCTTGAGAGATTTACAAATTATTTGTATGATATGGCACGGCTTTCATCATTAAGCTGCTAATATGATTAACATTTTCATCAGGCCATAATCTTGCATGATTTAAAAGTGTATCATAAATTAACAAGTCGGAGAGACTGATATATTTACAAAATGATCCCAGTGACTGTGGAGATTTACTGGCCCGACTGGATTTTAACTAGCCATGGGCTACCGGGCCAGTGGCTATTTCGCACACTGTTTGTATGATATGGCATAAATGAGTGCACAATGTTATTAAAACGTGATGACAATATTTCATTAAACATGTTCTTGCATAACATTCCTGCAGCGTTTTAAAAACATCTCACTAATATGTTATGAAATGGTTTCAAACACGTTATAGCATGACGTTTTTGAACAACATTTTGAAAACATTTTCAGTTTTTTTGAGAGATTTAGACATTATTTGTGTGATATGGCATAAATGTGTGCACAATGTTTTTAAAACGCAATGACAATATTTCATTAAACATGTTCTTGCATAACATTCCTGCAGCGTTTTAAAACATCTCACTAATATGTTGTGAAATGGTTTCAAACACGTTATAGCATAACGTTTTTGAACAACATTTTAAAAACATTTAAACATTTAACATATACAAAACACAGTATGATGTTGACTTTTATGTTTTAGTTCGTTTAATTATAACATTAGAATCAACATATAAAAAACACAGTATGACGTTGACTTATGGTTTTTATTTCAGCAAGATTATAACGCGCGATATAGCTGGAATATTGCTAAAAGCGGCGTAAAATCATAACTCACTCAATCACCCATTACATTAAAATAACAAGATTATAATAAAGACGATAAAAGAGTTGAGTAAATGTACTTAAAAGATCAAAGGTTGTGATGTTTTCACGCTAAATTTACAGGCTTTTCCAATCACTCTCGGCACAGTAGATGTTTTGACTATCGAAACATTCTACAAGCCGATTATCAGTCAGACTCATTCATTATCTAAACATATTGGAATCCGATTATCAGCTAACACAAACTTTCCAATCACTGTCGGCAGAGTAGACGGCTTCCAAAATTCTGTATTCAGATTATCTAATGACAAATAAGATGTTCCCAATAATTAGAATTTTATTTGGTGCCGTTTTCACCATAAGATTTGTAGCCGTTTTCGCCAAGTCGAGGTCCAAATGGTGCCGTTTTCGCCTGGTGTCGTTTTGCTGTGGTTCCGTTTTAGCCTGCACCCTTATGAAATAGTTTCACTCATGTCATAGCATGACGTTTTTGAATAACATTTTAAAAACATTTCAATAACATTATGAAACATTTTTATAATGTTCCAAAAAAAATTTGAAGAAAATGTTTTTGAAAAACTATTTTGAAACCTTATGAAAATGTTTTGTGTTAACTGGGCTAGCCACACCTGCGTGTACATACTAGTGATAGAGCAAAGTTGAGTGATACGAAACGAACACTATCAAAATTACTCAACGCCAACTTACCACAAATTCGCTGAAAAGAAAGACAATTTAGGCAAGCCTACCATATAATATGCAAACATAATATATGAACTCCCTACTACAAGCTACCAAGAACATATAGCAAGGAAACCACGATCGCGCGGTCCGCCATTTTGCCTGCCACAAGGCTGGAAAACAGAGAACCCACGGTTAAGTTACAACAAATGATGAATGAGAATATCAACATATGAAGTCCATCTAACGCCCGTGCGTAAAGAAAGGAACCATACATACAGATTGAGACTCTTTTACACTCATCGTATCGGTAGGAGAGCAAACTCGAAACGAGCACCACGCACGTCTATTCAACAGAACGACAGCATGAAAAGTGAGGTACGAGGTAGACGGCAAGAGTTACCTGCTCTTGGCTGTAGGGGGTCCGGTGAGGCCCTGTAGGGGGTGGTCTTACAAGACAAAACGAGTGTTTTGTTTTGTAAATATTTTATTAAAAAAATATAGTTACAACTGTCGTAGGATTTTAAATGGACATTTAAATGCTTATATGTACCCCAAGGAGGACTTCTGAAAAAGAATGTGCATGTTGCCCAGAGACTCTTGCTCACGTTTGGACAGGACACGCCACCCCGGTATGATTTCCGAAAGAAGCGCCGTTCGGTAATCCTTCAACAGAGAGTTAAAGGATTTTTCTGTTGCTGCACGATCTGACATGGTATTTTTGATACTGGTTACTATCTTTTTACCAGTGTTTGTCACGTCAGTTACACTGTCCAAATCCGACAATATTTCTTTGAGAGTCGAAAGAACGGAATTGGCCGACTTATCAGCCATTTCTCTCATACCTATCAAAATGGTATTTTCGCCAGCGTCAGTCACGATATAATTTTGAACCCTCTGCCCAAATTTGGAAGTCTCATCACTGTAAAGTGTCGTGTCCGTCGTATCCGAAAGTTGTTGTGCAACAAACATGCTGTTTAATGGCGCTCTCTTTTTCGCCATTTCAGCTACCGTAGCTACTGATGGAGGGCCTTGGGTTGAAGCCCAACTAAATTAAGAACGGCTTTGATAACAGGCCCTACGTGTGAATAACCTACATTTTCAGCCAAAAGATGTAAAACACATTTAACCGTGTCGTCACTATAAGCCTTCCCTTTCATTAAGTCGATGTCTGTTTATTTGGAGTTACATTTGGTACCGGAAGGTTCCAATGGGGGTCTCGATTCAACTTCTGTAATCAGCTTATCGATGTCCATTTGTAACTGGTCACACTTCTTGCAGTCTGTATCTGTGTCTGAACATGAGCATTAATAAAACGTTTTGAGGTTACGTGGGAACAGCGTTTATCTTTTTGTTTCTGTACTTGATGCAGCATATGTTTCAGTTCTTTCACTTTCTTAGCGTATTTCTTGTTTTGTGATTGTAACTTTATATACTCCTTGGATGATTGTGAACCTTGAGAGAGAGAAGATTGGTGAGAATTGGAATTGGAATCGGTGCTGGGGTTGTGAGTGGACATAGATGTAGCGGGAGAAGATACAAGACCGGGTAGGAGAGGATCGGAAATGGGTGGAGTGGGACCAGAAGACGTAGAGACTGTCGCTGGGGGTACATTATTGTTATTGGTATCGGGGTGGGATTTAACAGAAGGCAAAGGTGTTAAGGTGGGAGATATTTCATTTGAGAATTGGGAAGTAGAACTAAAAGACTGAAGATGAAATGGGTTGGTGGGCCAGGGGTTAGGAACAGGGGGTAAAATATGAAAGCCAGGGGGTGGTAAAATATAGGTAGTTGGGTTGACTGTTATGGGGAACTGAGGCATATGAAATCCGGGCGGAGGTCCTGATGGGGGTGAAGGGGTATTTGCATCTGGGCTGGGTTGGACTAGGGCAGTCTTGGGTGGTCTTGTCCTCTCTTTGCTTGTCATATCAAATGGCTGTTGCAGAAACTGCGTCAATTTAATTTTTTGTGCGGGTGTCTTGCTCTTCAGAAAGGCCCTTCTCTTGGTGTCTAGTTGTTTTATTTTTGTATTTAATTTCCTGCTTGTCCACACAGGTTCTTTGAAGTTGAACAGTTTAGTTAGCCAGCTGTTCAAGGTGTTCCAGGTAGGTTTCAATTTAAATAGTTGGAGGACTAACCCCACAGTAATTAATCCCACATCGATAGGTGGAATAAGATTTGGGTCATGTGTCTCTGCAAATGTTTGCAGACCAGCTTCTTTGAGAAAGTCTTTCTCCATAATTGCTATAAGACAAACGATAGTAAACCTTTATAAATATATGTATTGTTATATTCATGGTGGACATGTCATAGCGTAATCATTTTCTTTTATATTTAAAACTTACAAAATAATGATGAATAGGGACGCTGTATAGAAAAAACCCGCTAAAATCATTCACCACTTTTAACATATTACTAAGGTAGAAAGATATATCATTGCACATTCTGTACCAATTCATGTTGGAAATTGTGAATGAATCACTGGAGTACAGTGATGACACCAGGTGTTCGCCAACAGAATGAACGTGTCCTGCCCTAGCGGTAGCACCCGTCGTTCACATCTCATAGAGTAACACTGGTCAATCAACTATTGTTTATACTTAAAAGTACAACCACATAACATAACGTTCAATCTGTGTATAATTTATAATATTTGCGTAAGTAATTCTGCAGCGATGTGTATAAAATCATTTGTCTACGTCAGTTTTTCATTTCAACCTGTTAGTCAGACTTTCAGACATTTACAATCAACAAACAACGTTCTAATAACAATGAAGAAAACATTTAGCCATCTGCCTTTAACGTGTACTAAAAGTAACCATGCACATAAGCATAGATACTTATCGTCCATATTACAATATCCATACGTACACGTATTATATATATATTTTCATCAATATCGTTCACGAGATAATTACAGCAAAGGCGACTTTATAACGCTTCATATGCATTAGGCTACGATTACTCCCCTTTGAAAAACAACAACAATGATTTCTCCCTATCCCACAATGCTTTGCTTTCATCTCTAAAATATACAGTGTTATCGCTTCGCTGCGCAGATTCCATTCATTGGTATAACACAAATATGATCTAAGAAACAATCATAAACTTTGAAAGATGTAAAAATTACCCGTACCCTCGATTCGATGACTGATGTCTTGATGAGCACTCGCTTCGCAATAAGACGACAAATGCAAGGAGGGTCGGTGTCACAAGATCTATTTATTAATTACGGCAGCACGAGATGTACATGATACATGCAACATCTCAATATAATACAAGCGGTCGATCGAAAGCAATTTCCTCGTGGCGAGGATATCCATATCATTAAATGACTTCACGAGAAATCTGTCATTCAAGTCAGTGACAGCTGCGCGGTGAGTACCCGAAATACCTACATGGAGTATCATTCATAGACAGTGTTACTGGCAGCGAGTGTATGTACCCTTGCCTCGAATTGACGCTCAAGCCGTGTATGTCTTGTACATGTATCATTCATATACAGTCTTACTGGCAGCGAGTGCATGTATGAAGGCATTTCCTATTCTCGCGGTACTTACGGATATCGGCTGAAAAAATAACACAAACAATTCTTATCGTATTCATGCTTGTTGTTTTTAAATGAAGGGCCTTCTCGTCTAACATCTACATTTATCAGCTGCCAGATCCATCAGGTGAATTACCACTCGTGAGTCCGGTGATAAACAATACGATCCGCCATTGACGAAACGAGGCTTCTCCCATTCTCGCGGTATTACCAGGAATTAACGTTATTGAGTGTATGTAAGAGCAACCCTGCCGGAAAGGGCGTGAAAAAGTAATGATATGTCCAAGTTGGTATAAAATCCCCAATATTCGTGACACTACAAGATTTTGATCACTTACAGACTTGGTATCCTCGAGTCATCTGTTTTCGGTCGGCCGTCTGCGTGTTCATTTCTCGCGGTTATTAGCGATATTATGTCGACAGGCAGGTTATTTTTAGCAGGAGGTCGACTGCTTCAGCTCTGACTAACAAAATGCTTCGTGTGAAATTTAGAAAGTTACATGATTGCAAACACATGTAAATGTTACGTTTTAGAACCGAGTTTACTAATGCATAAATTTTCATATAATCAAAATGCTATAGGGCCCGTAAGTAGGTCACGGCGAGAGATTACGTTGTTTAGTACTTCGGTGACAAACAACGTTTTTCGGCAATGGCGATAACACTGTTACATGGGGTATGCCGTGGATAATCGTACTCGACACTGGCTGTGTGAATCAGAAACCTATGCCATGTAACAGACTGTGGACTGCTAAAGCACTAAGGCAATGTTGCATGAATAGCACATGAATATTTGCCAAACATGCATAGTTGTCACAGCGTCGTCTTCAGGCTGGCCCATTCAACAGGTTCGGTACAACCCCCGAACGGGTACTTGAGCCCGTTCGGGAACTAACACCCCGATCGGGATAAGAAAATCGCCCTCAAAGTGTAGAAAAAACATGTTTTTCTCCACCAAAGCGGCAATTCACATCGGCGCATTGTGGTGACTTGTTATACATGTCAACGAAACCTCCATCTAGGCAATGGTTACACGCAAGTTCCCAAATGATGCCGCATTTTGGGCGCTATCCCCTCGAAAGTGAGGACCCCTTGCAGAACTTATACACATTATGGTATCAAACGATATCACTTATGTCATTTTATGCCATAATTTTAGCTCAAATGCACTTGTCACTCACCACACTTTCAATCTTATCCGGAAGTAACTACCAAGCGCCCTCTGTTTGCCTACAAAGGGCGATAATCTAAGCTGAAGTGGCACACCAGCAAAAAACTATGGAGGCGCAGTTGTGACATAATGATTTCGTGCTTCATCTGAACCAGAATTAAGATTGAAATAATAAAATGATCATGCATAGCATTTTTTGTTATGAATCCATACATGTCATTGAACATGCCACTGTACATTGCACTTGAAAGGTCAGTAATGCAAGGGGACGAAAATATGTTTGCTTTGTAAACGAAAATACCATGATAGTTTACAGACAACTAGATGATGAAGCGATGATACTTATGTTAATATTAATTACATTCGAAGTCAAATAGCATTATGATATTTCACATACTGAGTTGTGACCTCTTGGTAGTGACAATTCCACCTACGTTCACTTGAAATTAACGTACATTAAAAACACGATTTATTGCTGAAATATGTTTCCATACTTTCAAGCAGATGAACCTCTGCTGGAGTTGTTTCCCCCTTTTTGTCGCTAACGAGAGGGCGCTGGGAATTTACTTCCGATCGACAAGGAAAGTGTGGTGAGGGACAATTGCATTTCTGTTCAAATATCTGCAAAGAATGATTTTAATGATGCATTTATAGGCCTAAATGTGTAACATTCACCACAGGGGTTCTCTGTTTCGAGGGGGTAGCGCCCAAAATGCAGCATCATTTGGGAACTTGCGTGTAACCATAGCCAAGTTGGAGGTTTCGTTGACATGTATAACAAGTCACCATAATGCGCCGATGTGAATTGCCGCTTGGATGGCGACAAACATGGTTTTTCTGCACTTTGAGTGCGATTTTCTTATCCCGATCGGGGTGTTAGTTCCCGAACGGGCTCAAGTACCCGTTCGGGAGTTGTACCGAACCTGTTCAACAGTCGAGTTCCTTCCTGGCCCATTCAAAAGTCGAGTTCCTTCCGTTCCCCCAACTCTAAACCTAACCCTAACTTAAATTTTGGACTTTTAATCATTTTGTGTGTTCTCTAGTAATTGTTGCATTAAGTTTCGTTTATAATTCTAGAATATTTATACATATTATTTGGGATGGGGGAACGTGAGGAACTCTTACCAAGTTGACATGTGTGCAGATTGGTGAATCGTTTGATTGCATTTGATATCTTACAGTGGCAGGCAGGTATCCGGTATAATGCATGTGTACCCAAAAACTGTGTTAATAAATAAAGTATCTTGCAGTTGGAATTATCCAGAAGATAACCTAATGTGCAATGAAAATCAAGGGTTAATTCTAAAAAAAAAAATGTATTGAATTAAATAATAATTTAATAGCGCGTAAACAATGATGATTATATCCACACTTTGATTGATACCAATAGCTCTGAACAGGTGTCTCTCACAAAGGTATTCTGTAATATGAGCTTGATTAATATATTATTACAACTCTATTTAGCATTTGGTTATGGTGCAGCATGTTCAGTTAAACATAACATCCACATGCTTAATTTATCAATAATATCTTGATGTCAACATTGTAAGGAACGGTTTACATTTTATTAAGTATATCATACTTGGTCTCACGTGTGTTATGTATGTTTTTCAGTTGGAACAGATGCACATCTTGAAGAGGAGAAAGAAGGAGGAATAGATTTCTTTATCACCACAATTACCATTGACATCAAGAGCAACACAAACTGAAACAGACCTTTAGATTTCTTTTAACATCTGGTGGTCAAGCACTATACATTGCAAATGAAGAAACAGCAAGTCATTGAAGTGTTGTATATACAGTGATAAAACATATTAAAGCCCTACACATCATCCTTTGGATACTTGCTGGAACAGGAAATGTTTGTAACCAGCAAGGTGTTGTGGAAAGTCTTGTGACATCTTGGGACTCTCAGATAATTCAGTGAGAATTTAGATGAGTGACCATGAAAGAACATTTGTATTCCAGATAATACTGTTACAGTATTTTTTCAGGTTTAGCATCTGGGAAATGCAAAGAATGTTTGATATGTTATCAGTAATTATGTCTTTGGAATAAAATTAGAATAGTTCTAAAACTTGTTTATTGTTTTTTTAAGTGTGGATAAAGCAGGCACAAATTGAATGGTTTGAAAGATTTCTGCTTTTAGCCATGATATTGATTGACAGTAAATATACAACGATGGATGTAGGAGATTAGATTTTCAGTGCATATAGCAAAGGTTTCCAAGTGAGAGAGTTGGGTTTTACACCGCTTTTAGCAATATTTCAGCAACATCATGCTGGGGAGAGCAGCAATGGGCTTCACACTTTGCACACATGTGGGGAATCAAACCCGGGCCTTCAGTGTGACAAGTGTCAACAGTTTTACCACTAGGTTACCCTACTACTCCAGTTTCCATGAAAAACATGCTTACCAATTAAAAAAATAAACTTTAGTCAATGGCATAGGCATGTGATTCTACATGACATGGAATTTTGTTGAAATATGAAATTCTTTCTTTTTATTTGCTGTAAGATTACAACACTGGTTCATAGCACAATAACCAGTACACATTATTCTTTTCCATTATTTTACAACATATTGGTCTAACTGTATAGTGGAAAATATGGAATGCCAATTACCAACCTTGGCCTCATTGGCAGAATATTTGGAATATATAAGTTACTAAAAATGGGTGAAAAACACTGTATTACATGACAAGTAATCATACACATGCTGCTATCAGCCAGTGTCTGCAGAATCTACAGTCATGACATAGTATATATGCACATTTAGTTTCCCCATGTATTGATCAGTATATTTTACAATACAGGAAATGTCTTTGAGTGATCACTCCATATTTTGAGTGTATTTGGTCTTGCATTTTTGCCAATTTTGCCAATTTTGCTGTGCTGCTTCATATTTTGCTTACAGCATAGCAGAACCTCACCCCTGCATAACCAAGAACTAAGTAACACTCATGTACTTTAGATCATGTTACATAGTTCACCCACTCCCAAGACATCTAGTACAAAGTGTGTTAAATATTGTCCAACAACCAGTTTTTATATATCACCTCTAAAATAATGTTTACATAATTTGATAAATAATTGTTTCATGATGAATATTCATATGGCTGAAGGTTTTCACATTTTTGTTTTGAATATCTGACAGTAGTAACCGAAATAATTGTAACCATGCCATCAAGGTTATTTTGTCGAGCTGTTGATTGATTTGTGATACTATGACTTCTTGTGTGAATAAAAACGTCACCATAAATGGGAAAGTTCATATATTTATAAAAAAAAAATATAATGTTACAAGAACTGCTATTTATTCCAGGCATTGGGAAAGACAGGGGCTATTTTGCACATTAGAATAAAAATGCCCCATTAAAATTTTGAAGTTAGTTTACTATTGATACAAGGGCAGTGGCCCATTCTAAATTCAGAAAATGGCTAATAATCCTGAAAATGTTGAAGGTCTCCATCCCAATCCCTGTATTCAATATATCATTATCAGTATATTTACAGCATGGCAAAGAAACAATTTGACACATGCAGATCCCTGTCATCTATCCAAAGTAAAATTTATAATGCATTTTCTTTCACATTTGAGTCATTCTGTCACCTGAACTTGCATACAGTCATCCCTTGGACTTGGAAGAGAGTAAAATTAATGCGCCTACCAACTAGTTTATAAAGTATTTATATTAGTACCTCAAGTATTTATACACATGCATTTTACAGTGCATAAAGCCAATTCTCTCTATTGAATATTTTGTAACTATTCCAAATTAAAAAACTATTTTTTTACATATCAATATTGATATTTGTTAGAAACTATTTGATCTCAAATAGTTCCTAACAAATATAAATATATTGAATATGTAAAAAATAGTTTTTAATTTGGAATAGTTACAAAATATTGCTGCAGCATAACAAATGTATTTAGAAAATAAATAACAAATTAAACAAACAAAAATATTCTAATTTGGAATTACATACTTTAATTGAAAAGGGAAATGACAGAGTCAATGTGGCTAAATATGAACAGAACATCAACTTGATAAAGTTGGTAACACATGGCTGTTTTATGAATAGCAGTATATTAATTAATAGTTTTATTAATTCAATATAAATACAGATTACCCAAATGCATTTTACGTTAACCATGTCATTAATTCCCGAAATACGTTTTGTGACAAACACTGTCCGCGATACTGAAAAGAAACACGTTTAGCGATAGAACTGCACTGGTTGTCAAAAATATATTATAGCTAAAGAAAGGTACTCATATGTTTTCGAATTGACTCCTGGTTGTCGGTTGTCAGTAAGGAACCGATAATCCTTGAAGGAATAATAATTTTTCGATCTTATCGTCCCCAAATGATCCAATACACGGTGTAATGTGTACATCAATGAGGACTTAACTAGACACAGAAGTCGCCTATACAAGCTAGCCAGAGAACTCAAGAAACAGGGACGAATTGAGTCAACGTGGACAAGAGATGGACGTGTGAACATTCTCGAACAGATCGAAGGACGTACCCGTGTGATTCACGACGAGTCGGAACTCGATCAGTACAGGAGATAACTGTGTTCTAGTTGTGTTCATGTGATGTGTGCTAATCAAGGATATTCATGGATTGTAAATATGTAAAATGTAAGTAAATTTGAAATCCACATTTTAGCCGCTACACATCCTGTTATCATGTTTTCTGTGTGTATATATCACTGTATATAGCCTTACCTTTCTTGTTTCCAACTTTCTCATTATTTGTACCAAATCTGTTATTTCTCCTCAGTATCCATATTCCATTATTGTATCCAAGCACAACCTCAGATCTGCATTGCCGTTCAGTCATGTGTTACAATTAAACATGTATGTATCCACTATTGTTGACATCCGATCCGCCTGTCACACTGTAACCATATTCTATGTATCAGTCTGTTTAAACAATGGGTAATAATGTTATGCAACATCGTGTGCCGATCGGTGTCTTCAATTGTGTCCGACTTTGCGAACAACTGCGTATGAATGTAAAACATTATTTTTTCAGCATGAGTGGCAAATCGTTCAGAGAACATTTTCTCACTGAACTCTCCTGCATGTATACTATCTTAACAATTTCATGTAAATCAAGCTGTGTGTTAGTTACTCTTTGTGTGCTGCAGTCGCAAATTGTCAGTATCAATGTAGTATTACATCTGCTATTGTTAATTCAGCTTGCGGGAGACGTAGAGTTAAATCCAGGGCCATTTTCACGTGCAGACTATGACAAATCACTCTCAATCTTCCATCTCAATGTGAGAAGTTTACGCCACAAACTAAAATACCTGTCTGAATATTTATCTGAATATGACATTATTTGCCTAACTGAAACCCATCTAGATTCCGATGTTGATACTGATACGCTCAAATGGGTGAATTTTCATGAACCCATACGGAAAGACAGAAATTCTTTCGGTGGTGGAGTTATCATGTATATTAATCACGCTCTCTGTTTTACGAGATTATGTCATCTTGAAAATCACTGTGATGAATCTATATGGGTTAAAGTATTTATCCCACAAAAGCCGCTTGTGTTATGTGTCACCTACAGACCACAATACCAAGGTTTAGAATACTGGAGTCGGCTTGATAGTAGCATTGAGACTGCATTAGATATCTCGAGTAAAATTACCGTTGTTGGCGATCTAAACGCAAACCTTTTGTCCAATAATAACACGTATCTGCATGATTTAATAGCTAGAAAAAATCTGAAAAATGTTATTAAAGACCCAACGAGAGTAACAAAAACAACGAGCACACTGCTTGATCCCATCATTATATCTGAAGATGTTGATGTTTTAGACAGTGGTGTTGTAGATTTATGTAAAAGTATAAGTGACCACAAAGGTACGTATATCACCGTTGATGCTCATGTAAATACCAGGTTAGCCTACAAAAGAAACGTATTATGTTATGAAAGAGGTGACTATGAGAAACTCAATGCTATGATTAATGAGACAAATTGGTAAAACATATTTAGTAGTTGCAGGAATGTTAATGAAGCCTGTGCACTGTTTTATAAGCATCTCAACCGTTTTATATTTGTGTGTATTCCTTCTAGAACGGTCACCATTCGACCAACTGATAAACCTTGGTTTAATTCAGAACTTCGGAGAGAATGTAGAAAAAGAAATAGAATGAGAAAAAAAGCCCAAAAGACAAACCGTCTAGTACATATTTTGGCTTATAAGAAACAAAGAAATAAAGTAAATAATATGAAATGTTATGCAAAGGATTCATTTTATGCCAGTCTCACAAACGATTTTTTACTTGATCTGTATTCTTGTAATAAAAATTCCTATTGGAAATTACTTCGGTTTTTGATTAATGATTCAGGATCAGTCACTTGCATTCCGTCTTTAAGACAAAATGATGCAGATGAAAACCCAACGTTATTTACTGATATGCAGAAAGCAGAGAAACTTAATCAGTATTTTCAGTCTATATCTAGTATTGATGAAGAACACACAGATATGCCATTCTTTGACAAACGCACTGATTCTGTTTTAGATAGTGTAACAATTGATGTAAATGAAGTGTCCGATATAATCAAATGTTTACATCTTAAAAAAGCTTCTGGCCCGGACAGAATCAGTCATAAGTTTCTTAAAAATGTTGTACATTCAATAAGTATCCCACTGTGCATGTTATTTAATCAGTCATTAAAAAGTAGTAGATATCCAAGTGTGTGGAAAGAAGCAAATGTAATGCCCCTATTTAAAAAGGGTGATCCCTCAATGGCCTCTAACTATCGGCCTATATCCTTGATCAGTTGTGTGGGCAAGGTGTTTGAGAGAGTGATGTTTAAACGTCTGTACAACTATTTTCATGCAAATCGATTATTGTATAAGTATCAATCAGGTTTTCAGTCTGGTCACTCAACTGTCCATCAATTAATTGAAATATATGACCAAATCTGTGCGGCTTAAGATGATAAAAAACACTATTGTATGGTTTTCTGTGATGTCTCTAAAGCTTTTGATCGTGTGTGGCATAAAGGTTTATTGTTGAAATTAGAAAAATACGGAATTCATGGTTCATTGTTAAATTGGCTAGCAGATTACATAAGTAATCGTTCACAAAGCGTCTTTGTGAATGGAGCCCTATCCAAGCCGGAGTATTTACAAGCTGGTGTCCCTCAAGGGTCAGTCCTCGGTCCCTTCTTATTTCTTGTTTATGTCAATGATATTGCTGATGATTTAAACTGCTTGACACGATTATTTGCTGATGATTCGTCTCTTGGGTCATCTTCTCATGATCGTCTATTCATTGAAAGAGATTTGAATTCAAACTTGGAAAGGCTGCAGGCTTGGGCAAAGCGGTGGCTTATAACATACAATCCTGATAAAACTGAGGCAATCTTTTTCTCCTTGCAAAAGAATGTTGATGCACTAAATCTGTACTTTAACGGGGTTTGTGTCAAAACAGTTAATAATCATAAACATTTGGGATTAACATTTTCAAAAGATTGTAAATGGTCAGACCATATTGATAATATTGTAAAAATAACTTCAAAAATGATATCTTCTCTACGTAAACTCAAATTGTTATTACCACGCTCTGTATTGAATAGAATTTACGTAATGTTCATAAGACCCCATTTTGAATATGCGTGTGAAGTATGGGATGGATGTGCTAAATATCAAGCAAATAAATTAGAACAACTGCAATTAGAAGCAGCAAGAATTGTAACAGGTTTACCTAAATATACTCATCATGAACATCTGTATTATGAAACTGGTTGGGAATCTTTAGCAGAACGTAGGAGAAAGCGTAAACTTCGCCTTTTTTACAAAATACAGAATAATATGGCACCATCGTACCTTATTGGTCTTGTTCCTGGGGACGTAGCATCTAAATGTAGCTATAATCTTCGCAACTCTGATGATATCTCACTTCCTTTCTCGCGATTAAAATTTTCCTATGATTCTTATTTTTCATCCACAATTAGAATGTGGAATGAACTTCCAGTTGAAGTGAGAAAAAGCGAGTCATTGAATTCTTTTATATCGAATATTGTTATAAAACATAAAACTGCTCCTCAATACTTTGATTCTGGACCGAGAATCACTAACATCATCCTTACAAAACTACGTACATCTGTAGTCAGTTGAATTATGATCTATTCCGTGCTGGTTTAAGAGATAACCCAAGTTGTTCTTGTGGAAATGTTTGTGAAAATTCTTATCATTACTTATTTGACTGTCAATTATATACAGTACAGAGAACTATCATGATGACTAATTTACGCAGTATTACAAATGTGGATATAACCTATGAGTTACTGTTACATGGCAATGCAGATCTGACTGTTCACATAAATCAAAACATATTTAAAATTGTTCAAACATATATTTGTCATTCAAAACGATTTTCTTAATTGTTGCAATTGTTCCTCTTTTCCCCATATTTCTGCTCTGTTCTTCTCTGTCCATCTTGTAGAATAAATGTAAATAATACTATGTAAATACTACGGAGAGGGTGTTCTAAGTTGTATAACTTGTACCCAATCCTTTTCTCATGAATAAAATATGTTTAAAACAAAAACAATGATCCAATTATTACGACTGTCACCAGCTGTGACAGCCAAGCATGGTAGTACACTTGGTCCGGTCTAGTAAGGTCATATTAGGCAGTCGCGCAATTTGGCACCACAACTGGTTCTTGCGTATTCGCTTGAAATCTAGTAGCGGAAGTAGCGCCTGGCGAGACTTACGGGCCCTATATCTAAAATATCGTCTGCTTGTTTATGGTATGACGTATCATTATCACATGACATATCACGTGGCGTTGCCGTCGTAAGAAATATATATGGAAACTGGATAGGGTCATCTCTTATTACGATTTTCCAAAATACTCATTTAATTTTCGAAACTGCAATGAATATTTCTGTGTCATGGGCCCAGTGTACTCATCCTACATGCTGTCATTGGGTCCATCTCAAGCTGTGCACCTCCGTATGTGTAGTGAGATCTTCTGATGAGTCTTGGCGCCCTTGTCACTGCGAACCGGAGGAGTGAAACATGTCTGGACATGTGATGTAACTAGCAAAGTCTTATCATGATTAACTTTGACATGAAATTATTTCAGATATACTGTCGTAACTGGCGTTTGGGTGTTAGTAAACCCTACCCCAGTTACCTGTTAATTATGGTCGTTCGACCATAGTTTCTAATCGTTATTATTGGACCTATTACAAATATTCATTTTGGACTGGATGTTTATCAACTTTATATGATAATAATATCAGCATAGCACGAATACAGAGGCGTGTTCAGAACTGCGAGCGCTCGCATCGGCCCTGAACGGACGCGAGCGCTTGGTTACAATAAACCATTCGTGACCAACTCGTGTTGTTCAGGGACAAGCCGAATAGCTTCTTTTATTATATTCTTAAGGGTGAAATACTGTAAATATTGGTGAAAAGAACAAATGGTATTTTCATTTTCACTGAGTAGAATATCACTTTTGCCTGGAACTACGAAACGTGAACTACGAAATCGATTTCTCGATCATTTATAAACAATGATCAAAATATAATAAAGGAATATTTTTTTAATGTTGTCAATGGTTACGCCACTCGTGAACATATCAACTTTGTCAGATCACTCGATGAAATATACATGTTATTTGACAACATTAACAAAATATCCTCCATGCCTTCTTTTTGGAGGTTCCATGCAGGTAGCAAAGGCACTGTAAGTACCCATGGTCCCTAGTATTGTGATCTACCTTCAGTTGTTGGCGATCTATAGCCCAATTTTACATTGTATTGTCCAGAAATAATTTTCTACTTTTAAAGATATATGCTAGCTAGTTTTAACTCAATCTGTGATAATCTAGTGGTTTTACTGTCCTTCGTTGACAGGGTTTTATATATTATAGGTATGAATTATAAATTTAGAACTAGTTTTAGTCACGATATTGCTGAAATATTGCCGATGTGACTTTAAATCATAACTCATTCACTCACTCTTTTTGGAGGTTACGGAAAGGGGCGAGTGGTGACGAATGACATTAAACATGATCGCCATCTTGGTTCGCTTGGCGAGGCAGCTGTGAGAATGGTTCGCGTGCGCGCGCGGACGCTCGAACGGGAGCAGGCGTTCAGGATCGAGCGCTCGCTCGCGTTCGCGGGCACTCGCGATTCTAAACACGCCTCTGCTATTAGATTTCTGTTTTACGGAGAACCAATGAAGTGAACGAAAACAGATGACGTCACTTCCGCATTCACGATCTTTGTGTAGCGAACTATGATGCCTGCTGTGCGGGTAAAACACGAGGTTAATCCGTCAGATACTTGAATATCATAAATAAATAACAAACAAATGAGGTAGGTTTGTTTATTATCGATTTCTTTATGCACTTTATGTTACGTTGGTCGACAATCGTTACATGACCGAAAACCGAATAATACACAAGGATACACTTCCTAGTTACCAGTCGGTGATGTAAACAACCGGTAAGTGTCGCGCATTGGCGATTTCGGCAGAAAACGTGCTTACCGCGAGAATAGGAGACGGACCTCAAGCCGTGTATGTCTAGTAAAGGGTATATTTCATTCACAAACAGTCTTACTGTCAGCAACATTAAACTGTTACGTCTGAAAATGCCAGTGTACCAGCTACATCATGAATACTTACGGACCCACAATACACACTCCACATCACTCTCCTACCCAGAGTTCCATGCGGCAAGCCAGCATAGTACCTCTGCCACAGGCCAGAAACATGTGACGATTCGTCTCATTTTACACAGTCCTTTCAAACAAATAAATGTACAGATAGGAAATTTCCTCAAGTACAGTTAAAATCATTTACCACATAAAACATGAACATAGTTGTATTCACAGGAAAGCAAACAAAGTAGATAACACTGCACTACTTGAAATGCGCGCAGTGAACCATTGTTTACATTAGTTGTTCGGCTCACGTGCCGATAGCCACACACCACCCCCACCCCCAACGCTACTACTTTGGCATAGATCTACTACAGCTGATTACTATGTACAACTGGGAATGGGTTTGGGGGATGAAACGCCTGTAAGGGAGCCAGATGCTTTTGCTGTTTGGATTCCAATCCGTGGAGACTGTACCAATGAGTTCAGTTCCATACTTACGCCAGTGGCAATTCAGATATACTGTCGTAACTGGCGTTTGGGTGTTAGTAAACCCTACCCCAGTTACCTGTTAATTATGGTCGTTCCACATTGTTCAGGGAGATGGTTGCTATGGCGCTCCACTCGCTTGGTCCGTTGCCGGATGCTAAGTCGGGGAGTGAGGGGTCGGACGACCGTGACTCCCAACAAGCCACATAACATTCATGTACTGGCACACATACATTCATAGATAAACGCAACACCAAGTTTATACTCACATAGTTTTACTCTGTCTCAGTCCATCTCTAACTACAACTTCATCAACAGACAGGGTAGGCTCGCACCACACAGGCAACTGAATGACGTGGACTGGCTTCGGTCACTTAAAAGCGCGCACCACTCGCTCGGTGCCAAACCTATCTTTTTATATGGTTCGAGCCTGGCCTGATCCTGATCACCTGTTTCAACCCATCGTTTTGATTCGTTAATCCTATATCCATCCCAGCACTCATGAATATTATGATTGGAAAATTATCGGTAAATACAGTTCGGTAACTCCCCCCAATATTTATTGATCTCTTATTGGGTTCTGTCTCAAGCGACGTATATATTTCTAACTTACGACTAAACGCCATTCTCTTTAGACTTTCTGTCTCCCAACAATGTCTGGGCGTTATCAACCATGAGCCAAACTGCAACTCTATATACGGAGTCTGATGTAATTCTCTTACTGATTTAGGGATGCATTTTTTTACCTTATAACATCCTCCGCCTGTGGACAAGAGCTGCCCACAGCTCGGGTAAAGTAAACATGAGGGCCGGTCGGATAGGTTACAACTTAAACACAACATACACCATCGAAGCAAAATAGGATCGGTAATTTCTGATAAGAAGTGACAAGTCATGTCAAACCCACTAATGAAGTAAGAAAATTCGTAGACACAGTGATTATTGCCAAAGAATAAGAGAGGAATCTTATGTTACTTCGGGTAACCACAAAGCATAAACATCATATTATAAGATGAAAACACAACACACAATTAAAGTCAATACGAAATGTTAAAATGTCACTGATATGGCCAAATATGGCATCACCATTCACAAAAAGTTCATCTGTCCCGGTCCATCGAATAAACTGGCAAATGTCTACGGCAAGAGTCATGTTCCGATTGTCATTCATTATGCAGTGAACACCATACTCTCTGTGCGAGGCCACCACAAAGTCAATTTCCAAACACAAGGCCTGATCGGATCGCACAGCATAGTTCTTGGCTTATGCATCCATGTGAAGAGACGAACTGTTCTGCACACTGCGAATGTGAGTCACGTGGCTTTCGCTAAGATGAACCCTATTGCTTTCGCAACTGGTAGGCAGGGAATCATCGTAGAGGACTGCAGTATTGATCGCCAATGACGAGCCTTCGTGAGAGGCGTGATGTTCAGCGTCCCATCCCGCGTGAGAGCGTTCGCCGGGAACAGTATAAGTGTGGAGCCAGATTATCGATGTTGCGTAGACCAAACGACAGTGGGGGGAGGGGGGAGGGGGGGGGAGCTTATCTGTTCTCCCGTCCGAATGGGGTCCAGCCATCAATCTACAACACTTGAAACGAGTGTTAAACCACCACGAATATAAGTAGGGTTATAATATATATTGGATACGACATCAATACATGTTAAACATGACACGCTTGTTGTACACAGGTTGGAATAGCCCTAAATCCGCCATTTTGTTTCTGACGTCATCATCGAACACCTGGCTGACCTCATTTCACAGGGGTGTCAATGACCGTGGGTTCTGGCCTAGATCGTCCATTTTCTTTTTATGACGCAACATAGGTATGACCTTTGTGTGACCTAATCGATTGTTGAACCCCACCCTCCTTCGGGAGTCCCCTTTCCGGTGTCTGTGTGACCTTCAGGTTGACCTAAGTGATTATTATTCAATTATCTTATGAGTGGTATGAGTTTGCCCGACTCGAGTGTTCACACGACAAACTAATGCTTATATATATAATTTTTGATAGTAACAAACAAGCCCGTTTAAATTGAAAAGGAGCACCAGAGATTCAGAACCTGAGGAAATCCAGACTTGTTTAATTTAGGGTTTTAACACTGCAGAGAGGGTATGTGGCAGTAGGGAAAATAATGTGGTTCAGGGACTATGAGACAGACTAAGCATACGCGTCGTAGAATGAATATCACACAATGAGGGGGTTGCGATTTATAAGGTCAAAATATCACAGCGCATTGGGTTAAAGTTTAAAATACGCTGTCACACAAGGAACAACACCGAATGTTTCCATATCTGTCAACAGTAAACGGTTGTGGCTGTTAAAATTCACGTGGGTCCGTAGAGGCGTGAATTGGGCATTATGGGCATTAATACAAAACGCTATTAGGCATAGGAGAATCGCTTGCTCGCTGAGCCGTCACTGAAGAGACATGTGACAGCCGTGATTGGATGAAATAGTGTAAGGTGTTATGTTTGTTAAAAGCATCAGCATCCAGTCATTAAAACTGACCACCATTTTTAAGTATTTAATGCTGTCATTTGTATCAATTATGCGTGTACAAATTATGTTCGAGTAGGTAATTATGCGTGTACAAATTATGTTCAAGTAGGTGACAGTTGGTGCGGACCTGGGAGGGTTGATGTGTTTAGCTTCCTGTGTGTGTGACTTCCTGTGCTCGCCGGCTCAAGTTGACCAGAAAGTGTTTTATTGCAGGTTAAAGGTCAGACTGTAATCATGTGTACATGGTTGGTGATAATTTTCAGCGTGGTCACATACGGTCAGCTCTCCGCTGTTTAAAGGTCAGACTGTAATCATGAGTACATGGCATGGATAATTGTTCAATGTGAAGTTGAATGTATGCTGACAAGCGGTCAGCTTCCGTAGGGAGACAAGTGTCTGACAAAATACAGGAAAGAGTGAGGACAATTTGAGAAAAATTTGGTTGTACAGCGATGAAATGATTTAGCATTTGTCATATATATATCACTGAATAAGAAATATGTGTTCTCCTGTAAAACTTTTTACTCAACATGTTAAAAACTTTACTCTCAAATTGCAAACATAAAAAAAACCCATCTTATGTCCATGTTTATGACACTTATTTTTACATCATGTGACACATAGGTGACTCACATGCCTTAGTCGCCTCTTACGACAAGCATGGGTTACTGAAGGGTAACCCAGACCTTCATGGGTACAATACATTAAGAAACAAGAGAGATATACAGATTTCATTGTTTATTAGCTCCGTTTCAAATGAGTAGACATTAGGATAGGAGCTCTCCCAAATGCCTACTTTACATCTGTTGTCTTATTACCCTTCCTCATCCACCTGTCCTTCACTCTCTTCATCAGATGTTATGTCTTCATCTTTGGTCATGCCTTCGACCCAAGACTTATATTGGTACAAGTTTGAAATAACTTCATGATACATATTATTTGTGTCTTTTACTTGTTTCAGTATTCCTTGTGTCTTTGGACCATACTGCATATGGTACAGATAAGTAATAAATCGGGCATACGTCTCTTTAAACGTGCTCCACATCAATTTGTTCAGTTTGGCTTGAATCATGTCTTCGTTTAAACCTCTTTTTATGTACAGCTGTCGTTTCTCATCCAAAAAGTCTTTATTCAGCTCACGCGTACGTGAATACATTTGTCTTATACCTTGCTCTTCGAGATCAGCCATCTTATTTTTCCTGTTGCCATGTGTGACATCGCTTAATGATTCAACATCATCATCCTCATTTTCCATTTCAGGACATTGTTTATCGTGTAAATGTCTTTGTAAATTATGGTTAGTGCTAAACACTTGACCACAATAGTCACAATCTGACAGAGGACGTGGTCTCTTTACAGGTGAAAAGTTGTTGTCTTCCTCCCACCGCCTTTTCACTTGGGGTGTCCCAGGAGGACCCACTGAAGACTTTTCGGGACACCAGTTTCTTCTGTGTTTTGATCTTGCACATCTTGAAACACGAGTCCACAGTCATCACAAGATGGCATGGTTGAGAGGTTTTCTTCACACGTCTGCTCACGCTGAACATCTAACTCGGACTGAATGGTCCTGGCTTGGAGGTGTCCTTTTAAACTGAATGCGTTGGGACAAAGTCGCAAATGGGGAGGTGTTTGGGGTTTTAGATCAACCAACAAGTAGCCATAAGGCTTCTGGGTAGCCCTTTGAAACGGTTCCATGAAATGGTCTGTGTTACCTGGATACATCTGCCTCGCCAAAGTCATGATGGGTTGTTGATCGATAGGGTTGTTGAACAGAAGCAGATAACGACAGTTTCTTCGTTGTGTGGGATCCTTACTGAAATACAAATTCTGGTTCAAGGCGATCACTGAGAGATTACGATGATGACTTCCTTCTGTAAACAGATCTGTAATGCGTGGGTCTTTGCTGGCAGTAGACATTAAGTCATCGAGGATAACCACGTTCACAACACTGGGGTCCAAAAATGCATCCTTTTCGAGATCAGAAGGAATGCCTTGATGAAATTCCACATAGGGATAAACATGGGTTTGAATGGCATTATACAAGGGCTGCCATCGTTTGTAGAGCCATATAATACGTTCAGGATAAGGTTTAATGTTCATGCGTTCTAGAATCTGTTTCACTAAGTACGTTTTCCCACAGGAGGTGGGCCCTGAGACAATCATGGTGAAGGGGTGTATCAGTCTACATTCTTCCAAAGCACCCACATGTGGTTGCACTGGTTGCATCATAGGTGGTGGTGGTGCTCGTGGTGGTGGTGGTGGTGGTGGTGGTGCTCGTGGTGGTGGTGGTGGTCGTGGTGGTGGTGGTGGTGGTGCTCGTGGTGGTGGTGGTGGTGGTGGTGCTCGTGGTGGTGGCTGCATTGCTTGTCTGTGTTGATTCCTGAGATGTCTAAGCATGGCATCCCTTCTGGAAAAAGTCATATAGCACACGGGACACGTTGTTGACTGCATGGTGGTCCGAGTCTAAATGGCAGGGAACCATGTCTACTGACTGCTTTTTATCTAAAACGTCGTCTTCCGTTTCTTCATGGGAAACTGGGAGGAACTTCCAACTTTAGATTCCCCTTTCTTCTGCATCTGAATAAGAGCCTTGGCCTGTTCGACCACTTGTTGAGTAGGGGTAACAAAATTAATCTTATGTTGTTCTGAGGTTTCTTTTGGTTTATCTTTCTTCCACTCTGGGTCATACAGTTCCAAATATCGATCGACAGACATCATGGCAGATTTTTCTCCTCCATGCATTATAGAATGATAAGGATCTCCTTTCCCTTCAGCCCTGAGCATGTAAAATCGTGTCCATTTTTCGGCATCGGGTACGAAGAGTTTGTATTGTGGATTATTCATGATGAAAACGGGAGCGGCTTGAGGTGATGCGTCACTGTCACTGGTCCACGTCTAAATGAAGCTAGATAGCCCTTGTGGCCTGTTATATAGATATCTTCATTGACCTTGGGTTTGGTGTATTTTTCAACACCGCTGCCAGGATGGTCATACATGCTCTTTCCCCTGATTGACAAACCTAAGACGGGTGTACCAGATGTACTAAGCCAATGCTCTATCAAACAACCAGGCATTTTGAATGGCCTCATCTCTAAGTGCATTGACAAACTGTGGTTTCAAAACAAATGCTACGATTGGCATGTTACTGGTAAAAAGACTCTTCCACATACTTTCTGTTGTCCAAAGGGGGTGAACTAATCTTCGTAACACCGCTAGGTAGTTATTTCTATCATTATTCCTCAGGAAACGACGCCTTTCATATCGAGTCACTGGTAATCTTCCCTTTAATAACCTATTGATAATACCATTGATGGCAAGAATCTGTTCTCTATTCATTTCTAAGATGTCTTGTCGAATCTCCTCAATGTCTTGAAACATTAACATGAACCTTAAAAATTCGTAATGTTTCAACACGTACCTAGCCATATTATTTCTAGCAAACAAACTCTTATCGTGGTTGGGATATCAATGAGATTAGTATTTGAGTAAACCTCTATTTATACATCGACAAAAGACTATACATAGACAACCAATGCATATATATACTCTTAACGTGGATTTATTTCTAATATTGACACATTTTACATCACACTCTTGGTTGCAAATCCACATGACTACCCCAGAGGGCCATATTTTTCTGAGGTACTCCCACCAGGGCCAAATACGGACAGTCTGGAGACCATTTTTCATGTTCGACCCAGGAATCGTCATCTACTTCCCAGTTCTTGAGAACGAGACCACATTGAAAACACTTGCAAGTGTCCCCTCTGATTAAGTACACAAATCCTGCCTGGGCCATGCGACTAGGACTCTGTTTCATCTGCACTGGCCAGTCCTTAAACGAATCAAGTCTTTTCTGGAATGAAGCCCATTCAGTACTGATTGCACAGCAATCCAGTGTCTTGTCGAGTGGGTAATGTCCACACACATCCATGATATCCCAGAGCAGTGGTAACACGTCCGCACAGTACAACGTCTAAACCAAGAATGGCTTTACACCCAACGACTGTCACTAGGGTTACAGAAGGAACCCATGCTTGACGTAAGAGGCGACTAACTTGTGTTTTTTTTAAAAGGCTTTTACCCACCGATTCTTAAATTCTGAACCCATGTCAGATTGAAAAAGTTTAGGTTTTCGGGTGTTGGTTTTCCATAAGTTGGTCAATGCTTTCACTACTTCTTGACCCTTTGTAGACATGAGTGGAAGTACCCACAAATAACGTGAAAATAGATCTATGATGACTAAGAGGTATTTGACCCCATCATTGTACTTTGCCAGTGAAACCATGTCCATGAGATCCGACTGCCAATGACTGTCTAACCCTTCCACCACATAGTGCCCTCTTGGAAACGTTCTTCTGACTTGATGAGTCATAGTATAGTTCTCCTGACCTTTGAGCCATTTCTTGATTCGATGTAAACCAATTTTAAACTGACCCTCTGCTTTCACGGCATCGTACAATTTCTTGGGTCCAGCATAACTACCAGGATGTTCTGGATCATAATAGATCCCATCCAAGTAGTCTTTCCAAGATGCCATCTCAAACACGATTGAACATGTTTCACATACATCATGCTATTCAAACAAAACCCAAGACGAAAATACAATGCAATATTTTATTCACAAAAGACAATATTTACAACAACAACAACCTTTCACGGACATACATTAATGTTTTTCCCAACAGGTTTTCCCCCGGCCATTTCCAGGGTTTGTCAATATCAGGATGGGATACATCAATTCCTATTCCCCATCTTTTATCAAATGGGCTAGCTTCAGCTAACGGCTTAGGGTAGGATTGAATCAATATCTGTTTCAAGTGATTGTTTTGGGAAAATTTAGCCATTAATGCCTTAGTCATAACATCAAGACTGACAGTGTCCCACACTTTCTGAGTAAAGCCTTTCACACATCTCCCAAGACGTTTTTGCTTAGCCGGAACAGTCTCTTGTAAAATACGACTTGCGAGTGTATGATCACAAAAGTAAATTGCCTTAGAATACATGTAATATTGTTCAGTACAATTGAAGGTACGATTATCTATGTGTAATGTGCATGAATGAAAATTACTGAAGGGAGACTTCCATCCATAGAAAAATAGTCAGTTACTCCAACATTCATAGTCATTGGGGTTACAGAAGGAACACGTTAAAGCTCCCGTCTGGTTTTGATGATCATCCTGAAGGAGACAGGGAACCATGTCTTTGAGTTCGGGCACGAAATCTGTCATCACATCACAACAGTCTCTCAGTTTCTTCCACTGGTCCAGGTACAACAAGATACCCTTAGCCGTAGGTACCACTCTTCCCAGTTGTTCATTTTTCTCCCACTGTCGTAGATCCACACCACCATTTGGATCCAAAGTAGCATACATATTGGCTCCGATATGAGCATGATCATGGGCCCTTCCTTGATCGATGGCCTCCTGAAGCTTGAAATGGACTCCACTAAGTTCCAGCCAATGTTTCAAACTCAGGACAATACCACGTTTGGTAGGATAACTTCTCCCACTAGGATATACATCGTACTTCCTTACATGAATGTTCAGTACATTATTCCACATCTTGGCCGTCACAAATACGTCGTTGCCTAAGTCTATATGACAACGGGGATCCTGTAGCTCTGGCTTGTCTGCCTCTAATCCCAACAATGTCATGGCCTGTATCTCTCCGCATTCCTCCAAAGCTTTACAGAAGAGGGTGTAGGCTTCTGGTCCCCGCCGGGGAAGGGTATCTAATAAAGCTCTGACCCGGTCAAAGGAGGTTTGTGGTTTTTCGATAATCTCTGCCTTCATGAAGATGGTAAGGACTTCAAACTGTAACAGTTTGTCGACCACCTCTTGTACACGCTGTATAGCTTGCACTAGACCAGAGTAATTCTTCCTCAGGATATCACGGTGAACGGCTTCCATCTTCGAGGTAAACAGCTACCAGAATCAGTAGAGTCAAGAGGATGCGTGCCTTGTCTCTGACGACTGAATGACATGGGGACTGTTCAGAGGCCTTATATTACCCACACACGAGTCTAAAAATACCTCTGGGAAAGTACCACGGTCAGCTCATTGTGAAATGAGGTCAACCTGAAGGTCACACACACACCGGAAAGGGGACTCCCGAAGGAGGATGGGTCACACAAAGGTCATACCTATGTTGCGTCATAAAAAGAAAATGAACGATCTAGGCCAGAACCCACGGTCATTGACACCCCTGTGAAATGAGGTCAGCCAGGTGTTCGATGATGACGTCAGAAACAAAATGGCGGATTTAGGGCTATTCCAACCTGTGTACAACACACGCTCAAATAAGTGTCAACCTGTGTACAGATCACAGTAGACAATATCAACATTCGAGACTGTTGATGTCGTGCCGTATAACAACTGGAGTTCAATATATAACATGATTATTCTCCAATACTTGGCATCAATAAATAGGAGTAAAATGTTATTTTATCCCCGTAATATATGTAAGAGGGTAAAAATATCAAACTTACACAACATTCAGTAAATGCTTTGCGATTAGAAAAAAGGCAAGAACGAACAACATTTATAAATATGTGATGGACTGAGAATCTACATTGAAACACGGATAAAAATCGACTATAGAACACGAATTTTGTTTGGTTTCTTTGTATATACATTGAACCTTGAACATGTCTATAAACATACGTATAGTGAAATATACTTACTAAATCTTATTTCAACTCACACGAAAGTCAAAAGACTATACTATAAAATAACAATGGGAAACCGTGAACGTCCGCTACCCGCGAAGAATATTCGGGCAATACTTCCGACTGGTGAGAATAAGGAAGCAAGAGAAAACGACAGATAATAGACAATCAAGATGGAATAAAATTGAAAAGATCTAATTGTGACACATCCGACACTGATGACCATGAGGAATCATCAGGGCCAAATGGGTGCGACGTATTCCCCTGGGCTGGGGCTGGTGAGGCCTGCGTGTTTGAAGTGGATGGCGCTGGTGCGTTTTGTGTAATAGATGGTTGCGGATTGGTCCCCAAACAATGAGGAACAGTCACTGGACGGCGTAGCATTAAATGTCTCTGAAGGCATGCGGTTACCTGTGGTAAATCAGCCATGGGATGGTTCGGTAAGGAGACTCGGCCTCCCACATAAGGTGTGTTACAAGCCACACAATACATGGCAGGCGCAGGCAAGGACCACAACGACATTGCCCTAAACCGGAGCGAGCATTCCGCATGCACAGTTGCAAAGCAACATGGTAGAGGCCGTACACTCGTCATCGCTTCGTCAGGAATTTGCTTTTGACAAAGAACACAATGAGACTGTCGAGGCCACCTCTCATATCGGTCCTTCGTTTTCCCGACCACACTTGCCACCTGATGGCCATGAAATGCCCACGCACCCGCTACCTGTTGTAGGATATGACATCCTGGAAGACCATACTTTATTTCCAGAAAATCAATAAAATTTGCAAAGGATGTTTGATATACGGGCAAAGCCTCATGTGCTCGCATAAATCCATGTGATCATTTTAGGAAATGGATTACCGCGGGATAACACCGCATGCGGCGAGGCCAGAAAAAGATCGGGCGACCCGAAGTGTTCTGACAGAATCGTCACCTGCTCTAGAGCGACATCATCCATCAAAGGTAGCTCAACAGTATAGGATAATAATCCCGCCAGATACAATACAACTCTCCAAAGAGGGAGAAACTGAAAATATCGCGGACAACGAATTGTGGTCCGCGTGACGGGGGTTTCAGCTACTAGGGTTGAAGTCACCCGTAGTGAATGACGAATAACGTCACCAAGACTTCGTCACACGACAGCCATCTAAATAAGTTGACATCGTTGAATGCCTGCATGATGATAGATAGAATGATAGAAGTATAGTAGCAAGGAAATACAAGAAGTGGCCTTGTAGACAAAACAAAGTTGTCCAAGGGAAGTTTTTAGAATGAACAAAATGTCCAACAAGGGAATCACGAGAGAAGTGAAAAGACAACAGAGATCAAAAGACTCACCAATATGAACAACGTCGGCAGAGTGAAAAGCGGGGTCGAAGAAAGAATGACCATGGTGTTATATACCCACGACAGAATCGTACAATCTATTATGATCCAGAACATCCTGGTAGTTATGCTGGACCCAAGAAATTGTACGATGCCGTGACCACTAACATCATCACATAAAACATGTGGAAAACATGCGTTCCGACTGCTGGCATTATCTAAAAAATGTGATACAATATTATCATACGAATAAATATTAAGATATAATTAAATATTCCTTTTGTGACGATCAAATTCTTCCACAATGTCTAAAAAGGAGACTGTCTAACATCATAAACACATCACTCAATCGACTTGTGCCTACTTTGAAAAAATGTGGTACCAAAACTGACAAATATATGATAATAATATGCATAAAATGGGTAAGTGGATATCCCATTTGTGAAGAGTTTTAATTAACCGGTAATGGAAAAGCAACCCCACAATGCTGTAAAACCATAAAAAACATTGGTAGTAGTGGGGAGGAATCCCTTTAATTGCCACGCCTTTAAACAACTGATAGCAATCTTCCCAGAGACATAGATAGATTGTGTTGGGGTCTGAATGAGCACATTTGGGACTATCGAATAACAAGTAATGAGTAAAGAAAACTCGTTGAATACGAAAGTTGGTTAAAGGATTTGCAGCAGACAACGTAAGATCACGGGGGCAGAGATACAATTGTGAGAGAATAATCTCATGGCAAGCATAAGAATTCGTTAAATGTAAAACTAAGGACGTAACCGGTCGATTATACTTCTTGACTCTTCGAAGAAGTAAAACAAACACCAGAAATACTGTCGATATGATGAGGAAAACATCCAATGAAATAGTTGATTTAATCAAAGACATAAAAGATGGTTGGGGATAATTCTGAGGGGTGGTTGTCTGGTATGCTTTCCAATCTGTCAAACCATTAGTTGGAGAACCTGCTGTAAGTAAGGTTAAAGCAAAAATAAGCGTCGAACTTTCAACCATAAATACAAAACCATTATTAATAAAAAGAGGGACAAACCTGCGGCAAAACTAGCCGTTAAATGATAAGGGTTGCTGAACGACTGATCCAAAGCAGAGGATGGAAGGGAATCCATCCACTTATCTTCGAATTAAATTATCCGAAATCACTTGTGCCTTTTTCATACGTTTGGAAATAAGGCGTAAATCAACTTGAAACTTTTTGTCCTGTTTCCGAATGTTATCGAATACTTTATCCTCGATTAATAAATGAGGAATTTTGAAAGTAGAATCTTCTAAAAGAGGCTGTAAAGTTTGGAAAGGTTTCAGTACGGACGAATTGAAAAATTCCGATAAGAGTAGAAGATTGGGTGGATATAATTTTGAAGTTGTTGACTGTTTCTCGCAGTTATGAATTCTCATGTCTATATCGAATTCATCCAGTTTCAACGCACAGTGGCAAGGAATTTCGAATATACAAATCTGACAAGCTGGACGCTTCTCAATGCGACCATTACAAGTTAATATAATAGTTTTTATGCCACTGAGAAGAACAAGGCCTGGTTCGATTTCGAGAGCCATCGAACGAAGCCCGTTTAATCTACATTTAACATCAAACAAGGATTTAATTCCTGTTGCGTCCTGATTGAACAAAGCAATTGCGCAGGTGAGTGCAGTGTCTGGTTTCGGACTAAGAAAAATTGGACAATGTTTCTCGTGTTCACCAAAACATGTTTGAAAATCCCTGGTAGAAAATTCAATATACTGATCTTTCGCTTCCGAAACTGCCAAATAATCAGGTAAATTCATAACCTGAGTGACATGTGAACTTGACTGATTAATTGGTAAGCCAAATGAATTAATTCGATATACATCGAGGAGAGTTGAATGTGTCTGGATAGGAACAATGAGCGAAATTAAAATTGAATCTCCAGTTCTAGAACAATGAACAGTGCGTTCCCGATAATAATAGCCTGGATCCTTGTGAGCAACGTGAAACAACGGATATTCTGCATTGAGACGTTTTTGAATCATATTTATGGCCTTCTTTACTTCCGTGACTGGGAGCAAAGATGGACTCAAACGTTGGTTAACTAATTGCTGTATTCCCAGATACATTTCATCAATTTCCTGTCGAATAGTCGTTAAAAATGTCAGACGATCTAGCAAAATTTTCATAGAAATAAATATACTTTTTTCTACATCTTGTACCTGTTCGGCGACCTGAGAAATGTCCCTATGATTCGTTTCAATACCTGTAAGAACGGAAGAAATACGGTCATTGGTTTTAGCTATAAATGACGACATCTGACGAACTTGCACTTGAACACTACGAGACGTATTGGTTACATGCATTGATAATTGTTTGACATACTGCGCCAGTCGTTCTACATCTTCGACTGTAGCAGAACGACTAATAGATCCAATAAATGGAAGAACTGCTCTTTTCGTGCGTGAATCCTGTTGAAAAGTTTTAATATGCGGAATAAGTATTTAAATGTCTTTGCTGACATTAGTCCAATACTCGAGCAATTCTTGTTCCGCTTTCTTTATGTATCCATCAATAGCACTCACAGAATAACAATGTAATGCATACGATTTACAAAACTGTTTGTAATCTGGTCTATTACCCATTTCAGACAAATCTGGCAATTTATACTTAAATACATGGATCCATTTATTCTGTGAATAAATACGTGACGTATGGATAAATACAACTCCCCATGGAAGTCGTAATTCTGTATGGACAGAATTGACGTGATTCCGGATGCTGACAAGCACCATCAGCGTGAACAAGACCCAAACTGGTCGAAGTAGACTCCTGGATTCTAAAATTCAAAGAACGCGATTATGAACATAAATAGAAACTTTAAATTAAATCATATACTTCATCAATATTTGTAATAAACGTTTCCCCGCATTAGGAAACATAATCACTGTAAAACTGCATTCGTGAGTCTTCTCCTGTAAGTTGAAACTGACTGTATTAAAAATATGATAACAATTGTCACATGCAGGTAATGGTAGGTTCACACGAGAAATCGTGCGAATAAACAACATTCAATCACAGTAGTAACTTCTGATCAACCTGTTTCATCAGAAGATTTCTCATCACGGAACATATTTGTATCGGTACTGTATAACCATTGAACACTGAATTCTCTTGACTGCCTTTCGAGTCATGTACTTGTAGTGGATTGAACATCATCGTATTTAATTGAACATCATCGGCTTTCACTGTATTTCAGTGAACATCACTGTATTTGTAAGTACGTCGTATCACCATGTGATGCACGACTGTCACATACCTTAGATTGTAATTCATTCCTTTGTCTCGGATATACACGCATAGCGAAACGCTTCGGGAACGGCCCGCGAAATGTGTACAACGTCCCTAATGGACGGCACGACCTGTAACTTTCCCGTAGAAGTAGTAGGAATGTATACAACCTGATCCAAACATTTTGGTCAGTAACCCGGGAATGTATTCTTGAAGTAGTAGTAGTACGAAACATGACCCAAACCTTCGCAGCGTTTGGTCACTAACCCGTGTATATGAACGTATTCTTCAATATCAACCAACACGTGACTGTATGCAGTCGAAGTATTCTGAATATGCACAACTAGACATTTGACAAGAAAAATACAGTTCAACATACATGCACACTTCTATTTTTCTTGTAACCTTGTGACAATTGAATCATGTAACATCATAAAAAATGATCTATAGCATGGGCTAGCACCATCCGTATAGCATCATATAGTGGTAATGCTGAAAAAACACATGCAAAAATCTATATTAGACGTCTCCAACATGAAATCTGCAGTGCCTGAACTGAAAAGGAAACGAAATATAACAATTAAGATAACCAACTGTAAAACCTGTGTAAAAATAGACTGACATCATTAACGTTTGCGCTTTTTCTTTTTCTTTAATGACTTCTGAATCATGTAATTTCGAATCAACTCTTGAGGGATATTCGATTCGGGTTCCCATGTAGCTTCTTGTACAGTGAAATTTTCCCAGTGGATCTTGTAGTATTTCTCTCCATTTACGATTTTATGCGCCAGTATTCGTTTCACTATAAAAACGTCATCATCTTCCATGTCAAAAGTAGGCAGTTGTGCCTGGGAGGGGCTTAACTGCTGGGACGCCTGGGTTGGCCCGTGTGCGTCCGAATCAGATACATCATTCTGAGACATAACAATTGGTGTGTCGTCTCCGCCAGCTGGAATGGGATGAGTTATTCTATCCTTGGGGTCGACAAATCTCTTGAGCCGGTTTGCGTGGACCGGCACTTTAAGAACTTTGTGGTTATCACAACGACGTAACTTGTAGGTGAAATGGGGCAATTCATCAGTAATGTAGAAAGGTCCTTGAAAAACTTGGCCTAACTTTTTACATTTACCCACAGTACGTGCCGTTGAATGGAGCCAAACTTTATTTCCAAGTTGAAAGATGGGGTTTGAAGTGTCTTTGTCATAATAACATTTCGCTTTCTCATGCGCTTGTTGTAAGTTGGCTCGTGCCACCTGTCTTGTAACCTCGATATGATGAATGATAACATCAAGACGTTGCTTTATTGTGTGGGGAAGAGGTGGAAACGATTGTAGCTCAACATCAATGGGTACTGAACATTCTTGTTCAAACAGGAGAAAATAGGGAGAAAATCCAGTACTTTGTGTTGCCGGGCTAGTATTATATGCGAACATAACACTAGGGAGAAGATCATCCCAATTGTCTTGGTTCTCATTGATAAA
Source organism: Haliotis rubra (assembly GCF_003918875.1). NCBI lineage: Eukaryota > Metazoa > Mollusca > Gastropoda > Lepetellida > Haliotidae > Haliotis > Haliotis rubra. The sequence goes on along the minus strand of NW_025767283.1, from coordinate 182,394 downwards.
CATGCGCAGTGTCTGCCACATAAATGAATTGAGTCTTTCACAAGCTCCATTGGTTTGTTGGTGATAACTGCTCGTTTTCAGTGCCTTGATCCCAAATATAGAACATACCGCATTAAAAAGTTTTCTTGTAAATGAACTACCGTTATCAGTCAATAACACTCTGGGGATTCCATAAACACATATATACTTGGAGTAAAATGTCTTGGCTACCTCTGCAGCGTCCAACGAAGAAATAGGAATAGCCACACTCCATCGTGAAAATGCACAAGTTAACAAAAACACATACCGATGTCCTGCTTTGGTGATTGTCAATGGTCCTAGGAAATCAGCTTGAACGCCATCAAACAATTTACCTGGAACTGGTAACGGTTGCAAAGGGGCTGGTCGCTTGTGAAAATCACGTTTATTGATTTGACAAGCAGTACATGACAAAATATACTGCTTTATGTCAGCCAACATATGATGCCAATAATATTTCTGTCGGATAGCATTGAATGTTCTGTCAATACCGACATGCCCTGCTAATAAACTGTCATGGTATGATTGTAACACCTCTTTTACTAACGACTTGGGGATCACTAATTGACGAATAAGCCTGTCTTTTCTGTGCCCCGGTCCTGGCGGTGCATACAGATGATACAGTATGTCTTTGTCAAGAACGAAATCTTGGCTTTGTAACAAGAGCCGTCGTGTGGTTTTGTCGTCAGTTGCAAATGTTGGTACGTTTAAACAGTCAATTAAGGGCTGTAGTTCAGGGTCGGCATATTGTTTCTCTGCTATCGAGCAGTCTGCGACAGAGTCGGAATGGACACAAAAAGGGTCAGAAAGTGAGTCATTCTCGAACGACATGTGGCTGTCGTCGTCCGATTCAGTATTATCATTGTCTATACAATTCACATCAGTAGCAAACAAATAGGGTACATCAGAGAGTGGATCATCAGGGCATTCTGGGCACGGTAAGCGTGACAAAAAATCCGCATTACCCAAGTTTTTATCTGGTCGGTACTGAACTGTGAAAGTGAAATCACTCAACAAAAGTGACCAGCGGCTCAATCGAGCAGAGCGGTCCTTATTGTCCTTCAAATACTGTAGAGCTCTGTGATCCGTTATTACTGTAAACGGAGCGTGCGTCAAATACACTTTGAAATGTTTGATACCTGACACAACTGCTAAACATTCTTTTTCAGTGATACCATAATTTTTCTCTGCTTTAGACTGAGCACGACCACTGTAAGCAATTACTACATCTCTGTTACTGTCATCTTTTTGACCAAGCAAATATCCTATAGCCTCATCACTAGCATCTGTATATAGGAAAAATGGTTTGTCAAAATCTGGAAATGTAAGAATTGGTGGTTTGAGTAGGGCCGATTTGAGAGTTTGAAATGCCCGTTTGTGTGCATCTGCCCAAACAAATTTTGTATCCTTTTGCAACAGCGAATGTAAGGTAGCTGCTATCTTTGAAAAATCCTGAATGAAACGGCGGTAAAACCCTGCCATTCCCAAGAAGCTTTTAACTTCTTTGGACTTTGTGGGTGTCGGAAAAGACGCTATCACGCTAGTTTTCTCTGGGTCGACTTGGACACCCTTATTTGAGAATATGTGTCCCAAATAAGAAACTGAGTGTTTAGCAAACTGGCATTTAGATGGTTTTGCTTTCAAGTTTGCCTTGCGTAAACACAAAAATACTTCTTCTAAATCAGCTAAATGAGTCTGAAAATCTGGCGAAAAACACAAGACGTCATCCAAATAGCACATTGTTTTATGCCAATTCAGGGTACGGAAAACATCATTGATCAATCTTTGAAAAGTCGCTGGAGCAGAGGCTAAACCAAAGGCCATACGATTAAAGTGATAAGTACCACTTGCGGTCACAAATGCACTTTTGGGCTTACTTTCTTCATTTAAACCTATTTGCCAATATCCTGCAGCCAAATCAATCGTTGTGTAATATTTTGCGTGTGCCGTGCCCAAAACATCAAGTACATCTTCTAATCTTGGCATTGGGAAAACTACTGGACGGGAGCATGAATTCACAACTCTAAAGTCAATGGCCATTCTCCATGATGGAGGCGAACCCTTAGCAGTTTTCTTGGGCACCATTACAACTGGAGAGGCCCACGGGCTATCATGATCAGGTTCACATATACCCAAATCAACTAACTCTTGAACTTGACGATCTATCTCTGCGCGCATGGCAGGATTCGTACGATAAAAACGTTGCCTAACCGGGTGAGCATCTCCTGTGTCTATATCATGCTGTATAGTATCATTTAGTCCAAATTCTGACAGATCAACAGCAAAACAATCACGATACTTGGCTAACAATTGGCCTAGCCTAACTTGTTGTTCCTGTGACAGAGTGGTTGCAGACAAATCAATATTCAAGTCACGTAATCTCGAGTCTACTTTGGACTGAGAGAGGGGTGGTTCTCAATCAGACGAATGCTGTGACTGCACAGGCATAATTTCATCTGATGGTACAAAAGTGAACTGAGCAACTTCGTGGCCCTTTGGAATGTCTACAGCATGATCATTAGTGTTAATGATTTGGTACACACTTTTGCCTGGAGTAGCCGTGACAAGGCAACGAGCTCCCAAAACTTGATGTGTTTCTGTCAATAAGGGATTTGGTTCACATATACCTATCTGGTCAGATGGAGAACAATTCACGTCAACGGGGAAAATAATTTCAGACTGAGGGGGAATTGTAACATCCGTCAACGAGCGAACCGGAATGTATTCTGGTTGTACTGACAACAATTGATAAGGGGGCTCGCTGCTATTTGCCCATACAGGAACTATTATTAACCCGTTTTGAAGGGTTAAAGTGCACGATTGAAAATTCAAGATAGCACTTTTCTGTATCAAAAAATCTATTCCTAAAAACATAGGTGATGCTAAATCCGCAACTACTTGAAAACGTTGTGTCATCCGAAAATCACCAATAGTAATAGGAAGTTCAACTTGTCCTATCACTGGCACTATGGTTGAGCCTATGCCCTGGAGAGATAACACATCGGACTTCGGAATAGGGAATTCTTTCCACAGACCTGAGTCATTGAACAGTCCAAGAGTCAAAACACTAATAGCAGCACCCGAATCCACTATGCTAGAAACTATCTGATCTCCCAAAAGGACATGAATTCTATGCCTATTATCATTGTTAGGAGTGACGTGTAAAACAGGAGCTTGAGGCTGGCTATATCCTGATAAAATAGGAATTGGCGACTCCTGCGAGTGCAAGTATGGGGGGCCAAAAGTTTGTTGTATACAGTGAGAGCATTGCATGTGCGGTCGTGAATTTAATTGCTATTCACGCTGTGATATCCCTGCCTGACCTCGAGCATTACAAACACGTTGGAAATGTCCTACCTTCTGACAATAGTGACACTTTGAATTTCGTGCTGGACACCTATCAGAATGAGATAAATCATACTCACCTCCACAGCGATAACACTGGCGTGCCGGTGACATGGTCCTTCCTGGGGTTGAATTCGGCCGGTTAGACTGGGATGGACGTCGGTGCTGATTGTTTTGGTCCGGATGCGACTGTTGCTGAAGCTGAGGTTGTGGTGGCTGCCACGGACGAGCTGTTTGCCTATAAGGGCGTCTGGGGAATTGGGAAGGTTGATTCTGGCGATACTGAAAAGCACTGACCGGTAATGTTGGTTGAGCGAGTTTCCCCGCGAGCGAAGCAATTTGCTCCCTCAAAGTATCTATTGCCAGCTTCATATTCGAACTTTCTACAGACTGTGGAATGACTGACCTGGCTAATCCCGCAAATGAGACTGCCTCTTTAAGCGCAGTTGGCTGTTTCATTAAAACATGTCTCCTAGTATTGTCATCCAATCCCCGGACAAAAGCATCCATTAAGTCCGTGTCTGACTTTCCTAACAGACTAGCCGTCTCGGTCAAGTCCGCCAAATACGTATCTGTAGTTTCCGTAGGGGATAGCTTTCTACTCACAAATGTTTCCAAAAGGGCCCAACGGTCTGTCGGATGAACATACTTTTCCTTAAACAATTTCTCAATCTCATCAAAACGGATAATTTCTTCCTTTGCCGATTCTATTAGATCTCGGAACCATAGATATGCCGCGTCCTTCAAGAAAAGCGGGAAAACTTCAATTTTCTGCGCATGAGTCCACTTTTTAAAACTGCCAAAATGAATAAAACGGTTAAGCCACTCGGCAGCATGAGACGTGTCTCTACCTGTGAAATGTTCTGGCATTAAAGTGGAATCGCTCATATTGAATTCAGGGGCAGAAATAAAACTACTGACAGATGATGACAAATCTAAAGAAGAAAATGAAAATTCTAAATCTTCCTGAGAAAGAGATACGGAGAGGTCCGGAGGAGCAGTTTGAGGGTGATCGTTAAGGGGGTTAGCAGACTGAAACAGCGGTAGCGTTATACCAAGGCGGGCCGGATTAGTAAAAATGTTGGAAGTGATGAGACGAAAGATTGGACTGTAATATGACGTAGATGCATCTTAATCATTCTCACGAGACATTACAATTCCAAATACCCTAAGAAAAAACTGCAGATAACATATCCGATCCGCGAAAAGGGAACCTACCTTCGTCAAACGTCCACGCAAGCGAATGAAAGGGTAGGAACGACCACAAGAAAAATAGCAATGGGAATCGTCTTAAACATTTTGTTCAAGAAAATCCGCAATCTCCACCATGTCGTAACTGGCGTTTGGGTGTTAGTAAACCCTACCCCAGTTACCTGTTAATTATGGTCGTTCCACATTGTTCGGGGAGATGGTTGCTATGGCGCTCCACTCGCTTGGTCCGTTGCCGGATGCTAAGTCGGGGAGTGAGGGGTCGGACGACCGTGACTCCCAACAAGCCACATAACATTCATGTACTGGCACACATACATTCATAGATAAACGCAACACCAAGTTTATACTCACATAGTTTTACTCTGTCTCAGTCCATCTCTAACTACAACTTCATCAACACACAGGATAGGCTCGCACCACACAGGCAACTGAGTGACGTGGACTGGCTTCGGTCACTTAAAAGCGCGCACCACTCGCTCAGTGCCAAACCTATCTTTTTATATGGTTCGAGCCTGGCCTGATCCTGATCACCTGTTTCAACCCATCGTTTTGATTCGTTAATCCCATATCCATCCCAGCACTCATGAATATTATGATTGGAAAATTATCGGTAAATACAGTTCGGTGACTCCCCCAATATTTATTGATCTCTTATTGGGTTCTGTCTCAAGCGACGTATATATTTCTAACTTACGACTAAACGCCATTCTCTTTAGACTTTCTGTCTCCCAACAATGTCTGGGCGTTATCCACCATGAGCCAAACTGTAACTCTATATACGGAGTCTGATGTAATTCTCTTACTGATTTAGGGATGCATTTTTTACCTTATAACAATACCTGGAAAAAGTACTCTATATTCTGAATCTGATAATTCTAGTCTTCTCCGAGACAAGGGAGTTATCTGGAATTCACTATACCATGATATCAAGGAAATCAGTGAAGGTCAAGTTTGCAATATTAAGATGCTGCAGACAGTTGTAACGTTGAAAAGATTGTGATAACATTGTGCAGCATTCCCCAAATTGAACTTTGCATGAAAAGGAAGATTTTGGAAATGGTTGATAATTCCTGCAAACACTTAACTTCAACAAAGAACCCATCAGTGCTCAGAACAAACCGACCAGAGATGGACTTGTTAGATGGAGATTTACCCGACAAGTGTTTAGATGAAATGTGCCAGAGGTAAGAATGCAAGTAATTAAATTGGTTAATAAAAAAATATTGATCTGTCAATCACTGAGGTCATGTTTGAATTTCAGTTGAAGTTCTTTAGTAATATATGTGGATTTATTTGAAGTAGTTGTTCATAACATTTGAATTACATGTAATTTACCATTGTGAAATAAAGTGTAGTTATGAAAATATTTATATAACAATGTAATCTTGGCCATTCAAGTTCACTGTGCTGAAAACCTTTTTTTTTCTTGCAACCAAAAAATCAAACATAATTTAAACACAATTATCACTTATTCATGACATATAATATACATTGCTGGTTATGAAAAAACATATAAACAAAATTATAAGGGTACAATCGCAAATCAAAAGAGCAATATTGCGTTCGTTTTGACACCCAATATGTTTCGTCTCATTTTATCTGGACAGTTGGCATTGGTGACAAAGACCAGTTGCAGTTTGATTCTAAAATGTATGGAGAATTCATTGATGCATTTTTCGAAGCTGAATATGAAATATACGTGATGTAATCGGCGTCTCAATACCGGCCTTCGCGAAACGTGATTTTGTAAACACTATCCAATATGGCGGAAAGCTCTCTACGGCGTTCGTGTAAGTGCATTTTCGAAAACATCCCAACCGATTCTAGATTCACCGTCAACGTTTCAGAATTTTAATTAGCGATTTCATGTAAAACTGATATCAGTGATCATTAATATCTTATTTTTTAAATTCAATACTCCTCGTAATTATCCGATTTTCACATTTCAAAACAAGCAAATAACGCTGTGAATCGCGATTTCGTACTGTGGGAAAAATGGCGACATTTTCGATGAAACCTATTTTGAAAGGTCATTTTCAGCACTTGAACTTTGTCTAAAATAATAGTGGATGGTATCAAGAAACAGGAAATTTCCCGCAAAATTCGAAACTGTGAAGTGTATTTGTGTGCGTGGGATATTTTGATTTTTATTGGACTTGAAATTGAGGGTTGAAGGGGAAGGACATATCTGTCCCTGAGGCATCCAGGGGGTTAAATTAATCGTAATTATCCTTATAAAGTATTACATTTGGCATCTTAGAAAAGAAATACAGTTCGCTCTACCACCATGTACAGTGTAATAAAACACACTTTCGCCCTGAACTAATATAACGTTAAAGCACTCGGACGCAAGTTATACTTTAAAGGTCACATGCAACGTAAAACACAACTTTGCAGATTCTGATATCTTTCGGTATGGACATACCGAAACAAATCGTCAAAAATGCAAATTCAACTTATAAAGTTGAAAAATAACGCGATGAAAAAAAACGCGCGAAATCTGAGTTCAAACGTTTCACTAATTTTCCCCAGACTTTGCGCAAGATAGATAGATATTCTTTATTTCCTCCAGTGAATGAAGATACAATGTGATATGATATATTTACATGCAGATCAGAAACAGGGGAATACAGATAGTTACAAACAGTTTACAAAGAAATGTTTCCAGTTGTTAACAGTTGTACATACATTGGTCATACATTCAAGCCATACATTATCATCAAGGGATAGACAATATTCCGTTGGAAGTCCTCCGAGTAAGAAACGTAGAATCAATTCTTCATCATTGTTCCAAAGGCTAGAACACGTATTTACATCTACTATGTCAATAACTGATTCGATAAGAAGATCTCTCTGACGGCTTGTCAGCTCGCAGTACATAAAAACATGTTTGACAATATCGTAGGCAAATGTGCCACATATACACTCTTTTGATTGGATACGCAGAGTACTAATATGCACCAAGTTTGCAATACAGTGAAATAGATCAGGTCGTAGGATCGACATTTGCCATAATCTATGTATATTCTGGTCTCGCACTGAATAGTATCTATGTTGATTTTCCCTTGACGTTAACTCTTTACATATATGGATATTTTCAGCATCATGAATTGTTTTCGTAACATGGACATTCCATTGTGCTTTATTAGGAAAGCTGGCAGACACAATGTATGTATTTACATAATCTGTCAGGTCGTATTTATATGTTAATAGTAGCATATGGTAGATAGGGGATTTTGTACTTTTAGCTTCTCTTTCATAACATGAGTCAAGTAAGAATTGACTAAGTTTAAAGTTTAAGACATTCTTGAATACAAAGTTTAAATTACCTCTACATAATTTGCCAAGGAACATAAGACAACGTTTTTCTATGTATGCTTGGACTGATAGTAAATTTAAACAGTCTCGTGCGACAACTGTCGAAGAACATTTAGAGAGCCCCTGGATGTGTTTACAGAAGAAAGATTGAGCTCTTTCAAGTATTTCATACTCTTTAGATGTTAGTTTACACCATAATTCACAAGCAAACAGGGCACATGGTAACATAACTCTGTTCCAGACTCCACAAGCAGACATGGGGTTTAGACCACCAAAGAACAAACCATTGCAGCGATTTGTGTTGACTAACATTCTAAGTTTATCACATGATTTTTGAGTACGCACTAAAGTTGAAGATGCAGTGGTTATGTACAAGCCAGCATACAAAACAAGATCTTTTTGAGTTACAATCTTCTCCCCAATGTAAAATGATGGACATGTATGTTTTTGGGTATTACCAAACAATAAGAATACACTTTTGTCGGCATTATATTTAAGATGCCATTTACAAGAGTACTCAAAACACACATTTAGTGCACACTGTAGGCCATCTATGGCTCCACTTACAATAGCTGTGTCATCTGCTAATAAGATACCTGGCACATTACCCCATGGAAGACTTAAACCGTGTTGTAATGATTCTAGTGCGTATAATAGGTCATTAATATACAATGAAAATAACCAAGCTGACAAAACACAGCCTTGACCAACACCTTGTTTTACAGGAAATGGAGCAGATGCAACTCCCCCTATTTTAACACAAGACTGCATTGAAGTATATTTAGTACGTAAGATACGCCACAGTTTACCATTTATACCAAAGTGATGGAGTTTATAAAATAATCCATTAAGCCATATTCTATCAAAGGCCTTCTCGTTGTCTAGAAAGACACAAAACCACACACCCCCCAACACTTTCCAGCACAAACCACCCACACTCCAACCCACAAACAAAACCCAACCCCCCACCCTCCAAAAGCAGCCAGCACCCACACACAAACCCACACTAACTCTCACTCCACAAAAACTAAACCAAAACCTAAACAAACTCGTCGAATTTATAATTGCAGCCATACTTATGGAAAAACCAACAGCCAAAAAACGACACACACTCTCACATAAATCCAAACTCACAAAAGCCTTGCCAGTCTCCTCATTGCTCTCAAAACCCCCTTTTAAATTCACCAACCTCTAAGCTACCCTAGCACTAAATCCTTATTGTTCCAAATTCATGCCCCACACCATGATATTTATTAAACTTCTATTCCTAATTACAGTAACCATGGCACTCATACAGTGGAATTGCAACTGTGTCCGAGCTCATGGTCATGAGCTTAAGGCCCTCATTGCCCATAACAAAATCTCACCCGATATTATAGCTCTGCAAGAAACACGATTATCCCCCCAAAATGCCTTCAAAATACCAGGCTATACTTTCATTCGGAAGGACAGACCACAGCCAACTAACTACCCAGCCCCCCCTGGAGGGGGTCTGGGCATCTTCATTGCAGAGAAATTAAATTATAACATATTGCAAATTTCAGTACAAGATCTAGAAGTCCTGGCAATCACAACTAAACTCAATAATAAAGACTTAACCATTATTAAAGGTCACATGCACATAAAACACAACTTTGCAGATTCTGATACCTTTCGGTATGGACTTACCGAATCAAATCGTCAAAAATGCAAATTCAACTTATAAAGTTGAAAAATAACGCGATGAAAAAACCCACACGAAATCGGAGTTCAAAAGTTTCACTAATTTTCCCCCGACTTTTCGGGGGAAAACTGGTTTCAACAGCTGGGCTGCGCTCATAGCACGTGCACAGTGAAATAGGTTCGCGCAGCTTGGAAGCTGGTTGTCCGGTGAATACTCGGTGAAGGCTTTGGTGTGAGCTTTTTTTCTAATGTTTTGTTGATATCTCACAGGCGCGAGCTTTTTATATGTTATGACAGTAAATTGACTGTTTATATAATTTCATTTGTCTATTTCACCACACGTTCTTCTTACCGAGTCACTTTCTCAGTTTGATACTTAAAAGCAATGTCATTATTTAGCGTTGACAGAATTTCTAACTGTGATATAGATATGTCGTTGTCACAGACAAAACTCAATGTCTTGTTTTATTGACACCTGTGTGTCTGCCTGCCTGTCTGCTAATGACAATATTCAATACACAGCTGCTATCACTGACCACATGCAATTTGAACTTAACACCAATCAGGCTATACACCATAAACAAAATGCATTAATTTTAGAGTCCACAGACTCCTGAGTGAGAACAACTGTGAATCCCTGATATCACTTGGCCAGGTGCAGCTATCATCAATAAGAACTTTAACTGAAAACCTCCAACATAAGTACACTAAACACTGGTGCCGGCGAATTGAATCAAATACGGGAAAACTACGCACATACCGCACTTTTAAAACTGCCCATGGAACGGAATCCTATGTATTAACACGACTACCCGGTTATTTTCGCGCGGCTATCGCCAAGTTCCGGTGTGGAGTTGCTCCAATTAGAATAGAAACAGGCCGATACGAAAACCTCCGCCCAGACAAACGCCTATGATCCCTATGCAGTAACCCCTGTATCGAAGACGAGCGACACGTCCTACTACAGTGCCCTGTATACGACGATCTACGATATGATCTGATACAAGAAGCCAGCTCCTTCTTTACCGACTTCCATCTATGGCCAGAGAGTGTGAAGTTCACAGCGATTTTAAGTCATAACCATTTAATGGTTAAATGTGCCAAAGCCTGTTTTAATATACTTAAGCGTCGTCGTAATCTTCTATATTCTTAAAACTCCTTTCAGAGTGTATACTTTTTATCGTATAAATTAATTATGTTTTAATTGTGTATGCCTGTTTCACCTTTTAAGTATTCTGTATGTATATATTTTCATATGATATGTTTACGCATTTTTTTTAATGTTTTTTTTTTTATATTTAATTTTTATCTTTTTTTTTCTTCTTTTTTTTAAGGTATATACTTATGTATGTGTGTGTGTAAACCTTTAGCATATATACAAGTCTCTCGTTACTCTTATAGAGTGGCTCATATATTCCTTATACTGCTATATTTTCCCAATTCTACGTGTACTTTTACTGTATATATGAGGTGAGACTCAAATAAACTATCTGTCTGTCTGTCTGTCTGTCTGTCTTGTTTTATGGCCCGAGTTCGGTTTCTGTCACATTATGTAATTACACACACAGGCAGGTGTGATACTTGAACACATGACATGTTATGATGTCTGTTGATTGCAAACTGTTATACACAAAAAATGAGCATGTATTTACAAAAACCCAACATCTCTCTCTCTATATATATACACACAATTAGCCGTGAAGGTATCTGCAAATGAACCAGCCGTTACACTTGAGTGCACACCCACCCGCTCTGACTGGGTTCGGTATCCCGGAATAAGTGATAATTGTGTTTTAATTATGTTTGATTTTTTGGTTGCATGTGACCTTTAACTATAATAGTTCAGGGCGAAAGTGTGTTTTATTACACTATACATGGTGGTAGAGCGAACTGTATTTCTTAAATAATGTGTATGTGTGTACGTGAGAGGGGAGAGAGACGTGGCTGGTACAACAGTAAGTGTTTGATAGAGAGAATATTACTCGGGCAGTTCAAGAGAGGGGTCTAGAAGTTTGGTGTGAGGGGTAGGGCTGCGGTAGGGTTTGGATGGAGGTGTGTATTCAAATTCAAGCAGTGTTGCTGTAGAGAAGGTGAAAATATGTTTTTGTAAGCATTGAGATTTTAACATTTAAAGCTCATATCATTTCTTTGCGAAATTATCTTCAGCGTTAGCAAGTCATGTCAGATTTGTAGGCATATTATCAATATTTTAAATAGGTATCAGTTGTAGCGATAGCCCGAGTCAGACACAGTACATTTCAGTACAAGCGGTAAAAGTGATACGTGATGGTAGCGCGGGTGAGTGGCTGATTCAGTGGGTGAGTGGGTGAATCCGTGGGTGAGTGAGTAAGTGAGTGGGTGAATAGATAAGTGAGTGGGTGGATGAGTGAGTGGTGAATGGGTGAGTGAGTGGGTAAATCCCTGGGTGAATCAGTGGGTGAGTTGGTGATTGTGTGAGTGGGTGAATCAGTGGGTGAGTGAGTGGGTGAATCAGAGTGAGTGAGTGGGGAATGGGTGAGTGGGTTAATCGGTGGGTGAATGAATGGGTGGGTGAGTGAGTGGATGAATGGGTGAGTGGGTAAATCACTGTGTGAGTGAGTGGGTGATTGAGTGAATGGGTTAATGGGTGGGTGATTGAGTGGTTGACTGAATGGGTCAATCAGTGGGTGAGTGAGTGGGCGAATCAGTGAGTGGGTGAACGGGTGAGTGAGTGGGTGGGTAAATAAGTGGGTGAGTGAGTGGGCGAATCAGTGAGTGAGTGGGTAAATCAGTGAGTGAGTGGGTAAATCAGTCGGTGAGTGAGTGGGTGAACGGGTGAGTGAGTGGGTGGGTGAGTAGGTGATCGCCAGAAATGGGCTTCACACATTGTACCCATGTGGGCTTTGATGGGGGACATATTCACAAAAGGAGTATATGTTGTTCACAGTGCAATATCTTAGCACAACGTCAGGTTCACCGGGAAATGTTTATAGGGAAATATTATCAAGTGAAACTACATTATGTGACGCATTATATCAGAAACTGCATCTGTCAGTTTTTACTCACCACACTGGTGACTATGTTTCTGGATTTCACTGTGACCGTAGCACTATATGGGTGTGGTATGTATCTGGCTTCGAAAACTGAAATATATTTTGAATCTGTGGTTAAGTTGCTTTTCGGTTTAATCTTTTGCTATGTTTAACAAGTGTATCTAGTATTATCGAGTTCTGATTCTAATTACCTTTTCGTATACAGCACTAGCCTCCTTGACAACTGGATACCCACACACTGTTACACGTGTTGGCGACGATGTTAACATAACCATGAACCCAGCGAATGTCAGCTTCCTATACTACGTATGGGTGAATGGTTCGGTAGCTGTGAGACTGTTACTGGTCCTGCCTAAGTCACACCGTGTATGGGTACTCAACAACAGTCACACCGGCTACACGACCAGGATCAGATACACCGGGGAGGACTCACTATCACAGACAGGACAGCTGAGGTTTACCATCTACAATGTTACTGTACAGGACGCTGGTACTTACTACTGTCAAAGAACCAATGGACAGACAGTTACTGGATGTAGACAGGTCCTCGTTGTAGCACGTGAGTACTGACTGGGGTTAACAGAACAATATGAATGCGCCTATACTAAAATGTAATTAACCATATATAAATACATGTATGTGCGTGCGTGCGCATGCGTGTGCTTGTGCGCTTGTCGTCAAAGAATGTATTTTGCAGTTTAACATCGAAAGCCTTCTCACTCACAGTATACCCGTGAAGATCCGGGTTAGAATTGGTCTTCAGTAACCCATGCAACTAACGGGATCGGGCGGTCAGGCCCGCTGACTTGGTTGACACATGTCATCGTATCTCAACTGCGTAGATCGATGCTCATGATGTTGATCACTGTAGTGTCTAACACAGACTCGATTATTTACAGATCGCCGACATATAGCTGGAATATTGCTGAGTGCGACGTTAAACAACAACAACCAACCAACCAACCACTCACTCACAGTGACCCAATTCAAACGTCAGCTCAAGACGTTCTTATTCAACTAGCACTTTGTGTTCCAAATGTGCTACTCTGACAAGCGCTCCGAGCATACATGTGTATGAAATTAAGCCCTATACAAGCAACCTTATTATGTTTTACAGATTTGAAAATAGTATGCACCCGAGAGGGTTTGGGTGATCCTGGCACAGTCAGGCTGGGAAAGCTCATCATCAGCTCAGGGCCCTTGCCCCCTCTACACGCAGCCCAGACAGCGAATGGGACTTCTCCCAGGAAACACTGCCTAGTCGAACCCACCAAGAACTTTCCGGAGAATATGAATGCTCCCCAACACTGCAGCCTTCTGCATTAACCAGAGTGTCAGAAGGGCTGTGCTCCCGGTGGAGAACCGCGGCACTCTCCTGATCTGCGCCAAGAGATCAGGAGGTACCAAACCAAGGGCACCGAGAACAATGCGGAACCTGACGACAGTGTACTTGGGATTCAAAGGCGAGGTCCGCATATTCAGAATGTTTTTCCTGAATCTTGCCAATCACATTGCTGTCAAAAGGGACAGAAAATACAATGATATAAATAAATGGCTTTATCAAAAAGGACAAGGTCAGGTTTGTTGGCAGGAATTCTTCTGAGGCTGTATATGGGCTTATTCCACAGAAGTTTGAAATCATCATTTTCCTTGACGCCCTGGACATGTTCAGGGTCGTACCATGGATGGACCTCAGTCAAAGTCAAAGTGAGTCCACCTGTCTTATCACTATAATCCCGAGCGCCAGGCAAGGTAACAACAACTAGCGTATTTTAACGTCATTTGGTATGACGTACCTTGGGATCAAACCGGCCATGCTTCTCTCTCCGGGCAAATGATCTATTCACTTGAACAAGGAGGGAGTAGTTGTATAGTAACTATTATATTTAATAAACAAACACAATTCGGAGTATTAGCGAGTCGCTGGCTTTTATTTTATTGACAAAAACGGTAAATACTTCAATAATAAAAATGTCAAAACATTTAGTAAAATCTTGTTTATTGACATTCGCATTATGGTCTCAATGGATTCATATCTCAATATTTGTTCACAGAGAAACCAACCACACCTACCATCACCGGACCTGCCTCACCTGTATCAGGTGAGAATGTCACCCTGACATGCTCCTCCTCCTCCCGGAGTCTACCCCCGGACCACCCCCCACTGACCATGACCTACATCTGGAGGAGGGACAGGACTCTGCTAGAATCTGGTGATGGGTCTCCTACAGGTGGAGATGACCTGACAATAACCCACGTCAGCAGAGAGAACCATGGCGACATCTACAGCTGCCAGGCTGTGGAGGAGGGGCTGAAGTCTAACTGGAGTGACGGACATGTGCTGGATGTTCTCTGTGAGTAAGAACTTACTTTGTTGTAGGTATCAGAACCTCGAATATGTTATCTTGCAACTAATACACGAATACCTAAAAACATATGTCACATCATTGTTATTCGCCTGGATATATGTTTTAAATATGAGCAAAGGCGAGCACTGAGCAACATTTAAAACTAACAATACATATATACAGTCGAACCCCATTTACTCGGACCTCGTATATCCGGAAACCCCGCCTTCCGGGCGATTTTTAGGTGAAACGAAACTTGCCTTCAGTAATTGTACTCGCTTAGCCGGACCCCGCGCTTCCGACCCGCACGGAGAAGTTTCAAGTTTTGTAATTATATTAATGGATCTGATGATACGGAGACGAATGCATCAGTTTATGTTTTTGTCTCGCAATTCGAACGTAACAAATGCAGATTTTAGAGAATATAAATGCACGGTGACACACAAAGGTCAACACAAGGTTATCTAAAATATTACGAAAAAACGGAACATAGGAGACTCACTACCAACCACGCATGCCAAAGTTTCAGGATATTTCAAATAAACATTACTGAGCAGTGGTCGTTTACTAAACCAAAGGGATTTTAACTTGTTACCTTAGAACTAATATACATGTATCAGTGCTGATGTTGTTTTAACGTGATGTATCCATATAAGTAACTGTTAAGGACACGCTGTTTTCAAAACTGTTTTAAAGAGCAATATACTGATGGCTTACTGGATTACATACGACACTTGCTGATATTCCAGATGAAAAAAGTGTAAATTTAGAGTATATTCTACTTAGGATTGTATGTAGACTGTATGTGGTCTATCATAAATCTTCCCCGACGCGACACACAATACGACCTGAAAGAAGACCTGAAAGAAGATCTGAACTGTCACTGAATATGTGACGCCAATGACACCTACCTGAAGTAATGACTCCGTGGCCTTTGTTCGATGTTTGTATGTAACTTGGCGGCGTTCAGCTGGCACTGACACAATGCATTTCAACGTTCAGTTTATTACTCAAGGTTCAACTATTGCCTTATGGTGAATTGGACCTCTTACCTGGCTTTGTATTAATTAACCCTAATTATTCAAAGTTATTATTCTGGCGTAAGATGAGTTGACTGTGATAATCAATGATGCAGTTGATGCAGCTATCATTCCAACTGCATAGAACTTCAGTATGGAATGATATCGTGTTCCTTTAACATTGACGCCAAATGATCGTGGAAATTACATGTGTTTTCCTTCACTATCCCCCCATGTCACCCCCGCACCCACCCCACCCCCACCACTTTGTACATCACAGAAACACAGATGCAACATAAAATGAAGCATACAACTTTTTTCATGACAACTTCTTATTTATTGCATAGAGCGACGTTTCGAGGTATATCCTTACACCGTTATCAAGATAAAAGTAACCTGTTACTTTCAAACAATCAGATGCAACTTGCTATTTACACTTACTTTACAAATGTGTATTGGGCAGTATTCAGAATCAGTAGGATCAACTAATGCATGCAGTACATGTTCCGTTGTTTGCTTGTGATACAATGTAGAGGTACTGACCATAGCTCTTTGTGCCTTCCAGATGGACCTGACAAGATACAGTTTGACGACACAAGTGACAAGCTGGAGGTAGAAGAAGGGAAACCTGCAGCTGTGAGATGTTCTGCTGACTGTAACCCTGCCTGTACTGTAACCTGGTGGGACATCTTCAGACAGACGGTGATTACAGGACAGGGGGAGGCTGTGTTGTCTATACCAGCTGTAGATGTACCTGTGTCTGGACTGTACACGTGTTACGTCAACAACACACATGGGAGTGCATCACGGAACCTGACGCTGGAGGTCTTCTGTAAGACTTGCACAGATTGCGGAAACATACTTTAGTAACGGAATATGTAACACTTATGGTTATATTTGGATGTACCTTTAATGACTGATTACGTCTTCACTCACATCAATATTCTCGAAACAAACAGAGATTATCAACAATTATTCATTCAAACTCGTAATACTGAATAGGAGGTCAACCTTGACAATATTCTGTTGATGTGACATCAAGCCAATGTGATTCTTCACTTTCAGATTCTCTCAAAACAAAATAAAAACATATCTGAATTGAGTAGAACAAAGTATATATACTTACTCTATTATATCATATATATAGTTCGACAAACAAACCAGTTCCAATAAATCGTAACATTTGTGACACATGAGTCCATATATACACATTTCGATGTGATCTTATTCCATATATTGTACAATGTATATATCTTGAATCCTAGGAAAGCTTCTATTTTGTATGGTGCATGTTGCAGCACGTGAGGTAACTGAATCTTCTGCCGTTTCCATCGTACCTGTGGCTGCCGTCTGTTCTGTCCTCATTGTCGTCATCGCTTTTGCAATCGTCGTCGTCGTTGCCCGCAGACACAGGATCAAGAAAGGTATTGTATTTGTAGTGATAGAATCGAATACGAGTTGTGCTGCTATCTCAGACGTATTTCCTGTCAAGCATCTCGTCAATCTGTTACTACAATTACATCAAGTACAGCTGAATACATTCTTAATAATGGCTTTGTACGAGTAGTGATTACATAATGTTTTATGTATTTCAGGAGGTAAAGTGTACAGGTGAGGGCTCTTCCCGATAGCAGATAACTGTTGACAGTAGATCATTTCAAGAATAGTGAGAAGAACACAGCGTTTATATGCACGTTAAATATTCCTGCATTCCCCTAAAAGGTAAGGTACATGATTACCCCTACAATCTAAGGTACAGGGTTGCCCCTACAATCTAAGGTACAGGGTTCTCTCTACAAGGTAAGGTACAGGGTTGCCCCTACAATCTAAGGTACAGGGTTCTCTCTACAAGGTAAGGTACAGGGTTACCCCTACAATCTAAGGTACAGGGTTACCCCTAAAATCTAAGGTACAGGGTTGTCCCTACATGTTAAGGTACAGAGTTACCCCTACAATCTAAGGTGCAGGGTTGTCCCTACAAGGTAAGGTACAGGGTTACCCCTACATGTTAAGGTACAGAGTTACCCCTACATGTTAGGTACATGGTTACCCCTAAAATCTAAGGTACAGGGTTACCCCTACAATCTAAGGTACATGGTTGTCTCTACAAGGTAAGGTACAGGGTTACCCCTACAATCTAAGGTACAGGGTTACCCTACAATCTAAGGTACAGGGTTACCCCTACAATCTAAGGTACAGGGTTGTCTCTACAATCAAAGGTGCAGGGTTACCCCTAAAATCTAAGGTACAGTGTTACCCCTACAATCTAAGGTACAGGGTTACCCCTACAATCTAAGGTACAGGGTACCCCTACAATCTAAGGTACAGGGTTACCCCTACAATTTAAGGTACAGGTTTGTCCCTACAATCAAAGGTACAGAGTTGCCCCTACACATTAAAGTACAGGGTTACCCCTAAAATCTAAGGTACAGGGTTGTCCCTACAAGGTAAGGTACAGGGTTACCCTACACATTAAGGTACAGCGTTAACCTGCAATCTAAGGTACAGGGTTACCCCTACAATCTAAGGTACAGGGTTACCCCTAAAATCTAAGGTACAGGTTTACCCTTACAAGTTAAGGTACGAGATTACCCCTACAAAGTAAGGTGTATGGCTACCCTTGCAAGTTAAGGTACAGGGTTACCCCTGCCAGTTAAGGTACAGTTACCCCTACATGACAGTCGTTCAGGGCTATCTCGAAAACATAAAGATACAGGATTAGCATTGACGTTTGCAGTTTCAAGGTGAGCAAATTCCAGTTGTAGGTTTAGCTCTAAGATAATGTCAGAAATTATTGTTACCGGGTATGCTCGGGTAGTTATTCTAATAATATTAGCATTTAAACTAATTAAAGGTCGAAATTTTACAGTTTTATCTTTGCAATCTGATGTATGCCGAGTTATGATATGGTTACTTAATCCTCCACTTCAGTTCAGAGTTGTGTCTTTCAGGGCTGGCGACCGCAGTATGGCTGACAACGAAGCACAATTTCAACAAGATCCCAGTGGTAAGTATCAGGGTCCCTATCCACAAAACGTTCGTAACGCCACGACCTGTCGGGTGTCGGCGCATGTCACCAACAGACTTGTTCGTAATCCGTGCAAAAAGTTTGTGTGTAATATACACCCTTCATAGTTCGCAGGGGCGGTGGGGTAGCCTAGTGGTTAAAGAGTTGCTCGTCATGCCGAAGACCCCCGCATGGGTACAATGTGTGAAGCCCATTTCAGGTGTCCCCCGTCGTGATATTGCTGGGATATTAATAAAAAGCGGCGTAAAACTAAAATCACTCACTCAAGGTTTAAGCCAATCAGCGTAATTGTATATAGTAGATATATTTCAGTTTCATCACACACGCGGGGTAAGTACTAGACGTTAGAGGGATGTACGCTTAAAACACATTCACAGCCAGTTTACGTAGATGTTCATGGTGTCAATCACTAGATTGTCTGGTCGAGATTAATATTTCCAGACCGTCGCCATACAGCTTGTATATTCTTAAGTGCAACGTCACAACAAACAAAAGAATGATTGAAATCTTTGCTTGTGACATCGAGATATGGATATATCTAATAATAATGATACTTTCAATCGTCGCATATAGCGTGAAGAATGTAATATGTAATATAATATAAAGCATTGTAACGGTAGATCACACGAACGGTATACGTAATGTACAATGGACGGACAATGAGAAGCAGGAGAAGGTGTTATATTTTTCAAAATCAATAGGTTAGGGTCACAGGTATAATGTAAAAGTTTTGTTCCTCATTACTCAAGATCAAATTGTTAAGATGTGTTCAGCAATACCCAGTGTTACCCACCCCACAAATACTCGAACTCCCTCCCAACTCACCCAACCCCACCCTCCGCATGCACGTCCTTGTATTTGTTTCAGATTCCTTGTACTTGAAGACATTTGTTTCTACTCAACTTGGTCATTTGAAAATCATTCATGGGCTCTTGTTAGCTTTCGGTTTGCCCGGAAAATAGGACCAGTGTTCAAGGAAGATGAATTATGTTCCAATATTAGAAACAAGATGAACCCAGAGCATACATCACCTGACCTTGAACTATCTGTTTGGAAAAACACGCGTTCGCAAACAAACAAGGTATTCAGACAAGACAGCTGAAAAGCCGCTATTTTTAACCACCCACACATGACCCGAGTAATAACAAGGTTCTTGTGTTGCATTTCATATATGTCAAGGAGCAGTGGGGTAGCCCAGTGGTTAAAGCGTTCGCTCGTCACGCCGAAGGCCCGGCTTCGATTCCCCGCATGGGTACAATGTATGAAGTCCATTTCTGGTGTCCCCCACCGAGATATTGCTGGTATATTGCTAAAAGCGGCATAAAAACCAAATTTATTCATTCATTTATCTACGTCACACAAAAGTATTGAAAGCAGGCCGTTTACTACAGAATAAACCAAACCACGGAGTAACATGAATGTAGGTCGGTCAAATGTTCCACAGGTCGAGAAAAACGCCATGCGCAGTCGCATATTATCTGACAAGCCACTCCTTGTGCTAACTATTAAGCAATATTTCATGTACTTGCACACACAAATGCTTCACTGGCGTGCAGTGTAATACTGATTACAGAAATACCGTTGACTGCAGAATGCTATGGTGACAAGAAGTATTTAGGATTGGGGGTCTTGAATGTTAAGCTGTCACGTAATGGATACGATTTCTAGTAGTTCAGGTGGTCACTACCTTAAGAGGTGAGGTGAAATTGGGTTTAACGTCGTGCTTGAGAATATTTCGCTCAAATGACGACGTGCATCCATGTGTATGTGTATGTGCGACTGCTTGTACTAGCCCAGACTTAAGCTGGTTTTATAGTGCTAGCTCACTGAGATACCACGCCGCAGTGAAGCATGAATACCCCACTCAGACACATTATACTGACTCCGAGCCGACCAGTCCTTGTTGTACCCATTAATGCCGAGCGCCAGGCAGGGACCAACAAGTGCAGTTTTTAACGTCTTTTGGTATGACGCAATCGGGGATCGAACCCGCGACCTTCCGCTCTCCAGGCGGACGCTCTAACCACGGAGGCGGTCACACTACCTTAAGAATCTACCAGTAATCTACCCCGTGAAAATCTAGACAAGAAATGTTCTTCACCAATCTATTATTGGCGACTTACAGGCGATCAGACTGACTGCTTCATTTCTTCATGTCATCATGTCCCAGTTGCGGAAATCGATGCTCATGATATTGACCACTTGTTTGTCTGGTCCAGACTCTATATTACAAACCGCTGCCATATAGCTGGAGTATTGCTGAGTGTGGTGTACACACGTACAAAACCATTGATATTGTTCCCCTTGTTGTGGTATTTGTTTCTGACTGTACACTTCTACCTACAGACCTGTATGCCAAGGTGAACAAAAAGAGGAGGCGCAGAAGAGAAGGTACAGTCCGTCTTTCTGTCCGTGTGGTCAGTGAGTCTCATTTGAGGTTAGGGGCGGTGGGGTAGCCTAGTGGTTAAAGCGTCCGCTCGTCACGCCGAAGACCCAGTTTCGAATCTCCACATGGGCACAATGTGTGAAGCCCATTTCTGGTGTCCCCCGCCGTGATGTTGCTGGAATATTGCTAAAGGGGCGTAAACTAGACTCACTCACTCTCTTGAAGTGATGCTGTACATGACGTAATCTACGCCCCTTTAAGTCTTCCTACGCCCAGGACTCTTTACCCTCAGGCGTGTCCGTTTGTCCTTTTGACAATGCGCCGGTGAACGTATCATCTAGAGCATTCAATTCCCTATGCGGTAAGACTTCCGCCCGTATCCCCCCTAAATTTTAACGATGAGAGAAATTTCTTGAGTGACATTTATAGATGTTGGATATATCTATCAGTATGTAGATATAATTAATGAAACATGTTAAAACTCATTCTTATCAGATGAAGAATATTATTCAGGTGATAAGATTTGACTATTTAGAATGAATTTAAGGGGGGATACGGGCGGAAGTCTTTCCAAAGGGTCGGGACCATCAGTGTTAGAACACGTATTTGACACCTTATTATTAGGTGTCTTTGTTAACCAAGATTACTGATAGTTTGACAGCTTTTTGTCAAGAAGCAATCTCTATTCCTACGGAAGCTTTTTAGGGCCATTCGTTTTGATGATTACACAATACCATATAGAAAGTAGTCACATGTGACATACATGTATGCTATATTTGTGTGCTGGCGATTAGCTGCCTGACTCTGAGAGTGTGGGCTCGAATCCCGGATGGGACTGAACCCAACAAAAATACTAGAATCTATACTTTATTAAGAAAGTGTAATCCCAAATATAACATATGTTCCATTCATTTTTGTTTTGTTTTTCTTTAAATTTCAAAATGATATGTTGAAATGATAAGTTATTATCTTGAAATTTCAAGACAATAAGTTGATATTTCATGAAAAAAAACAGAAAAAAACGAATGACCCAAAAGGCTGCCGTACCAATCTTACACAACTCTTTAATAATCTATACTCCTTGTTCTCCCTTCTACAGTGTCTGATGTTTATGCCACGGTCCAGAGGGTTCAGAGCAAACAGTTTGTGAACAGGGCTTATGCAGGTGCAGGACCATCGGTAAGTTATGGAACTGTTTTCCTTAAAAATAATTTTTGAAAGGAGGATAATCTATTGCCATTTAGTCAGTGTCTCGTTAAGACGTGGATACGAGATAGGGGGGTGGAGGCAGGCAACGTGGAGTAACGAATGTGTCCAAGAGCGTTCGTTGTGGTACTCTTGGATAGTAGTTCAAGAGGCGGAAGACAAAAGTCAGCAGTATAGTTGAAGACAGCAGCAGCCATGTTTCTTCTGGTTGGGGAATAATGGTAGAAATGGTACTTAAGATGGAAATCACGTGACAGAACGCACATCGGGACCGAGACCCGCTCTGTCACTTACACGCATTCAGAAGTCGGACGGCGATTCTTCATCGTCGACGTAGTCGTTGTGTTGTTGGTGAGACGACGGCCTTGGCCGACGCCCCGACTAGCCGCACAGTCCGTCCGCTTCGGTGGATGATCTGGGCCCGTTTCCTCGCCTCGTCTCTGACTGGTCTCCCCTGCTTGGTCTCCCTGACTGACCATGTGAGTCCAGTTTTATGCATAGGGACATTACGCCGCGTTGTGCAAGGTCACTGACCTGTGCACATGTACATACATAAGATCCGCCGACGTGGGGAGATGTTAATTGACATTTACTGATGGCATTGAGAATTAAGGGTCCTTCCCTGAGGGGGGTTTATGATAAAAGGGCTACACCGAATGATTGCTGAATACATTAAACAGACAAAGGGGATAGAATTTCGGTGCACTTTGGATTTATATGGAAACAATTATGTTGTTTGAACATATGAAGTTTTACAGAAACTTATTGAAATGGTTTACTCTATGACAAATGCATGAATTAAACTTTCACATTGCACTAATAATACTAAGGGTTTTGGTTCCAAAAGAAATGGCCATCGGCAGCCTATGCTTGTCGTTAGAGGCGACTAACGGGACTGGGTGGCCAGACTTGTTTGACACATATAACATTGTATCAGAATTGTGAATATCGATGCTCATGACGTCGACCACCTGATTTTATCTCGTCCCGAGTCGATCATTCACTGACGTCTACTGCTGAGTGTGGCGTAACGCAAGCAGATAAACGTTCAAATTGATTCTATTTCTAAAATAAGGACAGTCAAACGACATCACAACATCTTTGTTTTCTGCACAATTCCCCAGCAAGATTAATGCCATCACTTTGGTCACCATTGGCTGTAGGTTAAAGAGAAGAATAAAGAAACTCGCAGCTACCAAGACGAGGCCAATGTCGAAGTTCTAAAACACTAGTCAATGTTATTTTTATCAAGAACAGACTTACGTACAACTAGTGGGACAATACTTTCACATTACGTCCATCAATAATTTCAGTTGATGATATTATTACATTCTTTTAATATTCATTAAAGTAATTCAGTTAAGTTTAATTCTTCATAAAAATCAAGAATTAAATGAACATTAACATATCAACAAAAAGTCCTTTCAAGAACTTGAACATGATGTAATGAATGAGATGTGTGAAAATGTCATGTGTTTAGTACATTATCATTAGATCGTACATGTGTTTGTTATTTCCAGTCTGAAAATGCAGTTCTAATCGACTATGCAGGACCAGTCGCAGCCGAATACAACAACTGTGGAGAAACGGTAGGCTTTTTGTCAATATCCTGCCACGTTCCAGGGAAGAAACGTCTCTGATTGGCTGACACAATGCCGACGCGAAATTGTAACTCACTCAAAAAGATAGCATAATCTGCTGTAGAAAACTGGTTGGTTCTGTAAATGTATCAGGTGAAATTCCCCTGGAAGAAATGTGAGACAGTTGTAAGTGCAGTTGTGTTTAACTTTCAGAATGATGACGGTCTGACCTACGCCGACCTTGCCCTTGATCCGCCAACCTTTATCGACGGCAACCCCATCATACACAGAAGGGAGGAGCCCGTGGTATATGAGGAGATAGACTTCGCCCTCACCCCCGGGCCGCAGCTGCCGGACAAGATCTGGGAGGTTGAGGAGCAGGAGGAGGAGGAGAGAAGGCAGTGCTTCTGGGAATGATGATGAACAAACCTTGACAATCCCTAGCTGCCGGACAAGATCTGGGAGGTGGAAGAGCAGGAGGAGGAGGAGAGAAGGCAGTGCTTCTGGGAATGATGATGAACAAACCTTGACAATCTCTAGCTGCCGGACAAGATCTGGGAGGTGGAAGAGCAGGAAGAGGAGGAGAGAAGGCAGTGCTTCTGGGAATGATGATGAACAAACCTTGACAATCTCTAGCTGCCAAACAAGATCTGGGAGGTTGAATGGGAGTACAGGAGAATCTCGAGGTTACATTTAGTGAGTGAGCGAGTGAGTGAGGTGAGGTGAGGTGAGGTGAAATTGGGTTTATTGTCGTGGTTGAGAATATTTCGCTCATATGACGACGTGCATGCGTGTGTATGTGTATGTGCGGCTGCTTGTACTAGCTCAGACTGAAGCTGGTTTTATAGTGCTTGCTCACTGAGATACCATGCCGCAGTGAAGCATGAATACCCCACTCAGACACATTATACTGACTCCGAGCCGACCAGTCCTTGTTTTACCCATTAATGCCGAGCGCCAGGCAAGTGAGAAGTGGGCGTGCGTGCGCTCGTGGAACTGTTATATTCTATATAATGATCCACGGTTATAACGAACCGAAACCAGAGGTCCCTTTACAAATTACGTATATTACAAGTGTTTATAACAAAGGAATAATGTAAGCATATATTTCCTAACTATATGTACTTTTTGAAGCCGACATTTACATTTTCATAATCTGTATCAAACTAGTGTCTACTACTGAGGGGGATACCCCATGGAGAGTGTACGTCTGTGTGTGTGTGCGCGCGTGTGCGTGTGTGTGCTCACCCTTATGTAAAACTTAGTTTCTAAACTTTATTTCATATTGCTCTGTGTGATCTCTGGGGTTTTTTCCTTTCCATTGATATTTGCTGGTTGTGCCTTTTTAGGGAGAGAAATAAAGGCTTTATGAGTCACTTTGAAAGGCGACAGATCTTACTTAAAGCCTATAAATATCAGTTGACATTACCTTTTTTTGTCGAATTACCCAAATGTTGTGAGAGTATTTTGTCAATCGGTTGTTGTTTTTTAACTCATATAACGCTTGGCATCTTATTGTTCATATAACGTAAGCATCTAGTCTTTACAGAGGCTAGGCACGTTGTGTTTATAAAGCATTAGGATTTTGGAGTTCATATAACGTTTGGCATCCTACTGTTCATATACGCTAGGCATCTTGTTGTTCATAAAAGGCTAGTCATCTTTCTGTTCATAGAGGCTTGGCATCTTGGTATTTGAATAGGCATGACGTATTGGTTGGTCATGAGTCAGAGAGTTGTTTCCTTTCATCTGAGTTGTTCAAATATGTTAATTTGTGTTTTGATATCGTTTTACTGCAAACAGCATTACATCATTTTGTTATTTTTGTGTTTAGTTATACACGTGAGACTCGATGGGTATTCTTTTGAATAGCTTAGTGAGTTTAGCTTTACGCCGCACTCAGCAATACTCCAGCTATATGGCGGCGTTCTGTAAATAATCGAGTCTGGACCAGACAATCCTGTTGTTCTTCCTGGATGTAAGACCAGTGTGTCGTGAGGTAGATTTGTTCCGTTGACTTCCTTGCTTTCAGAGGAATTTCAGGATTACTTGTATATAGATCTTTACATATTTACTCTATAACTCACATCCCTTAATCTTTTTTTATTTTTTATTATCATTACATTCCCTATTTGTTTAAAACAATTTTATTAAAAGCAGATCTTAGTATTCACTAAGATTATTGTTTATCGTCATGCATACGATAGAGACAATCGTATTTCAGTTTTACAAAATAGGTATTCGTAAGGTGTATATATTTTGTGTTTGATCTTCAGTTACCTTTTAATGCATAAATAGAATATGTGTACATATAATTCACGACTCAGTCTTTGCAAGGATAGCAAGACAGCTTTACAGACTGGGTAGCCGTGCCCATGGAAACGATGTATGTGTCACTGTTGTTCATAATGACGTTGTACATGTCGTCATCTCAAAGTCAGGGATGTATAAGCAATCAAACCTGAACAGTATTATGCATGGAAGATTGTTGTGTTACCTGTGTGTATGGATATATATACACGTGGGCGTTATTGAAGCATCTCGAACTTTTTCGAAATTTCGCATTGAAGAATAACTGGTGTGATTCATTTGTGGAAACCCGACCCGAGAATAGTGAGCTGACCAACATAAAGTCTAGCAGTACTATCACACACGATGTGAAGCCGACACTAGCAGTATGTGCCGAGGTATTTGCCTTGCGGTCATTTCAACAACGCTGAAAATCACTCAGCTATCACCTCCAAGTAGATTTTTTACATGCAGTGTAAACCCTGGGAACCGTTGTACAAGGCAATCTCAGAGGTACAAGCGGCGTAAGTCTATGTTGTTATGTGAGTTACGATCCCTTTGGCGCTGAGAATGTCGTAAGTCTACATTAAGGTGTGGGAGTTTAAGCACCTTAGCACTAAGACTGTTGTAAGTCTATGTAAGGGATAAAAGTTACGATCGCCTTAGCGCTGAGATTGTCGTACGTCTATGTTCAGGTATGGAAGTTACGATAGCCTTTGCGCTGAGATTGTCGTAAGTCAATGTTAAGGTGTGGGAGTTACGATCACCTTATCGCTGAGATTGTCGTAAGTCTATGTTAAGGTGTGGGAGTTCCGATTATCTTACATTTGACTGTCGTTAGTCTGTTAAGGTATGGGAGTTACGATCACCTTAGCTCTAAGACTGTCGTACGTCAATGTTAAGATGTGGGAGTTACGATCACCTTAGAGCTTAGATTGTCGTAAGTCTATGTTAACGTATGGGAGTTCCGATCTCTTTACATTTGACTGTCGTAAGTCTACGAGCAGATGTAGGAGTTACGATGACCTTAGCGCTTAGATCACTTTGTACATCGTCACCACGGGTCACGTAAGTCAGGTTTTGAAATGGAGGGTCTCTATCTCTCACTTGTCAGCCAGAACAATCGCAAAGGTGTCCATCTGCTTCAGATCGGGGTTTGCCAGTATTGTTTAATGTGATTTTGAATCAGATGATGCTTAATTAATGCTTACATGTATACTAGAATCACCCAGTAGAGCATGGCATGGAGAACTGTGGTATGCTTTAGTTTCGTTTCCATACGTATTCTACTAGTCGTTAAACATTGAATGTGCCAATCATCAAATTATTTTTATTCTATATTTGCTATTTTGCAATACCTGTTTATGGTAAATAAATGCTTGAGCAAATGGAGTCTTACACTTTTGGTTACATTCGGCAAAGCCACAAATAGAGTCTTTGACAAATAGGCATTTCAGCGACTATTCCTTGGTACAATAATACAAAGGGGAGCACGTATACATACTGGTTAGATTTGTTCTCCAGCTGCTCATGCGTGAGTGAGTGGGTGAGTGAGCTGGCTTTTTACGCCGCTTTTAGCAATATTCCAGCAACATCACGGCGGGGGACACCAGAAATGGGCTTCACACATTGTACCCATGTGGGGAATCGAACCTGGGTCCTTCGCGCGTGACGAGCAAACGCTTAACGCCCGTTCTCACTAATGAGAGTAGTGTACAACGTCTCCCTGGCGGGATTTTCAAGATGGCGGCACATCCGGTCCCCGTGGGCGCCGCCATCTTGGATCAAGATGGCGGCTCCCACGGTGACCGGATGTGCCGCCATTAGGGGGGGAGATCCCTCGGGTTCCGGTTCCGGTTCCGGTTCCGGCGTGTGCGTACGCATCGCGATGGCGTCACGTCCGGTTCCGGTGGGTGCGCGCATGACGATGACGTCACCTCCGGGCCAAGATGGCGGACGCGTTTCAAGATGGCGTCCCATCCGGTGGGATCGCGTGAGATCTCGCGGGATCTCGTGGACTCTCGCGGGATCTCGCGAGCGTAGACGCATTTCAAGATGGCGGAACGGACGAGCGACGGACGGGACGGAGAAGGAAGGGAAGGAGAGGAAGGGAAAGAGGGAGGGAAGGAGGGAGGGAGGGAGAGTGGCGTGGTGACAATGATGTAGTCCTAAAGTGTGTTTATTGTGGTACCAGCCTCAAAGATACCTATATTTACTGGTTGACGCATGGATGCAAGTGTGTAGTGAAACGAATGCTGGGCATTCACCCATGCCAATGTATGACCCAGCTGTGGTCCCCGTGAGTGAGGTACACACCACAAAACGGTCCTTTTCAGGGCCACCCATCTCTCTCAAAAGAATGGTACATTCAATGTAAACAACAATAATAACAACGATAGACTGGCATTTTTTTCAAACGTTTATTTCCCCCGCTAACAAGAACACTTTGACAAAAGATGCAGGATTAGGGGCGTCTCTGATCTTTTATTTACAAACGGTATGAACTGTAACATCATAATTGTAACATATCACAATATATTCACGTAATGATCTTAGCAACGTTGTGATTTCATTGTATCTACTATTATATGGTTCAAGTGGCTGTAAAGTTTGCAACACAATGCCCAGTAACGGTACGTACTCACACATGTTGTTTTCATTCAATGGGCTTTCCTGTCCACCATACTCTTGATCCATTTGTTTTGGGGAATCGTTTGCAATCCTTCGTAACCCCGTGTCACGATCGTGACTATCACTAAGGCGATCCCGAGATTTAACTGTGAAGAGTGGGCATAAGACCATTCTTTTGAAAGTGACGGTCCCATGGCAAATGGCTACCGCTGTTGTGTTTACGTTAGACAGTGCATAACTGTGACGTCATCGATGACTTCCCAGCTCATGTGGAATTCCTAGAACTGGGTATTTTCCAAGAACGGCTCATTCTCATTTCTTTAACGTAGGAGCCCTGCGTTGCCATTCTAGGCGATAGCATTAAAGTCATCTATGTTTTTCCAGTTCCATCTGTATACCATCCTGGGCACTGGATATACGTCCTTTTGGCTGCCTCCACATAACTTAGTCACGTTTTCAAATAGGCTCGGTAGGATAGGTTCCCATAGAGGGAGTAATTTCCAACTGATTGTGTCCCACAGGCACACACACCTCTCGTAAGAGGGAATGCATCATGTCGTTCACCGTGAACATGAGTGGCCCAATGTCATCATGAGTCACATCCGTGCCATCTGTATTCTTGATTTAAGCCAGATGCGGAGCTGACACTGACTAAAATCTATGTAAGCACTGACAGGGTTAGCAATGTTAAATTGGAGGGGATCCGTGACGTAAGATGGCGCAGGTCTTCCTGTCTACGCCAATGGTACAACAGACTATCATGCCACATTTCAGTGTATCTATTGTGCTACATTATTGAAGGACACTCACACCAGGCGTTTGAGTGAGTGGGTGATTGGGTTTAGTTTTACACCACGCTCAGCAATATACCAGCTGATATATGGTGGCAGGCTGTAAATAATCGAGTCTGGACCAGACAATCCCGTGATCAACAGCATGAGCATCCATCTACATAACTGGGATACGATGGAATGTGTCAATCAATTCAGCGAGTCTGATCACCCGATCCCGTGAGTCGCCTCTTACGACAAGCATGGGTTGCTGAAGACCAATACTAACTCGGATCTTCATGGGAATCAGGCGTTTGGAAGCAAGTGCCTTGTGAAAACAAAGATGACCATCTATGCCTGTCAGTGTTTAACACACCTGTGGTCACTCCCACTGTGAGTTAATCTCACCCAGCGGTCCTTTTCAGGACCATGCATCTCTCAAAAGAATGTTGCGACCAATGCAAACAATAGGTCAATCTTTTTATATCATTCGACAAAAGATGCAGGAAGTAACACAGACATCGATGTAGGCAGGGTTAGCAATGTTAAATTGGTGGGGAACCGCGATCGAAGGGGGGTGCCAGAGGACTGTAATGAATCCACTGACCTTCTTGAGCCAAAGTCATCACAGGAGAGACAGGAAATACATCCTATTGTGCCTTAGAACAATTCAGGCATCCTGGCGCATCATATTGACAACTGATCTGGACTACAGGTCTGGGCTGACTTGCACAAAGCAATCTTAGTGCTACAATGATTGTAACTCCCATGCTCCAACATAGGCTTAAGATAGTCGTAGCACTAAAATCGCTTTGTGCAAGTGGGCCCTGCACAACAGGTTTTCACAACAGGTCTTGACCGTACGGTGTCTGGTGTTGAACTGAACCCCTCTTCCATCTGGACGGCCCTTTATGCTGCCTGATCAGGGACATCTCGACCCCAACAACTACAGGTGGTTGCTGGTGTACCGTGTACAAAGCACGTTGCTCTTCTCTTGCATTCTTCTTCTCCGTTGGCCACCAGTTGTCTGTAGTTGTCATTGATTTCTTCCTCAGGACAAAACAGGCACAAGTATTCACAAGGGACTTTGGCATACTTCAGGTGTTCTCGCCAGGGTTGGTCTGTGGCTTCCCATCGATGAATTTTCAGGCCGCAACAATAACAGATCACACTATTACCTCGTCCATGATAGAAATAGCCAGCCATGGCCAAGTCATAAGGACACTGGGCCATCTGTATAGGCCATGTTCGAAACGACCTCGCACGTTGATAAAACTTGGCATACTCGGGGTGAGTAGGATTCTTCAAGCTGTATCCAGGTTGTGTCCACGAGGATGACAGAGGAGAAGGAATATCCTCTGAAGATGATGACAGAGGAGAAGAAGGAATATCCCCAGAGGGTCTCCGTTGGGATATATCCACATGCAACTTCTTGTGCCTGATCTTTTGAGACACCCACTCCGTATCGGGGACATCGAATGCACCCATGCTGATACGTCTGCACTGTCCGACGACTTGAAGCCAAATGACGCCTTCTCTCAAAACAATGCTTTATGTTTCTTGCTGAATCCAACTGCCTGTTTTCGTTTTCTTTCTGCGTTCGTGATCCTGGTGGGTGTTGTCGCAAGGTGACGAGTAAGACTTGTTTCCCATGATGTTACAAACTGTTCCCCACACTTCGGTGTCCAGAACTGATATCTTGCATTTATCCCGGCAGCATCTTGACGCCTGTTTTGAGAGCTGATTTTCCCACCATCTTGATGATGGAAAGTGCTGAACGTCCCATGTGGGTCTTGACCAAGCTTGACGTCCTGCTGTTGCCTGCCACAAGGCAAGCCACCCTCCATAGCCTGCAGGATGTTTAGGATCGTAGCAGGTGTGGTGGAGCAATGCAGGAGACATAGACGACGACTCTCTGTTGTTGTTTCTCTTTGGACGTCTCATGGTGACACTGTCGTTGACATCACCCTCTGCTCCCTTTTATTAAAAGTGAATCCACTGACAAACCCGGTTGAGAGGGGAGGAGGAGGAGGAGGAGGGGGAGGAGGGGGTCTCTGCTGCCTTCTTCTTCTTCTTGGGTTCCAGAAGAAGGTTGGATGGGGTGGTGTCAAAACCAGTCAGCTGGG
The DNA here is from genome assembly GCF_003918875.1 of Haliotis rubra. Classification (NCBI taxonomy): domain Eukaryota; kingdom Metazoa; phylum Mollusca; class Gastropoda; order Lepetellida; family Haliotidae; genus Haliotis; species Haliotis rubra. The sequence goes on along the minus strand of NW_025767283.1, from coordinate 150,424 downwards.
GGTGGGGGTGGTGGGGGTGTTGACGATTCACGGGGGTGTCAGGGGGCTGGGTGGATGACCCTTTGGTTTTCATCATCCAGGACCAACGTAGAGGGTTGCCAATCAGTTCATGGGGTACGTTGCTGGAAGCAAGATACTGACCCAGAATATTCCAACCCCGTGGAGGGTCTGATTTGGTACGTTGTCGAACAAGATCATTGATGAGATCCACCATGTGAGTCCCAGGCATGGGTTCCCCTTCCACCACGAATTGACCTGTCTCATTCCAACCCAAGTCGGGGTGAGCACGAATACGTGCCATCAACTGCTTGGCCTTGGCTTGTAGCGTTTTGGGAACTGTTTGCACGACTTCATTCAGAATGGCTTCGACATTGGGTTCTGAAACAAAGAACAAACCATGAGCCACTGCTCTACCATGTGCTACGCGGACTCATTCTTTGGAATGCAACCTCTACGCCACTGGAACACGCGCGACTCAGTAAGTCAACCATACTTACGGTGAGCTAGGGGAGTTCCCTCCCTGGGTACCCCATCCCTGGGGGTTCCAGTCCTGGGGGTGCCAGCTGCCTCTAAAGGTCGTGGTTTGACCGCTGCTTGGTCTTGAAACGCCAAGGTGTGTTGCAACAAGGTGTTATACTGCTGCTCTCGGTCCCTAAAGGGAACCGTGTCATCATGGACGAGGGTATCAATATCGTGAAGCGTGTGCACGCGTTTCTGTTCCAACAGGTTGGACTTGAACAAATGCCGTTGACGTTGTTCTTCTTGCAGACTTTGCCATACCTCTTCTGGGACCATCAGCATCTTCCGTGCATGCTTCAATGCTGACGAAGGAGCAGGGTCAGGAGGAGGAGGAAGATGTGATAGATCCGACTTGGGAAGAGTAGGTTTGACTTCAGTCATTCTGTTCTTCATTTTCAACCAGGGTTTCTTTCCATCAGAATCCATCTTGTGTACTTGTGACAAATGATTGGATAGTTTTGAAAGTTGTTTTGCAGTACAGCCAGGCACAGGCAATCTTTCTTGACACGACCCATGTTTTGGCACCTCAGCGGTTCCAGCTCATCTGATAAAACAACATAGAAGTGCACTTTTATAACCGAGGGGCACGGAGGGGCAAAGAGGGATACTTGAGGGCAACTAAACCGTGTGGGGATTGAGGGACACTCGAGGGACACTTGAGGCAACTAAGTGCACTTTTATAACCATGGGGCACGTAGGGGCACAGAGGGACACTTGAGGGACACAGAGGGACACTTGAGAGACACATGAGGGACCCTTGAGGGCAACTAAACCGTGTGGGGATTGAGGGACACTTGAGGGACACTTGAGGGACACTAAGTGCACTTTTATAACCATGGGGCACGTAGGGGCACAGAGGGACACTTGAGGGACACAGAGGGATACTTGAGAGACACATGAGGGACCCTTGAGGGCAACGAAACCGTGTGGGGATTGAGGGACACTTGAGGGACACTTGAGGGACACAACGAGACAATCGAGGGACCCAGAGGGACACTTGAGACCGGCTCTATTTATTTGTTTTCACTTGGGAATGTAAAGGGTGGTGGGGTTGCGAAAGAGATGGGACCGTACACGGTGCTCTTTGGCCGTGGTAGGTTTTAAGTCAAGAAACAGATAGGAATAAGGAGTCAAAGTGGCATCCTCATAGGCTTTCCGAAGGAAGTCCGTCTGTCCTGGAAAGATTTGCCTGCCCAAGTGATCCATTTGAGAGGCGTCCCTCAGGTTTTTTCAACAGTACCATGTAGTGGGCATTTAAACTAATGGTGCGATGATGAGGCGATGAAGCACAGAGGTTTTGTGTCAAGTACAATACGGACGTGTTGCGATGATGACTTTTCTTGGTAAACCATCGCAGGACATCAGCCTCTTCCTCTTTGGTATTGTCGCCCAGCAAATCATCAATGATCAACCAATGGGGCATAGGCAAACCCTCCTCTGTCTTACCACCAGACCCTGCAGGTAACTGAGTGTTGAGTGTTTGCACAAACGTCGGGGTATCCCTAACCTTGAGGTAAGAACTTCCAAGTCCTCATGCATGGGTTGCCATTTCACTGTACACTCACACGATGCCCTGAGGTGGAAGATCAAGGATCCCTGGCTGAAACACATGTTCCATGAAGGCTTTGACAAACGATGTTTTACCCGACCCTGTAGGGCCTGCAATCAACCTGGTAAAGGGATGACGTAACGTGAGTGGGGTGACCCACGAATGCGGAAATTTAGTGGGAATTATCAACATTTACATTACATCTACAGTTCTTGTAACGGTTTATTGCGTGAACGAAAAAAGTGCGATTGGCACTTGCTCCGAGTCGGAGTAGATGGGAAGGCTGTGAGTGATTATTGTGCCTAAGATAGGGAAAAAGACTACTAACAGATGTTGCTTGGTCAAGCTTGAGGAATGACAGTGTCCAGAATCTTGTGGTCGCTATCAAGCAGCTCGAAGGCATGGTCGACAAACTGATGGCGTTTAAAGTCCTTACCATCCTCATGAAGGCAGAGATTATCGAAAAACCTCGAACCTCCTTTGACCGTGTCAGAGAATTGTTAGATATGCTTCCCCGACGTGGACCTCAAGCTTACTCCCTCTTCTGCAAAGCTTTGGAGGAATGTGGAGAGACAGAAGCCACGACATTGCTGGGTCTCAAGACTCCAACTGACAAGGCACAGTCACAAGTGACAGTCCACTGGCTATTCTTCTATGGAATCAAGTCACTGTTCTGCAACTTTCATCCAGCTGTGTTTACCTTGGATGGTGTTACATTTAATTATGTTGAACAGTGTTACATGTACTCTAAAGCAATGTACCTTGGAGATTTGGACAGTGCATCTTGATGTGATGACTAAGGCGATAACGGTTAAATTTTCCCAGAACAATGACTTGAAACAGAGATTGATTCAATCCTACCCTAAGCCGTTAGCTGAAGCTAGCCCCTTTGATCAAAGATGGGGAATAGGAATGGGTGTATCTCATCCTGATATTGACAAACCCTGGAAATGGTCGGGAAAAAACAAGTTGGGAAAAGCGTTAATGCATCTTCGTGACACGTTGTTGTTGTGAGTGACGTCATCCATGGACAAACTCCAATGACGTCATCCATGCACGAGCCACGTGACGTCACCCTGTGTGTCTATATAAAAAAGACTCTGGCCCAATCGTTATTCGTCGCCATGCTGTTCACGCTGCTCTTTGTGCTCGCCACCTATCTAGAAGAGAGACACTTTATAGAACAGTTCAGAGAAGCGGTGCAAGACGCTATACAGAAACAGCACGATCGTGACGTCATTTGAAGTGACATCATAGCTCGCGCTGCTGGTGTTGCCTATAAAAACACAGGATCAGTCGAGCGGGTCATCAGTTGCATCAGTTCAGTCGTTGAAGATGGCATCTCCAGGCAACCTCCCTTCTTCCTTCGTCAACTTGGCTTCTCAGGCAAAGGACCTATCTTCTGACATGGCCCATCTCCACAACAACATGATGGCTCAAAGCCAGTTATACAAGACCAACTACATGGATCTCCAGGACCGGCTGCGTGTGATGGAACAAAAGTTGCCGTCGATCATCCGCAAGCCGGCAGGTATTCATCCGAAAAGAGAAACACTGTATGGAATGATGGGTCGCTTCTGTGAGTTGACTGAGGAAGACTATTACTGGATGGCGTATCACCAAAACCACTTAGAGATCCTCTCCGACAGCGCCAACAACTCTGTTCGCTTGATACTCATAGGTATCAACGATGCGTATGCCAAGGAAAATGCAAGCTGTTCCACATCGTGTTCAAGTTGAGGAATGGACGTCCTATGGCCTATGACCATAGTGTGCTGTACAGCAAGCTGCTGGACAAACTCCAGGTGAAACTCTGGCCTCACCCACCCAGCTATGATCTTCGATATGCCACCTGCACTCTACCTTTGTTCTCCAACGATCCAGAGGTCACCGACATGACGCCCAAGCCCGTCCCTAGAAAAAGAATACCTCCCAAGACCACTCCTGCCAAGACTTCTCCAAAGAAGAAGAAGAAGGAGGAGGAGGAGACCCCCACCAAGCCCCCCACCGAGAAGGCACCCCTTCCCAAGGCACCCATCAAGAAGACGTCACCTCCCAAGGTGACCCTGGCCCCGGCTTCTCCAAAGAAACAGAAGAAGAAGCCAAACAAGGAGGCCCCCACCAAGACACCCACCAAGAAGGCACCCAAAGCCTAAGAGTCTCAAAGCACCCCAGACTCCCAAGAAACAGTTGGAGATTGCTGACTTGTGGGAGAACTATCCACAAACCAGCCGTGCTAGGGTTGAAGAGAGCGAGAAGGGTCAAGGGATCAGTCCTGCTAGCCCCAAAGAGGTCCCCCAGGAAGAGTTACCTCCAGATCTTTCAAGACTTGTATGATCTACTCCCGATGGCTGTCACCATGGAAGCAGAGCAGACAGCTCCAGAGAGGGCTCCAGAGACGACTCCAGTGATTGCTCCAGAGGAGCCAGAGGGCATCATCAACATTACCATGTTTAACGATGAAAATCATTTTCATCCAGGTCAAATGGACTTTTTACGGTGTTCTACCTGCAATCCCGATGATCACCTGAACTGGTGGTGATCTGTTGATGTACTGTTGTTGTTGATCTGTTGATGCATCATTATTATTGTTGATCTGTTCGCCATGTTTTGTTCCTCAATAAAATGTGAATTCCATTTCAAAGGGTTGCGTCTTCTATATCTTCAGGGATCTTAGCTCTTGGAGGTCATTTCCGGTGCAACCCGCAGGGTGGTAAGACGTCTGTCAGTATGTCAGGGACACTGTCAGGGTCAGACCTGGTGGAGGCCATGGTCACCCCACTCACGTTACGTCATCCCTTTACCAGGTTGATTGCAGGCCCTACAGGGTCGGGTAAAACATCGTTTGTCAAAGCCTTCATGGAACATGTGTTTCAGCCAGGGATCCTTGATCTTCCACCTCAGGGCATCGTGTGAGTGTACAGTGAATGGCAACCCATGCATGAGGACTTGGAAGTTCTTACCTCGAGGTTAGGGATACCCCGACGTTTGTGCAAACACTCAACACTCAGTTACCTGCAGGGTCTGGTGGTAAGACAGAGGAGGTTTTGCCTATGCCCCATTGGTTGATCATTGATGATTTGCTGGGCGACAATACCAAAGAGGAAGAGGCTGATGTCCTGCGATGGTTTACCAAGAAAAGTCATCATCGCAACATGTCCGTATTGTTCTTGACACAAAACCTCTGTGCTTCATCGCCTCATCATCGCACCATTAGTTTAAATGCCCACTACATGGTACTGTTGAAAAAACCTGAGGGACGCCTCTCAAATGGATCACTTGGGCAGGCAAATCTTTCCAGGACAGACGGACTTCCTTCGGAAAGCCTATGAGGATGCCACTTTGACTCCTTATTCCTATCTGTTTCTTGACTTAAAACCTACCACGGCCAAAGAGCACCGTGTACGGTCCCATCTCTTTCGCAACCCCACCACCCTTTACATTCCCAAGTGAAAACAAATAAATAGAGCCTGTCTCAAGTGTCCCTCTGGGTCCCTCGATTGTCTCGTTGTGTCCCTCAAGTGTCCCTCAAGTGTCCCTCAATCCCCACACGGTTTAGTTGCCCTCAAGTGTCCCTCTTTGCCCCTCCGTGCCCCTCGGTTATAAAAGTGCACTTCTATGTTGTTTTATCAGATGAGCTGGAACCGCTGAGGTGCCTAAACATGGGTCGTGTCAAGAAAGATTGCCCTGTGCCTGGCTGTACTGCAAAACAACTTTCAAAACTATCCAATCATTTATCACAAGTACACAAGATGGATTCTGATGGAAAGAAACCCTGGTTGAAAATGAAGAACAGAATGACTGAAGTCAAACCTACTCTTCCCAAGTCGGATCTATCACATCTTCCTCCTCCTCCTGACCCTGCTCCTTCGTCAGCATTGAAGCATGCACGGAAGATGCTGATGGTCCCAGAAGAGGTATGGCAAAGTCTGCAAGAAGAACAACGTCAACGGCATTTGTTCAAGTCCAACCTGTTGGAACAGAAACGCGTGCACACGCTTCACGATATTGATACCCTCGTCCATGATGACACGGGTCTCTTTAGGGACCGAGAGCAGCAGTATAACACCTTGTTGTAACACACCTTGGCGTTTCAAGACCAAGCAGCGGTCAAACCACGACCTTTAGAGGCAGCTGGCACCCCCAGGACTGGAACCCCCAGGGATGGGGTACCCAGGAAGGGAACTCCCCTAGCTCACCGTAAGTATGGTTGACTTACTGAGTCACGCGTGTTCCAGTGGCGTAGAGGTTGCATTCCTAAGAATGAGTCCGCGAAGCACATGGTAGAGCAGTGGCTCATGGTTTGTTCTTTGTTTCAGAACCCAATGTCGAAGCCATTCTGAATGAAGTCGTGCAAACAGTTCCCAAAACGCTACAAGCCAAGGCCAAGCAGTTGATGGCACGTATTCGTGCTCACCCCGACTTGGGTTGGAATGAGACAGGTCAATTCGTGGTGGAAGGGGAACCCATGCCTGGGACTCACATGGTGGATCTCATCAATGATCTTGTTCGACAACGTACCAAATCAGACCCTCCACGGGGTTGGAATATTCTGGGTCAGTATCTTGCTTCCAGCAACGTACCCCATGAACTGATTGGCAACCCTCTACGTTGGTCCTGGATGATGAAAACCAAAGGGTCATCCACCCAGCCCCCTGACACCCCGTGAATCGTCAACACACCCCCCACCACCCCCACCCCAGCTGACTGGTTTTGACACCACCCCCATCCAACCTTCCTCTGGAACCCAAGAAGAAGAAGAAGGCAGCAGAGACCCCCTCCTCCTCCTCCTCCTCCCCTCTCAACCGGGTTTGTCAGTGGATTCACTTTTAATAAAAGGGAGCAGAGGGTGATGTCAACGACAGTGTCACCATGAGACGTCCAAAGAGAAACAACAACAGAGAGTCGTCGTCTATGTCTCCTGCATTGCTCCACCACACCTGCTACGATCCTAAACATCCTGCAGGCTATGGAGGGTGGCTTGCCTTGTGGCAGGCAACAGCAGGACGTCAAGCTTGGTCAAGACCCACATGGGACGTTCAGCACTTTCCATCATCAAGATGGTGGGAAAATCAGCTCTCAAAACAGGCGTCAAGATGCTGCCGGGATAAATGCAAGATATCAGTTCTGGACACCGAAGTGTGGGGAACAGTTTGTAACATCATGGGAAACAAGTCTTACTCGTCACCTTGCGACAACACCCACCAGGATCACGCGAGCGCATGAAAGAAAGCGAAAACAGGCAGTTGGATTCAGCAAGAAACATAAAGCATTGTTTTGAGAGAAGGCGTCATTTGGCTTCAAGTCGTCGGACAGTGCAGACGTATCAGCATGGGTGCATTCGATGTCCCCGATACGGAGTGGGTGTCTCAAAAGATCAGGCACAAGAAGTTGCATGTGGATATATCCCAACGGAGACCCTCTGGGGATATTCCTTCTTCTGCTCTGTCATCATCCTCAGAGGATATTCCTTCTCCTCTGTCATCCTCGTGGACACAACCTGGATACAGCTTGAAGAATCCTACTCACCCCGAGTATGCCAAGTTTTATCAACGTGCGAGGTCATTTCGAACATGGCCTATACAGATGGCCCAGTGTCTTATGACTTGGCCATGGCTGGCTATTTCTATCATGGACGAGGTAATAGTGTGATCTGTTATTGTTGCGGCCTGAAAATTCATCGATGGGAAGCCACAGACCAACCCTGGCAAGAACACCTGAAGCATGCCAAAGTCCCTTGTGAATACTTGTGCCTGTTTTGTCCTGAGGAAGAAATCAATGACAACTACAGACAACCGGTGGCCAAAGGAGAAGAAGAATGCAAGAGAAGAGCAACGTGCTTTGTACACGGTACACCAGCAACCACCTGTAGTTGTTGGGGTCGAGATGTCCCTGATCAGGCAGCATAAAGGGCCGTCCAGATGGAAGAGGGGTTCAGTTCAACACCAGACACAGTACGGTCAAGACCTGTTGTGCAAACCTGTTGTGCAGACCTGTAGTCCAGATCAGTTGACAATATGATGCGCCAGGATGCCTGCGAATTGTTCTAAGGCACAATAGGATGTATTTCCTGTCTCTCCTGTGATTACTTTGGCTCAAGAAGGTCAGTGGATTCATTACAGTCCTCTGGCACCCCCTTCGATCGCGGTTCCCCACCAATTTAACATTGCTAACCCTGCCTACATCGATGTCTGTGTTACTTCCTGCATCTTTTGTCGAATGATATAAAAAGATTGACCTATTGTTTGCATTGGTCGCAACATTCTTTTGAGAGATGCGTGGTCCTGAAAAGGACCGCTGGGTGAGATTAACTCACAGTGGGAGTGACCACAGGTGTGTTAAACACTGACAGGCATAGATGGTCATCTTTGTTTTCACAAGGCACTTGCTTCCAAACGCCTGATTCCCATGAAGATCCGAGTTAGTATTGGTCTTCAGCAACCCATGCTTGTCGTAAGAGGCGACTCACGGGATCGGGTGATCAGACTCGCTGAATTGATTGACACATTCCATCGTATCCCAGTTATGTAGATGGATGCTCATGCTGTTGATCACGGGATTGTCTGGTCCAGACTCGATTATTTACAGCCTGCCACCATATATCAGCTGGTATATTGCTGAGCGTGGTGTAAAACTAAACCCAATCACCCACTCACTCAAACGCCTGGTGTGAGTGTCCTTCAATAATGTAGCACAATAGATACACTGAAATGTGGCATGATAGTCTGTTGTACCATTGGCGTAGACAGGAAGACCTGCGCCATCTTACGTCACGGATCCCCTCCAATTTAACATTGCTAACCCTGTCAGTGCTTACATAGATTTTAGTCAGTGTTAGCTCCGCATCTGGCTTAAATCAAGAATACAGATGGCACGGATGTGACTCATGATGACATTGGGCCACTCATGTTCACGGTGAACGACATGATGCATTGCCTCTTACGAGAGGTGTGTGTGCCTGTGGGACACAACCAGTTGGAAATTATTCCCTCTATGGGAACCTATCCTACCGAGCCTATTTGAAAACGTGACTAAGTTATGTGGAGGCAGCCAAAAGGACGTATATCCAGTGCCCAGGATGGTATACAGATGGAACTGGAAAAACATAGATGACTTTAATGCTATCGCCTAGAATGGCAACGCAGGGCTCCTACGTTAAAGAAATGAGAATGAGCCGTTCTTGGAAAATACCCAGTTCTAGGAATTCCACATGAGCTGGGAAGTCATCGATGACGTCACAGTTATGCACTGTCTAACGTAAACACAACAGCGGTAGCCATTTGCCATGGGACCGTCACTTTCAAAAGAATGGTCTTATGCCCACTCTTCACAGTTAAATCTCGGGATCGCCTTAGTGATAGTCACGATCGTGACACGGGGTTACGAAGGATTGCAAACGATTCCCCAAAACAAATGGATCAAGAGTATGGTGGACAGGAACGCCCATTGAATGAAAACAACATGTGTGAGTACGTACCGTTACTGGGCATTGTGTTGCAAACTTTACAGCCACTTGAACCATATAATAGTAGATACAATGAAATCACAACGTTGCTAAGATCATTACGTGAATATATTGTGATATGTTACAATTATGATGTTACAGTTCATACCGTTTGTAAATAAAAGATCAGGGACGCCCCTAATCCTGCATCTTTTGTCAAAGTGTTCTTGTTAGCGGGGGAAATAAACGTTTGAAAAAAATGCCAGTCTATCGTTGTTATTATTGTTGTTTGCATTGAATGTACCATTCTTTTGAGAGAGATGGGTGGCCCTGAAAAGGACCGTTTTGTGGTGTGTACCTCACTCGCGGGGACCACAGCTGGGTCATACATTGGCATGGATGAATGCCCAGCATTCGTTTCACTACACACTTGCATCCATGCGTCAACCAGTAAATATAGGTATCTTTGAGGCTGGTACCACAATAAACACACTTAAGGACTACATCATTGTCACTACGCCACTCTCCCTCCCTCCCTCCTTCCCTCTCCTTCCCTTCCCTCTCCGTCCCGTCCGTCGCTCGTCCGTTCCGCCATCTTGAAATGCATCTACGCTCGCGAGATCCCGCGATCCCACCGGATGGGACGCCATCTTGAAACGCGTCCGGCATCTTGGCCCGGAGGTGACGTCATCATCATGCGCATACCCACCGGAACCGGACGTGACGCCATCGTGATGCGTACGCACACGCCGGAACCGGAACCGGAACCCGAGGGATCTCCCCCTAATGGCGGCACATCCGGTCACCGTGGGAGCCGCCATCTTGATCCAAGATGGCGGCGCCCACGGGGACCAGATGTGCCGCCATCTTGAAAATCCCGCCAGGGAGACGTTGTACATTACTAATGAGGTGCAAATGGGTAGGCGTCGTAAGTCAAAAATCAACTACACAAAATCTATGCAAAAACATTTTATATAGACAGTTTGGTATATGGTCTATTACATATCACTTTTTCAGCCACACCATTTTACAAATAACCATACAGCTGTGGCACCTTGAATTATAAAATATTATCACCTGATAGGTACGTGACTAGTTTTTCTGACTAGAGAATTAAGTGACAATGTGATAAATTATTTGAGTAACCTATCAAATATTCAGCATGAGTTTGGCGATTTAGTAACACATGTCTGCTCAAAAACTTTAGAAGTACTTTGACATACACATTGTAAATCATTATTACTCAGATTGTTTTTTCAAAAATACCAACAAATTGCAAAAACATTCTAAAATCAAACCTGATAACTAGATTAGCCGACAATATGAGGGCGTAGTAGACCAAAAATGAGTAGCAAAATATTTGATCGATAGCCAGTTGCAACAACTTAAAACTCATGAAAATTACCAGTCACTTTTTGCAGTACAAACAGTAACGTATGTAGCCCAACTTTCAATTGTTGCAAATAAGATTTTTATTATGAAGAATAATACTTTTTCTTACCTAAAACATCGATTAAAACACATCAGCATCGTTTTCTTCAGGATTACAAGATTCTATCGTTTCTTCCTTTACAATTTTTAGTACTACATAAAGACAATATCAGGGTGATCAATATTAATCATCATAAATTTGGCAAAAGGAACATAACAAGACTGTATCCTCGATCGTTCTTTCTAAAGGAAGGCGGGTCCTTTTGCTTTCCGAATTTACCGATATTCTGTCTGAATTTCTGCTCTACGTTTTCCCAATTGAAATAAGAAACAAATGAGTAACGTATGTATAATACATTTCGATACATACGTTACCCTATAATTATGCTCTTTCACATAACAAAGACCCAGGACTAATCCAAATGTTATTACAAATATATAAACTCTGTCTGATAAGCTACTAAAGTACCTTTCATTTGTACATCAATCCTTCCATCCCATTAAACAATCAAATATTCATACATGTATCAATTTTCATATCATTCAGAGAGGTGACCATCTCTTTCCCAACACATAGCTCATTATGTGAAAATAAAAGGACATTAAATAACACTGATAGCCAGTTTAAGTCTGAATGTTTTTAAAAAAAACAAAGTTTCTGGCTTCAAATGATATAACATTTACGTCTGAAACCTTCAACAAATGTTGTTACCTACGTTACCGTTGATAACGTATGTATCAGTTACTTTAGCATGCCTTGATCGAAAACTGGACCACCAAATGATGCCCTTAGCATTGCTTTCCTGTTTGTTATGATGGTAGTTAAAACACATAATGACAATTTGAAAGAATTACACTTTGTAACATGTTTAACATGACGTCTTTAATTATGCATGGTATCACCTGAATTTTAAACAACATTACCTCATAAAACTGATGTGGTTTCTCTCTCAAAATGTCTCTGCTGTTCGATGACTGTCGCCACATGAAGTATGTATAGCCAAAACCTAATCATATTGTTTCGAACACTTAATTCCGTACTTTCTAGTAACGTATGTAACGGTTACGTATGTATATTTTCAATGATTTTCTTTTTCATTTTTGCAAATCTATACACACTACTGATCGTGATATGAGCTGTTTTACAATGCTGGAAATGTGTGTTGTTGGTATAATGTTTTGCGTGAAGTGTTATAGAAATTGAAGTAATTATTGGCATGATAACGTATGTATTGCTTCTACGCATTCTACGCATCTTGTTTGTGGTGTTGAAAAGTATTTTTTCCAATATTGAACTATACTTATAGTTAAAACCTGTCGTAATTGAATTGGTAAATGTTTTGAGTAAAAATAATTGATACTGTACTTCACTTAAGCAAGAAAGGTACGCTGCTACACTGTCATCCAGAAAAACACAACGTATCTATCCAAAGTTTGGCGACAACATTTCAACACTCTATAACTATTCCGATTTGGATGGTTTGCCTTCTTATTCTCATTTGAATGAAGCGATATAAGTACATTGTGCTTTAAATATTCAATCTGAAACCCAAACTGCAAAATCAAAATGACAGTATTAACTTAAATGAATCGTCTCCGACATGGCGACAGTAATGTACGTATCGTTTTGCCAACTTTGACTTTTCCTGCATTGCCAATATAAGGACAGATGACTCGAAACAGTGTTTGTTGGCTAGGGCGAGTATAAGACTTTGTGAATAATGCAAATACTGGGCACAATATTTGTTGGATTATGAACAAATGACTGGCGACATCAATTGCACCTCATTAGTGAGAATGGGTGTTAACCACAAGGCTCCCCATCACCCAGCTGAACGAATAAAAGGACTGACATTTGCAAGCGTTCTGTAAATTGCCTTCGTGACTTATTCTGCAGTTTGACACACTGACCGTGACATCTGCAGCTGACACATCTCTGACTCATACAGGGAAGTGAAAACCACAAAGGTTCAGATCACATGCGATCTATTCACGTCTAAGGACCAATGAGCCGGAAACATGACTAACATGGGACATATCCGTGCATGCCTGTACATTCCTTCCCGTATGACTGTACAAACTCACATTTCAGAAATAGTGAGTAAGTTGGGTTTTACGCGGCTTCTAGCAATATTTCTGCAATATCACAGGGGAACACCAGAAATGGGCTTCACACATTGTACCCATTTAGGGAATCGAACCCGTGACGTGCGAACGCTTTAACAACTAGGCTACCCTCCATCCCCATTTCAGATATAGAACACATGATCTAACATATGAAACATTTGTTATCATCACACTTGTTTTGAAATGTGACCATTTTTAGAATATTATGAAAGACCTTCGTTTTATCAGTATTGTCTGTTAGCGGTGGTTATCTAGTGTAGGGTGGGAGTTATCTCCCTTTTTTGAACGAGCTTTTCGTGTTGTGTTTGCGCAGAAGAGACCGCATGGTGTGCCGAGATGCACTGCAGGTTGATGGAAGCTGTATTGTTGTATAGAGGGGGAAAATTCATTCTTCAGGTACATATATTCATTTCTTTATAGTCTAAATGCACTGTAAAGTAGTATTTCCTACATAGTCATAATTACAGATAGTTTTTAGTACTTTTTGAAGACTGTTTAATGAGAGTCAGAGATACACTTGTAGCAATGCTCAAGGTAAGGGCGGATAACTCATCCCGACCTCAGTCAGTGATGGCTGAAACCCAGGTCATGAGGGTACCCTCAGTTTTCGTTGATTTGAAGCAAATCCCTTCTACAAAGATGGGAAATAGTATGTGCACTACAGGCTGTGGTAAATGGAAGATGTGTAATAACTATATTTAGAGCTAGGCTTGGTTTAATAGTTTTGTTATGATGCAATATGTTTTTGAAAATTTGATTTTGTGGGGAAAATGTGTAATTACACTAATGAAGCTTTTTTATCTTAAAGAAAAAAGTACATACTTAATAAATCATACCTTAAAATATTGTTTTTCAAGTGACAAAGGCATTTTGATACAAATTCAAAGTGGGTGACTTTCACATGTGGTCTGCGTTTTTATCAATTTCATGATCGAGTTACCTCCCTTTGAAACCTAAACCCCCCCTTGTTAAAGCTAATCTGTGTGATTTTGTAAAAGTTTTTGTGGCTTTTTCAATGAGAAAGGGTCGTTCAGTCTAGAAAATTTAGACAATTTGCAAATGAAACAAATTGGGAAAATCTGAATGCAAAAATATAAAAGGATCAGCTTTTGTCTATTAAGAGCCCATGGGCTGTCTGTCTTGGCAATTCTACCATATCATTTAATTTCCCATGAGTTTATATTTAGTATATATATTTTATATTGGTTTTAAAAGTAGTTATTATATCAAGTCAAGTCAAGTCAGGTTTATTGTATATCAATGGGACAACAAAAATCATCAGAAGATGACTATCCCACCAGTTCCACATAAATCCGAAGATCATTTTTTTTTATCCATTAACAAACCCTTACCCGGAATCAATTCTAAGACTAGCCATTGAAATAAACTTTTAGTATTCTTAAAATAGCACTGACTGAGTTTAGTTTTACGCCGCTGTTAGCAATATTCCAGCAATATCACGGCGGGGGACACCAGAAATGGGCTTAACACATTGTGCCCATGTGGGGAATCGAACCCGGGTCTTCGGCGTGACGAGCCAACGCTTTAACCACTAGGCTACCCCACCGCCCCTTAAAATAGCAAAAGGCACCACTTCAGTACTTGGCTGATGAATACAAAGTTTCAGAAAGAAATAATGAACGGTTTTCAAGTTCTGCTCAGGAAACGAAATGAATTACAGACGGATGGACAGGACAGACGGACAGACAAGGTAATACATACTGGTGGGATATTACACATAATTTTCACTGAATGAATGATCATCAAAATCGTTATACATTCCCACAATCAAAGATTTATCATCAAGTAGGGCTGGACTAAATGAAACAGACCAACGGTATCGTAATGATAACCACTGATGACTGCAACATATTACACAAGACAGGAAACTTGTACTCTCACACACACTGAAGGGGTCGTTGTTGGCACAGGTACTACAGATACGTACCCCAGGTACGTTTCTGTATACAGATATGTACCCTAAACAAAGTCCAAATACAGAAATGTACCTGGTACCCTAAAAGGCGGACGAGTCCATATTCCGCAATCCAAAACCAAAACCGCACGTAGTTGTTCCTGTTCAACTGATTGCGATTGGTATTCGTATGCATCGCGAAATATCCGTTACTGTGTATTTTCATTACTTACAAAAGCAATCAAATGTATCTAATACAACAGCATGACAATTTCGATCAAGAATACGACACAATGGGAATGGAGGCGTCCTAGGGTACCTTTCGGTATTCTTATTATGGCCAGGGTACATTTCTGTATACAGAAACGTACCTGGGGTACATATCTGTAGTACCCGTGCAGACGACCCATTCAGCCTCACTCGCTGCATATGCAACTATTCAATAAAATCATATCTTCCACTTAGTTCCTTTAACACTTCTCCTTTGAATGTGTGGTTGACATACTGAGTGCAAAGACATTAATGCATGTTTTGGGAGAATTTCATCCATTTCCGGCTATTTTTTCTCCACTTTTTTTCTATTTATAAAATCACTATGAACACCCTTGGCCTTAAATTTTGTTCCCACCAATCAGCATTGATAAGGACACATTTGTGATTTAAAGATTTCATTTTTCCACCAAAAGTGAATATTTTATGTAACGGTTGTCACTTTTCTGTTTAGTTTGTTTCTTGGGGTCCTGACGGTGCCACTTTTTGTAGGATTTTTCACATGAGATATATGGACAATAAAAATCAATAAAAAATATGGTTTACTTTCTCAAGGTTCATATGAGATAAAGCCATTTTTCTTATAATAAAATCACGTTTGGAAAAATCATTGAGCATAGCTAGACTGTTTCCAAGAATTTGCGTGTGACAGCAATGTTTGTTTACGAGTACATTTAAGTCTTTTTGAGTGTAGATTGGAGTTGTAAGAGATGTTATTCATTGTCTTATTATATTCAGGGTATGATAGATTATTTCTGGCAGTGTAGAGTTTAATCTCATTATTTTATTGTTCATGATTCAGAGAGGCATTGTTATGACGTCACTGATATACGAACACTTCATTATATGAGATTTTCTAAGCGTTCCTATAAGAGATTAAGTGTAAACATTTCTGAATTATGAAGAAGTTATTTATCTGAGTTTTATGAGTGTACAAATGACAAAGAGAGAGAGTAGAGAATACATTGTATACTTATGAGAGCTCATTATTGGTTTTAGAACTCCATGATCCATACTTCCTTGTGTTTGGGAATAAATGGTGTTGGAAGACCTCCCACAATAGACTTGTTCTTTGACCTGTGAACCACCACCCATTTTGGTTTCTTATCATTTAATGTAAAATGGCTTTTGTTACAATTTATAACTCCTGTTAGCAAAATTGCTACATCAGTACAACTCCTATTTAATTTGAAATAATCGTTTCTGAGAATCTGTAAAGAAAACTAAATCTGATAGAATAACAACTATCTTCCATTGTTTTGCAGGACAATGTCAAACAATTTGATGTCAAGAATGAATGTTGATGGGCAAAACAGCAAGTTTTTCTATAAGAATACAAGGTTGTATTCAATCATCTCTGGTAAGTTTATTACCAAATGCAGCATTTTCATCATGACCATAGCAAATAATATATGACAGTAAAGCATCGTCTAATTCATCCTAATTCATAGTCTGTTTGAATAATCAACTTGCAATTGAGGATTTTCTTTGAAAATGTTTAAGAAAACTTCCATTCCTTTAGTTGAAAATATAAATTGTTTACACTTTTTGTCATATTTTGTATGGATGCTGTTCATATACATGCTACATATGTTCACATGCCAAGTTACAGCAGTGAAATGAACCTTTCAAGTGATTGATTAAACAAATACTTGACTTGAATCATTTAAGACAGTATATCTTCCATATAAAGTTATTCATGTATTTAAATATAAAATTTCAGAATGTGTCCTATCTCATGGGAAATTTCAAGAAAGAGTTAGGAACGTTTCTGAAGTATCCACCTGACCGCCAGGCTGGGAGTGGCAGAAAGAAGAGGAGCTGATAATTGTGTTTTTGGAGTTGTAATTATGTTGAAAAATCTGAACTGTGGTATTGAAATTAGTGGCGTAAATGTCAGTTTAATGCTATACGCAGATGATATTGTGTTATTAGCACAACAGAGATCACCTACAGACCATGTCATGTGTGATGTTTTACATTATGCTTTAAACCACATTTCTGTGTGTGTGTGTGTGTGTTCATAAAGATTTCATGAAAAGTGACTTGTTTTATGTGCTGTCTTCAGGTATAGTTCCTGTTTATTCAGGGGTCTGTCTAATAGCTGAAATTCAGACAAAATGTCTTCTCGGCACAATTTCCACCTTTTCAAGATAACAATACAACAGTAAATAGTTTTTCTTAATTTGGAATACTCTTTCCTTTTTACTGGAATTATACGTCCAACTGACATAAAACTTAAATGAACATAATATTGAATGTGGAATTTTAACAAAGTATTTTATCAGGTAAATATGTTAACTGCAATTTTCTGTTTGAACACTGTTTATTGCAGGTAGCATTTTTGGTATTTTAACTGGATGCATGAGTTTGGTGCTACTTTAGTGTAGTTTAAAGTTGAAGTGCGAGTCTATTTACAGGAAAGCATAATACCTCCCAGACACAACCACGGAACAACCCATTTTCAAGGTTAATAATATGTCAAACTTCAACGTTGATTCCACGTTGGATATCTACGTCTAAAAAACTTTCATATACAACCTATTTTCAATCTAATTTTAACGTTGAAACAACGTTGATGTGCCTGCTGGGTGGGAGCTAAAGTAATAATTAATATGTTTATAATAAGGGATAAACCACCATACCCAAAAAATGTAAATGATGGGGTGTTAACTTAAGTGAATTTTGAATGAAAACGGCTACAAACATGATAATAAATAAAAAGCCGTGATTATGAAGGAAAACGGAAAGAATGGAGGTAATGTTTGTTAATACGTAACAGAAAGAGTTGAAATTAAACGATAAGTAGCGTAAAAGGGGGCCTATGGGGTGGGTGGGGGTGGGGGTGAGTATTAAGACAAGTATAGCATAGGGGGGCATAAGTTGTGAATGCAGTTAGGCTGCATGAGTTAAATAATGGGGATAAATAAAGAAAGAAAAAGGGGTAAAGTTGGCCAGGGGGAGCGAAGAAGGCAGAGGGGCATGGGCCGAAGCTGAGAGGGGAGCGGAGACGGTGTGCTGGCTGTGTTCGGATGGCCTTGACCTTGGCAGTGAGCGCTTGTGGCAGGTTGTTTACATTAGTGAGCAAGAGACGAGCGAGCGTGCCGTGTGCAGTGTATGGATAAGTGAAATTGAGCGCCAGGTCTAAAGTTATAGGTTAGATTGTTATGGTTGGGGCATAGGCTGACTGACTGAGTTTGGTTTTACGCCGCTTTTAGCAATATTCCAGCAACATCACGGCGGGGGACACCAGAAATAGGCTTCACACATTGTGCCCATGTGGGGATTCGAACCCGGGTCTTCGGCGTGACGAGCCAATGCTTTAACCATTAGGCTACCCCACCGCCCCATTGGGACATAGGCTGGATAAATGAGGTTTGAACGGCTGGCCTAAGTGTAGCAGTAGGTGGGAGCTGAGAGGTGAGAGAGTTGGCTGTGTTTTATATGTGGAGTTGGTTGTCGGAGTTCTAGATTTTATGCAGCAGATTGGAATTTTGGAGGTAGATGGCTAGTAGCGCTGAAGATGCTGTGGGTTGTGTGGATTTAGTAATAATGGGATGTTGTTGTGATATTTAGGGGAATGCTGTTGTGTAGTTGCTTGATATTTGACTTTGTAGCTGGCAGTGTACTTATGCATGTGATTTATGTCTCTTGAGTTTTGCAATGTGTACAGAGTGCATCTGTATGTCTGTTTTGTTTATAAAGTGTGTGGTTTAGGTTTGTGATGCCTGTGATAAGTATATTAATAGCCGTGTCAATATTTTTAATGTTTGAGAATGTAGGGATTTTTCTTATAGGTGATTTTATTAGAGATGTGACCCATGTTGATTTGTTAGTATTGATGTTGTAATGGAAGTTGGTATGTTGTATGTTTGATTTGAAGAGTTGTTTTATTTCTGTTTTGGATGTGTGGAAGTTTATGATTTTTCCTTATCCTGACTCATGCTCTTTTGCTTGTCTCCTTCCTCTTGCGAACGTTAGTGGAACACTTGTATCTCCTATTGAAGCTCCCTTCAATAAAGAACAGACATAAAATCCCTACTCACCACGAGTTATCTGTGTGGCCGTTTTGGCGGGAAAGTGGCGCCACCGTACTCCCATGCTTCACTCTCTCCTTCTTCGCCCTGTGGGCATGTTGATTGGCTTTTATGAATCTGAAAGACTGAATGACAACTGTGAGTGAGTTAAGACATATAGTCACATCGGCAATATTTCAGCCACAAGGTGACTAAAACCAGTCATACTTAAGGAATACAGTTCGGTCTACAACCATGTATAGTGTAGTAAAGCACACTTTCGCCCTGAACTATTATAGTTAAAGCACGAGGACGCTTGCGACGCTCACGATGTCATAAACATAACGTCACAACGTTATCTATAGTTTATGGGTAGTATAGGTATGCACTAATGTTGGTTAAACATTTCTCTTAAGATAGTGTAGTAAGTATCATAATTTTTCCTTATCCTGACTCATGCTTATCTCCTTCTTCTTGCCAACGTTAGTGGAACACTTGTATCTCCTATTGAAGCTCCCTTCAATAAAGAACAGACGTAAAATCCCTACTCACCACGAGTTATCTGTGTGGCCGATTTGGCGGGAAAGCGGCGCCTTCGTACTCCCATGCTTCACTCTCTCCTTCTTCGCCCTGTGGGCAGGTTGCGAGAGCGCCTGTGTCTCCTTTACGGCACTATATCCTTTAATTACTTAGTTATTCTCCTCTATTCTACTTTTATAGAGGTTTAGTTAGTATTCTTCAACAATATGGTTTGATATATAATCATATTTAGCACTGTTTATTCACGGAATTGTCCGTGTTTGTTCAGTTGTTTACATTTCATGAAAACCTATATTCGTTGTAGGTTTAGGTTCGCTGCTGCAAACCCGCATTGACTGTGCCCTAACTGCACAACATGTACTTCCAGCTATAGCTGTAATCTTTATCAGCATTTAATAGAAATTCAATTTAATAAATAATTTTTCTCTGTACTTAGACGTACTACCGACAAATCCAGGTGACTTTCCAAGTCATGGATAAACTGGCTGAGTCCCGCACGAGCTGTCTACTGCTGTTAGACGACTTACTACCATCAAGTGACCTGCCGGAGGTGTCCTCGGAGGATGGGCGTGGGATGTTGTCCGCCATTACTTCGAAGACGTTGGCTTCTACATCGGACAACCCCTCAACGCGTAGAAGAAGCCATCCTCTACGCAGAATGAAGCCTCACAGACATCGTCCCGATGGCAGTGAGATGACTTCATGATGAGCCGCTGCTGATCATCCCAGAGATACAGCACGTCAGAAATTACAACAAAGTTAAGCTTTAATTCTACAATTACGACGCTTTATTGATGTATGCAGTCTACAAGCTGACAACGTGAAGATTTCAGCTGATCATCTGTATAAAGGGCGACGGCATTATCTTCAGGACTGAAGTAACAGTCACAGCAGCCAGGAAAACAGCCTACCCACATCGGTATTACGTGGCGAAATATGTCGCGCCGAAATATTTCGCGCATTTACCATTTCAACCCTCGATACATGTGGTCACTCGTGTAACTTCGGAAGGCTACGGACAAGACCGACAGTTGATCAGATATCAACGGCGGCACTAGATTCTACAAGGACCTTTTTCCTGCTGCACCGGTGACGTCATAGCGCGGCAAGCCAAAGGAATCAAAATGCTTTATTTTGATTGGACCATGAGAGACAACGCCCTGCGCAGAGGTCGGATGTAGGTCACAGGTCAAGAAATGGGTTACAAGTGACAACAACATGTCGGCAAGCGAGGAAGGCCTCAATTACAGTCCTGTTAGACGGGACCTATGTGATTTGGCTGCCTTCACGAGGTTAGAGACCTTCCCTGTCCTCATTGAAGACGATTCTTCAGACGACTTGCAGCAACATACGTTGGCCGGACTTTAGGTGGCGGCAGCCAGACGACTTTATATAGACTTCACAACGATGGCAGTCACAGAGTCGGACATCGCTTGATTTCCCTTACGGCAAGGGTTTCAAGATCGTAGGATATAGACACAAGTCCTTGTATCTCAAGCACTACTCTCTCCGTTATTACTACGAAGTGGCAGAGTCTGTTGGTTCTTCTCACGTCAGCACAAGACATGACACGCAGAGGGAGTCTACAACTACGCCCACTACAGGTCTTCGTGAATGTACAACTGGATGATCCGGACCCCATCGGACTCCCGGACAGATTAAATCCATATCTAACATGGTGGACTCAGAGATAGGAGGGTCGCAGACGCACCTATTTAGCAGAGCCTGAGTACAAGACACATTTCTATGTGGACGCATCTCTCCAAGATTGGGGAGCACACATCGACAACGATGTGTCAGCTGGGATATGGACCATAGCAGAGAAGATCTGCACTTCCACATGCTGGAAATGAAAGCAGTGATAAACGCCCATACTCCACAGGACCAGCATTTTATTGAATGCTCATCTGACGGTACATACAGTCACCTCCACAGTGGCGTTCTACATCCACAGAAGGATCAACAAGGTCGGCGAACCTTCTGGACCTATGCTTTCAACTGGCCAGCATAACAGTCAACCTGAATGTCCACATCAGAGCATACCACATTCCAAGAGCCAAGAATGTGATAGCAGATGCACTGTCCTGTCCAACGCAGCCATTCTCAACAGACTGGATGCTACATCCAGAGATCTTCAAGCAGATCATACAAGAGATGGGAGCACCATTAATAGACCTCTTCGCCACATGGGTCAACTGATAACATTCGTCGCACCAATACCAGATCCACGGGCATGGGCAACGGACACGCTAAGCATCTCCTAGCAAGGACTAAAACGCTTATGGGTTTCCACCACCAGCTCTAATACCGAGGGTGTTGCAGAAAATCAGTCACACGAGAGTCCTACAACTACTTGGGGCTCGCCTTACTGGCCAGTGAGAATATGGTTCCCTATTCTCATACAAGATCTAGGACTGCCTCAACTGCAACTACCAGAGTGGACGAATCTACTAGTACATCCTCACACACAGCAGGCGCACGGCAACCCAGAGGTGTTCCGGCTACACGTGTGAACTGTATCAAGGCATGCTTGAACAAGAGAGGATATTCTGCCAGGGCAGCGAAAGCAGTCACACTAGCTTTACGCAAGTCTACACGCAACTAGTACGATGACAAGTGGCGACGCTTCGAGACATACGTTTCGAAGGCCGGCTTCACAGCCATGAAAGCGACACATCCTCAAGTGGCGGACTACCTTTGTCACCTAGACAAACAAAGCGGTTAAAAGGGTCAACACTCTCCACATACCTGGCGGCACTGAGGTCAGTTATCGCCATGAGGACGAGTGCAACTGACGAAAGTACCAGAGTTACTGGCCTTACTACGCCCTTTTAATTGGAGGACCAACAACAGAGATTTAAAACTCCGGTGTGGGACCTCAACGTAGTTCTAAGACATCTCACTAGTGACATCTACGATCCATTATAGAGAACATCATTCCAGTTCTTGACGCAGAAGACGCTGTTCCTGATAACCTTAGCAACAGCATCAAGGATGTCGGAAATACATGCTCTGGACTTCGTGAGAACACGATTTGATGCAAATCAAAACATTGTGCATATGGGACTGAGATGGGACTTCATAGCAAGAATCAACTGCCAGGTCATCCAGCCAGACAGTTGCACATCCCAACACTATCATCAGTCCTTGGACCACAGGATACGCAGGACCTACCCTTTTTCCCAGTGAGAGCATTGAAAGTCAACCTACAAAGATCCAGGTCCAGGAGACGGAAATTCAAGTGTCTTTTCGTCTCGATATCGACAGTGACACAGACGGAGGCTTTCCGCACTAAGATATCAAGCTGGATCAGAACTGTCATACTACGGGCCTACAAAGCAGCAGGATTTGATCCTCCAAGAGCCTCCAACCCACATGAAGTTAGAGCTCTGGCGTCAACACTCGCTCTACATGGGAATTGCTCTATCAGGACGATAATGGAGGGATGCTTCTGGAAATGGGACATGGTGTTTGCCAACCATTACCTGAGGGACATCGCCACCGAGGACGGCTCTGGCATTCTCCATTTCGGCCCACTTGTTGTAGCACAACAATTGACAGTCCCACAAAGGCGCTGAGACGGAGTCTCGCCCTTTTATCACATGACTTGCAAAAGCCTACACTCAGGAGAGTTCAGCTTTAGAGTCTATTTGCAAGTCTAGGACAGACTAGCATAAGTGATATGACCCAGTACTTGTAAAGACATACTCGTACAGGAAAGGGTCGCTTCTCCACTTGATGCTCGCATCAAGAGATGGAGTTGCAAAATCCACATGAAATGTTAACAGCAGCAAGGACCAAAAGTTAACAATTGTGGTCCCCCCATCAGAGAAAGCTGGAAGTGAAGGGTTACAGCAGCAGCAGAGCCTAGCAGTAACAGAAGTGCTACCAGGAAGTTCCCATAGGGGGGTATGCAAGACGTAAATCACTACATGAAATCCAGAAGTAGCTTGACCCACCACCAACTCTGTCGGATTCTACAAGCAAAAGAGCATGAGTCAGGATAAGGAAAAATATGTAATTTTCTGAATAAAAGTGATATTTTATACTTATCCTGACTCATGAGGTAAGCCCTCCCGACCTCCCCGCTAGACACTTTGGATTTCTCTGCAAATTAAAGTGTCGGGCTCATAATTCGGAGAGAGTGAAGCATGGGAGTACGGTGGCGCCGCTTTCCCGCCAAAACGTCCACACAGATAACTCGTGGTGAGTAGGGATTTTACGTCTGTTCTTTATTGAAGGGAGCTTCAATAGGAGATACAAGTGTTCCACTAACGTTCGCAAGAGGAAGGAGACAAGCAAAAGAGCATGAGTCAGGATAAGTATAAAATATCAATTTTATTCAGTAAATTACATTTTGGTGATTTATGTGTTGTTGCTATTTTGGCTGCAGTATCAGCTATGTCGTTGCCTGTTATGTTGGAATGGCTGGGTGTCCAGGTAATTGTTATGTTTTTGTTTGCTCGTTTAAGTGAGTCTGTTTGTATGGTTATATTGTGTATGAGATCAGGACGAGATTTTGAATGTTAGGAGAGAAAGCGAGTGGAGGACCGGGGCGGCGTAGTCCAATTTAGGCAGTATAAGCGTTTTATATATGTTGATGAGTGTGTGTTTGTCGGCACCCCAGTTTGTGCCGCTGATGGCTCTCATTAAGTTGAGATCTTTTTGACATGAGTTGACCAAGTTATGGATGTGAGGCGTCCATGTCATATGTTGGTCGAAAGTTACTCCTAATTTTGCTTCCTTTTTAATTCAATTTTTTGGTTATTTAAGTGCAGTTTGGGTGTATAATTTTGCATACGTTGGGTTTTGAAGAGAATGCCATTTATGAGGAGTCCCCACTGTCGGGCCCAATTTTGGATATGATTTAGCATTTTTTGACATTTTGTGGTGGCTTGTTTAATAGAGGTAGAAGAAGTCCAGAAGAAAATGTCATCTGCAAATTTAGCTTTGGAAATTTCTGGCCATTTATCTGGGAAAATATCATTGATCATGAAATTAAAAAGTGTTGGCGATAATATGCTGCCCTGGGGGTTCCCATTTTCTAGGGGGGGGGGGTCCAAGAGGGTGTTGTGAGATTTGAGGATTGTGTGTCTATTATTAAGGAAAGAGTGAATGAGATTTAGAATTCTTCCGTGAATGGCATATTTTTGGAGTTTTTGTATGAGGCCGTTGTGCCAAACCATATCAAATGCTTTACTAAAGTCAATGAAAATGGCCATAGTGTATTGTTTTTGTGCATGGGCTACTTTAATATCTTGTTCTAATGTAAAATATGGTCCAAAATTTGCAGGTTTGGAGTAAAGCCACTCTGGTCCTCCTTGATTAGGTTTTTTGAAGAGATAAGGTGTTTGAGCCTGTTAATTATACTTTCTAGAGTTTTACATAAATGAGAGGTGAGTGAGATGGGGGCGATATGAATCAGGCTCATTGCTGGGTTTCCCTGGTTTGAGGATTGGTACCACCTTGGCTGTTTTCCATGTATTTGGTATAGTACCTGTGGTCCAGATATGGTTAAAGAGGGTAAGTGTTAGGTTTTGCATGTTTGGTGTAAGTTTGTTGAGTATAGTGTATGTAATGGTATCTGGACCCGGAGCTGAGGCTGTCTGTTTTTTAATGCAGAATGGAGTTCGTGTATATTTATGATTTTATTTATAGGT
Source organism: Haliotis rubra (assembly GCF_003918875.1). NCBI lineage: Eukaryota > Metazoa > Mollusca > Gastropoda > Lepetellida > Haliotidae > Haliotis > Haliotis rubra. The sequence goes on along the minus strand of NW_025767283.1, from coordinate 124,953 downwards.
GAATCTGTATGGGGTGGTTGTGAGGTGTATGGAGTAGGGCTCTGACGGGTACTCGAGTACCCGGCAACGGGTCGGGTACGGCAGGACTTGAGTCCAAATTCCAGAACTCGAGTACCCGACAAAGGGAGATAACTCTAAACTTAACGTGACCAAACGTGCAGTCATGGATGAGAAAAGGTCGAACGTATGGGCCCATTTTGATCTTGACAGTTCAAAACACAACACCAAGTGTCGCCTTTGCGGCATTATGCTGAGTGATGCAGGGAGCTCAACCAGCTCGATGAGAAAAGATAGTGGACGATTCTTCCCAAACTCCAGTCAAAAGCAAGCCACGCTGACGCAGGGATATTTTGGTGGTTACAATCGAAAAAAGCTTGACTCAAAAACATACGAGACACTCACACGCAAGGCCATGCTGATGTGCGTTAGAGACCTCAGACCTTTGAACCTTGTTAAAGGTAATGGTTTTCGTGATTTTTGTCACTCACTGAATCCCAGTTATATCGTACCATGTCCAAAGACCCTCCATAATTACCTTATGAAAGAATATGCCGACACCAAAACTCAGCTTAAGGATATTCTAAAGCAGTCCCTTATATATCTTTGACAACAGATATGTGGACCAGCTGTGCCACCCACGGTTACATCACCGTCACAGGGCATTACATCACAGACGAGTGGGATCTAAAATCATGCATTCTTGCCACTAGGCGCCAGCGTGGAGGATCGCCATACAGGCAAGAACATCGCTGATGCCTTGGTATCCATCCAAACGGAGTTTGAAATTGAGTATGTTTGTGGTCTGACAACAGACAACGCAAAGCAATATGACTGTGGCGGCTAGGGCAACTGGCTTCCGACATCGCATCGCGATGTTTCGCACATACCCTGCAGTTAGCTGTCCATGATGCACTGAAATTGACTGCCATTGACAACGTGATTATTGACGCACGAAAACTGGTAAGTTATTTTTCTAAATCTGTCCTAGCTACACAGGAGCTTGAAGATGTACAGAAGCGTCTTGGCAAAACGGTGAAGCACGTAGTCACTGATGTTCCAATGAGATGGAATTCTGTATATTTCATGTTTGAGAGGCTAAATGAGTTGCACGCATCAATTGTAGCAGTTCTTCATGATGACAAATTCAAGAAACAAAAGCATCTCAACCTCAAAGACAACCAATGGCTTCTCCTCGAACAGTTAATAGTTGCCCTCAAACCAATTGTTTCTGCAACAGAGGTGTTGTGCAGCGAGGAGTTCCCCACTGCTGCTGGAGCTTATCCACTGGTGTTTGCCTTAGTCACAAAACACCTCATTCCGTCGGATTTGGACACTCGCATTGTGGCTGACATGAAAACAACTTTAGCAGATGGACTTAAATCCCGCCTTCTGACAGCTGACTTCTGGCTATCCCCAGCCATGACGGCCATAGCACTGGATCCGTGTTTATAAAATCTTCGCTTTCTTAATGAAGAACAGCGGAGAGGAACACGAGAACATGTTGTTACACTCTTGAGGGAAACATCTGGAGAAGGTCAAGAACCCCCTCCTTCCACCCCACCAGCTACCGAACAAGTAACTGTCAAGTCGGAACCAGTGTCACCAATGAAAAAAACCAAGTACTGTGAAACAGAAAAGGCTATGAATTTCCTGTTCGGAGACATAATTGAGATTGCCGATGACCAGAACGCTGACTTGTCTTCAAGAAATGTACAACAAGAGTACGAGGATTTCCTTACTTCTGCAGCAAAGGTTTCTAACTTGCAAACAGGCAAATCATTCAGTTTAAGCTGGTTGAAAGAAAACAAACACTGTTTCCCAAGAGTTGCAACCCTTGCACAACGTTTCCTCTCTAGTCCAGGCACTAGTGTACCATCATTCTCTTCCCACAGAGGTTACTCCTATCATATCTTCCTACGTAACTTCTGTTCTAATACGGCCATATTTCCCGGTTCTCATAAAATCCCCTAGTGGCAAAAGATCGCAACACGAATTATCTCCCTTCTTTCTATCCAATCAGAACACGTGTTACATTGACTTAGATTCAACTTGACTAACACAAGCAAATGTGAGGCCACAAATATCCCCCATCTGCCGGGGACTTGTGTTGATGTTACATACAAGACGTTTAATGGCTAGCTTGTCCGTTGTCAACGAGGGCGATGGAGACGCCACTGATCCGCCATAACAAGACTGAGTTCTGTCTAGAAGAAACGTTTGCGCATCGCGCAGGGGAAGAGGTTTAGTTTTCTCGAAGTATACGGAAATTACCGAGGCCTTGCGAATGATCACTTTTGAAACAACGTCGCTGATTGCACAACTAAATCTGATTACCTCCAATCACGAGTCTTGAACGCTCACACCATGAAAGGGCCGTATTAGAACAGAGGTTACGTAGGAAGATATGACAGGAGTAACCTCTGTGGGAAGAGAATGGTGTACCATCAGAGAGGGCATTTTCTGCAGCCGGGCTTACAATCACACAACAGAGAGCTTAACTCCACCCCGACACGTCTGATGCTATTATATTTCTTAACAAAAACATGCATACCTCTTTCACAAAGCCAGAATCCACAGTTGCCACAATGCCGGATTATACAACTTCTGAAACTGAGCGCGCTCCTAACATCACAAGAACATTACAGGACTTTCCCCAAGTGGAATGTGAGTCAGTACAAAAACAACAGAACCCATCTCTTCCAGATCTGCCAGAAGAAATGCTTAACAGTTAAAGATGACACATTTGTGATGCATGGGATTCCCAGCTGTTTTCCAGTTCGTTGTGTTCATGTTATAGATATTAATATTTGTGTACCAATTACCATAGAGAGTTAAATGTACTTAAATTGGGTTCTGATTCAATCATTGTTGAAGCATATTTTAATGTCTAACTTACTCAGTTGTCAAGTATACTGACTTCTTCTCTGGACATAACATACACAGAGTAACAGAGATTGTACTCCTAAATCAAGGTGAACTCAAGAGTTAGTTTTAATCAGTACTTAATTATTTGTTGTTACTTCAGGGATATGTGTTTCCCATTTAAATCGTTTCATTCTTCGACAATTTAACCAAATTGATGTCGATTGTTAAAAGAATTGCATTGTGGCTCTAGTTTGGTTATTTCATGATTGATACAATGTTTTATCTTATAACTATCATCAGTTTATTGAATTTCTAGTTTTCAAGTTCAATGCGTAAATCAACACGTACAACTGTGTTAATGTTGTCAACAGCTGATGTGGAAATTTCATTTTGTTACAATGCTCAATCTTTTCAAAGAAATTCACATTTGATATTGGTTAAACGAAATGTGCTTTAATAAATGTTCTGATTTTGACAATGGCTTGTTTTGTTTTGTTCTCTGCATTGTGGGTTGGACCTCATTGTCTCAAAGCTTTTCAAACTCTCGATTTTGTGTATTAATAACAACGTGTTGCAACATGCGACCCTATGCTTCACATGAACTGGTTTCTGATATGGGCTATTGCTCAGTTGAATAATGTGGCCCTGCATAAACCGATGCTAGTCAAATACGTCAATGATATTAGGTTGTGGTTCGTCAAATTTGATAACCACACGTTTTAAGGAAAGATTTCGTGTAAGTTTTCAATTCAGTACAGACGTTATAACAAGTGCGGCATTCTTGTGTGAAATTCCTTTGAAAGCTACTTAAAACACACGCACACAGCTCTCACTAAAATTGATGCTATAATTTTCGGGTACTCAAGTCTGGTCGGGTTTTATCCCTCGGGTACTCGAGTCCGATTTTTGCTACCCGTCAGAGCTCTAGTATGGAGGATGATTTTTTATCCCCCGCAACGCGTTTTGCGGGGGGTATTAAAATGGACTCCGTCCGTGCGTGCGTGGTGCGTCTGTCCGTGCACATTTGTCTTTTCCGGAGCAGAACTCTAAAACCGTTCACTATTTCTTCACCAAACTTGACACATAGATTGGTCTGGTGGTGTACTGGTGCCTTTTGGTAGTTTTGGAATTCTGAATTAAATATTTTTGGCGTTTCCATGGCAACAAGTTCGACTTAGAATGAAATTAGTGGTAGTGCTCTTTTCTGGAGCAGAACTCTAAAACCGTTCAATGTGTCTTCACCAAACTTGGCACATAGATAGATCTGGTGGTGTACTGGTGCCTTTTGGTAGTTTTGGAATTCTGAATTAAATATTTTTGGCGTTTCCATGGCAACAAGTTCGACTTAGCCTGAAATTGGTAGTAGTGCTCTTTTCTGGAGCTGAACTCTAAAACCGGTCACTATTTCTTCACCAAACTTGGCACATAGATAGATCTGGTGGTGTACTTGTGCCTTTTGGTAGTTTTGGAATTCTGAATAAAATAATATTTGGCATTTCCATGGCAACAAGTTTGACTTAGACTGAAATTGGTGATAGTGCTCCTTTCTGGAGCAGAACTTTTAAACCCTTTCAATACTCTCCTTCCACTTTTCTATGTACACACCTAAATATTTGACATAATCATAACTCGTAGACATAATCACGAAGAGTATTTTGCCATTGCGGGGGATATTGATGACTTTGTCTTCTTGTTATAGTGATTTGGAAGGAGGGTGGGTAGTTGGTGGAGCTACTTACGGCCGAAAGGTGGGCAGCAAATGCATTAGCTCTGTCTTTGTTTGTGGCTAGGCCCGGAAAGTTTGGAGAAATAGTTTTTTGGGAGATGCCCTTAATGGCCTTGAATTTATTCCACATGGTTCTGGAGTTTCGATTTGATAGCCTAAGGGTAGAACAAAATTGTTTCCAGTGGTCACTTTTTGCTGCCTGGATTAATTTCTTGGTTATATTTCTTAGTTGTTTTGCCAAATGTAATTTCGAACGGTCCCTTTTAGATTGATTTAGGGCCCTTTTTCTTGCCTTTCTGGCTTTAATGATTTCAGTGCTCCACCAGGGGACTGTTTTTTGTGCAGGGTTATACCGAAAGGTGGGGATGCATTTTTCTGTAATATCTAGTATGGCGTTAGTGAGGTTGTTGTTGAAGGTGTTAATGTCTGTGTTGAAAATGGTTGTAGTGTCTATTTGTTTACATAGTGTTGTGAATTTGTTCCAGTCTGCTTTTTTAATGTTGTATCTTAGTTCTGTGGGTGGTGGGTGTGGGGTTGTGGTGGGTGTGGTGAGTGTGGGAATATGTGATGTGATTGTAATTATAACCCCGCTACGACGTAACGGGGGTATATAGCATTCAATCTGTCCGTCCCGAAACTTTGTCCGGAGCATAAAAGTTTACATGCTAGGTTCACCAAACTTCACACACATGTTAATCATTACCCATTGATGTGCCTTTTGCTATTTTATTTTTTTTCAGAATTTTGTTTTATTGCTGTTTCCATGGAAACACGACTTAGTGTCAAATGTGTTTGATGGTTTTGTCGGGAGCATATCTCTTAAAGTTTACATGCTAGGTTCACCAAACTTCACACACATGTTAATCATTACCCATTGATGTGCCTGTAACGGGTTGGAGTTTAGGGAACGTGGTAGTCAGGATATATTTTATGTCCCATCCCAACCGTCAGTTTTGAAGATATATGTAAAACGGAACCCCTGGATGCCACAGGGACATATATGTCCTTCCCCTTCAACCCTCAATTTCAAGTCCAATAAAATCAAAATATCCCACGCACACAAAATACACTTCACAGTTTCGAATTCTTCGGGAAATTTCCTGTTTCTTGATACCATCCACTATTATTTTAGACAAAGTTCAAGTGCTGAAAATGACCTTTCAAAATAGGCTTCATCGAAAATGTCGCCATTTTTGACACAGTACGAAATCGCGATTCACAGCGTTATTTGCTGTATGTTTTGAAATGTGAAAACCGGATAATTACTGGGAGTATTGAATTTCAAAAATAACATATTCATGATCACTCATATCAGTTTTACATGAAATCGCTAAGTAAAATTCTGAAACGTTGCCGATGAATCTAGAATCGGTTGGGATGTTTTCGAAAATGCACTTACACGAACGCCGTAGAGCGCTTTCCGCCATATTGGATAGTGTTTACAAAATCACGTTTCGCGAAGGCCGGTATTGAGACGCATATTACATCACGTATATTTCATATTCAGCTTCGAAAAATGCATCAATAAACTCCCCATACATTTTAGACTCAAACTGCAAGTGGTCTTTGTCACCAATGCAAACTGTCTAGATAAAATGAGACGAAACATATTTGGTGTGAAAACGAACGCTGTGCTCGAAAGACTGCGCTGGTTCGAAATGTAAACAAAGACAAAAACCTATTTTACACTGTGTAGCATTTTCTGAAATTTTCCAACATTCATCCGTCTATTCATTGCTTGCAATGGCTCAATACCTTTGGAATATGCATGGAAAGAGTATCGTAGCAAGAAGTAGGAAATTATAAATAGATACAATGCAATGATTTGATAATTCATAAGAAATTGTCAAAGTTTCCGTGCAGCGTGACGCCATGACTGACGGAAAATCACGCAGAACGACAACGGTAATTATCTGGATTTCTGTCTTTTCTCTCTTACTTTTAGTGAAAACGATAAAAACATATAACAATACACAGATAGTCAGAATCATTCTGATTACTTACATCTCATATTTATGGACAAACGATCCCTGAATCAATGGAAGGGTCCTCGCAAAATCCTGTAAAATACCCTTGTCAGCAAAGCCGCCATTTTGTAAGAAATCGGTCAGCGGTAGTGATGTCATACGTCAACATTGTTGTACATATTAGGCAATTTCTTTGAGGTGAAGGTCGGTTGAACAAGAGTAAAACACAATCGCCCAATCCTTCCGATTACACTGTCAGTATTATGGTGTATATTTTGCGTATAGTTCAGATACTTTTTCATGAAACTGACTTCATTATCCACATTTAGCCTTGTTCAATATCATATCATACGTGCGTATAGGGTTTACGGTGTTTTATTCTTTGAAAGTTTTTTGATTGTTTGAATCATATTTACATAGGAAATTGACATATTTAAGTGCAATACACCATATTCTAAACCTTTACACAAGTGTTAGAAGATCAAACGTAGCCATAACTGCAATTGCGTTAGTTCCGATGATGTACAATATTCAATGCATTTGGATTCTAATATTGCAGTTTCACATGAACAGGTTAATGAACGGCGATTTAATTCAACCTTATAAGTAAAACTGATATAATATTAATGAAAATGATTTTTATATATGGTATGAAATGTATATGCACACATATTTAAAGGAATTGTCTTGTTTTTTGCACATTTGTGTGTCGGTTTTATAGAGAAAAAACAATGATGTAAATTGATTGGCCAGGTGCGCGTTTGTCGGAAACGTTTTATGATTCACTATCATTGTTTTCGATAATATAATCAATTCATATTCGATTTAAAATATTGTGATGACAGGATATCAAACTCTAACTATATTTATACGAAAATTGTTTAAAAATATATAAACCATGTCATGTCTTAATTTGGACAAATCTTACATCCATATTCTAATATATAGTACGTACTAATTCCATATATAAAAGCTATCTTTTGCATCTTCCATTGCATACTTATGAAGAGAAATAGCTACATAATCATAAACAAAGAAAATTCTTATCCTAAACAAAATATTCGGGTGTTGTGAAATGTTATTTTTCATTTACGTTAAATTGATGCCAAACAGGTGCGCGTGTTTCTCACAAAAGATACACAGTCAAACTGTCTAATTGTTGATATATTCAGGACACTATTTAAATGGAAAAATCAGTCATTTTATGTTTTGTCTAAAGAGGCTTAAATTCTGACATAGAAGCCGAGACCTTTCACACAATTAAAGGAAATTAGGTGAGATATGTACTAAACAGCATACCAGTGTCGTCTTTTTTTCCGACGTCGCAAAATGCATAAAACAAGCAATGACGTCAACTAAAATGGTGTATTATTTTCAGCAATTTCATTACATTTGAAGATATGGCTAGTACTCTGGTAATAACGATGCAAAATTAGTCAAAATACATCTACACAAACAGGACAATATGGGAATCTAAGAACTAACTTATATATCGGATAGGGCCATCCAAATCACTATTACGTGCTTTCACATGTAATACGTTGTCATTTTTCTTGTAAATTGTGAAACTACCAAACTGCATCCGCTCACATTGGGGAACTTTGAATTGGGATAGTTTGGTTCACCATGAACATAAAATAACGAAAATATAGCGTCCGTATCCACAACAAATTCTCTCCAAGTGATCTGAGTTACATGGACCTAGTGTTACGCATAACGGAGTTATGCCCCCTTATCATTATATGTGTATGACCTCTCTGTCGTCGTTTGACGTCATAGAAGAAAATCCATTTTTGACATTTATTGCGAGTCATTTTTAATGTTGAGCGTATAACGTTATGCACAAGCACATAAACCCAATTCATATACACTTATGTCGTTCAGATATCAAGCTGTATTTTCTTCGCTAACACTTTCCGTAAAGATGCCACATTAAAAAATTCGTAGCACAGTGCTTTTATCGGTGCGCGATAAAAAGCGGATAAAATTACTGTTTTTTAACGCATAAAAAAAATTGGACAACATTTAGCAGTGTCTATTTCTCAAACCGAGGGGTAGTTGCACTTATATTTATACCAACGGATAGGAAATTTAATATTCTACATTTCTGTGTAATTTTATATCCGTACGTAGATCCAGGGACCACGCGAGCGCAATTCTCGCACAACGATCACTTTTCAAACCGTATGAAAATGTGCGCCTGAAAAAAACTCGGCAGCCAGGGGGTTAAAAGAAAATTCTCACAAATAAATATAGTCAGTGAATCTTTACTCACTGTCGTTATTTATGTTACAGATGACAATAGCAATTCAAGGATACGCAACTGCAAGAGTGAATAAAACTTTGCTAGTTTACCGACTTGTCCGTTATGACAGTTCAGAGTACTGTAGATCTATTATTCCTATAACTTCCAAATTTTCAATTTCACAAGAATAACTTCTGTGCGCAAAGGCAGAGCCAAGAATGCAGCACTGTAGTTATTAGTAATTCAAATATAAAACTCTAATAAAGCAAAATTACCTAAAAAATATCTCGGCCCAAAAACACTACAACTTACGTTGAGTCTGTTGTCTCTCTAACTGCTTTAGAACGAGAGTATGCTATATGACGTCATCGTACTTCCGGTAATGCATGTAGCAGAAGACGCTGAACGTTAGAGCGAGAAGAATGCGATCTAACATCCAAATAAGACGTGACATTAAATTAAACGGATATAGTTTACCAGTTACCACCTCCAGGAACACGCCTGCGTAAGTACTTTTTAAATTTCCATTTATATTTAGCAGATTTAATGTATAAACAATCTCTGAATCAACAACACATGTTTTGATGACGTAATCGCCTGGAGATCGCGGGACAATTCGAACATATCTCTCGAGCGAATCATAACCATTAAATCTTACGACAAAATACATTAATATGAACTTGTAACTACAATATACAATGCAGCCATCGCCTCCCAGCCTTTAGCAATGAATTCATCCAGCTGGGGTTTGTTAGTTGGGACAGAGACCATATACCGATATATGGTCTCTGGTTGGGATGTCTTGGCAGGATGGCCACTGCGCCCCAGGCGGAGTAGCAAGGGCCTGTTGCAGGATAGTGTTGCGCTCTCGAAGAGCTGCAATTTCCATCTGCAGATCAGACACAGTTGGCATAGGTGTGGGTTTATCTGATTCAGTTGGTTCTTGATGAACAGCCTGTGGCTCATGAGCAGACAGGGCAGAGCAAGAGGTTGAGGACTTCGCTGCTTTCCCCTTCTTACCCGCCCTCTTGTCCCGGGGTCGCCATGTTTGCCATGATAAAAAGTAGACCCCAGGGTCAACAAAATTCTCGTTTCTTTCCACCTCCAAGGTCACCTCAGCACACAGTTTGTCAACATTGGAAGTGATGACATGGGAATGGGCTACATGATATTTTAGAGCTTTCATTGAGGAACGTGAGCTCTTGCACCTCTTAACAGGGCATGCAAATGTCTTGTGCACCCTTTGGTGCATCTGCGCCCAGTGCTCTTCAAACACACGTCTTGATGGGAACGTTTTTGTAACCAGACAGGCAGGGCAGTCCATGTTCCGAATGAACTTTACGAACTTCATCCCTGGCGCCCCCTCCTTCACCACCCGTTCTTCCTTCACCAAATCCATCACCTCATCTTCTTCCACTCCAAGATCTAAAATGTCAGCCATTGTTGCGACTGCAAAGAAGTAAGCAACACTCACTTTAGAGATATTGCAACTTATAACAGTGCTTATCACCTTTTCTTTATTCTAGATACTCTCATGAATTATGATCCTTCATCAGCCTCCGTAAGAGAGAACAAGAGTAAAATCCACACCTAACAACCATATCTAGTAAATAGATTAGAAAGCTTACAGCAAGCCCAAATTTTAAATCTTCACCATTTAAAAGATAAGTCATTTAACATTCAGTTTCCATGCTAAAACCTTCCTTAGATCTCATTTGGATCTGTTACATCCACAATTTAACTGCAACATTCAACTCTCGCAAAACAAAGCATATAGGGAAATAAGTAATTGTTTTCAGATTCATGGGAAATAACGGTACGCTATCAACATGTGAGAATTATTGAGAAGTCCACCATGTTGGAGGAGCATCTCCCTCATAAGGCAGAAGTCTGTCGGCATGGACAACACGAGGTGAGTTATTTGGACCATCCTGTATCCGGTAAGTCACATCATCAATCTGTTTGATGACAACCCATCCCTTCTTCCAGCAAGGAATGAACTTCCTACTGGATGGGAGATTCTTCCCAGGATTATATAACCACACTGGTTGTCCAACTTTGAGCCCGAAACTCTTTAGTTCCCACATCATACCTTTTCTTCCTTATTTCTGAAGAATGTTTAAGGCAACGACGAGCAGACTCAAAGGCATACAAACCTTTCCCTTAATTCCTCAACATAGTCATCCTGTTTCTGAGCCGTTTCATTAGGATTCCCAGTAATCAGTTGGACTGGTAATCGTACTTCTCTGCCCAGTGTAAGTTCATTTGGCGTAAACCCAGTAGACTCGTGTCTAGAAGATCTGTAAGCTGCCATGACATACAGAAGATGTTTGTCCCATGATTTAGGTTTCCCATCTGCATATATGCAGAGCATGGCACTCAAGGTACTGTTAAAACGCTCAACCTGGCCATTGGCTTGCGGTCGCAGAGCTGTTGTCCTTGTCTTCACAATGCCAAGCAACTTACATAGTTCTTGGAAGAGAGTAGCCTCATACTGTCTGCCCTGGTCACTGTGTATCAGTGCAGGTGTACCAAAGCGACAAACCCACTCTTCCACTATCTTCTTCGCTACTGTTCTCGTCTCAATATTTGGCATGGCATAAGCCTCTGTCCATTTTGTGAATGCATCGGTAACCACCAAGATGTACTTGTTACCAGACTGTGTACGATCGAAGCGGTCCTATAATATCAGTTGTTAGTAGCTCCATAGGTGAGCCAGTTACATACTGCTTCATGGGTGCTCTCTGCTTCGAGGGTCGTTTCCCAGCAGTACACTTGTCACACTTAGTACAGTGTTGTCTAATGTCTCTTTTCATGTCAATCCAATAATACGACTGTTGGATTTTTTGGAGAGTTTTCTCCACCCCTAGGTGGCCTCCTAATGGAGAATCATGATTCTGGGTGAGGATAAGGCGACGTTTACAAGTTGGCATGACAATCTGCCAGTGCCATCGTCTGCCATCTTTGTTCTCCCATCTCCTATGGAGTACCCCTTGTCTAATAACTAATAGACTATCGATCATATTGTCCCCACAGAGCCTTGCAAGCATTTGAAGTTCCAGATACCTCCTTCCACTGCGGCTTGATATTATTAGCTCTAGCTTTGTAGATGAGTGCAATATCATTATCCTCTAACAAAAGATTTTTCAATTCATCGGGCGACAGTTGTTCAAAATGAACAGCTTGGGTGTACCACAAAAGCTTGGAGATGAATCAAGACCAGCGCATTGTTTGCTGCAAGGTCCATTCTCCCGTTTGCATTGAGGACATGGTACACAAGGTCGACGACTTAAGGCATCCGCATTCCAATGAATGCGCCCTGGTCTATGAATCTCCTGTAGGTCATAATTGCTTAGCTCTTGCAACCACCTGGCCATCTGATTTACAGGTTTCTTAATCAGCTTGGCCCAAACCACAGCAGAATTATCAGTTCTAATAATGACAGGCCGTCCAAATACATATGGATGCCAATACCGGCAAGCAGTCACCACCGCAAGAAGTTCACGTCGGGTAACACAGTAGTTCCTCTCAGCTGCAGAGAGAGTCTTACTGAGATATCCCAGAACAACTTCCCCCACCTTCCTGTACTTGTGATAACACTGCGCCGAGTCCTTCACCTGAAGCATCAGTGTCAATAACTTGGCCATCTGGTTGAGGAAAACCAAGAATCGGAGCGGAAGTGAGAGCGACTTTTAAGCTCATAAAAGCTTTGTCTGCTTCTTCACTCCACTGAAACTCAACTAGTTCACTAGTAGTCTGGTTAAGGGTCTTGCAATTTTAGAAAAGTTTTGAACAAACCGCCTGTAGTAGTTTGCCAAACCCAAATCCCTCAAAACATCTTTTCGACATTTTGGTGTAGGCCATTCTTTTACAGCCTCAATTTTTTCAGGTTGTGTGTGGATTCCATCTGCTGAAATCACATGTCCTAAAAAGTTCACTTTGGTCTGAAACAAGTGACATTTCTTTGGCTTAAGCTTTAATCCAGCTGCTGTAAGTCTGTCTAAGACCATTTTGAATCGTTGGAGAGTTTGCTCAAAATTAGTTCCAAAGACAATTATGTCATCAAGGAAACAGAGGCATTCTACCCATTGTAGACCTCTGAGCACTGTTTCCATCAACCGTTCAAACACACTCGGTGCACTGCACAGACCAAATGGCATAACAGTCCACTCATATAGTCCACACAAATGCAGTCTTTTCACGATCTTTAGAGTCCATCTCTACCTGCCAATATCCTGCTTGTAGGTCCATAGTGCAGAACAGTTTCGCACCACCTAGACTATCAATACAGTCTTCTATTCTCGGTAGAGGGTATGAATCTTTTTTAGTTGAAAGATTCAACAACCGGTAGTAACAACAAAATCTGTAACGGCCATCACTACGTTGCACTAAAACAGTTGGTGAAGCCCATGGACTAGTAGAGGGTATAATCACACCTTGCTCCAACATTCGAGCATCTTCTTTTTGCTCTACTTCACGTTTTGCAAGTGCCTGGCGTCTTGGGGCCTGCTTAATTGCTTACGCATCACCTGTATTGATAGTGTGCTTTACCAACCCAGTGCGCCCTAAATTATCATCATTCTTAGCAAAAGTACTCTGATAACTACCCAGGACATTTTTCAATTCCTCCTGTTGAGATTCATCAAGATTAGATTTGCTTCTGTCATACAGATCTTTCAGATAATCAGGAATCACTGCATTTTTTACCTGAAGTTTTGCAATTCTCTTGATGTTTTTGTTTGAGTACAAAGTAACACCTTGACATTGAGCCAAAATTCTACTAGAAGCCAGAGTAATTGGGTTGTCTGTCACATTAATGAGTTTAACATATGCTGTATTTGCCCTTTTCACAACACTGTTACTCGTGAGAAGACCACATTGTGCTAAAATCTCCTTACATGGCTCTACAAGAACATTATTGTTCTGTTGATTATTGGGTAATGACAGTTTAACATAAGACCCTGACTGTGGTGGAAGACAGGTATCTTCAGCTACTACTGCAGCTCTGTCAGCTGCAAAAGTAGGTAACCAAACTCCCAGTAACTTGATCCTGTGATCTGCAAGATCAACTACAGCACCTAGATCAGTGAGTATGTGTAGGATAAAACACGACTCCGAGGTTTTGGTTGAGATTGTAAAACCTCAGGGGAAGGAAATCCTGACACTGAGGTTTTACAATCTCAACCAAAACCGAGGAGGAGTGTTTTATCTAACTTATAAACCGCCTAAGACAACACTTATTGTCAATTTGTGCATGTACTGAGTAGAACAACATTGATGGAACAGCCTGCAAATGTTGGAACAGCCGGTGTCAACTGGGATGCGACTGGCACAATGCTCGTGCTCTGCATGCGCTACCCGTGTCCTGCACGTCGCTGCCCGCAGTACCTGTCGTGTGTGAGAAACACATGGTTCATACTGACAAACAATCTCATTCCTCACAGCGATCCTTCAGAGCGTAGTGGATAAAGCCCAAGCTAGAGAGCGATGGGTTGCGGGTTCGAAACCAGTTATGGCCAAAGAATATTGGAAATTTTCAATAATTAGATATTTTACGATCAGTCATCAGGGTATGAGGTTTTACAACGACCATTGTAAAACTTCGTACCTCGTATGAGGTATTACAACGGTCATTGTAAAACCTCCTGCGAGGTATTACAATGATCATTGTAAAACATCCTGCAATCGTAAAACCTCTACCGAGGTTATTCCATAATGCGAAGCAACTGCAAGAACAATAGACAAAATTGGCCATAGGTTTATAAGTCCATTCCCAAAATACCATCAACTTCGAACGAGTTCTCAATCTCAGCTACAAGAAATTCTTCCTGCGTAGGTTCCATGTCTTCACTTAAAGTCAACAATGCCTTGAATATTCCCTTTACAGGAAATGAGGTTCCATTAACAGCCTCCAAGGACAAAGTAATAGGACTCAGTAAAACAGAACGAGGAAGACACTTGTAAGAACTCAGAGAGATCAAAGACACTTGGCTACCAGTATCCACTAACAAAGTAGCGTAAGCGTTATCCAGTTTGATATTAACTAACTGGCCTTCATCACCTATTTTAAAACAAGGTCTCATCATTGCAATAACTTGCTCAGAATCAGCTGTGAGAGAATTTTGTGGTTGTGCCTCTGCTGCAATCACCTCCTTTTCCAGCTGATCACTTGAGTCTGTTAACTTAGGATTCAATGTAACATTGTCATCCGCCAAATCCCGACCTAAGTCCGAGATGGCGGGTTGGCATTTCCCTGCGCATGCTGCGGAGTTGCTCTACCAGTTGACTGACTCACACACTGTGATGTCCAATGTCCTGGTCTATGACAGATTGAACAAAATGAATTTGCTCTCTTGTCATGCCTAGATGGACTCGGAGAGCTGCGCATGCCCCTATTTAGGGTACGCCCTGGACTGCCATAAGGAGTTTGACTCATTGAACTGTTTTGTCCCTTTAGAACTACCACTTTCTTGCATTTGAGACAATCTGTCAACCATTTTTTTGTAAGTCTGCCAGCTGTTTCGAAAAAACATTAAGTTTATCCTCAGTTCTATCCGGCGACTCAAAATGTACTTTCTTCTCCGACCCGTGGCTTTCACAGACCCGTGAGTGGTTCGACAGTTTGGTCTGCCCAATACAGACACATACCTTTCTGCAACTGCTCAACTGCTCCTTGTAGTGTGCAAACACTCTGGTCAAGGAACTGGAGACGGAGATCTTTGTCAACTGCTCTTTTCAGAGCATCTAGCGTCAATCTCTCCTGGATGCCATCATCCAGATCAGGATAGGCTTCCTAGAAAAGTCGCCAAACATCATCTCTCAAATCTGCTATTGACTCCCCAGGGTTACGATTTCGGTTTAGTAATTCTTCCTGCTTAACCTCAGGAAAACTTCTACCATATCGTCTCCGAAGGGTATCTGCAAGCCATTGGTAGTCATAGCAACTACGCTCAGGTAACCTGGCATAAAACACCTGTGCTGCTCCTTCCAGAGCGCATCCTAGCATATCAGCACACTGCTGGTCAGTCCAATGTGATTGCCTAGCCACATTCCTGAACTGAGCCTCAAAGGCAGCATAATCCCCCTTACCACTGAACTTTGGCAAGTGCAAAGATATCCGCGCCACAGGAGTAGCTCTAGAATCAGTTTGTCTGACATCCATGGCATTAACCCGCTCCGCTAAGCTCATAACTGTGTTTGAGAGCTGTGCCATGATGTTAACCATGTTCATCTCATTGTGACTGGCCATTTGCTGTGAAGGATGGTCATTCCTTCCAAGAGGTCTGTATGACACATTGTCATACAAAGATGGTGAGCAGTACTTTTGCCTGTTCGAGTCAAGCGACTGCGAATCACACTGAAAATGTTGCTGCCTGCCATGACCCTGCAAGTCACCTTCACTGAAGGACCTACTCGGATCAACAGCCCTGGCGCTATCTTCTCTTGTGGCACCATCTTCCAATGGTCTGCGACATTCTCTCGCGACCTGGATACTGTTTTGATTATCCATAATACGTTTGGTATGTAACCTTAAGCTAGTTGCAGGGCCTTCCATTGCATAGAGTTTATCAGAAAAACTATTTTGATAATCATCCATAATTACACTAATAAGCTGAGTAAAATGAGAGAATCCCACTTCTGACACCATTAAACCAACGGCACCATAACCTGGAAAGTACAGAGCAGGAGCAATTCAAGGACTAATGAACTGTGTTTGCAGGACAAGAGTGTTTTTGAAAGATGAAGAACTGTAGTACAGACTGATGATAGACAATATGTTCATGGAACATACTTACCAGTATTGGGTTACCTCATTGTGACATTAAAAATGAGAGGTGATCTATATTTTCTTGGATATATATTCATATTCCCAGGATATGTGTAAGTATATGAAATGTGCATAAGAATTAACACAAGGTAAGGAATTATTAATGTATGTACATAACATGATATTATGTAACATGTATTTATCTGAAATGCATAATTGTATTGTTTGAATTGTATTGTTATGCTCACCTTGTAACTGTAAGGGCAAACTGCAAGAGAGAGGAAAAAATAGGATTATACAGCTGTATTAATGTAAATATGTTAACTCGGGACGATTCTTCTTTAAAAAAACAGGGCTATTGTAATTGTCAGGTCGTAAACGATCGAGGACTTTGTATTTTTTCACGCTTCCGAGATCGTGTTCATGTTTGTTAACCTCTCAAAACATGATTACATCTTATTACATACGTGTATTGTGTGTAAAAACAATGTATATTGTAGTTACAAGTTCATATTAATGTATTTTGTCGTAAGATTTAATGGTTATGATTCGCTCGAGAGATATGCTCGAATTGTCCCGCGATCTCCAGGCGATTACGTCATCAAAACATGTGTTGTTGATTCAGAGATTGTTTATACATTAAATCTGCTAAATATAAATGGATATTTAAAAAGTACTTCGACTTTATTTATTTGTGAGAATTTTCTTTTAATCCGTTTTTACATATATCTTCAAAACTGACGGTTGGGATGGTAAATATATCCTGACTACCACGTTCCCCACCCCCAACCCGTTACAGTGCCTTTTGCTATTTTAAAGTTTTTTTCAGAATTTTGTTTTACTGCTGTTTCCATGGAAACACGACTTAGTGTCAAATGTGTTTGATGGTTTTGTCCGGAGCATATCTCTTAAAGTTTACATGCTAGGTTCACCAAACTTCACACACATGTTAATCATTACCCATTGATGTGCCTTTTGCTATTTTAATTTTTTTTCAGAATTTGTTTTGTTGTTGTTTCCATGGAAACACGACTTGGTGCAAAATGTGTTTGATGGTTACCTGGCCACAGCGGTGACCGGACAAAATCCACCCCAAAATTGCCACCCCGGACAAAATCCACCTCTTCTTAACAAAAAAATGGACAATATCAACCCTTCTCAAATTGCTAAGTTTTAGTGTGTCCTGATCTTTGATCAAGTTGTTTTTCTCAAGTATTGCAAGCATTGTTTTGATAGCATTTACGTTTTCCTAATTGGCTGTTGTTCCTAGATGTTGTTTCAAACATTAAAGGTTTCTCCATTTGTCACATTTTGATCACTACTTTCCTCTTTCATGTATCATTAAGTAGTCTCACACTTTGATCATTACGTAAAAGAAAAAGAACCAGAACAACCACCAAACGTCTCCAAGAACGCCTTGAAGGTCTGTGCAAGACCTACGCAGCGAAGGAAAAGACACCCGAGGACTTTCTCCACGGCGTTGGCCGTGGTTTGCGTTGTTGAAATGTGGCAAGATGTTTAGTCATAGATATGTCTGAATGTGTGAAAATATATGCTGTTGTCATATTTATATATGTATTGATGCATGAATGATTCATAAATGTGAAATGTGCAGTTGTCATATTTATATATGCAAAAATGTGCTTACATATGTATTTTGGTTGTTTTTGTTATCGATTATGAATGATTGATATGAATAAAATTCATTTCTGTGACTAAACATGTCATTATTATTTTTTTTTCTTAGGGTGGAATTATTAGGGGTGGATTTTGTCCGGGTGGATTTTGTCCTAGGTTTCAATTTTGGGGTGGATTTTGTCCGGGTGGATTTTGTCCTGGATTCGGCCACAGCATATCATCGAAACTATACATGCTAGGGTTCACCAAACTTAATACACAAGTTAATCATGATCCACAGATATGCCATGTGCTAAAAAATAAGAATCTTCATCTACGTCCACTTCATTGTGTGCAGGGGCGTTGGGGTAGCCTAGTGGTTAAAGCGTTGGCTCGTCACCCCGAAGACCCGGGTTCGAATCCCCACATGGGTACAAAGTGTGAAGCCCATTTCTGGTGTCCCCCGCCGTGATGTTGCTGGAATATTGCTAGAAGCGGCGTAAAACCAAACTCAGTCAGTCAGTCATTGTGTGCAACAAGTTCAATTGTATGTCAGGTTTCCACTTGTTTCTTGCAGAGCTATAATATCGGGTGAAATTTTGTTTTGGGCAATGAGTGCCTTGAGCTCATGCCCATGAGCTCGGAGACTGTTGCAGTTCCACTGTATAAGTGCCATGGTTACTGCAATTAGAAATAGGATTTTAATAAATGCCATGGCGTGGGGCATGAATTTGGAAGAATGGGGATTTGGTGCTAGAGTAGCTTAGAGGTTGGTTGTTTAAAAGGGGGTTTTGAGAGCAATGAGGAGACTGGCCAAGCTTTTGTGATAGAGTTTGGATTTATGTGAGAGTATGTAGCTTTTTAGCTGTTGGTTTTTCCATTAGTGTGGCTGCAATGATAAATTCGACAAGTTTTGGTTTAATTTTTGTGGTGTGAGGGTTAGTGTGGGTTTGTGGGCTGGTGCTGGGTGTTTTTTAGGTGGAGGGGCTTGAGTTTTATTTGTGGGTAGGGGTTGGGGGGGGTGCAGTTTTGGGGCGTGTTTGTTTAGGTGGGGCAGTTGGGATGGGTGTGGGGAGGAGGGGTTGTTTAGGGGGTGTGTGGGTAGGGGGTTTGGTTTGGGTGGGTGGGTAGAGCGTGTAGGTTTGGTGGTTGGTTGGGTGGAGCGGTGTTTGGTGGGTTTAGGTGAGGGGGGGGGTTGAGTAGAATGATGAGTTGGGGTTGGAGGAAGTGTAGGGGGAGGATGAGCTAGCTGAGAGGATGGAGTTGTATGAGAGTAATGTGCGTGCTGGTTTTGGCAGGTCGGTGTTTTTGATGTGTTTGTTGAGCCTGAGGATGTGTTTTTGTTTGATGGGACATGTATTTTGTGTAGCGGTGTGGCCGGGTGTGTTGCAGTGAATGCAGTATTTTTGTTGGCGACATTCATCAAGTGTGTGTGTGTGTCCGACCCGCATTTTGGACATAACATGGGGAGTTTGCATGAGTCGGAGATGTGTGAGAATAAGAAACAATATTTGCATTGTTGTGGGTTTTTGCACGTTGGGTGTACTTTGTAAGTGAGAGCGCCAAATGTAATGTGAGTGGGGAGTGTAGTGGTGTCGAATGTGAGGAAGGTTGTTTGTGTGTTAGGGATGTAGGTGGTGGGTTGTCTGTTGTTGATGGCTCTGAAGTTTGTGATTTTGGGTTGATTGGGAATGGTGTTTGCGATGTCAATGTAGTGTTTGATATCTGATTCTGTTTCTATTGTGTCTATGTATATGACTCCTTGGATTGATGTCTGCCAGCGTGGGTATTGCCAACTTATCTGCTTGCCGTCTATGAGAGTGTGTTTTAAGGTGTAGTTTAGTGATTGTTGGACAGTGAATGTGATTTTGAAGCCTCGTCCGCAATTATTTGTATTGTATGTTGTTCTGTTTGAGGCAAAGGGCAAATTTATTTATTAAGTATGTGTGATTAAGTGGTGTGTGGGTGTTTGTGGCGAAAGCGAGGAGTAGAAGTTTGTTGTCTTGGGTTTGGGGTGGAGTGGCTTTGTCGCATTGTTTTTTGTTTGATTGGGAGCTTTGGGTGGGTGAGATGTGTGGGCGTTTGGTGGATTTAGTTGTGTTGCTTGGGTGTTGTGGAGGAGGGGGTGGTTGTTTGGTTGTTTGTTGGGGTGGGGCGAGGGAGTCAAGGTCAATACCAAAATATATAGGGATGGGGTTTGTTTGATATGGGGAGGTGAGGGGTGGGAAATCTTTTTGTTGGTGTGGAGAACAGTGAGATGGAGAGGGAGGGAGGCCATGGTGGGGAGGGGAGGTTGGTTTGTATGGGGGGGGCAGTAGGGGCTTGAATTATGTACACTATATACACAGATGAATACAAACAAATGAAAAATAAAGTACATTTATACAAGAGATTTAGGAAAAGAAAAGGGGAGATGAATATTGTAGAGAGCGATTGCTTGATTGTCTTTAGGATTTTATGAGAGTAGTCTCTGGGAATAGTTCAGTGGGTAACACTTGCGTGTTTCCTGGCCTGAGGGCCGCGGCCGGTGGCCTGGGGTGAGGTCTGTAGTCTGTTAGCTGAGGGCTTGAGAGGAGGAGGAGGTTAGAGATGGCGGGGCCAACTTTTTAGTTGAAGTAATATCGGTGATCGGTGCAAGGCGTTTCGTGTCACCAGTGACCAACTCCAAGCGCATACCAAGCGTATCTGGAGCGCATACCAAGCGTATCTGGTGTGAAAAAAGGCGAGAAGACGGCCACGCAGGGAAATGTGAATTTGGATCCCTTTTCTAGATAGTGGGGGGTAAGGTGAGAGATTTGATTAGGTTATGTTTATATAGAATTTGTTTGGGATGGCCTAAATTTTACTTATTAGGTTGGAGTTAGTGAGAAAGGTGGCTATAGCGTTGAAAATGTTGGGTGGGTTGTGTGGGTTGAGTAGGAGGTGTATGTTGTGATATTTGCTGGGTATGGAGTTATGTAATTGATTGATGTTTGTCTGTGGCATTGTGTAAATATATGTTCAAATGTTTCGGGTAGTTTGCATTGTGTGCATAGTCCATCTGGGTGTCTATTTTGTTTGTATAATGCATGGTTTAAGTTTGTTATGCCGGTGATTAGTCTAGTGATAAGTATGTCAATGTGTTTGTTGTTTGAATAGGTTAGGGTTTTTGTGATAGGTTTGGTTATGATGGCTTTAACCCAGATGTATTTGTTTGTATTGAAGTTGTTTTGGTAGTTTTGGTTGAGTGTGTGAGATTTAATGAGTTGTTTGATTTCTGTTTTGGATGTGTGGAATTGTATGGCTGGAGAGTTTTGAGTGGTGGCTAGTTTGGCTGCTGTGTCTGCTGTAGTATTTCCTTGGTTGTGAGTGTGAGCTGGTATCCACATTAATGTTATGTTTTTATTTAATTGATGTAATGAGTGAATCTGTATAATTATGTTGTGTATTAGGTCGTTACGTGATTTTAAATGCTTATTTTGGAGTTGTTTGATGGCGCTGAGGGAATCTGTGAGTATTAAGATGTTGGTGTGGTGTATAGCGGGGATTAGGTGGATGGCTGTTAATTTTGCTGTGTTAATGTTTGTGTGGTTTGTATAGTGGAGGTTTGTTGTTAAGGGGGGTGTTTGTTGTACGTGGATGCCTATGCCTGTGCGATTGTTTGTACCGATTGATCGTCTGTATATATATATATGTGGTTGTGGGGGAGTTTAGGTTGATGTGGGTTTGGATGGGGTTTGTTTTGGTGTGAATGTCAGTGTTTTTAGGGAGATTTCGAAGTGTTTCTGCTAGGGTAGTATCTGTAGAGGGTGGAGGTTTGTCGTGGATGTAGCTTGTTATGGGAGGTGTGTGCTGGATGTTGTTTAGATGTTGTGAGTGAAGCAGATTGTTGAGGTGAGTGAGTAGAGGGGCTTTGTTTGGGTTGTTCTTAAATTTTTTGATAGTGGATTTTTTAGTGTTGGTGTATTTAGTTGAGATAAGTTGTATATTGGGTTGTGTTGGGCCCCAGCCCAGTAATTGAGTCCTGTTTGGTTTATTCGTGTTTTGATTGAAGGGATGCCTGTAAGTAGGAGAAGAGTGTTGTGGGAGGTGCCAGTCCTAGTGCCTAGGGCTTGCTTAAGGGCTTTATACTGTATGGAATGAAGTTTTTGTAGGTTGGATGGGGAGAGGGAGTGGAGGACCGGAGCAGCGTAGTCCAGTCTAGACTGTATAAGAGTTTTGTATATGTTAATAAGTGTTTGTTTGTCGTCTCCCCAGTTTGTACCATTGATAGGTCGCATGAGATTTAAGTCTTTTTGACATGAGTTAACCAAATTATTAATGTGGGCTGTCCATGTCATGTGTTGGTCAAGAGTTACACCTACGAAATTGGCCTCTTTTTCGAACTTGATTTCCTGGTTATTAAGGTGTAGTTTGGGTGTATAATTTTGCATTCTTTGTTTTTTAAATAAGATGCCCACAGGTTTTTTGACGTTAATATGGAACCCCAATTTTTGGACCCAGTTTTGGATGTGGTTTAGCATTCTTTAAGTTTGATTGTGTCTTGGTTTCCTGAAGTGGATGATATCCAAAAAGAAATGTCATCAGCGAATTTAGCAGTAGAAATTTCTGGCCACTTGTCCGGAAAAATGTCGTTAATCATAAAGTTAAATAATATTGGGGATATTATGCTCACCTGGGGGGTCCATTTTCTAGTGGAAAAGGGTCCGAGATGGGGTTGTGGGATTTGACAATTATTTGACTATTGTTAAGGAATGCATGTATAAAATTTAGAATTCACCCGTGTATGGCATTTTCCTGTAATTTTTGGATAAGGCTGTTGTGCCAAACCATGTTGAAAGCTTTGCTAAAGTCAATGAAAATGGCCAGCGTGTATTGTTTTTGTGCTTGTGCTACCTTTATATCATGCTCCAGATGTAAAATATGATCTAAAGTTAGTCTATTTGGAGTGAAGCCACTCTGGTCCTGCTTGATTAAGTTATGGGTTAGAATTTGGTGTTTTAGTCTACTGTTTAGTAGTACTGTTTTTTTAGTGGGTTGGGTATTTGGGATTGGGTTGGGACTTTGGTTGGTTTGGGGGGCGGGATGGGTTGGGGTGGTTTGATTGGTTGGCGTGGGGAGGAGGGTTGGGAGTGAGGTAGGGATGGGGCGGCGGGATTTATGGGATTTGGTGGGGCGAGGGTAGGGGATGGTAGGGGCTGGAGGTGTTGGAGGAGGAGGAGATGTTTGAGGGGTAGAGGATGATAGCGAGAGGAGAGAGTAGTTGGTTCTGTGGTTGTAGGCTGCTGGTGTGGGCAGGTCAGTGTGTTTGAGGTGCTTGTTGAGTTTAAGTATCTGTGTCTGTTTTATGGGGCATGTGTTTTGATTTGCTGAATGTCCGTGTATTTTTACGCAGTATGTAGCGTGTGTGCATTCTGTGATGTCGTGCATGTCTGACCCACACCTTGGGCATAGTGAGAAGTTTCTGCAATTGTCTGTTGTGTGGTTGTATTGAAAACAGTTTTTGCATTGGTTGGGTTTTTTGCAAAGTGGATGTACTTTGTAATTAAGGGCTCCGAAAGTGATGAAGTTGGGTAGTGTAGTGGACTGGAACGTGAGAAAAGTGATTTGGGTGTTTGGTTTGGTTGCGGATGGCTGCTTTGTGTTAATGGTTTTGTAATCAGTGATTTTGGGTTGGGTGCTGCTGTTGTTGGCAATGTGGATATATTCCTGTATGTTTGATGGTGTTTCCCTGTTGTCTATGTGTATTACGCCCTGTGTTTGTGTCTGCCACCATGGATATTCCCATTTTATTGTGTTGCCGTCGATGAGTGTGTGTTTGAGTGTGTTTTTATGTGATGTTTGATCTGGAAACGTGACCTTGAACCCTCTGCCACAGAAGTTGATGTATTTGTATGGGTCCGAGATGGTGTTGTGGGATTGACGATTATTTGACTATTGTTAAGGAATGCATGTATGAAATTTAGAATACGCCCTTGTATGGCATTTTCCTGTAATTTTTTGGATAATGCCGTTGTGCCAAACCATTACGAAAGCTTTGCTAAAGTCAATAAAAATGGCCAGCGTGTATTGTTTTTGTGGTTGGAGAGAGAGGTGAAGTTATAGATGGCTTGTTAGTGAGCAGAAAGTGGATCGAGATTGCTAGGTTGAGAGGTGGGCGCGGACGTCGGAGAGGACAGTCACGCACATATGGTGAATTTGGAGTGACTACATACCTATCCGTGAAACAATTAAGTAAAGAAACAATGGCAAGTGCTTTCAATACAACTGATAGCTCATGACAGGTAATTAATGACAGGTGGTTGGATTGGGGTGTGATGATAGTAACAGCCCGGGAAAGCCACTTTTAAGAAAACAAGAGTTGAAAATGGTTTGGCTCAACCGGCAATGGGTATGGTCGAGTGAATGTGGGAAAAACATGTATTTTGAGTAAAAGTAAATATTCTCGCCCATGGGCCAACATATTTTTCACCCATGGGCGAGATTTTTTAATATCGCTCTAAGTTAGTCGAATTAAGTCAAAATGAGTTGAAATTTGTGTCATGATGTTTATAAACATACACTCACTCATTTATAACCTCCAAAACATGAATTCTGAGTGAAATTAAACATTCTCGCCCATGGGCCAACATATTTTTTGCCAATGGACGAGATTTTTTAATATCACTCTAAAATTGCTGAATTATGTCAAAATGAGTTGAATTTTGTTTCATGATACTCATAAGTATACACTCGTTCATTTACAACCTCCAAAACATGGAAAACATGTATTTTGAGTAAAAGTAAATATTTTCGCCCATGGGCCAACATATTTTTCACCCAGTGGCAAGATTTTTTAATATTGCCCTAAGTTAGTCGAATTAAGTCAAAATGAGTTGAAATTTGTGTCATGATGCTTATAAATATACACTCATTCATTTACAACCTCCAAAACATGAATTCTGAGCAAACTTAAACATTCTCGCCCATGGGCGAGCGAGTTCAAATTTAAAGATTTCGAAATTTTTTTCTCCATTTTTTCATCCTTGGCATATATTCATGACAACTGCATGTTTAATTTGGTCAAATCCCTTGTCAGAAAGTGCCCACAGTGCAGAGAGTTTCTGGACTTTGTGAGTCCAGAATTATATTGTGACGTGTTATAATAAAAAGTCAGGAAATCTGTTGATGTGAAACAGCATTTCATCAGTTGCTCTCTTGTTGTGGTGCTGTCCAGTATACACAGATGATGCCCTACCCACATTCATGCTCGTGGGATATCGACCAGATATTGATTTTATTGTGCAGGTAGAATTCCACAACTTCGTTTCTGAAAAATAATACCCATACAAATTTGGGCTGTCCCTTAGATATCGTTCCTAGTATTATAAAACTGTCAGTGACGGGGTATCACAAAATATACAAATGTAAAAACTAATGAAGCAGACAATTTACTTACCTTCAGTTGCCTACAAAATGAACCAAACTGTCAGTTTTCCTCTTAAGACTATTCATCATTACCACGCTGCGACTACAACCTGGCGTGGAGTGAGTCTTTGTTCTCCTTACCAAGTTATTTAGCAGGACTGAATGGCAACTATAAGCTGGTCATGTGATGTACTGTACATCTTACATGAAGACCTTTCAGGTATCTAGTTCGCCAGGCAATAATGTGAAAGTATCATTTACCTGGCTCATCATTTATGTATATACGGTTCAACCTGCAAGTATCGACACAGGGAGAAACAGTGATCACATGGAACTTTGAACGCATTCAGTTTTGTATTTCTGTGTAATTGTGACAAGATGACATTAAGTTGCCTTCACGCATCAGACCACAGCGTCTAAAACATACGTTTGCCAACAGATTTAAACTTTTTCTCATCACCACCTACTTTTAGCATCTTCACCGAAATTAAACTTGTGTGTGTGCTCACTCTGGTTTATTCCGTTCATTTTGGTACGATGATACTCACACATATGTATTTACGCTACACATGGAATTATCACGCACAAGAGTTTACGAAAGGGGATTCAATATAACAATATCTTTCCTTGAAGTTAGAATAAGATATGTGGATTCGTTATCAATTCTACAATTTAATGTCAGTATTACAGTTAAGGGTGACCCTTATCGGGCAAGTGATGTGGACCAGAAGCGTACAAGTGTGATGTAGTGTCAATACAGTTGAGTACGTTGTTCCGATTGAGTGGAGAACCCTTTATGTACACAATATGTGTGATACACGGTACAGCTCCTTGCTTTGAACCCAGTAGTATAAACTAGAGGATCACCGCTGATTGATAAGCAGTGGGGATGTGACTGTTTTGTGTTGTACTTCCAGCACTTCTGTCTAGTTATTTTGCCAAACTGTAGAACGGAGACATGTAAATCATGAATCATTATATAAGGCCAGGTTCCATTTGCGATATATCGATGACATTTTGTGTTTCATGACAACCGATCACAACACGGAAGCAGGGGGTAATAACAAAAAGTAATATTTCTGAAAACACGGAGTTTGTCTAGTGGTAGAACAGTCTGCCCATTGTAACCATCCATTATATGGCGTTCTTGTGTCCTGAAAAATAATGTCGTGTCGCCGCAGTGATGCGACTGTTTTATCTTCCAACATGTTTACTTAAGTTTCAACTTATCACAAGCGTATCACTTTTTTTCGATCAAAAACGATGATTAAGAACACCACCACTGACTTTTTGGTCCCGTACATCGAATTAGCGCTCGAGGCATGTATGTCTAGTACATGGAGTATCATTCATATACAGTCCTACTGACAGCGAGTGTATGTACCCCTATATCGAGTTAACGCTCGAGCCGTGTATGTCTAGTACATGGAGTATCATTCACAGGCAGTCTTACTGGCAGCGAGTATATGTACTCCTACATCGAGTTAACGCTCGAGCCGTGTATGTTTAGTACATGGAGTATCATTCACAGGCAGTCTTACTGGCAGCGAGTGTATGTACCCCTACATCGAGTTAACGCTCGAGCCGTGTATGTTTAGTACATGGAGTATCATTCACAGGCAGTCTTACTGACAGCGAGTGTATGTACCCCTACATCGAGTTAACGTTCGAGCCGTGTATGTCTAGTACATGGAGTATCATTCACAGGCAGTCCTACTGACAGCGAGTGTATGTACGCCTATATCGAGTTAACGTTCGAGCCGTGTATGTCTAGTACATGGAGTATCATTCAAATACAGTCTTACTCACAGCGAGTGTATGTACCCCTACATCGTGTTAACGCTCGAGCCGCGTATGTCTAGTACATGGAGTATCATTCATATACAGTCTTACTGGCAGCGAGTGTATGTACCTCTACATCAAGTTAACGTTCGAGCCCTGTATGTCTAGTACATGGAGTATCATTCACAGGCAGTCCTACTGACAGCGAGTGTATGTACCCCTACATCGAGTTAACGCTCGAGCCATGTATGTCTAGTACATGGAGTATCATTTATATAGTTTTACTGGCCGCGAGTGCATGTACCCCTACATCGAGTTAACGCTCAAGCCGTGTATGTCTAGTACATGGAGTATCATTCACAGGCAGTCTTACTGGCAGCGAGTGTATGTACCCTATATCGAGTTAACGCTCGAGCCGTGTATGTCTAGTACATGGAGTATCATTTATATAGTCTTACTGGCCGCGAGTGTATGTACCCCTACATCGAGTTAACGCTCAAGCCATGTATGTCTAGTACATGGAGTATCATTTATATAAAGTCTTACTGGCAGCGAGTGTATGTACCCCTACATCAAGTTAACGCTCAAGCCTTGTATGTTTAGTACATGGAATATCATTCACAGGCAGTCTTACTGGCAGTGAGTGTATGTACCCCTACATCGAGTTAACGCTCGAGCCGTGTATGTCTAGTACATGGAGTATCATTCACAGGCAGTCTTACTGGCAGCGAGTGTATGTACTCCTACATCGAGTTAACGCTCGAGCCGTGTATGTCTAGTAATGGAGTATCATTCACAGGCAGTCTTACTGGCAGCGAGTGTATGTACCCCTACATCGAGTTAACGCTCGACCCGTGTATGTCTAGTACATGGAGTATCATTCACAGGCAGTCTTACTCACAGCGAGTGTATGTACCCCTACATCGTGTTAACGCTCGAGCCGTGTATGTCTAGTACATGGAGTATCATTCAAATACAGTCTTACTGGCAGCGAGTGTATGTACCCCAACATCGAGTTAACGCTCGAGCCGTGTATGTCTAGTACATGGAGTATCATTCACAGGCAGTCTTACTGGCAGCTAGTGTATGTACCTCTACATCGAGTTAACGCTCGAGCCGTGTATGTCTAGTACATGGAGTATCATTCACAGGCAGTCTTACTGGCAGCGAGTGTATGTACTCCTACATCGAGTTAACGCTCGAGCCGTGTATGTCTAGTACATGGAGTATCATTCATATACAGTCTTACTGGCAGCGAGTGTATGTACCCCTACATCGAGTTAACGCTCGAGCCGTGTATGTCTAGTACATGGAGTATCATTTATATAGTCTTACTGGCCGCGAGTGTATGTACCCCTGCATCGAGTTAACGCTCAAGCCGTGTATGTCTAGTACATGGAGTATCACTTATATAAAGTCTTACTGGCAGCGAGTGTATGTACCCC
This sequence comes from Haliotis rubra, assembly GCF_003918875.1. NCBI lineage: Eukaryota > Metazoa > Mollusca > Gastropoda > Lepetellida > Haliotidae > Haliotis > Haliotis rubra. The sequence continues at coordinate 96,152 of NW_025767283.1, read as the reverse complement.
TACATCGAGTTAACGCTCAAGCCGTGTATGTTTAGTACATGGAGTATCATTCACAGGCAGTCTTACTGGCAGCGAGTGTATGTACCCCTACATCGAGTTAACGCTCGAGCCGTGTATGTCTAGTACATGGAGTATCATTCACAGGCAGTCTTACTGGCAGCGAGTGTATGTACCCTATATCGAGTTAACGCTCGAGCCGTGTATGTCTAGTACATGGAGTATCATTCACAGGCAGTCTTACTGGCAGCGAGTGTATGTACCCTACATCGAGTTAGCATTTCGAGCCGTGTATGTCTAGTACATGGAGTATCATTCACAGGCAGTCTTACTGGCAGCGAGTGTATGTACCCTACATCGAGTTAACGCTCGAGCCGTGTATGTCTAGTACATGGAGTATCATTCACAGGCAGTCTTACTGGCAGCGAGTGTATGTACCCCTACATCGAGTTAACGCTTGAGCCGTGTATGTCTAGTTAATGGAGTATCATTCACAGGCAGTCTTACTGGCAGCGGTGTATGTACCCCTACATCGAGTTAGCGCTCGAGCCGTGTATGTCTAGTACATGGGTATCATTCACAGGCAGTCTTACTGGCAGCGAGTGTATGTACCCTACATCGAGTTAGCGCTTCGAGCCGTGTATGTCTAGTACATGGAGTATCATTCAAATACAGTCTTACTGGCAGCGAGTGTATGTACCCCTACATCGAGTTAACGCTCGAGCCGTGTATGTCTAGTACATGGAGTATCATTCACAGGCAGTCTTACTGGCAGCGAGTGTATGTACCCCTACATCGAGTTAACGCTCGAGCCGTGTATGTCTAGTACATGGAGTATCATTCAAATACAGTCTTACTGGCAGCGAGTGTATGTACCCCTACATCGAGTTAACGCTCGAGCCGTGTATGTCTAGTACATGGAGTATCATTCAAATACAGTCTTACTGGCGGCGAGTGTGTATGTACCCTACATCGAGTTAGCATTTCGAGCCGCGTGTATGTCTAGTACATGGAGTATCATTCACAGGCAGTCTTACTGGCAGCGAGTGTATGTACCCTACATCGAGTTAGTTAGCGCTCGAGCCGTGTATGTCTAGTACATGGAGTATCATTCAAATACAGTCTTACTGGCAGCGAGTGTATGTACCCCTACATCGAGTTAACGCTCGAGCCGTGTATGTTTAGTACATGGAGTATCATTCAAATACAGAGTTACTGGCAGCGAGTGTATGTACCCCTACATCGAGTTAACGCTCGAACCGTGTATGTCTAGTACATGGAGTATCATTTATAAACAGTCTTACTGGCAGCGAGTGTATGTACCCCTATGTATCGAGTTAATGCTCAAGCCGTGTATGTCTAGTACATGGAGTATCATTCACAGGCAGTCTTACTGGCAGCGAGTGTATGTACCCCTACATCGAGTTAACGCTCGAGCCAGGTATGTCTAGTACATGGAGTATCATTTATATAGTCTTACTGGCAGCGAGTGTATGTACCCCTACATCGAGTTAACGCTCGAGCCTTGTATGTCTAGTACATGGAGTATCATTCATATACAGTCTTACTGGCAGCGAGTGTATGTACCCCTACATCGAGTTGACGCTCGAGCCGTGTATGTCTAGTACATGGCGTATCATTCACAGGCAGTCTTACTGGCAGCGAGTGTATGTACCCCTATGTATCGAGTTAACGCTCAAGCCGTGTATGTCTAGTACATGGCGTATCATTCACAGGCAGTCTTACTGTCAGCAACATTAAACTGTTACGTCTGAAAATGTCAGTGTACCAGTTCATGAATACTTACGGATCAACTATACACACTCCACATATGCTCAACCACCCAGCATGGCGTAGTTGCGTGATCAGCGGCCCAGATTATCATAGTGTGTACGGGACTGTAGTCTGAATCATGTACACACAATCAAAGGATTTACTGAGAAAGGGAACCTGATATCAATATATTTTACTCATGTTTTGTTTTCACAATATGTTGTTATTTTTGTCTTATCACTTGGGGATTCTGAATCAGTAACATTAGTGACATGGGGCACGCAGTTTGGCGTATAATCAGTGAAAATCTGGACATTGCGTGGCATCGTATCGTATTTTACTGTTGTCCGGTTAGTCTGGCCATGTTGATTGGCTTTTATGAATCTGAAAGACTGAATGACAACTGTGAGTGAGTTAAGACATATAGTCACATCGGCAATATTTCATCCACAACGTGACTAAAACCAGTCATACTTAAGGAATACAGTTCGGTCTACAACCATGTATAGTGTAGTAAAGCACACTTTCGCCCTGAACTATTATAGTTAAAGCACGAGGACGCTTGCGACGCTCACGACGTCATAAACATAACGTCACGTTATCTATAGTTTATGGGTAGTATAGGTATGCACTAACGTTGGTTAAACATTTCTCTTAAGATAGTGTAGTAAAGTATCATATTTTGCCTAAGTATTAATGATTGCAGCCCACAAGAACCAGGCCAAAAGCACTAATGTGCTCAGCCCACCTAAGACCAAAATTCCTTCCCTCACCAGCCATTTAATAATGGAAATGTAATACTTACGCTAATGCTGTACTTACCGTATTAGTTAGGATGCATTACAGATAGGGCACAAGGGCTTCGCGGATGGCCAGAGAAAACTTACACAGACCTTCATGGGAGAGGTGGACACCATCCCAACAATACATATTAGGACTACTGGGTGTAATGTCCGGGTGTTTCACGACTACACCCCCCATCTCAAGCACTCTGTTAGAGATCCTCCTGTTGAGCTTCTTTCTTGACATTTCCACCGCGTCGAAGCAGCGTGCCCTGTGCCAATGCCTCCACGGCAGCATGTTAGACCAGACGATTGTGGTCTTTGGCATCAATAATTTGATGCGCAACAGATCAGCATGGATGTCCAGGAGGAGCTGGCTGGCCTTTACTACTGATCCCAGGTTGTTCGATCCCAGGTGGAATAGGATGGCCCTGGGATGCTGCGCGGACTTAAGTTGTTGCTCTACGATAGGAAGAAGTTCCTCCCACTTCATTCCTCCCCTGGCAAGCCACAGACAGGATGTCCACCTTGAGACAAACTGCTGAGCCCTCGCCAGGTAGCTTGACCCCACAAGCCATACTGAAACATAATTTTACAACGCAGAAAATTTTGATTGAAGTCAAATAGATATTTGTGGCAAACGTATATATGACTTAAATGAATCTGACCCCCATCTCCCAAATTTTTGAATAACTTGCTGACTCAGTCCATTTGCAGCTGCTGAGGTGGCGGCACCTATCCTGAAAGAATGAGATGTATAATTATTGGTGGGTAAGCCACTGAAGGCTAAGGCCTTCTTAATGACTGCCTGAAATTGATATCTGGTCAGATTAGACTGGTCAAAATGAACAAAAGCTGACTCTGCCTGTGCGGGATGTATTTTGAGATATTGCTCCATACCGCTGACAGGACACATTGGATGCTGTGGAATTGCCGTAAGTGTAACTGCTACCCCCTGTTGGGCTCTATCTCCCTTTGAGTGTCGCAGCGTCAAGGTTACTTGGCCAAGCTCTTTCCGTAATATGACATCTTTCCTTGCAATACCTGCTTGGCCTGTCTTACTCTGTACTAATTCACCTACCCTGAAAAATCCAAAGAAGGCAACGCGGAAAACTGCTGAGAAAAGGCATGCTTCAAAGGATGATGTACAGACAAATGGCAAATTTGAAATAACGAATTGTAAAAGATCAAGTGTAATGGGCTGGCGAATATCTGTTGTGGTGTTTCCTTTACTCATGCCAGCAAGGAGCTTATGTATCAGGAAATGCTCTGTACAATGTGCTATCCCCTTGAGTTTATGATAAGTGGATAAAGCTGATATATATGTCTTTACAGTACGTACTGAAAATTGCCTCAAAGACATGTAAGCAATGAAGTGTACCATGTGGTCAATTGGTACCCGCCAAACCTGATTCAGATTATGCGCTGCCCGGAAGGTGTGCAAGGTGTTTATGGCAGTTTCATAAGTTGCCCATGTGTTGCTGGAAAGTGACCGCTGAAGAAGCCTCTGTGCCTCCTGGTCTAGATCTGCCAGATGTCTTGTGGTACTGGTGTTGGTGTTAGATCTGCTGCTGGTGCTACTGTCTGAAAACGTGCCCACTGAAATCTCGAAAGAGCATCAGCAATAACATTTTCATTTGTGCTTATGTACTTAGCTTTTAAGAGGATGTTATAATTGAGGCACAACAGGACTAGTTTTCTAACCAGAGACATCACTCTCGGGGGTCTGCAAGACTGTTTGTTAATAATGTGAACTACAGCCTGATTGTCACAGTTGAAAAGCACCTTCCTATTTGCAATGGACCTGCCCCCAAAGCCTGATTGACAAAACAATAGGAAACAACTCCAGAAATGTTAGATCCCTGGTCACGCTTGACTCCACCCACTCCTTTGGCCAGGGACTATATACCCAGTGGCCCTGAAGTATGCTCTGAAACCTGCACTGCCTGCTGCATCTGTGAAAAGCTGCAATGTACTATTGTCATCCCAATGTGATCTCTGAAAGATCGAAATTCCATTAAAATTAGAAATAAATTCCAACCAGATGTTAAGATCTTCTTTCACTGAGCGTTTGAGCCGAATGCGATGAAAGGCTGATTTCACTGTACTAATTTGGTCAATCAATCTACGGCAAAATGCTCGTCCCATAGGAATGGCTCTGCAAATGAAGTTAAGTCTACCAACAAGTGACTGCAATTCTCGCTTTGTTACCTTCTTTGCATCTGAGGCCAACATCTCCAATATCTGTTGCCTGACTTCCTGAATCTTCTTGTGAGGTACTCTCACCTCCCTCGCCCCTGTGTCGATAACCAACCCCAAGAACGTAATGCAAGTTGTTGGTTGGACAGTCTTTTCAGGCACTACTGGTACACCTAAGTCTTGAAGGAGGTGTAAACAGTGTGACAGATCGTCACTGCACTCTTGTGTATCCGCTCAGCCACCCGTAAGAAAATCATCTAAATAGTGCATCATTTGTTTGTTTGCAAGTGTCTGCAATAAGCACCACTGCAGAAATGTACTGAACATTTCAAAAATGGAACATGAAATTGAGCAACCAAAAGGTAAACATAATACTTTCCTTGGAAATAGATACCAAGTAATTCAAAATCAGCAGGATGTACAGGAATGATGCGAAAAGCTGACTTGATGTCAAACTTGGACAGTAATGCACCTGGACCTAGTCTCTGTGCCATTTGCACCGCTTCGTCGAATCGTGCATAGGTAATGCTGGAATCCTGTTGAGAAACATGATCATTAATGGAATTCCCCTGTGGATAAGAGAGATGGTGAATTAATCTAAAGTCATCAGGTGATTTTTCCATTGTTACTATAGAGGTTGCCAACTCCTGTTTCTTCGGCACAAGCCCAATAGGTGATACCTGTATGTTCTTAAAGGGTGGGTTGATAAATGGCCCTGCAATTCTTCCCAAATTCAACTCCTTATCCAGTTTTGCTTGAACAACATGTCGACCATCTGGAGCCTTGGCTGATTTTTAGTTGTCTGCCCACCTGTATGAACGACAACCCTGGTACCTTAAACGAAAACCTGATTGAACACCTGAAAACAATAACCTTGCATGATGTTTATGCACACTATCACTGGCAAAACAAAGCCAATATGGGCATATTTTTTCAAATTTTACTGGAGTTGGTGCCATTGAAGTTATGCTTTGATGCATTTGGCCGCTTGTTTTGATGCACGCTGCTGTTTGGGGGTCGTGAGACCCCGTCCTGTCGAAAGCAATGTGAAGCCCCGTATGAGGTGCTGCCACATTTTCCACACTTATGCGGATATCTACATGACAGCCTTCAACATGACCCCTTATTGAAATCCCAACAAATGTTACTTGGGGATGGTCTATTGCCAGCATTGGTGCCGTTAACCTGTGTACCCTACCATACCTGACGCACTTTTGATCCGGTTTTGTTGTGGTATCATGTAGCGTAGCCACAACCCATCAATTCTGCCCCATTGTCTCAGTGGATCACGAGCCATTCTGCAACGAAACTGCTTATCATACATTATCCAGCCGTCACCATTATCCAGCCGTCACCCCCCAAATGTGACAGCCGCATTTTGTACTGCTTCCATATACGACAGCATTCCCTGCACTGTGGAAGGCGAAGAATGTTTTGCAAGGTAAATAGTAGCATGTCCAGGCTATTTTTTAAAATGACTAGATTAATATTTCTTTCTGTATTTTATCATTCATATATGCCTCAGAAAAGCAAAACACTTTACTTTTTGGAAATAGGTTCAGTGAAACCAAAAATACAGCCATTTCTTTACCTCAACCGGCCACGCCCACTTTTTCCATCCTGATCCAATTTTTGAGAAAACATGTCCAAGGTCGATATATTTTTAATTAAGGTGAAAAATGATAAAACATAAAAATCATAAATATGGTACATGTTCGTTCTCTTTATTACAGCTTTCAAATTGCGCCCAAAATGTGGGCAATAATTGTAAAAGTGTCAAAATGTTTGGTAATAATACAACATAATCTTAACATATTTGTGATTGTAATCATTTTCATTGCAATATTCATAACATAAAACAATATTCTTCACCTAAGTTTTATGGAGAATGAATTGAGGTGTGGAAGCCATCTTTCAACTACCATTTTTATGCGGAAAGATTTTTTTATATGAAACAAGATATTTCAAAGACAAGCAAAATATCACAATAGATTTATTCTCCATAGTGTAGATATCACTTACCACTGGAATGGCTAATGCTATATTTATTGAACAATCTTTATCTGTTTTTATAGTAAATGGTTATTATGAACAAACAAAAATAATAAACATTTAATGGGACGGAATGACTCAAGCTGTGAATGATTAACGCTTAAGACTGTGGTAGATATCTACACTTAATGAAATTACACAAGAACATAATTATTGCCATATACAACAAATATAGAGCATAGATAAGGCATCATGAGGAATTTTGTAAAATATTTTCAAAAGTGATGTTAGATGATATCTACATTTGTCCTTCAATCATCTCAATGATGTTCCAGCAACTATGCTAAATGATAACACAATCCATATTAAAGCATTTGGTGTAACTTCTGTATATCTTCTGATTTCTGAGGTACATCACTGAGTCATAACCAATTTTTCTAGCATCATCATCTTTCCATGAATGCATTTCACATCTAATAATATCTTGGTAAAATCCCTACCCTTACTAATCTGACATGAAGAGTATTTGATCCTGGCAATCTTTATGCTTTAATTTAGTAGCTATACAGAAAATGCCACGATTCAGATATTTGAATATATATCTTTTTCATTTCACAAAACATTTCACGTAAAATGTTCCTCTCTGAGGTTCATAAACCTAGGATCACAGTATAAGTATACTCATATTTGATTGTCTATACATCTTAAATATGATTCTTTTTAAATATGATTATTGAGATAACTAATTTTTATTACAGTTGAACTTTAGATAACAATAATTATCTGTCAATATTGAGTGAGGTGCTATTGACAGTAAGATCACATATATCTGACTTGTCCACCTTGTTTATGTTAGGATGGACTGAAAAAAGTGTAGACATTTTTACATTCTTGTTTGAGATTTGTTAATGTATTCATTAAATAAAAGTTATTGTTTATCTTATTAATTGTGTTGGTTTCTTTATCTACCTGATGCATATTAGGTCCTTAGGGTATTATTGGGGGACATATATGTGTTAAAATAATGATTTTTGCAACTTCAATGGAGTCCACAGAAAAACATTCTTATAATGCATACCTTGCAAGCCTTCTGTGGGGAAAGTCTGATTTCTCCATGTAGTACATGAAACCGCCGCTTCAGTTGTCCAATACCTCTTTCCACACAGTTTCTGTTTTTTTTATGTGATCTGAAAATTTGCAATAAATACAACTGGAATCACTAGATGATCATATAATATTTACGGGTGGTATTAAATCAAAATGGAGATATCATGATACACTTTACTCGCCCACACATATTGTTTCATTGATAAGTCACCCAAGATGCACTTACAACAAAAGAAGTACGTAGACATTATGATTGCACGACATGTTGCCCGAATAATACATTTAGCAAAGATATGTAAGTCTTCCATTTCGTTTTTATGTTGGAGATTGTATTTCACATAACCAAGGGAAATCACTCTAGTGGTTAGTACTCGAAGCTGACTCGAAGAAATAGCAATTATGCCTGTTGTAGTTTGTCTGTGATCCAGGAAGGGGACGCAAAAATGGTGTTAAAATCCACCTCCGACATGGGTAGCCGCTGTCGCCAAGCAGATGACAACTTACAGGTAACATGTTCCCCTCAAACATCCGACATAACCCGCTTGTTGTCAAGATGCGGGAGTCATGTGTTGAGCCAGGCCAACGTGCTACGATGTCAATGATCCGGTCGTCGCTGTCAATCACTATCTGTGTATTAATACTGTGGTAGTGATGCCTGTTAATGAATTCATTCTCATTCACGGATGGGGCCTGAATTTGAATGTGAGTGCCATCAATGACGCCTACTACACCGGGGAAGTTGGCAATGTGATAAAATCGACGCTGGTGTCGTCTTATATCTTGGGCTTGCGTGGGAAAGGTGACAAATCTACGGACCATACGCTGACTTGTGAGTGATCGAAGCGTTTGTTCGATGACTCTTGAGATGGTGGGTTGGCTCAGTCCATGGTCATCGCCATTGCACATCTGAAATTTGCCAGTGGCAAGATAACGCAAAGTGACGAGCACTTTGGTAACTCAGGACACTGCACAACTCCGATGCGTTACGGGACTTAGTTCGTGTTCCAGTAAATCACAGATGTAAACAATACTGTTTCTGTCAAATCTGTACCTTTGTAACAGCTCATTATCATCTAATGTATGCAGAACTTCTCTTCTTTCATTAAATATTCTTGGAATACGTGTGGCAGCCATTTTGTTTCACATGACTTAAGTCAAAAAGAGTTGATTTAAGCCTACTAAGGTGAGTCTTAATAGTTAAGTAAAAAAATGACAAAACATAAGTCTAAGTCTGTTGATACATATGACTTAAGTTTTACCACAAAACTTAAGTCGAAAAAACGAGAAATCTAAGTTTTTTAACTGACTTAAGTTTCTTTAACCCCCTGGCTGCCGAGTTTTTTTTTCAGGCGCACATTTTCATACGCTTTGAAAAGTGAACGTTGTGCGAGAATTGCGCTCGCGTGGTCCTGGATCTACGTACGGCTATACAATTACACAGAAATGTAGAATATTAAATTTCCTATCCGTTAGTATAAATATAAGTGCAACTACCTCCTAGGTTTGAGAAATAGACCGTGCTAAATGTTGTCAAATTTTTTGTTATGCGTTAAGAAACAGTACATTTCTCCGCTTTTTATTGCGCACCGATAAAAGCACTGTGCTACGATTTTTTTAATTTGGCATCTTTACGGAAAGTGTGAGCGAAGAAAATACAGCCAGGTATCTGAACGACATAAGTGTATATGAATTGGGTTTATGTGCTTATGCATAACATAATACGCTCAACATTAAAAATGACTCGCAATAAATGTCAAAAATGGATTTTCTTCTACGACGTCAAACGACGACAGGGAGGTCATACACGTATAATGATAAGGGGGCATAACTCCGTTATGCTTAACACTAGGTCAATGTAACTCAGATCACATGGAGAGTATTTGTTGTGGACACGGACGCTATATTTTCGTTATTTTGTGTTCACGGTGAACCAAACTATTCCAATTCAAAGTTCCTCAATGTGAGCGGATACGCTTTGGTAGTTTCACAATTTATAAGAAAAGATGACAACGTAGTACATGTGAAAGCACGTCATAACGATTTGGATGGCCCTATCCGATATATAAGTTAGTTCTTAGATTCCCATCATGTCCTGTTTGTGTAGATGTATTTTGACTAATTTTGCATCGTTATTACCAGAGTACTAGCCATATCTTTAAATGTAATGAAATTGCTGAAAATAATACACCATTTTAGTTGACGTCATTGCTTGTTTTATGCATTTTGCGACGTCGGAAAAAGACATCATTGGTATGCTGATTAGTACATATCTCACCTAATTTCCATTAATTGTGTGAAAGGTCTCGGCTTCTATGTCAGAATTTAACACTCTTTAGACAAAACATAAAATGACTGATTTTTCGGTTTAAATAGTGTCCTGAATATATCAACAATTAGACAGTTTGACTGTGTATCTGTTTGTGAGCAACACGGGGACATGTTTGGCATCAATTTAACGTAAATGAAAAATAACATTTCACAACACCCGAATATTTTGTTTAGGATAAGAATTTTCTTTGTTTATGATTATGTAGCTATTTCTCTTCATAAGTATGCAATGGAAGATGCAAAAAAATAGCTTTATATATGGAACTAGTACGTACTATATATTAGAATATGGATGTCAGATTTGTCCAAATTAAGACATGACATGGTTTATATATTTTTAAACAATTTTCTTACAAATATAGTTAGAGTTTGATATCCTGTCATCACAATATTTTTAAATCGAATATGAATTGATTATATTATCGAAAACAATGATAGCGAATCATAAAACGTTTCCGACAAACGCGCACCTGGCCAATCAATTTACATCATTGTTTTCTCTATAAAACGACACAAAAAAGTGCAAAGAACTAGACAATTCCTTTAAATATGGGTGCATATACATTTCATAACATATATAAATCATGTTCATTAAATATTATCAGTTTTACTTATAAGGTTGAATTAAATCGCCGTTCATTAACCTGTTCATGTGAAACTGCAATATTAGTTCAAATGCATTGAATATTGTACATCATAGGAACTAAAAGCAGTTGCAGTTATGGCTACGTTTGATCTTCTAACACTTGTGTAAAGGTTTAGAATATGGTGTACTGCACTAAATGTGTGAATTTCTAATGTAAATAATATTCAAACAATCAAAAACTTTCAAAGAATAAAACACCGTAAACCCTATATGCACGTATGATATGATATTGAACAAGGCTAAATGTAGATACTGAAGTCAGTTTCATGAAAAAGTGTCTGAACTTTCTACAAAATATACATCATAATACTGACAGTGTAATCGGATCGATTAGGCGATTGTGTTTACTCTTGTTCAACCGACCTTCACCTCAAAGAAATTGCCTAATATGTACAACAATGTTGACGTATGACATCACTACCGATGACCTATTTCTTACAAAATGGCGGCTTTGCTGACAAGGATACACAGGATTTTTGGAGGACCCTTCCATTGATTCAGGGATCGTTTGTACATAAATATGAGATGTAAGTAATCAGAATGATTCTGACTATCTGTGTATTGTTATATGTTTTTATCATTTTTAATGTAAGTAAGAGAAGAAGCCAAAAATGCTGATGATTACAGTTGTCGTTCTGCGTGATTTTGCATCAGTCATGGCGTCACGCTGCACGGAAACTTTGACAATTTCTTATGAATTATCAAATCATTGCATTGTATCTATTTATAATTTCCTATTTCTTGCTACGATACTCTTTCCATGCATATTCCAAAGGTATTGAGCCATTGCAAGCAATGAATAGACGGATGAATGTTGGAAAAGTTCAGAAAATGCTACACAGTGTAAAACAGGTTTTTGTCTTTGTTTACATTTCGAACCAGCGCAGTCTTTCGAGCACAGCGTTCGTTTTCACACCCAATATGTTTCGTCTCATTTTATCTAGACAGTTGGCATTGGTGAAAAAGACCAGTTGCAGTTTGATTCTAAAATGTATGGGGAATTCATTGATGCATTTTTCGAAGCTGAATATGAAATATACGTGATGTAATAGGCGTCTCAATACCGGCCTTCGCGAAACGTGATTTTGTAAACACTATCCAATATGGCGGAAAGCGCTCTACGGCGTTCGTGTAAGTCACAAGTGCATTTTCAAAAACATCCAACCGATTTTAGATTCATCGGCAACGTTTCAGAATTATCATTAGCGATTTCATTTAAAACTGATATCAGTGATCATGAATGTGTTATTTTTTAAATTCAGTACTCCCAGTAATTATCCGATTTTCACATTTCAAAACATAAAGCAAATAACGCTGTGAATCGCGATTTAGTACTGTGTCCAAAATGGCGACATTTTCGATGAAACCTATTTTGAAAGGTCATTTCCAGCACTTGAGCTTTGTCTAAAATAATAGTGGATGTTATCAAGAAACAGGAAATTTCCCGCTGAATTCGAAACTGTGAAGTGTATTTGTGTGCGTGGGATATATTGATTTTTATTGGACTTTAAATTGAGGGTTGAAGGGGAAGGACATATATGTCCCTGTGGCATCAAGGGGGGTTAATGACTTAAGTTGTTTGATAAATACGGCCCCTGAATAAGACTAGAGCTAGCGGCATGGTTAGAATTGGCGGGAGTACGAAATGCCTGTGAGGAAGACGTTTGAGGCAAATTCGACTTGTTAATTAAAGCCAAAATTGCACAAAAATGAGCAGACAATTTATCTGCTGCGTTTTCCTGAAAATTAGTATCGGGAGTGCTATTTGGAACAACATTATCCGGTTCGTGCACCGGGAGAAGGAGTGAAGACTCAACCTGAACCCGAGGAACAGTAGACAGGGGTCTATGAAAAGATTCTGTGCTTCGTAACTCACCCGACGCATTTGTTGTTGAAGCCTTCGTCGAAGAATAGGTTGTTTTCCTGACTTTTCCCCCGTTCCTCACCAACCTGTGATTTGTTGCCGCTCTTCGCTTGGGAGGCATACCGAGTGTGTAGTCGCAAATTCGTAGTATTCCAAACAATAACGCCAAGAATCCACACGCTTGAACAATATCAAAGTGAAACTTCACACTAACTGCTCGACGTGAAAGCGGAAATATAACTTTTTTTGCAAGCGAAAATATAACAATGCAGGATACAAAGAGGATAGACTAACTGTGTGAATCTAAAAAATCAACGGATGAACAAAAGATGACGTAATCAGAAGTAGACACATGACGTCATTGGAATTAACATAACTGGAAGTGACGTAAGCAAACATAAAAGAGCGGGAAGAATGAACTGAAAGTAAGTGTGAATGGCTTCAATAAACGCATTGAGTGTTAAGCACTGAATGAGATTATAATAGTGTGAGCAGTGGATATCGTTACTGTGGCTTGACAGATGGATTATTTCCCTAATAAATGTTGATATGTCAGTGGTAATGATAATTAAAATACATTAATCTATTAAACATCATTCAATTGACTTAAGTTTTACGCCTATTAATTTTCACAGACGTCATTGTCACTTTGAATGGAATAGACCATTCTTAATGAGGCCTCATGAATATTCATATCTGTACCAAAACGAGGCTAAATGGGGCAAGGACACAATCGCATAATGGCGACAAAACTCAATGTATACTTCCTGGTTTCAAATTTCCCTTGAACGGTACATTACGAAACTGTCCAGTACTTCAGGGAAATCGCAGAGAAATGGGAAAGGGCTACACAAATGTTTCTGTAGCATATCCACGGATTGAAGGGTGAATAATTACTGTACATCACGACACATCACGATAAGTCATATGACCTAGATATCTAGGTTACGTTTACCATGTTGCGCAGCATTTATGAAGGGAAGCTACTCTAAAGTCACAGTAGTGGAAATATTACCAAGGGAAGTCAATTACGTTTACTTTATCAACATATGAACAAAGCAAAAGACGTAATTCCTGACCTGGATTCAAATCATCCACTTCCACATGGGAGTAGTGTTGTTAATTCTTGAGCTGGATAATCGAGATTATAAGTAATATGTAGATCAAGATAGCTCTCCTCGAGTGGATCTGGACGAAACAAATTTTTTGTATTATTCATGTGATGAAATTATTTGTTTGGTATTTTTTCTGTTTAAAATGTTTTGTCCTATCGACTCTGTTTTATAGATATAGGGTATTTATTCACGCATTTATTTTCAGTTGTACAGGACTAGTGGTGATAGGGATGTGCGCGTAGCTACATGTTACAATCGCAGAGGAAAAACGAATCGCCACATCATCATGTAGAAACTATTCAATCAACATGAGTGGGACCAGAGACCATATCTATTATATGGTCTCTGGTGGGACACAATGTGCAAGACAAAACTGGATGATTTTTTTCAAGTTCTTTCTTGACTGATTTGGAGGTGAATAATTAATTTACCTAAATTGACCTGCATGGGGAATATTTGAACTAATTTTCAATACTGTGTTACTATACCATAAAATTGATTTATTGTAGATCAGGTGTACTTATTCTGTACCACTGTAACTGAAGACATTTTTAAGGAGAAAATATTATCAGATTAACATAACAGGATTCACACTACAGCAAACAATTAACCCAAATAAATAACGAACACCTGGAGTGCAGTTAATAAAAAAATATTTTGAAATGGTGTCTTAAAAGTCCAATAACAATAAACACATTCACAATAGCTTCCAACTGTAATACTAATGAATAACGATAAAATTTTCAGAGGATGCAAATTGAAAATATATTGGGTGCAATATTTATGTTGAGAGAAGTATCCTTTTAGATTAGTCTGACATGAATGGCAACAATTACAGCTGGATCAATTCATAATTTATGATAGTTTTCTCCCCTTACACATTATCATAATCTCTTACCTATGAATGATTGTTTTTTTTCTGATTCCCAACTAACTCTTTTCAAACAGGATGAATACATTCTTTTTCATCAATTATTAATTAAACAGCAGCAAATGAGTTACATCTACAACTATGCCATTATGAAAGACCTTTCTATTATTCAGTTAAATCCATCAATGTGTATGTATTACAGCTGTCTCTTTTTTCATCCATCATTTACACAACACAAAAGCACCAAACAATTTCATTTACATTCATGTCTGTCAATTTTTGTGCTGTTTGGGCAAGGTACTTCACAAAACCTGGGAAGATATTCAACAAATGAAAAAGTTCCAGCTAATCAGTGCCAATGTTTGAAATGATGGAATACTGTAAAATGTTCAATCAATTTTTATCATCATACATGAATTTACAAACTCCAAACTTTTCAAGTTCAAGTTTTCTGTTCAATTTTTCTATTTTGTCAACCTTTTCCTTGAGTTGCCTCCCCTGTTCATGTAAGTTTTGCTGGAGTTGTTCTATGTAGGACTGGGGTCAGTGGCTGCTGTATCACTCTCTGATTCACTGTAATATAAGCATTGTAAAGCATAACTATTATCTCTTCGACCACACAAACAATAAATATATCTCTGGAATTACAAATATACATCAAGGAATAGTTGCTAACATCATTTCATATTTTAGACAGTATGGGCAATCAATATTTTTATATGTAAATAACATAGCATATAGGTCAAAGTTCAGTTGTATTAAATTCTTTAAAACCATGTCAGTTGGCAAAATGAACTTAATACGATCTGACATTCTTACTGTATCTGAGATGGTGACTGTGGTAGATTCCTTATGGGAGGTTCCTGAGCTGGTGACATGCTCTCTGACTCTTAATTAGCAGCATCTGAAATGGATATTTAAACACTAAATATATTTCAGTTGGTGTAATTAGATTGTCCAGTAATATGTCCTGTATCCCTGAAGTAATGGTCAGTATCCAGTAATTTTGAAAGTAGATACATATTTAAGATTTTTTTAACAGCATGTGTATGTCCTGCATATACAAATGTATATGTACTTGAAATGTTACTTTGATTTGCAGCCAATCTAATTTCACGGATACAGAATATTTGCAAATAAACCTCCCTTGCCATCATGACAAGAGTGTCTGCACATATCCATATGCTTAATTTTTTTTTAATATATTGGACCGTTCATAATTTAAGACTAGGGGGATGATGATGACTTTAGGTGCGGTGTTTGTGGGGGTTGGGGTGTCTCCCAGTTTGTTTTGGGAGGCAGGGGAGGGTCAATTGTGTACATATGAACTGGGGGGATCACTGATTTTGAACATGACAATGTGTGGGGGCTGGGGTGGGTGGGTTTGAATGTGTCTGTGTGTGTGTGTGACATTCACATTGTACATGTGCCCCTGATATTAAAACCTTGCATAGTGAACAGTTTGTACATTACACGGCAGATCTAGACTATGCCATGTGCCGTAATTATTTTGTACTTACTATGAATCATTTTCCAGGATCTCTCCTCATTTTCGTCAACCACTGCCTTCTTCTGATCTTATTCTTGGGAATAAGGTGAAAAGATACCGTAAAATCCTTACAGGCATCACTCCAATGCAAAGGCACACAGCAGTAATCTTTCCTTTTCGAGGTCGCCATTTTCAAGGTTGGGTCAACCTATTTAAGCCTCGCTTTCGATTTGACCTCGAGGTCATGCATATTGGCTAAGAATGGTCTATATATAGGTAAACCATTGTTCTGTCCGCTGTGTGGCCAATACCAGGTCTTATTATATAAAATAATAATTTCCCCACACCATATTTCAGGCTATGTCAATGGGAACTTCGGAGAAATTCCTTGGGCATTAACATAAAGCTGCTTTTAATATATAAACCTTATCATACTAACCAGAGACTGGACGGCGTTCTTCTTCACCTTAAAATTGAAACGATAGGTTGAGGCTATATCAAGCAAGGCGTGATTGTTAGAAAATATGAAACATTACAACGCTACTACAAATAGGTACCTTCTTTGTATGACATACTAATTTATTAACAAGGTTCGTTGTATTATGGACCTATCATAGTTATCAATACTTTATTAAATATTTGGAAATTTGCAGTGGTATTATTGAAATTTAACACAATTGTTTTTTACTAGTTCATGTTTGGCAAGGGTAATGAAAGGAACTTCTTACTATCATTTTTGTATCTCTTTAGTCAACGTGTTAAAGAATATGCTCATCAGAACTGATATTATTTTCAGAGTGATTCTCTCACATTATATAATTCGAATAAGTCTTTACTTAACTGTGAAAAATATTTGTTAAACATTAGTTCCCATGAGCACAGACACGTATTAACTGTATTTAGAAGTGGATATCTGAGTAAGGCAAATGTCTTTAGTAATCATTCCTTCATTTGTATACACTGTAATGTAATGCTGAATGAAAATTATGGATTGTATGATTGTGTATGTTTTGTTACAGAGAGAGAGGGTAGGAGAGAGAGAGAGGTGGGAGAGAGAGGGTAGGAGAGAGAGAGAGAGAGAGAGGGTAAGAGAGAGAGAGAGAGACAGAGAGAGAGAGAGAGAGAGAGAGACAGAGAACGAGAGACAGAGAGAGAGAGAAAGAGAGAACGAGAGAGAGAGAGAGACAGAGAGAGAGACAGAGAGACAGAGAGAGAGAGAGAGAGAGAGAGAGATTACCACCGATTCGAAAAACAACAACCTAATAACTATGACCTGTGTGATCCAACTAAGAAAGATATATAACCTGTGTTACACTCACTACGCTAACACCCACGAAATGCTCTCAGTCTCAACTAAATAAGTAGTCATATAAGACAGACACATTACAGAAGCAGCTCTCTGCATTCCTATTCACATAAAAAAACGAGGTAAAAATATTAACATATGTCAGATCAATAAATATCCGCATTGTTTCTAATTTTGAAAGAATTAACATGCTACCGTAGCTATTTTCATTGAGTCAGTCAGTGTCACGTGATAGTTTAAAAATATATGACCTCCATCTACATCTACACATCATGTTTGGCGTATCACCATGTGAAGGTATATATTTATATGGCCCCTGTCTACATAAACATATCATGTTTCGTAAATCGTCATGTGAAGGTATATATTTATATGGCCCCTGTCTATATAAACATATCATGTATTGTATATCGCCATGTGAAGGTATATATTTATATGGCCCCTGTCTACATAAACATATCATGTTTCGTGAATCGTCATGTGAAGGTATATATTTATATGGCCCCTGTCTATATAAACATATCATGTATTGTATATCGCCATGTGAAGGTATATATTTATATGGACCCTGTCTATATTTATAAACATATCATGTATTCTATATCGCCATGTGAAGGTATATATTTATATGGCCCCTGTCTACATAAACACATCATGTTTCGTAAATCATAATGTGAAGGTACATATTTATATGGCCCCTGTCTATATAAACATATCATGTATTGTATATCGCCATGTGAAGGTATATATATACAAATTTGTTGATATTTGATAGTTGAAAACGGGCGTATAGTCATCAAACATAAAATGACATTTCTATTTAGCTCAGCTACAAGCCATTATTATAAATGGACAGGGTAAAAGTCAAACCTGTTGCCATGGAAACAGGAAACAATTTCATTTTGAAACTAAGCCATTCTATCAAAGTTATTTAATTAGATGTTTAGGCTCGTCAAAAATACAAGAGTTAAGAAATATGTACATTATATTGAATGGACGGTGCAAGATGTGACGAATCGTCACATTTTTCTGGCCTGTCTCAGAGGTACTATGCTGGCTACCCGCATGGAACTCTGGGTAGGAGATTGGGGTACGAGACGCCATCCGGCTTGCCGGAATGACCCGAGTAGTTACGAATGGTAAACTTCCGTCTGACAGAAATGCGATATCGGCCAATAAGCGGTCAAAACGGCCTAATAAGGCCAAATAAAGGGGCTTTAAGAAGGTGAGATATATAGTTGTAAAACGAAAACGAATACTTTCGTGGCTGAGTATATCCATGTCAAGCGAGAAATCAGCGATCTAGAGGTTTCATGCATCGATCGCCTGTCGTATATCCAATGGCATGCATCTATCGCCTGTGGAGTGTGATTTACGCTAAAATGTCTCTCAAATGGATACTCTGGCTATCAAAGGTGAATCAGCACATGTCATGTAAGTATGGAATAACGTTTAATTTGTGTAGTATAGCCGCTGACGTAGCCGAGAGCCGCGATGCGGTCCTATACAGTCAAGACATGACCTAGCCGAGAGCCGCGATGCGGTCCTATACAGTCAAGACATGACCCTGCACCACGGCCGATCCTTTTCAGATTCTAGTGGCCGTCCGTCAGTCCGTCCGTACGAAACAGGGAATGTATTCTATCCACTTCTCCACCATAACCGCTCTGTGGAATTCAATGAACTTATACATGGGCTTTCTTGGGACTCTAATGGTGTGCATCTCATATTTTGTTTTTTTATTTTCTTGGTTTTTTTTGTAAGTTTAGAGACGTTTGAACTTAGGTACATTTTGCTGAATTTCTCTATGATGATAGTGTAATACGGGATGAAGTCTATCCACTTCTCCACAAAAACTGCTCAGCAGAATTAAGGGAACTTCTACATGTCTTTTGTAGGGACTCTAAAGGTGTGCATTTCATAATTTTTTATGCAATTTCTTACTTTTGTCACTTTTACAGATGTTTGAACTTAATTGTTGAATTTTGTTCTATTCAGCCAGTGTTCGTTCCATCCAACAGGGGGTGTACGTTATCCACTTCTCCTCAAAAAATACTTTATGGAATTCTTTTAGATTACACATGTGCTTTATAGGGACACTAAAGGCGTGCATCTCATATTTTGATTTTGTATTTTATTTATTTATTTTTCCAATTTTAATGCCGTTTGAACTTAAATCAATTTTGTTGAATTTCTCTGTTTTGTTGTTACTCTTTCTAACCATTACAAATGCTGCTCAACAGATTGATTGTGGTTAGTCTTTCATTGGAACTCTTAAAGAACACCAAATTTATTTTTTAAACCAACTTGTGGTTAATTAATACCAAATTTATTCTTTAAAAACTTGTGGTTAATTAATAAATTAAAAGTGGCCAAAAATTAAGCTTCCTTCCCTCGCCAACCAAAAACCACAGACAGGTTACGTAACTCTGCCCCAGAGCACTGCAGTGACGCCATATGAGGAACGATTTTCAGTTAGTTGTATAGAAAATGTGTAGCACGCCATCATTTTGATGATTTCTCGACATCAACGGCGACATGCCGAATCGCTGCTTTGTCGTCAATTGCTCCTAGGGTCGGGCGATGGTGTCCCCATGCACAGATTTCCACAGGACCCCGCAGTTCGCGTGCTAAATGGGTTATGTTTGTGAGTGCTGGCGAAGCGCAGGGAAGCCTGAAACGATATCTTACTTGTGTTCAGATCGCTTCACGGAAGTTAAAGAATCAAAACTACTTACTAGTTGTAGTAAAATATGCATATGATTGATGACCATAAAGATTTTCTATGACACAACTTGTAACATAACGATTTCTTCCTCGGAAGTGAGGTTGTGGTCGAAGTAACAATAATATTGTAAGTAGTATTATATTGACACCCACCTCGCTGCCACGAGAGAAATTGTTATGATATATTATATGTCATGCAAAATCCTATTGGCCATCAATAAAATACATATTTTACTACCAGTAGAAAGTAGTTTTGATTTTGTAACTCGGTGAAAACAAACCTAAATACCATTTATCCTCAGACTGGCGGATGTTCCCGAAAGGGCGCCGCCATTTTTAAAAATAAAAAAATCTGTTAGAATTAATGAGATTATAGTTTGTTTTCATCAAGTTAGAAAATCAAGACTACTTTCTACTCGTTGTTAAATATGTATTGGAATCATAACCAAACGGATTTTGCATGACACAACTTATAACATAACGATTTCTTCCACGGAAGCCGCAGGTGGGGTCAAGTCACAATACTGCGCGATAAATTTCTTGCTACATTCCCATGGTTAATGTCCACTCACCAGTATGTAGATACTAGTCAATGTGCGTCTTTATATTTGGTCTTATAATCCTAATTAGTTTATTATCACACTTGTATGCATTTTGAAACTAAATAAAAAGCAGACGATCTGCTGATACTTATAGTGAATTTATAACAGAACTGTAATATCTAGACATTTTATAGTTTGCCAATGTGAATCATAATTCGCACACACACCCTAGTGCATGTTGTCTGTCTCATTACACTTCACGGCGAAAACAATGATTCTGTTGAATGCTACGACAAATGAATAAAACAAAATGCAAATATTAAAATTAAAACAGATTAAAGTTATAGGAACAATATCAGGTCCATTACCTTGTTCGAGGAATGTATCCATCAATATCCACAAAACTGTTCCAAATGATGTGTCTTTTAACAGTTTAATATACGAAAAAGTGATAAATCTTTTCAGGTATTGGTGTATAGTCTCATTGGTCACCCAAGATAGCACACCTGGCAACTAATTGCATAATGTCCGCCTTTCTTTAAAACAGTAATTTAGTTAGCCAATAATGGGCAATCAATCAATGTATTGCCGGGTTAATCCTTTGAAAGAAGGACGTTGTTTTTACGCAGACACCCACACGACAGAGTGTATTCAGTATAGATTAGTAAATCTACATACATAAACACTACCTTTGACAATTCCGCTGTGTAAGATAAAAGTAATTAATCAATCAGCGTGTTATCGGTTAATCCTTTGATCGATGTTTATAATGTTGAATATTTACTCCAGACACAAGAAATGCCAAATGGGAACCTTTGTCGGTAATCTAAGTGTGTTACCACTAATTATACCTGTTATAAATTCATTAACTGACCATCAAGTGAATGATGACAAATAACATGTGTAGGTTTATACCACCTAACACGGGTTACAACGAG
The DNA here is from genome assembly GCF_003918875.1 of Haliotis rubra. Taxonomy (NCBI): domain Eukaryota; kingdom Metazoa; phylum Mollusca; class Gastropoda; order Lepetellida; family Haliotidae; genus Haliotis; species Haliotis rubra. Next base: position 74,476 of record NW_025767283.1, on the reverse strand, counting down.
GGAGTATTAATTGCTGTATTGCATGTGAAAACTTATGGGCCGACACTGTTTTGAGAATACAAACAGATTTTTACATGACATGATTAAATATCGAGGTAAAACAACACAGAAATGGGATCAATTTGGATCAGTCATTATACAAATAGGGCCTAACGACACCAATCGATTTTGACAGAATCGCCTATGAAAACAAGTTGTAACTCGAAACTAGGCAAAGCAGGAGACAAAATTAAATGACAGTAGATTGTGAGAACATATAGCTTTCATTTTCCACAACAATTGTCACGATTTCAGGTTTATACAAGCCTGTAAACACGATAATTTACCCCCTAAAATGTAGATGAATTCTGCATCGGCTCTCAAAGCTATTCCTCATATGACGTCACAGAGGCGCCCTCCTGATTGGTTGAAATTTCGTTCATGGGTGAGAATTGTGCACTGTTGTCAAAAGGTCGATTTAAGTCAATTAAAGGTCGAAATGAATTAAAGGTCATTTAAATGAGTAGTTTTAATGACGGGTTTCATTTATAACGATGCCAGTTAGTGATTTATGTATTTGTACCCTCTAGGGTTTATGTGTACCAATTTTAATGCTGTTTAACTCTTTCAACACCAGTCAACCAGAGGCATTTACTGCCATGACACCGAGTTCCCAGAGACTCTGAGGTCATAGATGAAGCCTATGTTTATGAAGGAAATTATAAGCTTGTAAAACGTTATTGCTACTACATCCCATACACCATTTAAAAGATCTAATCCTACTGTTGAAAAATATGAAGTTTATTTTTTAATATTATTCAAATAATACAACTACAACTTAAATAAAATAATTTTTGAATGAAAATGCAAGCTTACATTTATAACGTCCAGATAAACCATGAAAGAAGCAAAAACTGTGGCGATTTTTTTCCATTTGTGACATGTCATAACATCCCCGTGCCTTTTTCTTTTATATTTTCATTTTTACGTCATCAGAAAATTATTATAAAAAGATTTCTTAAATAATATGTATGGTCGCCTATTTCCCGATATCTGTGGCTTTCCGCTCGGTAACATGACATAACAACGGAAAATACCTCCATTTTCGAAGCTTCGTATGAATAACATGGGAGGCGAATCGTTTGATGTCGGGTATCGTTCTAAAGCTCTGAACATCAACAACATCACTGAACCCTTGCCGAGAGTATTTTCAGAGTTGTAAGAAGCGATTTTATTGGATAAAAATTGGTTTCTAATGACGCTTTTTCGCTACAGTCTGCTGTAAGAGTCGTGATTGGTCAAAATCAGACACGTGACCTAAGGCAGCCAATCATATTACGGCAATGGATACCGTCCTCGTAAACGAAAACTTTTAGATTTAGGCGAAAGGTTTGGGTAATATAATGCTATTTTGAACATATTAAGCAAGAAATCGCTACCTATATGTAAATTATGGAACTTATTGGACGTATCGTGCTAGGTTATGGCCTGTGACAAAAATGCTTCATGCATATATTTTTGCATTAAACATCGTGTCCGAGCGTGAAAATTGAGGCGGCGAGAGCCGAGATGTCACTTGTCAATGACTTGACTTACATTACATGATCGCACAAAAAGATGGAAATAGTAATTTTATGTGTAACGTTTGACAACTTTTATGAATGTTGTTGTTGATTTTATTCATTAGTTTATTCAATTTATTTAATGATTTCCTCGAAACATCGTTACTTTGCTCTTTGACAATGTTATTGTGGACCCACTGCCGAAGCATGTGTCCGAGAATCGTTGTTTTCATTGCGAAAAATAGTTTATAATTTTAATTCAGCTGATAATATATGATAAATTGAAATTTAATAAGTGCTTTCAGACATTGTGAAATGTGATAGATTTAATATATGAATCATAAGTCAGGTAGGTTCCTAAAATTATGTCTCATTTTGACGTGACTACTGCCTGGCCGCTTAATCGGCCTCCGGTGTCTGGGGACTCATAACGTTGTGGCCGCTTAAGCGGCCTGCGGTGTTGAATGGGTTAAATATATTTCCTGTGGGTTTTTGACTGAAAAGTCGATATCAATGTACTCCCAGATAATTTCCCTATACATACACGTAACTGTCATATTTTGGTGATCATACATTTAGATATTAATGGGCCTGAAACCCGTTGAGTTCTTGTTTCAACGATAGCAAGCTGACATTTTATCATGTTGTGCGCATGCGCCAAATTTCTATAGTCCGTATGGGAGGACGTTCTTCATTAGCGGTAGGCAATACTCTCTCTCACCTCCCGTTTCCTGCGCTCGTGATTTGGGTGAATCACACTTAATGTATATTATATTTATCTGCTTTTTGTCATAATTTACAGATTTTCCTTGCAGAGAGGATTCCATTCATATCTCTACAAAAAGATATGTCCATGGGATCTAGCAGATTTATTAATGTACAACGTAGTGCACAGAAGACTTAACTCCCTGGAAGCAGAGGTTTATTTTCTCTGAAGTTCTGAAAAATGAACGTTGAGCGAGAATTGCGTTAGTGATGCACTGCTTCTAGCTACGGCTATAACACAGATATGTATCTGTATTAAAATTTCTTATCCGATGATGTAAATTTGAATCACAAATACACAGGCGATTTGGAAAGTAGACTTTGTTAAAGGTTGTCCGCAATTTTATTATGCGTTGAAAAGCAGTAAATGTCTCCGTTTACAACGTGATGATTTCTTTATTTGGAATCTTTAATGAAACTTTGTGCGAATAAAATACTTCGTGATATCTGAACGACATAACAATATATGAAATTGATTTGTATGCTTATGTATAACTTTCTACGTTTTATGTGAAAAATGGCTTGTTGACGAAAGTTGATTTTCCTCTGACGTCAAGCGACAACAGAGAGGACACATACGCCATCGCATCTGAAAGGGCACGACGCACACACACACACACAAACATATATATACGATGAGCCAATCTGTTTCAATACAAAAATCCACATTGTAACCGGATACGTTTTGGTAGTATCACAAATTATAATGAATTAGGAAATCGCTCATGAGAAAGAAGGTAATAGCTAAATGGATGGTGCTATCTACCTAGAAATTAGTTCTTAGATTCCCAAACTCTCTTGATTTTGGAGATGTATTTTGACTAACGTTTCATCATTATTAACAGAGATCGAGCCTTATTTTCAAATGTAATGAAATTACTGAAAATAAGACACCACATTAGTTGCATGTAGTACATATTTGGCAACGCCGGAGAAAGATAACATCTGTATGTTGTTTAGTATATATCTCACCTAATTTCCGTTCCAGGTAATCTGATGGAGATGAAGTTAGTGTGTATTGTTTTACGCCACTTTTAGCAATATTCCAGCAATATCACGGCGAAGGACACCAGAAATGGAGGGAGTGATAAATGAATTGTTTTAGTCCGCGATATGGCTAAAATATTGCCGGTGTGACTATAATCTCAACTCACTCGCTCACCATTTGAATAATGTCCTGGATAGATAAACAATTGGATAGTTTACTATGTATCTTACTGTGTACAACGCGAGCACCTGTTTCGCGAAAATCAAATGTAATATTTATGCTCGAATATTATGCCCGGATCTGGCTTCTGATTGTTCATTATCATGTTGCTATTTTCTTCATAATAATACAAAGAAAGGTGAACTTAAAAATACCCTTTTGGTACGGAACTGTCAGAGGGATGCTTGCGATTGGTCAAAAGGAGGACATGTCATGGGTTTTTTTACGTTTTTTTTGTACAGTTCTTGCAGAAATAAAGTGAACAGTTTAATATCATGTCATGGGATTATTGGCAATATATTATATATATAGTGATTACGTCGTGTATATTATAAGCAAGAGTCATCAGAATATGACATATCCCCCCGGCCCCCACATATTTGAAAGAACAAATCATCTGACAGTTACTTAAAGTCCAGCTTTATTTTTTTTAAGACTAAGTCCAAATCGTTTCCTTGGAAATCATGAGTAACATAAATGCCAAAAAGTGTAAATGGCAAAAGGCACCATTTCAAAATTTGCCTAATATATCTGCCAAGTTCATTTGAAAGATACTGAATGCTTTTCAAGTTGTGCTCCGGAAATGAAGCTCACCCCTCCCTTTTGGGACTAAGTACGAATCGTTTCCATAGAAACCGAGAAAATAATAAATCACAAAATTCTGCAAATAGCAAAAGGCACCACTTAAGGTTCTGTTTGTTATATCTACCAAGTTTTGTTGAAACATAATGAACGGTTCTTGAGTTATGCTCCGGAAACAAAATGAATACGGCGTCGACTATATCCCCCCACATTATATGCCGGGGGGGGATAAAAACAAAACGAGTACATCGTTAAACGTTTGTGACAAACGTACACCTAGTGAATCATTAAACGCCTTTGTCAATAAATAGATATAATACAAATTTCATAACCAGGATAATTCCTAATAAATATGTGTGTATATACATTTAAAAATATATTAATAACTTTCCTAAAGTGAAACATTCTGTTGTACTAATATATCCTCTAAAGTATTTTTCTTTGAGAACATACAGATCTTATCAAATCTATAAAAGATCTATGGAAAGAATCTCAGATTCTGTACCATTGGATAGCATATTGAAAGAACCATTCGATCCTTGTAACCTCAGAACTTTATACATGGAGGGAAAAGTATGCAGATTAATCTATGCTGCAGTGTAAAGGATATTGCCTTAAAGGAAAACATAGTCAATAACAATGGCAAAATGATATTTATACATAAATATCGAAATATAATTGGATGGAAAACTATTTACCGTTAAGAACAACGTATAAGACAAAGTTAAGATAATTCCAACACCATACTGTTCATAGAATGCTGAAACAGATAAAAACATGTTCCAATATAAAATTGTAGCATATTCTCTGTATTCTTTCTGCAATGCTGAAACTGAAAATGTCATTCATTTGTTATTTGAATGTACACAGGTAAAACTATTGAGCTACAACCTTATAAAATAGATAGAAAATAAATCCGGTACTAAACTAAATGTAGAATAGAATCACCTCATTTTTGGATTTCAAGAAAAATGTAATGACGTCTGAATTTGATATACCTTGCAACAAACATTACGTCTACTCAAAAAATTATCTCCATAATACTACCGAGCTAAAACACACCTCCTGAAATCTATATCATTCAGAAAAATATATCTCATACACAGTCTGTGAATACGACAAATTTGTGACCTTGTTTTACATAACCAGACTATATTCAGTGTAGGAAAGATGTAGGAAATCTAGCCTGTCCACAGGACTGGCAGGTCAAATTTTTTACCAGTCCTGCCAAAATCTGGCCTGTCCTCCAAATATGAAAAAAACACCTTCGGCAGTAAATATTCAAAAAGGTTATAATCATTATATATATGTCATTGGTTTGCTAAAATTGACCCGACATGAGGACGGACTAGATATTTTTTTAACCCGTCCTCCACAAAATTCACCCGTCTGGGACGTTGGGACGGGCTATCTTTCCTACACTGCTATATTGTACAGCTATGTCTACCCCGCATGTTTAACAATAATTTACAGTAGATTAACTTCAAACATTCATATTGTCCAGCGAAATGTAATTTATGACTGTAATAACTAATAACATTCTAATCTTAAACTAAAGTCAGCTTGGATCTTTTTTTAACAACACAGAAACGAAAATTTTGAGAATACTTGAAATTCTCGGCCAGGCGTTGAACTGGAAAAATCGTGGTCCCGGAGAGTGAAAGTGACAAGATCGTGCCCCCTTAAGTGTCCTGTGCACTACGTTGTACATTAATAAATCTGCTAGATCCCATGGACATATCTTTTTGTAGAGATATGAATGGAATCCTCTCTGCAAGGAAAATCTGTAAATTATGACAAAAAGCAGATAAATATAATATACATTAAGTGTGATTCACCCAAATCACAAGGGCGCGAAACGGGAGGCGAGAGAGAGTATTGCCTACCGCTAATGAAGAACATCCTCCGGTACGGACTATAGAAATTTGGCGCATGCGCACAAATGTCAAAATGTCAGCTCGCTATCGTTGAAACAAGAACTCAACGGGTTTCAGGCCCATTAATATCTAAATGTATGATCACCAAAATATGACAGTTACGTGTATGTATAGGGAAATTATCTGGGAGTACATCGATATCGACTCGTCAGTCAAAAACCCACAGGAAATATATTTAAGAAATCTCAAGAAAATACAAGGGGAAATCGGCCACTAGAATCTGAATAGGATTAATGAAGGTGGTGTTCTCGGCCGTGATGCAGGGTCACGTCTTGACTGTATAGGACCGCATCGCGGCTCTCGGCTACTGCTTGTACAGCGTGCCATGGTAAGAAAATAGCAATACGCGATAATAGAGAGTTGCTTCAATTTCCGGGTCCAACGAGACAATCGGAATTGCCGCAATGGTATTAAACGAGTTGCGACCATGTGTCACATTTTTTGTGACAGAAATGAAGATTGAACATCAGTCAACTGAAAATATAATATGGAACAAGTTTTATGGATAACAACTTCTTTATTTCGTGAGTGCGACGTTTCGATACAGATTCTTGTACCGTTGTCAAGCAAGAGTGATACATGAAGTGGAGGAGCTGCATATTTATACTGTGTATAACAATGAAACTACATACATTGTAATTGACAAAGGAAACAACATAATACCATAATTGGTTAAGCAGTAAGCTGATGAAGCCAGTGAGTACACAAAGGATAGTGAATGGAAGCCAGAGATGTATAGATACAGGAGTGGTACAATGAAGAGGATGTTTATACAATAGGTGCGATGTTTATACAATAGATTGGGCTTGGTGGAGGAGTGGATCATAAGCTGATGGAATGAAGTATCCTTGGTCAAGGTTGATGGTGGGCTTATGGCGTTTGATGGTGGGCTTATGGCTTCGGTGAGCTTGCGTTTAGTGAAGTCCGTTTGGTTGTTGGCGAGAATGGTGAAGTCGGACCACTCTATTTGGTGATTGGGGTTAGCTTTGATGTGGTCAGAGATAGCTGATTTGGTGTCAGAGTTAGCAAGAGAGGTGCGATGTTCTTTGACCGGGTGTTGATGGGTCGGGATGTTTCACCTATGTAGCTTTGTCCACAATCACAGTTTATTTTATAAATAACACATTTCGGGTTGTTGTTGTTGACGGTGGGTTGATTTCTTCCGTTGGCATGGAGGAGGTTGTTGAGGCTGGAGGACGTTGAGAAGGTTGTGTCTATGCCTGCCTGTTGTTTCAGGAGTCGGCTGATTTGATGTGATGGTTTACCTATGTAGGGAATGGATATCTTGATGGGGGCTGATTTTGGTTTAGATCTTTTGGCAGGAGGTGAAAGCGTTGCTTCGATGGCTCTGTTTACTATTTCAGATGGGTAGTGGTTGCGTTCTACAAAGACTTTCCTTAGGTGTTCAATTTCTTCTTTTAGGTTTGTTGAGCAGATGTTTTTGGCTCTTCTGGTCAATGTAGAGATGACGCCGGTCTTGACTTTAGGGGGATGGTTGGAGTTGTAGTGGATGTATTGATCCGTATGGGTAGGTTTTCTGTACACAGAGGTCTGGAGTTGGTTGCAGGAGGTGCGGGATACAAGGACATCAAGGAAAGGTAGTTGGTTGTTCTGCTCTGTTTCAATGGTGAATTTGATGCGGGGATGTTGGTTGTTGAGATGGGCGAGGAGCTGCTTTGGATCTTGCTGAGGTTGGAGGATGACAAAGGTGTCATCCACTTTGCGGTACCAGCAGGAAGGTTTGAAGGGTGCAGTTTCTAGGGCCTTATCTTCCAGGTTGGTCATGTAAATTTCTGTTAGGGTGGGGGATAGTGGGAAGTCCGTGGATTTGCTCATAGATGGCATCGCCCCAGGTGAAGTAGGTGGAGTTGATGCAGGCGGTGGTGAGGCTGATGATAGAGTCGGTAGAGAGGCTAGTGTTGAGGGGTTGTTGGAGGTTGTCAATTCTGTGGCGTAGTGCTTGAAGGGCTTCTTCCCGAGGTACATTGGTGAATAGGTCCACAACGTCGTAGCTGATGATGGGACCTGGGTTGGTGATGTCACGGATCTTGCAGCAGAAGTCAGTTGAATCATTGATGAAGGAGTTGGCAGATTTACCTAGCGGGGAGAGTACTTGGGTAAGGTACTGGGCAGTACTGTAGACCACAGTGTCACAGGAACAGACTAGTAGACGAGTTTTAACGGGGTTCTTGTGGATTTTGACTGTTGCTCTGGCATAAGGTGGCTGGGGGTGAGATACTGTGAGTTTACGATACAGATCTGTTGAGAGTTCATATTTATCATGCAGCGTTTTTAGCGTGGCTTTATGCTGACGGTTGAGCTTTGTAGTCGGATCCCTCTTCATCCTTTCGTAGGTTGATGTGTCATCTAGGAGGTTGTCCACCATGGAGTGGAAGTGGTCCTTGTCCAAGACTACAGTGGCTCTACCCTTGTCGGCTGGGGCGATGACAATATCAGGATGTTGTTTTAGTTGTCTGATGGCTTGTTTAGCAGCTGGTGTGATGTTTGGTTTGGACAATCTCGCTAACTGTGGTGAGATATAAATATAGTTTGATTTCAAAATAATGCCTGAAGCCACTTACCTGATATTTTCAGTATTTACTAATACAGCCATTTACTGCAAATACAACCCTCATTCACTTAGGTAGAGTAGAATACAGTGATTTTATGTACTCTGGAGTAAGTGATGTCCAGATACCTTGAACGTGATCTATCAGATCCTGCTTGGTTTTTATTTGATTTAACTGTCTCTGTAGCCTGATTTTCAGAGTTCTCCGTACATTTTCAATGATAGTACAGTCTGGGGACTGAGGAGGCCAATTCATTGTCTGAATGTCATTGTCACGTTTCCACTGAATTGTCTGTCTACAAACCATTTTCATGAAGACGCCTTTGTATTGTCCTCCTGCATAGTAGACTAGTCAAATTTCCAAGAAATGTGGATTTTAAGGATGCATGAGGCATTTTTGAGTAAAAGCAAGCAAACAACATTATCTGGGGTAGTTTTTCGTGCTGAATACGAATCTGTTGTTTGCTAAGCTCACAAATGCCTAATTAGGTCACAAATTGGGTTCAAAGGTCAATGAGTGCCAAATTCAATTTTTTTAAAAAGTGTTTTATTTATCATTCTCCATCCATACAATGAACTCAGTTTACAATACATTCATTAATAATGTTACCACAGGATTTCAAAATTTTGGATTTCATGGAAATGCTGAAGATAAAATTTCGTATTTTTGCAAATATCTCCCTTATGGAGCGACTTTTAGTTTTTACGTGAAGAGCTACTTTTTACAAGCATTTTTGCTCAAAATGCAAAGCAAGGCTTTGTTGACAGAATTATATTCCAGGCAAACTGTTTAGATCACAAAATTTGCATATTAAGTGCATAATTACTTCAAAGGTTAATGAGTGTGACAGGATGCGATAGGCATTTTTACATGTATGCCACACGAATGCTTTTATACTGCTTCACATGCATGTCAAATGAAACTGCTTTCATTCATGCAGTGAGTTTGATTAATGATTTTAGCAACATAATTACCCACAGAACAGTTCAGGAAATCACAGGAACAGGTGGGAACTCTATCTGATAATGGCATTGATGGCACAGCTCTATGCTGGTTCAAGTCTTATCTGTCGTCCCGTCACCAGCAAGTACTGATAGAGGATCATTACTCTTATCCAGCTCATCTATTTTGTGGTGTCCCACAAGGATCGGTCTTAGGTCCGGTCTTGTTCAGTCTTTACATCAATTATCTTGGGAAAATCATGGAAGCCCACCATGTTGATCGCCATCACTTTGCTGATGATTCCCAGATGTACAAGGTCTTCTTACCCACTATGGATCAAGCAACACCCGCCTTGAATGACCTACAACAGTGCTGTGAGGAAACCAAGAGCTGGATGTTTGACTACATGCTGAAATTGAACAGTTCAAAGACAGAGTGCATTCTACTGGGTCCTGCAAAACGTTGCTCCCAGTGCTCATTGAATGTTCTTGATTTTGATGGAGAAAGTATTCCATTCTCACAGAAAGTAGGAGATCTTGGTGTCATCCTTGACTCCGACCTCTCTTTGGATGATCACATACCACATCTCTCTAGGATCTGTTTTGCAGCTCTACGCAATATCAGTTCCATTAGGCAATGCCTGACTATAGATTCGCCAAAAACTCTCACCTTATGCCATGTAATGACCTGCCTGGACTGTTGTAACTCTCTCCCAGCCGGTGCAAACAAATCAAATCCAGAGACTTCAACGAATCCAAAATGCTGCGGCGCGTCAATGGAAGTGACTAGATCGAAGAAGTTTGACCACATCTCTCCCATTCTTCAATCTCTTCATTGGCTTCCAATCGAGAACCGGATCCGCTTTAAACTCCTCTGCCTCACCTACCGCTGCCTGTCTGGATGCGCTCCTGCTTATCTCTCAATCTTCTTATGCCATATAAACCGGCTAGATCCCTTCGTTCTCAGGACAAAACCTTCTGCTTGTACCTAGAGTAAACAGTGTTCGCTTACGGCAGCAGATCATTAAGCCTCACGAGCTTCAACAGCCTGGAATGATCTTCCCTCTCTCGAACACCAGTGACTTCTCTAGCTTCCGATCAAAACTGAAAACTCACCTTTTCCTGATGTCTTTCCAACTTTGCTGAACTCTGAGCATACTTCAGTATGGATATATGCACGTTAGAAATGCCCTATTATTACTATTATTATTATATTGTGTCAAATACATAGTATGAAGATGAAGGCGAAAGTGGAACATAAATGCATACAAGCCATGTGCTATGACTGAAGGATCGAGGCTGTACTAAAAGACTTTGCTATCACATGTTTGGTTTAGGAATCTTTGTGCCGGAGGTTTTTGTTAGTTGATGCACTGCTTGTACTTTTTTATTCAAATGGTGCAGTGTGTGTGTACCAGGAGAGGTCATCAGTGGCGGTATATACGTAGCACTGGTGTAAGTTTGTTTCTATTCACAGGCCAAGGTTTATCATTTGAGCTTTGTATCATATGTCACGAAACCAGTCAGTCTAAACATACCTTCTACAACCAGACAGAACTGGTCATCTAATCCATCTTTGAGGCCACCCAGCTCAGGCACAAATTGAAACATTGCAAAGTTCGGTTATCTGTAGACAGGCTTTCGTTCCTCTTTGAAGAATCTCCTGACGGCAACCCGAATCTAAAATGGCACAAACTCTGTTATTCAGCATATACACATTAGGGAAAAATATATGTAAGGCTTGCCAAGGAACAGTCCAATGCTTCACAAGGAAATGAACAGACTGGTGTTTCAGATGAAGGATACCGCTTTTTACGCAGGGGTACTTCAACAGTGAACTTGACGTTGTGTATTTTCTGTCACAGCTCCGAAAGCAAGCAGAAGACGAGCCATGTTTCTACCATAATAATACATTCTAAAGTGTGCACAAATGCAAAATATGCACACAAGGTATTTGAACGTATTATAGACGTGAATGATATAATAGAAGCTGAAGCATGCTATCACATCTAAGTTAATTTCTGTGGGATGTCAAAAGGGCAGAAACTGACAGCAAATGAGCTGATATGGCCATGGTTTGGTTATGTCAGGAGTTATGTCACCGTGAAGAGAATGGACACATATTTGAATTGTCTGCTGTGTTCATGAGGTACAAAGAATTAGCCAATGAGTCAGACTCTATCATCCCATCATCATATTTCAGTAGACAGGGGACTTCAAGGGACCTTTATCAAAGTGCATTGGGGTCACGTATGAATTTGTTGTTCATGTCACTGGAGCACGTTGCTCTGAGACTCTGCAGTGATAAGTCAGATCCGGGATTCAAATGTTGTGACGTGAGTGAAGAAGTAGAGTTGGCCAGTGTACCTCCTTCTGAAGAACGTGAAATAGGCGTGTATCTGATGTTGAACGGATTAGGAACACAGGTGTTCGTAGTATGGGGCAAGACATGGTCTACAGTGTTTGCGGGGACAAGGAAGCACCACCTAAACATGTTGGTATGGGTATGACCCTTCACCAATCAACATGCACAGTCAAGAAAACTAGTTGAGCTATACCATATAGAATGCTTGGCACATCATCAGTTACACCCGGGTTCTCCAAGCACTAGATCCACAAACAGGGGCAGTGTTTTCAAGGAACTTGGTCTTTGGGAGATTTTCTTTTTCTTTTTTCTTGGGGGCAGGACACACTTTTTGTGAGAATATCAAACAAGATGGACTTGGTACCTTGGTGCGAAGTGCCCTGTACTTCTAACCCTGTGTTCTTAACCCGTTCAACATCAGATGCGCCTATTTCACCTTCTTCAAACTCATTATAAACATGACTTTGGCCACCAAGTAAGATGTTCAGAAGCATGTACACTGGCCTACTCTGCTTCTTCACTCACCTCACAACATGTGACATGATATCACTGTGGAGTCTCAGAGCAACGTGCACCTGGGACAAGAGTCCACAATGCACTTGTTTCCTTTATCAAATGATAGGTTGATAGAATCACTGGCTAATTCTTTGTACCTCATGAAAACAGAAGACAATTTAAATTCGTGTCCATTCTCTGCATTGTGACGTAACTCCTGACACAACCAAGCCCTGGCTATATCAGCTCATTTGCTGTCAGTTTCTGCCCTTTTGGCATCCCACAGAAATTTACTTAGACAGTCAATATGATAGCATGCTTCGGCTGCTATTAAATCATACACGTCTACAATACGTACAAAGGCCTTGTGTACATATTTTGCATTTGTGTACAAATCCACTGTTGAAGTACCCCTGCGTAAAAAGCGGTATCCTTCATCTGAAACACCAGTCTGTTCATTTCCTTGTGAAGCATTGGACTGTTCCTTGGCAAGCCTTACATTTATTTTTCCCCTAATGTGTATGCTGAATAACAGAGTTTGTGCCATTTTAGATTCGGTTGCCGTCCAGGAGATTCTTCAAAGAGGAACGAAAGCCTGTCTACAGATAACCGAACTTTGCAATGTTTCAATTTGTGCCTGAGCTGGGTGGCCTCAAAGATGGATTAGATGACCAGTTCTGTCTGGTTGTAGAAGGTATTTTTAGACTGACTGGTTTCCTGACATATGATACAAAGCTCAAATGATAAACCTTGGCCTGTGAATAGAAACAAACTTACACCAGTGCTACGTATATACCGCCACTGATGACCTCTCCTGGTACACACACACTGCACCGTTTGAATAAAAAAGTACCAGTGCAGTGCATCAACTAACAAAATCTTCCGGCACAAAGATTCCTAAAACCAAACATGTGATAGCAAAGTCTTTTAGTACAGCCTCGATCCTTCAGTCATAGCACATAACATGGATTGTATGCATTTATGTTCCACTTTCGCCTTCATCTTCATACTATGTATTTGACACATTATCGGATAGGGTTCCCACCTGTTCCTATGATTTCCTGAAATGTTCTGTGGGTAATTATGTTGCTAAAATCATTAATCAAACTCACTACTGGATGAAAGCAGTTTCATTTGACATGCATGTGAAGCAGTATAAAAGCATTCGTGTGGCATACATGTAAAAAATGCCTATCGCATCCTGTCACACTCATTAACCTTTGAAGTAATTATGTGCTTAATATGCGATTTTTGTGACCTAAACAGTTTGCCTGGAATATAATTCTGTCAACAAAAGGAAAAGCTTTGCATTTTGAGCAAAAATGCTTGTAAAAAGTAGCTCTTCACGCAAAAACTAAAAGTCGCTCCATAAGGGAGATATTTGCAAAAATACGAAATTTTATCTTCAGCATTTCCATGAAATCCAACATTTTGAAATCTTGTGGTAACATTATTAATGAATATATTGTACACTGAGTTCATTGTATGGATGGAGAATGATAAATAAAACACTTTTTAAAAAATTTGAATTTGGCACTCATTCACCTTTGAACCCAATTTGTGACCTAATTAGGCATTTGTGAGCTTAGCAAACAACAGATTCGTATTCAGCACGAAAAACTACCCCAGAAAATGTTGTTTGCTTGCTTTTACTCAAAAATGCCTCATGCATTCACATTTCTGAGAAATTTGACTAGTCTATAGTCTTACTTGAGATGTCTGGTTCCAAAGTGAAGATATATCCTGAAGAGACTTCCTTCTATTACATTTAACAATCTTCAATAAAGCCCTAGTATCTCTGTCAGTTGATTTTCTTCTCCTGCCACTTCTCTGACAATTTTCTATATTTCCTCCTTGAGAAAACCTCTTCAGAAATTTACAGACAGTAAACCTATTAATTCCAGTTATTTTGCCTATTTCACTTCCACTCTTGCCTTCTGAATTCAAACTTAATATGAGCTTTTGCTGATAGGCAGTAAGTTCTTTGCCTCTAGGTGCCATGACACTTTGAGCAGACGTCATACTAAGCACTTGAGAGTTATTCCCCTTTTGTTTACAAAATGTAACAGGTGTTAAGTCAAATTTGTACCCCCTAAAATTTCATACCCTATAACTATTGCTAAGATGAAATAAACTTTCATTTAAAAGAAGAAGCTACTGCTGGCAAGAATCACAGCGGCCATTTTGTGAACTTTAATATGGCACATGAGTGTATGTATTATAAAGCGGAAACGTCACATGCATGTTAAAAAAATGCCTACATATTAACGCCGTAGTTACCATTTCAAAAACCATTAGTATGTGCATTATTCCGCCAGTTGTGTTCAAGATGAAATGACATTGATACATATGAAATCAAAAGCAATGCTCAGTATATATCTAATTCTATATGCACACACAAAGCTCGTTAGGTGAGGGGTACACGGCAGCACAGAGGTTGTTACATCAGACCCTATACCGCTAGAGATAAGGCTTCAATGGATTCATCTTATGGTCATGGCTAATGCTTGGTTGTTGTTTTTCTTGTACAATACACTGTATGTAATGCGTATTTACACAGATTTTTGTCAAAACAGTATTGTCCAATCAGATTGCACACTGTTTAAACTTGTAACAGTCGATTATTGTTGTCCAGTGTGATTTGTAACTTGTTTTGTTTGTTATTGGATTCCGCAGCCTCATTTTATTACATTTTAAAGCTGGACATTTTTTACATTACTCTGGTTTACTATCATTGTTATTATTCTCTGTAAACATCTTACAGGGACATGCCAAATTAAAGAAAGCGGCCTTTTATTCAAATTATTAAATTTAGTGTGAGATTATATATAGTCAGAAAAAGGATGTCAAAGAGGAGTTTCGAAAGTTTAGATTACATAATCCAGGGGCCGTATAATAAAGATTCTAAGAATTTTCTTAGAAACAATCTAAGAATCCTAAAAATCACGCTTAGATCAAAGTTATTCTTAGGAGTATCAAAAATAATCTTAGAGTAACTTTTAGCTAAGTCTGACAGACAACTCTTAGAAAATTCTTAAGTGTTGTAACCAAGGACTGAATAACTATTTATAGTAACAATAGAACTCTTCTTTTTCTGAGATCGTATGTTTTATCACGTGATAGTCATGTGATCACACAAGCACCTGTCGGGTGAAATGAGGTAACTTTACACTTTTTTCTCAGTGTACACTCACATTATATGTCCGAATCTTTCATATATCAAAAATATAAAAATGGATATGGAAATAGAAAAAACACAACTGAACATATAAAGTACATGGAATATACTTTTTCAATGGTATTATCACTTTCAATTTCTATCGTAGTTTCATATATGTTTCTAACAAACAGATAACTGTAATACCGTGAGAGAGTGCGGAATTCCCACAGACCTGGGGAAACCCCTAGCATTATTTATAGCCAACTAATGGCGTCATCGTAAAGCGACAAACGGCCCAGTTGGAGTGGAGTGAAATGTAGGAATTCCGCTTCCGTTTATGTGGCGTGTTTGTTTACCCTGGATACAAGATGCTGATTCCACTGTATCTACGAATAAGGAAGTCAATATATTTGAGGTGAGTGTACTGTATAGGCTATACATATTGAAATTGATTTACGAACTATATACTAATTAGTTTGTTTTATGTGAGAAGTGAGAAGTGGTTGCACACGCTGATTGAATCAGACGATATTGTTTGGCAAGATTGTAAACAAAATGTCTACGAGTACTGTCACTGACATAGAAGTTTTGTCATACACGAAAGGGCCTCAGATAAAAGAAAACCAAATTGGTCAGCTGATGAAAATTTATTACTTGTACAATTGATAGAAGAAAATAAGAGTGTTTTGAGAGGGAAATTCTCTCAAAAGGTATCAGTGAGTACAAAGAAATCTGCATGGCAGGCGATTGCAGCCCAACTGTCAGTGGCTTTTCCACACGTATTCAGATCGCCTGGCGAATTCGAAAAAAAGTGGTACAACATTCTATCAACATCTCGCCAGCAAATTGCTTCATACAATCGACAAATCACTGGAACAGGTACGGGTAAAATTCCAGTATTGAAACTAGATTGTACCCTAACAAACAATGATGATATCAATGTGACAATGTTTTTATAGATGAAAATGAAATGAAAAATGTTTCTATTTCATAATTATATCTAGCAGTATTATCAGGGTTGATGATGAGGATAACACACATTAAATTTTTATTTGATCCAAGGCCTTTGATTGCTTCTGCAGGAATTAATTGTTTCCAGTTAACATATATAAAATGCAGAATAAATATTGGAAAATGCAACGCTCAGAAATATGTTCATTGATTTTCATCGCATCATTTAATTTTGTGCCATTCGATGAAGCAACTTTTCAAAACAAAAAAAGTTCACTGACAAAACATTTTTCCTTATCCTGACTCATGTATTATTTCTTGTCTCCTTCCTTCCGTGAACGTTAGTGGAACACTTGTATCTCCTTTTTGAAACTCCCTTAAAAAAACAGACGTAAAATCACCATGAGTTGCTTCCCTCTCCGTTTTGGCGGGAAAACGGCGCCACCCGTCTTCCCACTCTTCACTCTCTCCTTCTTTGCCCTAGTGGATGGTTGGGAGAGCACCTGTGTCTCCAACACGGCACTATATCCTTTGCTTACTTAGTTATTTCCCTATAAGTTACCTTTATAAAGTTTCAGGGAGTATCCTTCTACAATATGGTTTGAAATTTATTAGCAAATTTAAATGTTTATTCACGGTTTCACTTGATTGTTGAGTTTGTTTACATTTCATGAAAACCTGTTTTCGTTGTAGGTTTAGGTTATCTGCTGCAGACCCGCATTTATTGTGCCCCAGTTGCACAACAATATGTACTTCCAGCTCTCGCTGTAAATTATGTCAGCAATTAACAAAAATTGAATTTAATAATTATTATTTCTCTGTACTTAGGCGTGCTAAGGATAAATCCAGGCGACTTTTGCAAGTCATGGCTAAACCGGCTGAGTCCCTAAAGAGCTGTCTATCGTTGTCAGACGACATACTTCCATCCAGTGACCTGCCAGAGGCGTCCTCAGAAGATGGGCGTGGGATGAGGTCCGCCATTACGTCGAAGAAAAGGTCTTCTACGTCGGACAACTCTTCAACCCATATGAAGAAAAAGAGGCCATCTTCGTCGCAGAAGAAGCCTTACACCCCTAAGGCTTCAACCAGCTCTACTGGGAGTTCTTCACAGACTACGAGGACTTTTTCTGCTGAAATCGTCCCGATGGAAGAAAGAGGCTTATATGATGAGCCGTTGATACTCATCCCAGAGATACTGTATAAGAAAAGGACGCAGGCCTCAGCAACGGTAACGTCAGCAACCCTCTCTACGCAGTCCGAGTTACCTTCTACACTGACAGCAGAGATCCATGAGGCACAGCGATCCCTGGACCATATCGCTACCCTCTCAGACGCGACATTACTACAGTCCAAGATATTTTTATGGATTAAACTTCTTTTAATTTCTCTCACAACGTTTCGAGACCATTCCAGGTCCCTTCATCAGGTGAACTGGCAGTTAGGACTATGACGTTGTCGCTATGACGTCATAACTGAGTTGTGACGTCACAATGCAAGTGCAAGGGTGTTAATGGGCCTGAGAGTCTCGCCAATATATTGATCACCACAGCTGCATGGTATTTGGTATACACATCCTCTATTGATCACCATGCAGCTGTGGTGATCAATATATTGGCGAGACTCTCAGGCCCATTAACACCCGGGTTGCGGAACACAAGTCATCAGTATGCAAACAAAATGATAAGTCAGCTATATCGGAGCACAAGGCAAATAACCCAAGTCATGTAATCATGTGGAACGATATTAGGGTGATTTCGAGAAATAACAATGACTGGCGTCGGAGAAAACTACAGGAAGCTGTCGAGATAAGGAGACATAAACCAGCAATTAATCGTGATCAAGGTGTATACCTGCCAAGTGCATGGGACCTCTTGATTAACTTTTGATGAACTTTTGATGAACTTTAGATACAAGAAAAAACGAGTCTACTATTCTCTTTGGAAAGCCTGCTATCAAGGAACCTTTGTGTAATTAGCAGTTGTTGTGTATTAGCATGAATTTCATCATTATGTAATTAACTCTTCAAACTCACTTA
The DNA here is from genome assembly GCF_003918875.1 of Haliotis rubra. Classification (NCBI taxonomy): domain Eukaryota; kingdom Metazoa; phylum Mollusca; class Gastropoda; order Lepetellida; family Haliotidae; genus Haliotis; species Haliotis rubra. The sequence goes on along the minus strand of NW_025767283.1, from coordinate 55,927 downwards.
TACAGTACTCTCCCTAGTGTACTGTTATGTCACTTGCATTGTGACGTCATAACTCAGTTATGACGTCATAGAGAAATTAAAAAAGAAGTTTAATCCATAAAAATATCTTGGACATCAATGTACAACTTCTAAATGCCACTGAAAGACATCATTACTACAGTCGTCGCAGACATTCAACCCCAGGGCCTTCATGCAGCAATTCTCTCAACAAATGATGGAGAAGCGCTTCGCGCAGGAAAGAACCTCGCATGATGGACAGCCAGGCGGCTCTCATGCCCAAGTCAGCAACCTCAGAGAGGATCCAGTTCTGCACGAAGGACCCCACACTGATGATACATCTGAGAGGCCTACCAGAGGATCTAGCTCTAGGACTAAGAGCAGACCTACACTGCATGACGTCAGCAAACCTGCGCGAAGGAGGGCAAGCTCTTCAGAACAAAATAGATCGTCATCAGATGATGAGGCTAATGCAGAACCTTCACGTAGGCTACCCACTTCACAGAGAAAGAAACCTACACCTCCTAGAAGGTTTAGAGAGACGTCTCAGGACTCAGACCCTCAACAAAACCTCTCACCTGCGCAAAGGTCGTCTGAATTATCTTCAAGGGTGTCAACAACACCTCGCAGGTTGTCACGGGATTCACCACTTAGAAATATATTGCCTTCAGGAAGGCAATCCCAGCCTAGAAGACGCTCACCTCCATGCAGGTCGCCATACAGATCTCCTCCTAGAACTACACGTAGTTCAACATACTCATCTCTACACAGATCGCCACGCACATCGCCACGTAGATCACCACGCAGATCTCCATGCACGAAGGATATTCAACGATCATATACCAGTGGACATGATACAGAGGACGATGGCGGTATCATATTTTCGGACTCAGAGATAAAATATTGGATGGCTACCGACCTAGCGTCACCCTCTAAGGAAGAGAATGAAGCATTTACATACCTAATGAAGGACGATGATGTGGACACTATCACTCTACCTCCAATTGACCTGGTCTCGGGCGTACCAGAGGACCTGGACGCAGCCTTCAGAAAGGCAACTAAGTTCCAGTCTCCTAATATCCCACAGTTCAACGCAAAGAAGTTCTCACTACATTACATGGATCCCTTTATGAAGGCACAAGAAATAGATGAGAACTGTAAAATCATCAACAACTCCCGGACCAAATCTTACAAGATTGATGACAAAAAGCTGGTACAGACAGACACTATGACCAGAAGGATGTTCTTCGGACTTAACTGATCCAGGGCAATTAATGAAATGCTCATCTCCAAGTTCAGGAACTCTACTGCAGAGGAAGACCGGATGATTTATTCTGCCCTACTAACGCAGAAAAAGGACCACCAATTTATGTCAGAGTATTTATCATCCATATCAGCAGCATTGACGCTCGCCAGAAGACAAGGACTATTCTCTTCATGTAACTGGAGTGAACGCTTCACTAAGACTCTGTACAGAGCTCCATGGTCTACAACATCCATCTTCGCAGGGGAGATTGACGAGGTTGTCAAGGAAGTCACAAAGGAATCCAGGGAAGTCATGATGATTAAGTCCATTGATACACTAGCCAGTGTCATCAGGCAGATGTCCCAACGCTACTCTGGCAAATCTAAATTTGCAGGCATCCAGAAAGCAAGAGAAAAGAAAATGGGAACCTCCAAAGGAGGAAAGGATTCTTTTCGTCGCCCATCCGGTAACTATAGAGGATGATCCGGACGAGGCAGGGCACCCAGAGGTGCCAGAGGCTTTAGACGATGAAGGGCGAGTTCGGAACGACTGGAGTCTTCCACCCCCAGCCATTCCTGTTCAACCTTCCCAAGTGGGTGGACGTCTACAACGCTACTTGGAGAACTGGGGAATTCTTCAAGATCAATTTGTATCCAACATCCTAAGAGAGGGATATCATATACAACTACAAGCAGCCCCTCCATTAACAAACGCACCTCAGAGGTTCAACTTTGCAACCCATCGGACAGAGAGGCTGCAAAAAGCGGTCACATCTCTACTAGAGAAGGACGCTATAGAGGTGATAGATCAGGACCAGATCTCATCAGGATTCTACTCCCCAGTTTTCCTCGTACCAAAGAAAAACTCCAAAGAAAAGTTCCGACTAATTTACAACATGAGGACATTCAACAGAGATTATCTACGCAAACCAGCAAAGTTCAAAATGATTCATTTGCCTCTACTACTACATCTCGTCTGTCCGTTGGACCATATGGCCAGCATAGATTTACAGGACGCATACCTGCACATTCCTATACATCCGAAATCAAGGAAGTACCTTAGATTCCTACTAGACGGACGACACTACCAATGGAAAGTCCTGCCATTTGGAATATCATCGGTCCCCTGGTTGTTTACAAGAGTGACAAACCCCATAGTCACATACCTACATCATGGAGGTCTACGCAGTGCGTTCTACCTAGACGATGGGATTCAGGCTCATCAAGATCCCAATCATCTCAGACTACAGCTGGACTTTACCATCAGGCTTCTCACACAACTAGGGTGGCTAGTGAATCTCCTCAAGTCGGAACTGGTGGCTAGTGAATCTCCTCAAGTCGGAACTAGAGCCTACACAGGACCTGCAGTTCCTAGCAATTCGGCTGATCACAACAGAAAACCGCATAATAGTACCAGAGGACCGTTGGCTAAAGATACAACAGATGGTATCGCAAGCTCTACTCTCTCCGTGGCCACTCCGAAAGTGGCAGAGCCTGTTGGGTCTCCTCACGTCAGCACATGATATGACGCGCAGAGGGAGATTACAACTACACCCACTACAGGTCTTCATAATTGCACATCTGGACGATCCGGACCCCTTTGGACTCCCGGACAGACTAAAACCATATCTACTATGGTGGACTCAGAGATCGAATGTTTGCGGAGGCACCTACTTATCAGAACCGTTGTGCAAGACGCATCTCTATGTGGATGCATCTCTCCAAGGATGGGGAGCACACCTCGACAACGAAGTGTCAGCTGGGAAATGGACATTACAAGAGAAAGATCTGCACATCAGCATGCTAGAAATGAAAGCAGTGATAAACGCCATATTCAACTGGACCAGCATTTTAAAGAATGCTCATCTAACGGTACACACGGACAACTCCACAATGGCGTTCTACATAAACAAACAAGGTCGGCGAACCTTCTGAACCTGTGCTTTCATCGGTTCAGCATAACAGACAATCTGAACATCCACATAAAGCATGCCACATTCCAGGAGCCAAGAATGTGATAGCAGACGCACTATCTCGTCCAACTCAGCCATCCCCAACAGAATGGATGCTACATCCAGAAATCTTCAAACAGATCATACAAGAGATAGGAGCGCCACTAATAGACTTGTTTGCCACAAGATTCAACAATCAACTGGTAACATTCGTCTCTCCCAATACCAGATCCACGAGCATGGGCAACAGATGCATCTCTTGGGAAGGACTAAACGCTTGTAAAACGCGTTCCCGCCACCAGCTCTAATACCGAAAGTGTTGCAGAAAATCATGCAGACGAGGAACCTGCAACTGATATTGGCCAGCGAGAATATGGTTCCCCATTCTCATACAAGAACTAGGACCGCCTCAACTGCAACTACCAGAGTGGACGAACTTGCTAGTACATCCACACACAAAGCAAGCACACGGCAGCCCCAAGGTGTTCCGCCTACACACATGGACCGTATCAAGACGTGCTTGCATAAGAGAGGATATTCCGCCAGGGCAGCTAAAGCGATCACGCTAGCTTTACGCAAGTCAACACGCAACTTGTACGACGACAAGTGGCGAAGCTTTGAGACCTACGCTTTGAAAACAGGCTTCACAGCCATGAAAGCGACACACCCTCAAGTGGCGCACTATCTTTGTCACCTAGACAAACGAAGCGGTTAAAAAGGGTCAACACTCTCAACATACCTAGCGGCATTGAGCTCAGTTATCACTATGAGGACGAGTGTAAAACTGACAAGGTACCAGAGTTACTGGCCTTACTACGCTCTTTTAAACTGGAGGACCAACAACAGAGATTTAAAGCTCCGGCTTGGGACCTCAACATAGTTCTACGGCATCTCACCAGTGACACTTATGAACCATTAAATAGGACATCTTTTGAGTTCTTGACACAGAAAACTCTATTCCTGATTGCCTTAGCAACAGCAGCAAGGATGTCGGAAATACATGCTCTAGACTTTGAAAGGACACGATTTGATGAAAATCGAAACATCGTGCATATGGGACTGAGATGGGACTTTATAGCAAAGAATCAACTGCCAGGTCAACCGGACAGACAATTCCACATCCCAGCACTATCATCAGTCCTTGGGCCACAGGATACACAGGACCTATCCTTGTGCCCAGTAAGAGCATTAAAAGTCTACCTACAAAAGTCTAGGACCAGGAGACGAAAATTCAAGCGTCTTTTCATCCCTATATCGGCAGAGACACAGATTGAGATCTCTCGCGACTCACGATATCAATATGGATGAGAACTGTCATTCTGACGGGCCTACAAAGCAGCAGGACTTGATCCTCCAAGAGCCTCCAATCCACATGAAATTAGAGCTCTGGCGTCAACACTTTCGCTCTACATGGAAACTGCTCTATCACGACGATAATGGAGGGCTGCTTCTGGAAATCGGACATGGTGTTTGCCAACCACTACCTGAGAGACATCGCCACTAAGGACGTCTCTGGCATTCACCAGTTTGGCCCACTTGTTGTAGCACAACAATTGACAGTTCCACAGAGGCGCTGAGACAGAGTCTCGCCCTTTTATCACATGACTTGCAAAAGCCAACACTCAGGAGAGTTACAGCTTTAGAGTCCATATGCACGTCTAAGACAGACTAGCATAAGTGATAAGACCCAGTACTTGTAAGGACGTACTCGTACATAAGAAGGGTCGCTTCTCCACTTGATGCTTGCATCCAGAGATGGAGATGCTAAAATCCACATAAAAATGTTAACAGAAGCAAGGACCAAAAGTTAACAATTGTGGTCCCCCCATCAGAGAAAGCTGGAAGTAAAGGGTTACAGCAGCAGCAGAGCCTAGCAGTAAATTGAAGTGCTACCAGGAAGTTCCCATAGGGGGGGTACGCAAGACGTAAATCACCAAATTGGAATCCAGAAGTGGCTTGACCCACCACCAAAGCCGTAGGATTCTACAAGCAATAATACATGAGTCAGGATAAGGAAAAATATGTAATTTTCTGAGTAAAATTGATATTTTATACTTATCCTGACTCATGAGGTAAGCCCTCCCAACCTTCCCGCTAGGCACTTTGGATTTCCCAGAAAATCTAAGTGTCGGGCTTGCAATTCGGAGAGTGGGAAGACGGGTGGCTCCAAAACGGAGAAGGAGGCAACTCATGGTGAGTAGTGATTTTACATCTGCTTTTTTGAAGGGAGCTTCAAAAAGGAGATGCAAGTGTTCCACTAACGTTCGCGGAAGGAAGGAGACAAGCAATAATACATGAGTCAGGATAAGTATAAAATATCAATTTTACTCAGAAAATTACATTTTTTACACTTAATCTGTACAATTAGCAGAATATATAAGTATAACATAATATCTAATCAATGAAAATGCAAAGGGATAATAAGCTAATAATATTATTTGAATGACAACATTTCTCTATCATTAGTTTAAAAGTGTGATGTACAGATACGGAATTAGAAATACTTGGTCAGTGATAAAATGATGTCAAATGTTTATTTTTTAATGTTTTAATTATGATATGTTATTTTTAAATCATATATTTACAGGGGGTGGTCCAAACACTGCCACACTTTCAGCTGTAGCTCAGACAGTCCACGACATCCTGGGTGAAACAAATGTTTCCATTTCTGGACTGGAGGAAGGCACTGACACCTCCTTTCTCCAAGTCATTGATACGACAAGGTAAAATTGAAATTGCAAATACATAATTATATAACCAAACATTATTAAAATAATGAGTACTATTTATGCTAAATGTGTGAAGTTGTTCTCCTTTTGGACTTTTATTAGAAATATCTACATGTATCTTGTTAGAAAATAGATGTAGCAGGGATGAACGTATCACACACAGGATGAACACTTGCTGGTGTGGAGGACAGGTATTGATGATTAGTCAATATTCAGTATATCTATTATTTGACACCTTGAAACATTTTATATCATAATCAGTTTACATAATCAACATGGATACATACAAACAAATACATCACAATAATATACAAAATTATTCAACAGCATTGTATCTTACAGTATAATAACATGTGCACTCATTATTTCTACTCTTTATATATACAGTTCACTGGATAAGGAGAGCCTGTTTGCAGCAATGCCTCCAGTGCAGACGGCGCAGCCCACATACAGCATGCAGACGCAGGACTTCCAGCCTGTACAAAATCCGCCACTGCCTTGCTCAGATCAAGATAGGAACCATCAGGCCAGGAAGCGCCAGCTGGAGCTTGATGTCCTAGAAGCTCAGCTGCAGTATTCAAAAAGATTAAAAAATTTAAAAATGAACTTTAAGCATGATATGTAGAAATTTCAATCAGATCATAAATCAACTCAAACATATTAATTATTGCTTAAGAAAACTTCCTCTGGCTTTTAGTATGGTAAGAAAATGTAAAACAAAATACATTCTGACTAACGATAATGAAAAGAGTACTTACCTACATGCTTATATCATTAACATTTTTATCAATTCTATCAATTATGATACGTGTTCATGACTTTTCACAAAAAAGCATTACCAATTAAGTGTGGATGACATTTTTTCATAGGGCCTAAGTCATTTTCAAAATACCCATTATTTCTCACCAGATGTTTACATGTACATAGGTATGCGTAGATATACAGAATTGTTTCATATTGCATATGAAACATGGCTTGTGCAGGTTTGACTGCATCTGGTAGCATGCAAGATATGTCATTTTCACATTACCCATTATTTTCCAGCAAGTGTTTACAAATACATATCTATGTGTAGATACATAATATTGTTCATGTTGTACATGAAAAACGGCTATTTTCTGGTGTTAAATCAATGTATCCTTCACCCAACTTTCCTAACCATTTAGCCAACTCTTTCCATGCTTTGCTTGATTGGGTACAATCACGTAATACATATATAACAATCTCAGGGACCTATTTACAAAATGAACACACAGGTGAAACAATGTATCCAAACTTATGCACGTGATTATTAGTTGTCAAAATATTCTGAATTATCTTGTATTGAAACCAGTTTAGATTAACATTTTGAGTACATCGATTAGCAATCAAATTAATATTTTCCAATTTATTCTGTTGGAAGTCTCGAACAAATATTTCTTCCCATTTTTATTACCCATTTGTTTTTATTAAACATATTTAACATAGTGTTTTGTGAAACTGTTTACTACAAGTTATTTTGGAGATACTTGGATTATGGGTTCTATGCCAGTTTAGAAAATGTTAATTACAGTTAACATTGCTTGTTGGGATAGGTGCCGGATTAGACAATGTTTTAATGATCATAATATTGTTGTGAAATGTTAGAAATTGTATGCCCGTTTTGACAGTGTGCCGGATTAGACAGGTGCTGATGTTGGCTGGTTTCACTGTATTACAAGGTAAAATAGGGCAGGGAATTATGTTTTCCACATGTTTAAAAGTGAAATTTCTCCTTTTTATATATTCAAGCAAAATATTGTTGTTGTGCCAAAGTGATTGATGTAGACCTCTGTACTATGAGTCACATTCTGAGCAAATTGTTACATATTCAGACCATGACTCCACAACATCCATCCATAAACAGTGGATAACATATATTTGTTATAAACACCATCCGCAATCCACAGTCTCTTAATATTTGGATTACATAGTGAAGCATTTTCTATACATGTAGAATTGTCTCACAGCAGTCTTGTAATCCATGCAAGTTTTGGGGATTTTATAATATTTTCTACCTTTGGAATACTAAAGCCTCCATGTTCATATTTCATCTTCTTAGATTTACACTATCTTAATGAAATTTTGAATACATATGGAGCAATTAATGAACTGCTACTTTTTGACTTTCATAAATTGTTAAAAGTAAATTATATTGTTGATGCTTTTTGAAAATTTCTTTTGTCATTAACTTGTATTTAGTTATCTGTTGTCTGTTGAATTGAACACAATAAAATTGGTTGTTCAAATAAAATACTTTCTTTCTCATTGCATCTAAGATTATACCTTTCAACTTATAAGTGAGTGTTTACAAACTGCTGTCTGTATCGGAGACCATTCCCAGCTGGTTGGACGATTGGCAAATTGAAGCCATTGTTGCCTGGTAGTGGAGGATTCCCTGGAGGCAGGCCAATGTTTCTGTCTTTACAGATGTTGTGCAGCATAGCACAAACTGTTATAACCTGTTAATGTGTTATATTACATTTGATATAGGGTCTTACATTCTGAGGTACATTGTAAGGAATAAAAAATTGCCTCTTTATTTTGAATTAACATTTGAATTAATTCTGTAGTTTTGGAAATAACTCAATCTCATTACATACATTCACAGTCACCTTTGTATAACAATACATGAAAGCATTTCCATTATAAATGATGATTCAAATAATTTCATATGATTAACAATATCACAATTTCATCAGTGACAATGGAGGTAAGACATTGAATTTACAAACCTTTGCCGCCTTTTGGGGTTTGAGACGAATTTCACCATGAAGAACGTGAATCTTCTTTTCATCTGTCCTATGCCTTGTTCCACTACACATCTAGTTTCCTTGTGTGCACTGAAATATTTCATATTACTTATAGAAATGTAGAAAAATCTGTGATATCATTTGATTTTTCATATAGTAAAAAAATTCATTTATAGGGAGGCTATATTTGATGTCAAACAAGTTTTTTGTGTATATTTTTTAATATTATCAATATTCAAATAGGTCAAATATTAAAGGTATAAACAAAATAAGAAACATACCGACATTAATTTATCCAAATTAAATTAATGAATGATAATCATTCACAAAGTAAATATTTTCAAGGGTTTTGATTTATTTTACACAAAAATAAACATCACAGTAATGTAGAGGTCTAGGAGTCTCAGACTTATAATTGTTTAACTATATTATTATAATATTAATTACTGTATACATGATAATTAATTATATATATACTTGCATTATTTTTATAAGGATTTGTTACGTTCCAGTATAATACAATGTTTTTAGGTATCCCGTTTGCCAAGGGAAGTCACTCTCATTCTTCATGTTACAAGTTTTCATAATATTTAAATTGATTTATTCTTAGAATTAACCAGAGTTAAGAATTATTTTTCATTCTTAGAATCTTTATTAATGGGGCCCCAGGTTTCTTACTTGTTCGTATGATACATATGTGTTACCATGGAAACATTTGGAATATCAATGCAACAAATATTTGTCATTTTTAGTCTAACTGAGTTTCCTTATTTCTTTTATTTTCTTATTTGCAGACTGGAAATTACTGCTCATACTACTGTGGCTGCTTTCATCATGGTCAGGTGCGCTGTTTACTGTAGTTATATATTGTACTTATAGTACGTGTGCTGAGTATATGTTTAAGAAATACAGTTCTCTCTACCCCCCATGTATAGTGTAATGAAGTACACTTTTACCCTGACCTATTACAGTTAAAGTACGATGACGCTTTTCTAAGATGCCAAATTTAATACTTTCCCAACGATTAATCTCAGGCAGAAAAGAAACCGAGGAACGACAGTGTCAGTGACCTAAATTAGCAATCCTCACTCAGAGCTAACTTGCGTGCTGTTCCATTGACAAGCCTGAACCCCAACGTAAAACTAAACAGTTTGAATACAGTTCACATTCGGGTTAAATATGTTTTATATTGTATCTTTATTACGCCTGTGATTATTGTAAGTTGCCGATGGGGCAATAGGAACGTCGCATTTCTACTTCCAATGTAAGTTTAGATAGGTACATCCTGATAAAGCTGACTAGTCAAGCCACATTCCACGGATGCATTGTGGGAGTGTAAAACATTGCGAACGTTGCCGTGTCACTGTTTCATTGTGAGTCGAGCTGAGACATTTTTATCGAAAAACTTAAAACGTAATGTTTCCACCACTAATGTTACCTGAGTGAAGCAACTGCAAACCAAGAAACGGGGTGCAACGTAGTAGTTTACAGTATTTGAGTTTCATATTTTAAAAAAAAATTACAGTCCATTGTGTTCAATTGTTTATTTATAATCATTTATCGGTAGTTCCATTTTATAAGTGTAATTTGCTTGTTCATGTGTGAAGTAACATAGATAGCATAGGCGGAACCAGACACACACACACACACCCCACACACACAGACACACACCTCCATTCTCAAAAAGCTGTATCCGCCCCTGTTTCGAATCTGTGTATGCACTCCCATACCAGTAAATCCGCCACTCACTCAGCCTCAGCCTCAGCCTCACTCACATATTCAAAAACACGTCCTTATCCACGATCAGACAACTCGAAAGAAGCGGACATAACATGTTAATATACACGATCATTTATCCATTCGTAAGAATAATTCGTGGAGTGATTTGGGGTTCAACTTTGCATACAGTAATATTTCACCCGTGTAGCGACGTGTTTGCACGTGTGTGGGTGGCTGCTTCTACTATTCTTGACTTATGTCGGTGTTAGGGGTTGGAGCTCACCGAGATACAATGAACAGACACAATCCATCACCACATGAAAGTGGTCTCCAGGCATACTGTCGATCCTCTACACCACGGAGGTGGTCTCCAGGCATACCGTCGATCCTCTACACGGAGGTGGTCTCCAGGCATACTGTCGATCCTCTACACCAAAGATGGGGTCTCCAGACATACTGTCGATCCTCTACACCTTGGAGGTTGTCTCCAGGCATACTGTCGATCCTCTACACAGCGGAGGTGGTCTCCAGGCATACTGTCGATCCTCTACACCAAAGATGGGGTCTCCAGACATACTGTCGATCCTCTACACCTTGGAGGTTGTCTCCAGGCATACTGTCGATCCTTAACACCACGGAGGTGGTCTCCAGGCATACTGTCGATCCTCTACACCAAAGATGGGGTCTCCAGACATACTGTCGATCCTCTACACCTTGGAGGTTGTCTCCAGGCATACTGTCGATCCTTAACACCACGGAGGTGGTCTCCAGGCATACTGTCGATCCTCTACACCAAAGATGGGGTCTCCAGACATACTGTCGATCCTCTACACCTTGGAGGTTGTCTCCAGGCATACTGTCGATCCTTAACACCACGGAGGTGGTCTCCAGGCATACTGTCGATTCTCTACACCAAAGATGGGGTCTCCAGACATACTGTCGATCCTCTACACCTTGGAGGTTGTCTCCAGACATACTGTCGATCCTCTACACCTTGGAGGTTGTCTCCAGGCATACTGTCGATCCTTAACACCACGGAGGTGGTCTCCAGGCATACTGTCGATCCTCTACATCGCGGAGTTGGTCTCCAGGCATACAGCATGGATGGGGTCTCCAGGCATACTGTCGATCCTCTACACCTTGTTGGTTGTCTCCAGGCATACTGTCGATTCTCAACACCACGGACGGGGTCTCCAGACATACTGTCGATCCTCTACACCTTGGAGGTTGTCTCCAGACATACTGTCGATCCTCAACACCACAGAGGTGGTCTCCAGGCATACCGTCGATCCTCTACACCGCGGAGTTGGTATCCAGGCATACAGCATGGATGGAGTCTCCAGGCATGCTGTGGATCCTCTATACCATGGAGTCGGTCACGTAACACTGTATCCACTAATTCGTGTAAAGGATATCCTCAGTCCAGAATACAAAAGAATGGGCAAACAACCTATCCAGTACATCGCGGAGTTGGTCAAGAAAGACAATCTCTCCATTAGATTACTTAGGAGATGTTCTGTTGCAACTGCTCTATCCAAACCAGATGTCAGTGGATTGGCAAACGTTTTTAAAGCCAATGCACCAACGTCGGAAGCAGGAAAGATTATCCACTGTGCTATATGTCGGAATACCATAGGATCGTTCTCGGGACAGACGCTGTATCCACTATCCCATGGAGTCGATATTCGGATAGACCATTCACTCAAAATGGAGTCAGATAGTTGCTCTATGACTTAGACACTAGAGTCGCTCAATATTCATGGTAAAGTTTTTATTGATTTTTTAGTGAATGGAAACTATTGTCTTCTAAATGGTAGAACCCGTGAAGGTCCGGGTTAGAATTGATTTTCAGTAACCCATGCTTGTTGTGAGAGGCAACTAACAGGATCGGATGGTCATGCTCACTGACTTGGTTGACACATGTCATCGGTTCCCAGTTGCGCAGATCGATGATCATGCTGTTGATCACTGGATTGTCTGCTCCAGACTCGATTATTTACAGACCGCCGCCACATAGCTGGAATATTGCTGTGTGCGGCGTAAAACTTTACTCACTCACTTACTCTAAATGGTAGAAACACTATGAATATCAATTTTACATGTGTTTCAAGCAAGGCACCATCTGTTAATGTATAAATTACTGCGTGGTTCCTTCGCTTCACTGACTTCACAGTTACTCGCTCCCAATGTCTTGGCACAGTCAGCCCAGTGCGTGCTCACAGTTGATGCACAGGAAGTTCTTAAGTTGGACCACTCACTGTTGGAATGGAAAGTGAGTCTGTAGTTGGAACCCAAGGAATCGTTAAACCCGACAACACAACACTTACTCAAGGAATAACATCTATCTCTGCTGATTTCCTTACATCGGACGAGAGTTTATCTCTACTAAATAAAGTGATTGAAGACATGGAAACCGATGCAAGGACATTGGTAACAAGTATGATGAGTGTGTGTCTGTTTTTCACGGTGAGATGGAGGAGAAACTTGTGAAAAGAACCGTTTTACTTGATTCAGAAGACAACAAAAATAGACCAGTTGAAAAGCTTTGGTGGAATGAAGAACTAACTAAACTTGGGAACAGTATGTGCTCTGCTGAAAAACTGTGGTGTAGAAATAAACATGAGCATAAGCACATATACAGGGAAGATTTTAAACGACATAGGAAAAGATTTGACAAAGCAGCCCAAAAAGCCAAGAGGTCCTATGTTTTAAAAGTACAAAATGAGCTGGAAGAAATATATGATAAAAATAGTGGTGAATTCTAGAAAAGAATCGGGAACAACAGAGTAAAGAATATCCCCATGGAAATTTTCGCCGAAGATGGGAGCATATGCTGAAATGAAGTAGTCGTCACGGAAACCTGGAAGACAGCCTACTCTGACCTTCTCAACAGCGGCGTTCGGGACAACCCTGAGGGTTTGAACACTGACGTCACTCTCACAAAACTGACATCAGTGATTGCGCGAGCCAAATGTGGGAAAGCACAGGGAAATGACAACATTCCCGTAGAATTACTCAACAGAAAGAACGTCATACCCATACTCCTTAGATTGTTCAACGTGTGTTTTAGCACAGGAATCGTGCCTGACAAATTGGGACAAGGAATTATAAACCCCATTCCCAAGTCATCAACAATCGACCCTCGACACCCTATGTTGTATCAGTGACCATATAATCTATTATATGGTCTCTGGTTGTATAGGGGCATTACTCGTCTCCCGTCAATATATAAACTTTATTATTTTTCCTTATCCTGACTCATGCTCTTTTTGCTTGTCTTCTTCTTCTTGCGAACATAGTGGAACACTTGTATCTCCCTAATTGAAGCTCCCTTCAATGTAAAATCACTAATTAGTACTCAGCACGAGTTACCTCCCTTCCACAAGCGCGGGAACGAGGGCGCCACCTCCACCCATGTGCCTCACTCTCTCCTTCTTCGCCCAGTGAGCTGGACGTGAGAGCACCTGTGTCTCCCGACACACTATATCCTTTGATTATATTTAGTTAGTTACCTCGTATAGACATCTATAGAGGTTTAGCTAGTATCCTTCAACAATTATATATTGATATTTAGTCGTGTTTCTACTGTTTATTCACGGACGCCGTGTTTGTTTCAGTGGATTACGCTGATAAAAATTCTGTTCTGTTGCAGATTACGCTTTTTATTCTGCTGCTGATCCGCATTTAATATGCCCTAGTTGTACTGCGCCATGTTCATTTTATTCACGCTTGCAGTTGCGGTACTAATTTATCCATTTCTGCCTTTAATAAATAATTACTTTATGCGTTTGAGACGCTGCGCAGCAGATAGGTCGCATATGCAGAGTCTAGCCATGACTGATACACCTGAACCCCTCGCCAGTCTACTGCTGTTGGTCGACCCCGCTCCGCCTGGTGTTCCGCTAGAGTGGTGGAGAGGCGGGACGAGTCCGCCGCCTCCAAGAAGCGCCCTGCTTCCCCAGACATCCCACCGTGCAGCCAAGACTAGAGTTTTTCTACTGCATCTCAACGCTGACCTCTGAGGGGAAATCAACGAAGTCTACTTGAACTTTCTCAGCCGAGATTGTTCCCGCCGCAGATTTGGGCCTGTATGATGATCAGCCGATCATCATACCTGATGTACATCAAAAGAATGACCGATGTCGGCAACAGTGATGTCAGCGCGAGATCAACATGCAGCCTGATGTACCAACGCCGATATTCTATGATCTTCCTGAGGGTCCTGCCGCTACCAACACTCAACGCAGACTTCGCACCCCCAGGGCAGCGCCGACCTCTGAGGGGAAATCAACGAAGTCTACTAGGACTTTCTCAACCGAGATTGTTCCAGCCGCTGAACTGGCCTCTACGATGATCAGCTGATCATCATCCCCGACGTCACGCCACAAGAAGCTTACCGGAGACAGCTACAGTGACATCAGCAGAGATCGCCATGCAGCCTGATGTCTCTACACTGACGCCAGACGACTTCCTGAGGGTCCCGCTAACATCGCAGAGAGGGCACCGACTAATTACGTCGCAGACCATCCCAGATGAACTGTTGCGGCAAATCATGATTATGATGGAGGGCCACCACAGACTGGGAAGCAGCCAGCCCAAGGCCCGAGCCTTCGCGAAGGTTCCAACGCAGACGACACCCCAGAGGCACCCCCATCAGCGTAGCAGCCACGACGAAGCCACCTTCGCGAAGGAAGTCGCAGACCACCTCCACGAAGGACCCAGATGTACAGCCTTCGCGAAGGCCTTCGCGGGCGGGATAGATCATCACATTCCTCGGCTTCATCCCTAGATGCGGAATCAGACCGTCAGACCTCACGGAAGCCTTCGCGAAGGTCAAATCGCCGTTCCCCAGGACCGGACGCAGAGGAAGCTTCGCGAAGCTATCAACATTCTCCTCACAGGTCTCCGAGAAGGTCAACCCATAGACGCAGTTCACCAACACGATCTCCGCGCCGTTAACCGCGCCGATCTCCTCGTACATCACCACGTCGATCGTCTCACAGGTCACCACACAAGTCTGCACACAAGTCTACAGTCAGGTCTCCCCGAGCGTCACCCGACATAGAGATAGAAATACACAGTCCACCATCAGAAGAGCATCAACCTCTCATCAGTGATGCTGGGATAGAAAATGATGGAGGCATCATTTTCTCAGACGCTGAGATACGATATTGGATGGTAAACAACCTAGATCTCTCTTCACCTTCCAAGAGTGGCAACTCGGCGCAGACATACCTGATAAAGGAAGACGAGGCAGACGCCATCACCTTACCTCCGGACGACTTCGATTGCCGCGGTGCCACAGTATGTGGACACAGCCTACCATAAAGCCATAATAGTTCAAACGCCAGAGGCGATGTTATTGGCATTAATAGATCTAGAACGATCAATGAGATTCTTATCACCAGATTTCGTGACACGACTTCTGAAGATGATAGGATGATCTACTGGCTCTACTTATGCAGACCAGCAAGAACCACACCCTGTATGAAGCTAACGCCATATATTGATCGGTTTCTAGACACTTCAGCCTAGGAAGTCCCAGGCCACCTCCGCCGAAGGAGCTAGAGCCTCACCAGTTACAAGGGACGCCACGGAGGAGTAGCGCTTCACCGACCCCACATATTGCTGAGTGCGGCGAAAACAATACACTCACTCACTCACTCCTGTTGAACACAGAGGTCGCTCAGCGAAGCAAGCCATATATTATATATATACTGATCGGGTTCTGACTCAATACCTTCGCTGAAGGTCGCGAAGGCTAAGTGGCTCCAAGTCTACCTCACACAGGAAATCTAGATTGATACTTCGAGAGCTTCAAAATCTCCGGCGGCCCACCGAGGAATTCTCCTCCAAGGTCTCCATATATTAGCCACTCGTCATATATAGCTACTGCCAGTCCGTCTTCAAGACATCGCATAAGTTGTCTATCAACTGTATGCCATATGCCGCCTATAAGCCTCACGCGAAGACAATTGCACAGGCTATTTACAACACAAACGTCGCTATATTAATTAATCAACGACGTTGCATAGATCTTCACAAAAATCAACCTTTCCGTATAGATTGCTAGAATATGCAATCCCGGACTACGATAAGAGTATCTACATGCGTGACCATTACGCAGATCTGCAGACAATTCAATATCGAAATTGAACAGCAGCCTTGTTACAGCGGTATAACTCATAATCGCCAAAGTTTCTGAGAAGAAATATGTACAACAAGTTCAGCTTTAATTCTACAATTATGACGATACATTCATGTATACAGTCTACAAGCTGACAACTTGCAAGTTTATTGTACCTTTATATAAGAAAGTCGAATTATATTCAAAACTGAAGTTACTTTCACGACAGCCAGGAAAATAACCTACCCAGCATTAATATTACAGAGCGAGGTATTTCGCTACCGGAGGTTTCGCTAAAGCGTCTTTTTAACCCTCAAACACGCGGGTCACTCGGGTAACTTCGGAAGCTACGGTGAAGACCGACGATTATGCTAATATCAACGACGGCAAGATTTTATACAAGGTTTTTCCTGCTACACCGTGACATCACAGTCGCGGGTATTCTACAGAATCAAAATGCCTTGTTCTGATTGGACGCGATGGACAACGACCTACGAGAGGTCGATCTTAGTTCACAGGTCAACACTTACGCTACAAGTGACAACTATATATCAGTGAACGAGCAAGCCTCCTTACAGTCCAGTTAATCTGAACCTTCATGATTGGGCTGCTTTCTTCAGGTTAGAGACCTCCCCTGTCAAGTTAGGACGAGGGCACGGCAGTCAGGCAATTTTACATAAACTTCAACGAGGACAGACACACCTGGTTGTGCACCTACATCGCCAAGGACTTTGCAGCTAATAACCTAGACGACGGGATACAAGTGGATCTAAATCCACAGCCGCCTCAGACTACAGCTGAATTTCATAATCAAGCTACTAACACAACTAGATGGTTAGTAAACCTACTTAAACTTTCTGATTGGAGAATTAAAACGGAAGTTTCACCCTCCAACTTGGGGATCTGAATATAGTGTTCCAACACCTCACAAGTGAGGTTTATGAACACGCCTGGATGACATACTTGGACTTCATGATACGATGATTCTATCACGATGGCCAGCAAGAGCACTGTAAATTTATCTCCACCGAACCAAACAGAAGGGAATAATACAACAGATTATTTCCTCTATCATCAACTTACGCAGAATGAAATCTCACTGCACTATATCTCCGCTTGGATCAGAACTGTCATACTACGTGCATACAAGACGGATGGACCCAAATCCGACCCTCCATGAGCTTTTAATACTCATGATATTAGAGCTAACTTCTGCATTGATCTACACAATGTTATTTGAAATAATGGAGGGTTTATTTTCTGGAGATCCTGATATGGTGGTTGCCAACCATTATCTGAGAGATATCATCACCGAGGACGCCTCAGGTATCCACCAATTCGATCCCATGGTCCTCGTGACTACAGTTGACAGTTCCTCGAGAAGATAAGTCAATCTTACAGATTTCTACTTATCTTATAACAGTACTAAATAGCTACATGCTATATATAATTTGCTTAAGTTCTTTTATCATCACAGTACTATGATTATTACATCATACAATATATATAAGTTAACAACTCTACAGAGTTGGTTATTATATATTTACCTTAACTTAATTATATCTTAAGCATAGTACTATACTCAGATTGTAAAAGATATAAGCTAACAAACTCTACAGAGTTTGGGCTTTATATAGGTAGCTTAAGCTTATTCATATCTTAAGCTCAGTACTATGTTTATATCATATAAGTATATTAGCTAACAAACTCTAAAGAGTTTTTGCTATTTGGCTTAAGTCTCATCATATCTTAAGCAATATGGTTACATTATAACATGTATTAGCTAACAAACTCTACAGAGTTTTTTGCTATATGTAACTTAAGCTTATTCATATCTTAAGCGCAGTACTATGTTTATATCATATAGGTATTTTAGCTATCAAAACTCTAAAAGAGTTTTTTGCTATTATATATTTGGCTTAAGTTTCATCATAATTTAAGCTTAATGGTTACATTATAACTTGTATTAGCTAACAAACTCTACGGAGTTTTTTTTGCTATTATATATGTAGCTTAAGTTTCCTTCAAATCTTAAGCTCAATACTATGTTTATATCATATAAGTATATTAGCTAACAAACTCTACGGAGTTTTTGCTATTATATATGTAGCTTAAAGTTTCCTTCAAAGCTCAATACTATGTTTATATCATATAAGTATATTAGCTAACAAACTCTACGGAGTTTTTGCTATTATATATGTAGCTTAAGGTTTCCTTCATAAACTCAATACTAGGTTTATATCATATAAGTATTTTAGCTAACAAACTCTAAAGGGTTTTTGCTATTATACAATTAGCTTAAGTTTCATCATATCTTAAGCAGTATGGTTACATTATAAAATGTATTAGCTAACAAAACCCAATGAGTTTTGCTATTATATATATATAGCTTAAGTTTAATTATATCTTAAGCTCAGTACTATGGTTATAACATAAAAGTATATTAGTTAATAAACTCTAAGGAGTTTTTTTTGCTATATACATTTAGCTTAAGTCTAATCTTATCTTAAGCTTAGTACTATGGTTACATTATTAATCTATAAGCTAATAAACTCTATAGAGTTTTGGCTATTATATATGTAGCTTAAGTTAATTATATCTTAAGCACAGTACTATACTCATATTGTAAAATATATTAGCTAACAAACTCTACAGAGTTTTGCTATTATATATGTAGCTAAAGCTTATTCATATCTAAAGCTCAGCATTATATCTATATCATATAAGTATATTAACTAACAAACTCTAAAGAGTTTTGCTATTATATAATTAGCTTAAGTTTAATCATATCTTAAGCTTAGTACTATGTTTATATCTTAAAGTATTTTAGCTAACAAACTCTAAGGAGTTTATACTAGCATATTAACAAGCTTAAGTCTATTAGTCTTAAGCATTGTATTAATGTTATATATACTTTATCATAATAAGTACTTTGTAATAACCTTTATATGGCAGCTGATAAGTTAGCAGCAGGAATTCATCAGTTCAGTACCTTTATGAAGTTCCCATAGGGTTATTACAATCATCACAGTTCAAATCACTAATTATTAAAATCCAAAGTATTATATATTTCCCACCTCCCTTTCCGTCGGAGTCTACAAGCAAAAAGAGCATGAGTCAGGATAAGGAAAAATATGTAATTTTAGAGTAAAATTGATATTTTATACTTATCCTGACTCATGAGGTAAGCCCTCCCATCCTCCCCACATAACACTTTGGATTTCCCTGTAAATTCAAATGTTGGGCTCAGTATATGAGGAGAGAGTGAGGCACATGGGTGGAGGTGGCGCCCTCGTTCCCGCGCTTGTGGAAGGGAGGTAACTCGTGCTGAGTACTAATTAGTGATTTTACATTGAAGGGAGCTTCAATTAGGGAGATACAAGTGTTCCACTATGTTCGCAAGAAGAAGAAGACAAGCAAAAAGAGCATGAGTCAGGATAAGTATAAAATATCAATTTTACTCTAAAAATTACATGTTGTGTCCTAAACGACCGATTTAATGTTTGGGCGGAGGAAACAGGGATACTCCATGACCATGATTCCGACAAGGACGTTCAACTATTGACTATGTATCAACGCTAACGTCAATTATCGACACTCGCAAGGCACTATCAAAATCTACATTTACTGCTTTAATAGACTTTCGGAAAGCTTATGATTCTGTGGACAGGAAAATACTATGGACCAAACTAGCTGATTTAGGACAAAAAGGCAAAATATCCCATTGAGTGTTAGCCATCTATAAGAGTGAGTGAGTATGAGTTTACGCCGCTTTTAGCAATATTCCAGCAATATGACGGCGGGGGATACCGGAAATGGGCTTCACACATTGTACCCATGTGGGGAATCGAACCCGGGTCTTCAGCATGTTGAGCGGACGCTTTAACCATTAGGCTACCCCACCGTCCCCCATCTATAAGAACATTTAGAGTTGTGTATGTTGAGATATGTATGGTAAAGTCAAGGCATGTATAGTAATGAATAGATGTAAAACTGAATCGTTTTCAACATCTTCCGGCGTTCGCCAAGGCTGTATGTTAAGCCCTGTTTTATACACTCTATTCATCAACGAGTGGGCTATAGAATTTTAAAATAGTAGTTTAAGAGGTATTTTTGTCACTGAAGAAATTGAAGATAGTTTCTTGTTGTTTGCTGATGACGTAGTGTTGGTAGACGATTCAGTTTATGGGTTACAACAACATTTGGATTCTTACATAATTATTGTTTGAAGTGGGGTTTAGAGGTTAACTTAGATAAATCAAATATAATAGGTTTTCGAAATGGAGGGTGTTTAAAGAGCGTAGAGGAGTGGTACTATTCGGGTAAAGAGGTTAAAATACGTCACCTACTACACATATCTTGGCATTGTATTTTCCTTAAGATTAGTGTGGTCTAAAGCTTGTGAAACTCTTTCAGTTCAAGCTAGGAAGGCTTTCTACGCAGTTTACAAATTGATTAAAGTTTATCCTTCACTCCCATTTGTTGTAGTCCAGAAAATATTTGATACCAAAATAATGCCAATTATATTATATGGTTCGGAAATATGGGGTTTCACTTATAGAGGAGATACTGAGAAAGTCCAAAGTGTATTTTTTAAAAGGTGTTTGAATATTTCTAAATTGACTCCGACTCGTGTTGTATTGGGCGATGTTGGAAGATATCCAGTTTGTATAAGTTATTTCAGTCGCTGTGTCGGGTATTGGCATATGCTTCTTTGTATGCAACCTGATCGTAATCCTAAAGCGTGCTACGAAATGCTAAAGTTGAACTGATAGTAATGGTAAAGTAAACTGGGTAACAGGGGTTCGTATGTTATTGTTTTTGATGGGCTTTTCTGATGTTTGGATATCTCAGGATTTGGGCAATTATGACATATTTATGCATACCTTTTCGACACGCTGTAAGGGTGTACAGTTCAAGGATTGGCATGGTAGACTATCGGGAAGAAGTGATTTCCCTCTTTATACTAGCTTTAAATCTTTGTTAGACAATATGTTATAGAACTGTTTAGTCATAAAGATTTATTACGAATATTTTCTAAATTTTGATTTCAGTCCCATAAATTGAAGATTTGTAAATTAAGGTACGATAATGATATTGATACCGACAAACTTTTATGCTCTAATTGTACTATGAGTGTTGTAGAAGATGAGTACCACTTTGTATTAGTTTGTCCGTATTATATACATCTAAGGGAGCAACTAATCTCTCCGTTTTATTTCACATGTCCTACAAGGAAAAAATCGTATCAACTGTTAACGTCTAACAGTCCCAAAACATATAAAAAATCTGTCCATATGCTTGAAACGAAATCTGCCAACTTGAGATGTCATGCATATGATATTGAAATGTACTGCCATGTGCTTTTGGGCCATGGGGCCTTATGACCGAATAAACTTGTCACTTGTCACTTGTCACCTATCACAGAGTTGTTTGAAAATAAATGGTAAAACGACTGGCTACTTTTCTGTAAATGCTGGACTGAAGCAGGGCTGTGTTCTTTCCCCACTTCTGTTTAATCTCTTTATCAATGACCTTTATCGACAGAATCAACAGGTTGGATATTGGGATATCTGTAGATGGAAATAAGAAAATTGGTATCCTAGCCTATGCAGAAGATCTGGTCCTATTAGCGGAAGCAGATGAAGATCTGTCACTACTGTTGTATATTCTCAATACGTGGTGTACCAGTAATAATATCAGTATAAATGAGGAAAAATCTAATGTGGTGCGTTTTACGACCCCGTCTATCACTAAATCGTATTTTAAATTCGCCTGTGGAAGCAAAACATTAGAGACAACTAACTGTTACAAATATCTCGGCCTTCATTTGACAGAAGTTTTAGACTACGACCAAATTTCAAAAACAGCAGCAAAATCTGCAAGTGGGTTGCCTGGTCTCTTCATCGCCAAATCTAAAGCCTTAGGTGGAATGCATCATAAAACCTTTAAAAAGTTGTATGATGCTATAGTCTGGTCTAAACTGGATTGTGGTAGCAGCTATATTGGGCACATTAGACCACTCAGCAGTGAACACAGTGCAGCACAGAGCTATGGGATACTTCCTCGGAGTCGGTAAATACACATCCAATGCAGCAGTGCAAGGGGAGCTAGCCTGGACCCCGCCTATCGTGAGACAGTGGAAAGCAGTGGGGACGTTTAGTCAACATGGAGAAAACCAGGACCAACAGAGCTATACATGTATTTGTATAGGCAGACAACTATGCACGGAAGCATAAGTGGAATTGGGAATAAAAGAGTACACAGAAAATTTAGAGAATACGAACTCTCCAACTTTTTAAACACTACTGTGAAATATTGTAAACGACATATCGGTCACGTTATTGAGAAAAGTGAAATGAATAAGTTTACAAGTGAATAGAAGGAGAACTTACAGAAAGAAGGTTGACAGCATGGGAAAAGCATGGATACGAGTGTACAAGACTTTTAAAATAACATATTCATGTGAAGTTATCTGTCATGTAATATGAATCGTGCAAACAGGCGAGCACTTACGCTTTTTAAATGTGGAATTGCCCCTTTAAAGATGGAAACGTGAAGATATGAAAACCTGTCCTGCTTCTACAAAACTGAGGATGAATCTCACGTCTTATTACATTGCCTCTTTTACAATCACATCAGGACGCCGCCGCTGCATGATATCATACTCAATGTTAGAGATCTGTCTGATGTTGAAAAGTTATGTTACGTTTAGCCAACCCTTTATTTATATGTATTAGTGCCAAAACCTGCAGGGATATTTTACATGCTCGAAGTGTATATCTATTCAAATGATCTTAAACTGTACTAACCTTTTATGCTATTTTATTTTTTAAAATATTCTTTGCTGTTTTACTTCATAGTCTCTCATAACTCCAGTTGGTGTGGTTTGTGTATTTTATCAATAAGGTCTGTCTGTTTTATGGTCATCATCTTTGTTCGTTTTTTCAGATCATGCAGATGCCAACGACCAATCGGGGAATATGACTTGTTATAGTGGCGAAAATTGTGTTATAACCTGGACAGATGACGTTCCTCCATTCATTGTCGTTGAATGGTATTTCAACGACACACAGATTGCCCAGTCGTACAATGAATCATTGTCACAGGTGTGTACACACACACACACACACACACACACACACACACACACACACACACACCTCTTTGGAAATATATGCCTCCCTCTAAATGCCTATCACTTTTTTTTTTATAGGACACACTGATAATCAACAAAAACTACATGGGCCGTTTTCGACTGAATAGGACTGACAGCGTTGGATTTGATATAAAGGATGTCAAGGAAAATGACGCAGGGGAGTACAAATGCGTCGTCACCTTGCAAGGCACTGGCGACGTGAATGTACGGAAGTGCCTTTTAAAAGTAGAAGGTAAGGTTTATGTTCCGCAAACGAATATCAGAATGAATTTTTAGAGTGAGTTAAATCTAACAATGCATCTGCAATATATAATTCTTATCACTATAAAGTATCGGTCTTCAATACACAGACAAATCAAACTGTACAGACTATCAATACGGATAACTGTTAAGGACACAAAAAGAACTCCAAACCACCCAGTTTGCTATTTCAACTTTCGAACTATAGATTGTAAAATGGGTAAGCAGTGGCCAGAAACACTGAAAAATATATACAATGCCCAACAGTGAGACAACTAACATTCTACGGAAGAATAGCTGTTAATTGAACAATAAGATAACACAAAAGAAGATCTAAGTGAAATACGTGCCCAGGTTTTATTGAGCTACTATCTAAAAGCAAACTAAATTTTTGCATGTCCAAGATATTTTTATGGATTAAACTTCTTTTTTAATTTCTCTCACAACATTTCGAGACCATTCCAGGTCCCTTCATCAGGTGAACTGGCAGTTAGGACTATGACGTCGTCACTATGACGTCATAACTGAGTTATGACGTCACAATGCAAGTGACATCACAGTACACTAGGGAGAGTACTGTATAAGTGAGTTTGAAGAGTTAATTACATAATGATGAAAATTCATGCTAAATAATAGAGTTGAAAGTTGAATTGCTTTCCAAAAAGAATAGTAGACTCGTTTTTCCTTTTATCTTAAGTTCATCAAAAGTTAATCAAGAGGTCCCACGCACTTGGCAGGTATACACCTTGATCACGATTAATTGCTGGTTTATGTCTCCTTATCTCGACAGCTTCCTGTAGTTTTCTCAGACGTCAGTCGTTGTTATTTCTCGAAATCACCCTAATATCATTCCACATGATTACATGACTTGGGTTATTTGCCTTGTGCTCCGATATAGCTGACTTATCATTTTGTTTGCATACTGATGACTTGTGTTCAGCAATTTTTGCACTTTTAAGTTGTGGTCATTTTGTTGACGTTCATCAGCTGATGAAGAGTGGATCAAGGACATTTCATGATGTGCAAGTTCCGAGATTTTCAGCTCCCTATTGGCAGTTAGTGAAACCACATAACATAAACACAAAACTAATCGTATTTGTTAAAAACATAAGGGATGTGTAAATAACTCAGACGGCTCGTTTGTATAATCCCGAGTATTTGTATCGTTATGGCATTTTGTAATTGTTTACAAGATCTTGAAAAATATATATCGTCAATTTGACCTTGTACAGAACACATCCAATAGAATTGTGTTGTCTAATATGTAGTGTTTAATAAGGATAGGGTCAGAAACGATGAGAAATTCAAATACACACGGCTCTCATGTTTCCAATTGAGTGTTTTCACTAACGATCTTGCGGGCATGTTTTCGAGATTTTAAGTGCGCTTTGCAACATATTGAGGTAATGTAATTATAAATTGCTACGAGATTGAAAGCAATCTATTTATATATAACTTATCAACTTTAAACTTAAGCACTGTGCTTACATTTCACTTCACTGGGGATATTGTAGTCTGACTTTTCTTTGAGTCCTTCATACATCTTTTCAACGTACTAATTTTAAATGTCACCAGGTTTATGGCAGCAATGCCATACAGGCAAGTTCAGACAACTGGTAGACATCCCGTACATATATTATGTTTGGACTCTCCACAAATTGTTCAGTTTGAGATTATTTTAAACTGATTAGTGTATCTATACCAGAATTTGTAACAGCTCCCGATTCTTGTTAACGCGATATCTCATGAACTGTTGTACCCAATGACTTCAAATTTGGTGTCAGCCTACATTGGGGGATTATGCAGACACCAGTCGATTTGCGTGACCGTGACCTTATTTTCAAGGTCACCACGACACTTTGACCATTTTCCAACTCTTGTTCACCTGATATCTCATGAGCTGTTGTACCCAATGTCTTCAAATTTGGTGTCAGCCTACATTGGGGGATTACGCAGACACCAGTCGATTTGCGTGACCTTGACCTTATTTTCAAGGTCACCACGACACTTTGACCACTTTTCCAACTCTTGTTCACGCGATATCTCATGAACTGTTGTACCCAATGTCTTCAAATTTGGTGTCAGCCTACATTGGGGGATTACGCAGACACCAGTCGATTTGCGTGACCTTGACCTTATTTTCAAGGTCACCACGACACTTTGACCACTTTTCCAACTCTTGTTCACGCGATATCTCATGAACTGTTGTACCCAATGTCTTCAAATTTGGTGTCAGCCTACATTGGGGGATTACGCAGACACCAGTCGATTTGCGTGACCTTGACCTTATTTTCAAAGGTCACCACGACACTTTGACCACTTTTCCAACTCTTGTTCACGCGATATCTCATGAACTGTTGTACCCAATGTCTTCAAATTTGGTGTCAGCCTACATTGGGGGATTACGCAGACACCAGTCGATTTGCGTGACCTTGACCTTATTTTCAAGGTCACCACGACACTTTGACCACTTTTCCAACTCTTGTTCACGCGATATCTCATGAACTGTTGTACCCAATGTCTTCAAATTTGGTGTCAGCCTACATTGGGGGATTACGCAGACACCAGTCGATTTGCATGACCTTGACCTTATTTTCAAGGTCACCACGACACTTTGACCACTTTTCCAACTCTTGTTCACGCGATATCTCATGAACTGTTGTACCCAATGTCTTCAAATTTGGTGTCAGCCTACATTGGGGGATTACGCAGACACCAGTCGATTTGCGTGACCTTGACCTTATCTTCAAGGTCACCACGACACTTTGACCACTTTTCCAACTCTTGTTCACGCGATATCTCATGAACTGTTGTACCCAATGTCTTCAAATTTGGTGTCAGCCTACATTGGGTTATTACGCAGACACCAGTCGATTTGCGTGACCTTGACCTTATCTTCAAGGTCACCACAACACTTTGACCACATTTAAACTTATTTAAACGCGATATCTCATAAAACATTGCACCCAATGTTTTCAATTTTGTTGACAGCCTACATTGGGTGATTATGCAGACACCAGTCATTTCAGGCATCGTGTGTGTGACCAAAAATAAAAAATAGTAAATATAGATGTTCCATTCTTTAGCGGCGGGGGACATTGCCATATCAGTGGCAAACACTTGTTTCTATTGGAATTAAACAGAAATTGAGTTGTTGTTCTTGTCTGAATTAGTTCTGATGTTCATATATTCAACATGGAATCCTCCCAGGGGGGCACGAGTCGGTATTCGGCTTGTCCCGAATAAGACGAGTGGATCACTTAATGTCAGGCCGGTTAT
The DNA here is from genome assembly GCF_003918875.1 of Haliotis rubra. Lineage (NCBI taxonomy): Eukaryota > Metazoa > Mollusca > Gastropoda > Lepetellida > Haliotidae > Haliotis > Haliotis rubra. The sequence continues at coordinate 28,709 of NW_025767283.1, read as the reverse complement.
CTTGTTTATGACGCCATGACAAGCTTGCATGGGATCCGGTGTGTCTTACCCGAGATTGATGCATTACAAAATGGTCGATGTATTTGGGGCAAAACCTGTCCATGTTGGTTGAAATGGAAACTGAATCTGTTTCCAACATAATTAAGTAACGAATAGAAACTTGGCATCAATGACTTGGCTGTATCTGTCTAATCCAGCATCTTCCACATGAATAGAGAGTTTTACTTCAAGCGGTGCCATAGATCTTTCTCCTGCTTACCAGCAACGAAGCTCAAATTTACAAAGGTCGTTTACTACAGTACGGTTCGTTTACATTGTATCCGCCATGGCCAACCATATTCCTGTGGCATTTTAAGGATATATATATATATATAAGGGCAAATCCGACCGTTGGGTGACAGTACTATAAATTGCGCGACCTTTGGGCGACATTGACGTATATTACAAACTTACATTGATTTATTATTCTATTTGGGTTACATACAAATATAGAATATATTTTTGGTGTCGCCCATACCGTGTCGCCCAAAAGTAAAGTGTACGGCGTACATGTATATATGCGACCTTTCGGCGACTGTCGCCCAAGGTCGAATATATATATGTCGGCCAATGGTCGCTTATGTAATATACACATATATGTCACACAATGTTTGCTGTTTAATACTATATACGTGTATACATTTCTGTGTCTGCTTATTTGAAACATGTCGCCCATTGGTTGTTTATGTGTTTCAGTGTCTTGCTCGCCGAGAAAATTGTCTTTCATATGTGTGCATGAAACTGACTATCTTGTTTCCGATGTGTAACATCGCACATACAATCAATTGATACTTTTGTGCTTAATTTTCTCAAATATGATGCAGTCAAACAAACCAGACTAGTTAGAATAAACACTGAGATTATGATTACTTGTAATATTTCTAAAAATATTATGCTGTAACCAGTGTAGGAAAGATGTAGAAGATCTAGCCTGTCCACAGGACTGGCAGGTCAATTTTTTTACCAGTCCTGCCAAAATGTAGCCTGTCCTCCAAATATAAAAAAAACACCTTCGGCAGTAAATATTCAAAAAGGTTATAATCATTATATATATGTCATTGGTTTGCTAAAATTGACCCGACATGAGGACGGACTAGATATTTTTTTAACCCGTCCTCCACAAAATTCACCCGTCTCGGACGTTGGGACGGGCTATCTTTCCTACACTGCTGTAACAAACATTTATCATTTGGCTTAACTTGTTTCCCGCTCAAGTGCCGATGTGCCCTTCCTTTAGGTTAGGTTACGTTGTTTACCACTCATGGTTTGCTATGGAATAAGTTTTGAGGATATGTTAAGATTAACAAACAACTAAATATGAAATATTCTCATACTCAAACACCGAAAACCTCTATAGGAAATCAACACCCTGATGAAGACAGGCAGATATGTAGTATTTCATTCGGGGGGTAAGAAAACGACATCGTATCGCTTCCCGTGAACGAACAAGAGAAGACTATTTTGTCAGTAAAGACGTAAAATTTTCAATTAAATATCATTAAACAATTTTATGTATCTTTTCAGTTCTAATTTGTTTTTGCTAGGCATTGTATTATATTCAGGGATTAGAAATAGCGTGTGCATTTGCCTCGTATACACCGTCGGAAATGGCAATCAGCTGTGCACACTTTTCCCCGCCATCTACCGGTGATTTAGTTAATCGGAGTGATCGGAAAAATATAGTATCTGAAATTATTATGTTACCATGACAAGTATATTGTTTCATTTTAATTGCAGGTTTTGCTCTATTACTGAAAAATATACATAATCATAAGTAAGGTTATGCGACAGCTCTTTGGTGTATTACTGGATAGTATTTATGCAAGGAACAATTTGGCCTGTCACCAATGAGGTTTCGCACGATCTCGATATTTCCACAGCGAAGACATGTGATCATCCAGCTACAAGAACTATTTCTTTTAGCCAAACGAAATAAGTATACGTATCCATTTTCTGCCAAATACACTACATTGAGGCATACCAGACGACTCCTGAATAAACTGGGGCTCCGACATTGATTTTACCTGATGTCTGGTCTGAATATCACCTAAACACAGCCCATTTTGAGCCAGTCGGTATTATTCCCGTTCTCTTTCAAATCATGCATTGAGGCATACCAGACGACTCCTGAATAAACTGGGGCTCCGACATTGATTTTACCTGATGTCTGGTCTGAATATCACCTAAACACAGCCCATTTTGAGCCAGTCGGGATTATTCCGGTTCTCCTATCATACACTGAGGCATACCAGATGACTCCTGAATAAACTGGGCTCCGACTTATAAACCTATGGCCAATGTTGTCTATTGTTCTTGCAGTTGTTTCGCATTATGGAATAACCTCGGTAGAGGTTTTGCGATTGCAGGAGGTCTTACAATGATCATTGTAATACCTCGCAGGAGGTTTTACAATGACCATTGTAAAACCTCATACGAGGTACGAAGTTTTGCAATGGTCGTTGTAAAACCTCATACCCCGATGAGGTTTTGAAATGACCATTATTTATGACTGATACAACTTTGTCTTGCTATGACTGATTGTAAAATATCTCATTATTGAAAACTTCCAATATTCAGTGATGATAACTGGTTTCGAACCCGCAACCCATCGCTCTCTAGTTTGGCGGTTTTATCCGATACGCTACGAAGGAGGAATGAGATTGTTTGTCAGTATGAACCATGTGTTTCTCACACGACAGGTACTGCGGGGCAGCGCATCGCAGGACACGGGTAGCGCGTGCAGAGCACGAGCATTGCGCGTGCGGGGCAAGGTGTTAGCTGCCAGTTGCATCCCAGTTGACACAGGCTGTGCCATCATTTGCGGGCTGTTCCATCAATGTTGTTCTACTCAGTACATGCACAAATTGAAAATAAGTGTTGTCTTAGACGGTTTATAAGTTCGATAAAAGACTCCTCCTCGGTTTTGGCTGAGATTGTAAAACCTCAGTGTCAGGAAATCCCTCGGGCACTAAAGCGCCCTCAGGATCCTTCCCCTGAGGTTTTACAATCTCAACCAAAACCTTGGAGTCGTCTTTTATCCTACAGATAGATACTTGCCTAATGTCTGGTCTGAATACCATTTAAACACAGCCCATTTTGAGCCAGTCGGGATTATTCCTGTTCTCCAATCATTCACTGAGGCATACCAGACGACTCCTGTAAAAACTGGGGCTCCGACACTGATATCTTCCTGATGTCTGGTTTGAATACCATTTAAACTCAGCCCATTTCGAGCCAGTCGGGATTATTCCCGTTCTATAATCATACACTGAGGCATACCAGACGACTCCTGAATAAACTTGGGCTCCAACATTGATTTTGCCTGATGTCTGGTCTGAATAACATCTAAACACAGCCTATTTCAGGCCAGTCTGGACTATTCCGGCTCTCCTATCATACACTCAGGCATGCCAAACGACTCCTGAATAAACTGGGGCTTCGACATAGATATTTGCCTGATGTCTGGTCTGAATACCATCTAAACACAGCCCATTTTGAGCCAGTCGGGGACTATTCCGGTTCTCCTATCATACACTTAGCCATACCAAAGGAGTCCTGAATAACTGGGCTCTGACACTGATATTTGCCTGATGTCTGGTCTGAATACTATCTGACCACAGCCCATTTTGAAATAAACACTTCACTAGATCCGCAAGTGCTACACCACCACCATTCACCCCCACTCCATGGAAAATGGAGCCATAATCCACCTCAGTGCGAACCAATGATAGGAACAAGAAAAGATTGTAAGTTTAAAAATTACTATTTATTAAACCAAATAGGTTGACATTCTTATTTGCTTAACTTAGCAAAAAATTGTAATTTTTGCGTTTACACTTCTCTGAACGAGCCTTGACTAACATTCGTCAGGTTAAATTGCTCATTATGTTGCTCTGTGATGAGGTGTTTCACTCTATGAGTGTGGGTTCAAATCACACATGGGATTGACTCCACCCCCACCAGCAAAGTACTAGTATCTGTACTTTACTGGGAAAGTGAATTCCCAACTGTAACATCCCTTAGAAATCATCTGAATAGTTTTTAAGTTTATCATATTCTTGAAATGTGTGCCATCTCTTCCTTGTCCTTTGCTGCTGTATTTTCTGCTTGTTCATCCTTTTTGTGCTCAGCTGGACATAAGAGCATTCATGCTTGGAAATCTGTAGAAATGCCTGAACTGTCTCCTTTTCTGAAATATGACAAAGTTTTCAAAATTATGTTAAAACATCAAGGTACAATTCCAGTGAGTAAGTATGGATCCTAGGTTTCAGTATGTCATTTAATCTTGTGGATCCCATACCTGCTATTGACAGGTGTTGTGTACTTGTAAATGACTCATTCCATGATTTGCAAAATGGTTGATTGGTGCCATTAAAACCATTTTTATGGTTACTCATGTATCAAGTGCATAAGATTAGATTAAAGTAGCTGTTTGCCTAAATAAGGGTTACTATATTATTATTTATTCAGTTTTAAATGTATACAATTTCAAATTATATATCTATGTGTAAGTAAAGTTGGGAATTTTTGTGATCCTTAGCAAAGTGTGAGCAGTCTATGTTAGTTTCTAATCACTGCAATATTCAATATAACAACATATAATCCTTAAATTAACTTTGCACTAAGGTAGAATAGAAATAGTTCTATAAAGATGGAGCCTTGAGTATTGAGGAAACTTTATATCTTGTAACATGGCTGAAAACTGAATGGGAGTGACTGCCAATGTCTATGAGAGAAACGAGGGTCAACACTTGTAGTGAGTGAGTTTAGGGTAGGGGACACAAAAAATGGGCTTCACACATTGAACCCATGTGGGGAATCGAACCCAGGGCCTTCGGCATGACAAGCTAACGCTTTATACCCTAGGCTACCTCACCGCCTGTCAACACTAGTATTAGTAATCGCTTCATTAAGCAGATAGAGACTGAATATTACTGAGAAAGGAAAGAAGGAGAAGAATGTTCAGATAGATACTGGTTAACTTTATTGCATAGTGTTTATCAAACAAGTGAAATGATGATGAAACAAAACACTGACATAATTATAAAACAACATTTTGATGGACAAAAATGGCAGCATTAGGTTTTTGTAAGTCAAAGGTCTGGACTGAAAATATGCAAACAAATACAAGATATCTGATTCGCTAACTTCTAAACCAAACTTCGTAAAATTCTGCATACAGTTGGCTCAGTGATTTTTCTCCAAATCTCCTACATGTCATGCATGATGCAATTGGAACCGGTTGATGACATATGTCAGCAGTATGTCAGCCAAGTTCTAGCAGTGCTGAAGGCTAAGGGTTAGTTATCTAGTTAGAAAAAAGACATGGTATGTTTTCAGATTTGAGAGTTTTGTTGAGTATTTGATAAACAGAAATTACACTTGGAACAGACAAGTTTAGCTTGAGGTTTGAAATGTAAACAATTTTGGCATTGACTACTCAATGAAACCTACAAATCTAGAAACATACAGTATGTACTGACATTGTAGAATACAAACATGATCTGTCGTTTTATAATTTCTATCTATCTAGGTGACTTTCAAATTTGTGAGACATGAGAAAGGTCTGGAATGCTATGAGTTCACCATGGAATGTAGTAATAACACCTTGATAGAATGCATGACATCACCATGATCACATGCTTTAGTGATAACTGAGCTCATCTTCATCAGAAAGTGGGGGGACAACTTGAAATGCACCGACTTCCTCAGTAGACAGAGCAAATCATTTGTATTTCAATAACAAATACTGGTCAATCATGTTTCAAATTGTATATGATATCTCTGAGTGTGATCCCCATAATTCATATAAACTGACCCTATATTGTTATGTATGAAGGGTCCCTAATTGTCCTTTTCCTGGCAGAACACCACTTATGCATCTCAGTCAGGTATGACATATATCATCTGAAGTGTTGAATAATAACTGACATCAGTCAATACAGACTGCAAGGAAGAAATCTTAATCCTTTAGTATGTATGATTTAATACTACAGCTGAGTGCACAGTGTGACAACCTAACTCCACTTATCCATATGATATAACTAGATTACAAACTGATTAGGGATACAAAGTTTGAATAGAATTTGACTGTAGACAGGTGAACTACAGAGAGCTTGGTATATTATACACTATATATGATGTGTTGCCCAAAGGTCCACTGACCATGTATATGTGTTGCCCAAAGGTGTACTGATAATATATATGATGTGTTGCCCACAGGTTACTGATAGTAGGATTTGTTGCCCAAAGGTGTACTGATAATACATATGATGTGTTGCCCAAAGGTGTACTGATAATACATATGATGTGTTGCCCAAAGGTGTACTGATAATACATATATTTTTCCTTATCCTGACTCATGCTCTTTTGCTTGTCTTCTTCTTCTTGCGAACATAGTGGAACACTTGTATCTCCCTAATTGAAGCTCCCTTCAATGTAAAATCACTAATTAGTACTCACCAAGAGTTGCTCCCCTTTCCGATTACGCGGGAAAGACGGCGCCACCTCTTCCCACATGCTTCACTCTCTCCTTCTTCGCCCAGTGAGCAAGATGTGAGAGCGCCTGTGTCTCCCTACGGCACTATATCCTTTGAATATTTTTATTTAATTACCTCTACAAATCCCTTATAGAGGTTTACCTAGTATCCTTCAACAATATGTTTTGATAATTATTCGTATTTACTGCTGTTTATTCATGGGACGCCGTGATTGTTCAGTAGTTTATGTTGATGAAAATCTTTACTGTTTGCAGGTTACGTTTTTCTGCTGCTGATCCGCATTTAATATGCCCTAGCTGTACTGTATCATGTTCATTTATTTCATGTTGCAGTTGCTGTAATAATTTATCTAATTCTGCTTTTAACAAATATTTACTTTGCGTTTTGAGACGCGCAGCAGATAGGTCACGTAAGCTATATCCAGGCATGGATATGCGGCTGAATCCCTCTCAAGTCAACTGCTGTCGGATGATCCCCTCCCGTCTGGTGTTCAGCTGGAGTTCGTTTGGAATAGAGGCGTGGGATGCAGTCCGCAGTCTCCAAGAAGTGATATGCATCACCAGACATCCCGTCGTCGCAGTCTAGACTAAGAGGGCATCTACATTTCAGCACAGAATCCGCACCCCCAGGGCAGCGTCTACCACCAAGGGGAAGCCAGCGCAGACCGCACGAACCTTCTCAGCCGAGATTGTTCCCATCGCAGAACAGGGCCTGTATGATGAGCAGCCGCTCATCATTCCCGAGATTCATCACAAGAGACGACCGGTATCAGCTACAGTGATGTCAGCGCAGATCCACAATCAGCCCGATGTATTAACGCTGATGACTGATGATCTTCCCATGGGTCCCGTCACCACCAACGCAGATAGGGCAGCGTTTACAACTTCGTAGACGATGTATAGACACCATCCTCTACCCAGAGAAGGCTACACACCCCTTAGATGACGACAACTCTACGGGGACGTCTGCGCAGACTACAAGAACTTTCTCTGCCGAGATTGTTCCGTTGACGGTACAGGGACTCTCTGATGATCAACCGATCATCTTCCCAGAGGTTCATCACAAGTAACGACCAGTCACCTTTGGTGACTTCAGCGCAGATCTCTACGGTATCCGAGGTATCTACAATGACAACAGATGAGCGGACTGTGGACCTCGTCGCTATCAATGCAGAAAGGGCAGTGCTACTACCACCGCAGACCTTCAAACCGGGGGACGTTATGTAGAAGATGATCAACTTTACGGCCTGGAGAAAAAAGTCACAGCCCACAACGAGGTCCAGAGCCTCCGCGAAGGTTCCAACGCAGACGTCGTCTCTGAGGGACCCTTCATCAACGTGACATCTTGCAGCAGATCTACACTACAGACCAGCCTTCGCGAAGGTCGACTCAACCATCCCCTGCGGCGGACACGGACGATCAGCATTCGCGAAGGCGTTCAGGAAGGAAGAATTGCCATCCCTGGATACAGAATCGGACCACCAGTGTTCGCGAAGGCGTTCACGAAGGACTAGTTGACATCCCCCAGATGCGGAATCAGCGTTCGCGAAGGCATTCGCGAAGGAGAATTCTTCCATCCCCGGATACAGAATCAGACGACCAGCATTCGCGAAGGCGTTCGCGAAGGACCAGTCGCCACTCCCCAAGTACGGACTCAGATGAGACGTCAGCTACAGTTTACAAGACATCTTTGCCCTATAGATCGTTGAGGGATTCACTAGGACCTTCGCGAAGCTACAGGTCACCCTACAAGCATAGTTCGTCGGGCTATTCACCATGTCGATCTCCTCGCCGATTTACACACAGGTCTCCAGCGAAGCAGAGACATCGCAGTACTTCGTCTATCAACTGTACGCCAAATGCCGTCTACAAGCCTGCGCGAAGGCACTTCGCACAGGCCATCTACAACGCAGAAACGCCGCAGTATTTACATTATCAACAGAACGCTACATGTCATCACCGAGCCTGCGCGAAGGCATTCGCACAGACATCCACAAGACAGGGACCTCACAGTACTTAACTTCTTAACATAATGCTACTTATAGTCTACAAGTTACGCGAAGGACGGCGCTATCTTCAGAGACTGTCAACAGATGAAGAGCCTAATAATGGATCTTCAGGCCGACTACCTACATCAAGGGCATCAACGACGCTTCGCAGATCATCACGGGAATCACCTTTTCGGTATATATTGCCAGGTAGGCAATTCCGGACTACGAAATGATTATCTACATGCAAGGCGCCATACAGTCACACCAAGTTGACCACTACGCAGATCACTACGCAGATCGTCACGGTTATACAACTAGGACACGAAGTAGCATCATCCTAGAAGGAAAAAATCTTCATCGGTACACAGACGAAAGATAGGTAATACAATACAAGAGAGATACTCTTGTCAGAATTCATCACTAGCACGGACCATCAGACGGAATCCAGGACGGGATTCACATAGATTGATATATCTACATTAGAAGATTCATGGCCTTATAGAGATCTTCACCTTCGGACAGATCTGCAGACATTTTCAATGGCAGAATTGAACAGCAGCCTTGCTACAGCGAGGAAAAATATGTAATCGTCAACGATTCCCTGAGAAAAAATTACAACAAATTCAGCATTAATTCTACAATTACGACGCTGCATTGATGTATGCAGTCTACAAGCTGACAACGTAAAAGTTTAATTGAGCCTATATATAAGGACGACGGCATTATCTTCAAGACTGAAGTTACAGTCACAGCAGCCAGGAAAATAACCTACCCAGCATCGATATTACGCGGCGAAATATTCACGCGTTTACCATTTAACCCTCGACACACGTGGTCACTCGTGTAAGTTCAGAAAGTTACAGACAAGACTGACGATTGATCAAATATCAACGACGGCACTAGATTATACAAGGATCTTTCTCCTGCTACACCGGTGACATCACATCGCGGCTAGCCTACAGAATCAAAATGCTTTGTTTTGATTGGACCGCGAGGGACAACGCCCTGTGCAGAGGTCGGACGTAGTTCACAGTTCAAGACATGGGTTGCAAGTGACAACAACATGTCAGTGAAGCGAGCAACGCCTCCATTACAGTCCAGATAGACTGGACCTTCGTGATTTGGCTGCCTTCATGGGATTACAGACCTCCCCTGTCAAATTAAAGACGAGGGCACGGCAGCCAGGCGATTTTTACATAAAGTTTCAACAATGGCAGTCACAGAGTCGGCCATCGCTTCATTTCCTTACAGACACGGTAAGGGTGTCAAGATCGTAGGATATAGATACAAGTTCTTGTATCTCAAGCACTACTCTCTCCGTTTTTACTACGAAGTGGCGGAATCTGTTGGGGTTTCGCACATCAGCACAAGACATGAAATGCAAAGAGAATTATAATGACGCCCACTACTGGTCTTCATGAATGTACAACCAGACGATCCGGACAGATTATAACACATATCAATATATGGTGAACTCCGTGTGAGGAGGGTTGCAGACGCACCTAATTAGCGGAGTCGCAGTACATGACGCATCTCTATGGGGACGCATCTCTCCTAGAGTGGGAGCACACCTTGACTACAATATGTCAGCTGTGATATGGACCATAGCAGACAGGATCTGGACTTCCACAGGCTGGAAATGAAAGCAGCAATAAACGCCATACTCCACCGGATCAGCTTTTTTTATAAAATGCTCATCTAACGGTACACACAGTCACTTCCACAGTGACGGTCTACATTCACAGAAGGATCAACAAAGTTGGCGAACCTTCTGGACCTCTGCTTTCAGTTGATCAGCATAACAGTCAAACTGACTGTCCATAGCAGAATACGCCACATTCCAAGAAACAAAAATGTGTTATCAGTACACTATCGTGTCCAACACAGCCATTCTCAACAGACTGGATGCTACATTCAGAGATCTTCAAACAGATCATATAAGAGATGGTTGAACCTTGAAGAGATCTCTTCCCCACAAGGGTCAACTGATAACACAGGGGCAACGGACATGCGAAGCATCTCCTGCCTAGGTCTAAAACACTTACATGTTCTCCACCAGCTCTAATACCTAGGGTATTGCAGAAATCAGTCAGGCGAGAGACCCACAACTATTTGGGGCACGCCTTTTGACCAGCGAGAATAGGAATTCCTATTCTCATCCAAGACCTAGGACTGCTTCTACTGCAACTACCAGAGTGTACGAATCTACTAGTACATCCTCACACAAAATAAGCACACGAAAACCCAGAAGCATTCCAACTTCACGTATGGACTGTATTAAAGCGTGTTTAAACAAGAGAGGGTTTTTCAGCCAGAGCGGCGAAAGCAGTCACGCTTGCTTTACGCAATGCTACACGCAACTTGTATCATGACAAGTGACACAGTTTTGAGATATACGCTGCAAAAAAGGGATTTACAGCTAGAAATGCTACACATCCTCAAGTGGCAGACTACCTTTGTCACCTACGACAAACTAAACGTCTAAAAGGCTCGACACTGTCAACATATCTCGCAGCACTAAGTTCAGTGAGAACTATGAGGACGGGTGCCAAGCTAACAGAAACACCAGAGTTACTGGCCTTGCTTCGTTCATTCCAATTGGAGGATCAGAAACAGAGGTTTCGCGCTCCAGCATGGGATCTAAATATAGTGTTCCAACACCTCACAAGTGAGGCTTATGAACCACTGGAATCAACATCGTTCGAATTTCTGACGCAGAAAAACACTGTTCCTGCTGTCCCTAGCAACGGCAGCCAGGATGTCAGAAATCAACGCTCTACATTACGAGAGACACGTTTCGATGACAATCAAAACACAGTGCATATGGGACTGAGATGGGACTTTATCGCCAAGAATCAACTGCCAGGTCAACCAGACAGATTATTCCACTTCCCTGCACTTTCCTCGATACTCGGACCTCATGATACGCTTGACCTATCATTATGCCCAGTGAGAGCACTCAAAGTTTATCTACAACGATCCAAAACGAGGCGATGAAAACTCAAGCGGTTATTCATCCCTCTTTCGACAGCGACTCAGACCGAAGTCTCTCGTACCACGATACCGATATGGATCAGAACTGTCATACTGGCTTCGACACTCGCTCTACACGGAAATTGCTGGTTGAATACCATTATGGAGGGCTGCTTTTGGAAATCCGACATGGTGTTTGCTAACCACTATCTGAGAGATATCGCCACCGAGGACGTCTCAGGTATTCACCATTTCGGTCCCTTAGTCCTCGCACAACAGTTGACAGTTCCTCGCAGACGATGAGACATAGTCTCACGAGATTATTTCTGTATATACTATATCAGTATTATCTAGCTTACAACTCTACGGAGTTTTTGCTAATTATGTATATCTTAAGCCTACGTTAGTCTTAAGCCCAGTACTTGTGTTACATGTACATTTGGGTCGCTTCTCCACTTTGGAGTCGCCTTATTATTATTATTATTATTATGTTTTACAGTTTAAAGATAGTATGCAGCAGAGAGGGTTCAGGTGATCCTGGCACAGTCATGCTGGTAAGGCTCATCATCAGCTCAGGGCCCTTGCCCCCTCTACACGCAGCCCAGACAGCCAATGAGACGTTTCCCAGGAAACGCTGCCTAGTCGAACCCACCAAGAACTTTCCGTAGAATATGAAGGCTCCCCAACACTGCAGCCTTCTGCATTACCCAAAGTGTCAGAAGGGCTGTACTCCCGGTGGAGAACCCGGGTACCAAACCAAGGGCACCGAGAACAATGGGGAGCCTGACGACAGTGTACTTTGGGTGCAAGCGAGACATTTCAAAGGCGAGGTCCGCATATTTATCATGCTTTTCCTTGATCTTGTCAATCACATTGGTGTCAAAAGGGACAGAAAATTCAATGACATAAATAAATTCATTGGCTTTATCAAAAAAGACAAGATCAGGTTTGTTGGCTGGAATTCTCCTCAGGCTGTATATGGGCCTATTCCACAGAAGTTTAGAGCATCATTTTCCATGACGCCCTGGACATGTTCAGGGTCGTACCATGGATGGACCTCGGAGTCAAAGCCACAGGCATATCGGAGACGGTAGTAAAAGCAGGGAGCCATGCCATCATGTCGTTTAAGATATGCTGTTTGTGCCAAGGAAGGGCATCCACTGACAAGGTGTTGGACAGTCTCTGTGAATTCATTGCAAAGTCGACATTTCATATTGATATTTTCTTTAAGAATCACATTTAGGCGATTGCGAGTGGGAAGTGACTGGTCCTGAGCAGCAATAAGAAAGCCCTCAGTTTCACATTTAAGACAAGCCGACTTCATCCAGGCGAAGGAGTCGGTGGGATTGCTATTCTGTTCTATAAACTGCATGTATACACGATGCAATGGCTTCTCAGAAAGCCTCTCCACAAAAGACCGACTCTGGGCAGACTTGGTGAAGGACTTCACCTGGTTTACTCCCATCACTGTACCGTCCAGCAGTACATCGCCATCAACAAAATCATTATTATTATTAGGTCTTCAAACATGTGATATGCATACTGCACGAAAGGGGTGTGTAACGCAAAAAAAAAAAATGTACTCTATAGAATGTTAAAACTGTATTCGACTGAGATGTGATTGTACAACATTCAAATGGGAAATAAAAACATTTAAAAAAAAAAAAAAAAATTATTAGGTCTTCAGACGAAAGTCTGGAAGACCTACTGTTATTATCCGAATATTCTTCTTCTTCTTATTATTTGTACAGATTTTGTACCCGCTCCCCTGACCTTACCGCTGGGTCGATTTTCATGAAACTTTCAGGGATGATAGCCTGTATACTGAAATTGATACAATGTCGAGAAAATCCCGACTTCCGGCTTCCGGTAAGGGCAGAGAACCCAAAATGTCGAAATCTTTACACCTTAATATCTCCAAAACTGTATGAGATAAATGGACCAAATGTTCACTCAATGTAGACAACATCATTCCCCATCGATTCAAAACATAGAAAAAGTTGGCCGGCAGGTCAAATTTTCCGCAATTTTGAAAAAAAATATTTTTTTGCCGATTTCCACGTTTTAATGGTGCCTGTGTTTGAAAATCTTCTTCTCCAGAACGGCATATAGTACGCCGTTGGAAAGCCTATACCCTGGACACCTTAATTTGTTCAAGGCATGTTGATATCTTGAAGAGTTTTGGAGTTATCGCCCTTGGAAGTCGGTGAATTTTCTAAGACACATTTTCATTGGGTTAAGAAAAAGGCCACAACTCTGCGAAAAATTAATAGATTCCATTTTTCTCAGTACCAACTTGTAGGTAATTGGATGGGAAACAATTTTGCTTCACATCATCGTTATGTAAAAATCAATAATAACGTCATCATTACGACACAAAGACAGCCTTCGCGATTTTGCACATTGCCACACTTCTTTGACGGTGCCTGTGTTTAACAATCTCCTGCTCCTGAACGGCATATAGTACAAAAGCCCACACTTTGGACTACTTAGCTTGCTCAATGCATGTCGATATCTTGAATAGTGTCGGAGTTATTGCCCTTGGAAGTTTGTCAATTTTTGGCAAAACGAATTTTTATAGGGTTCACAGATCTGCCTAAACACAATGGATTTCCTTTTTGAAGATGCCAAACTGTAGATAATGACATGTGGAACAATTTTGCTTCACATTATTATTATGTAAAAGTCAATAGTTACGCCACAATTACGTCACAAACAGGGAGGGACATTAGGATTTCGCATTTTTTTCAGTTGTGAGATAACTGACTGAAGGAAGCGGCGAGTGTTGCTATATTTTACTGTCGCTTCCTTCAGTTAGTTAGTTATCTCATCTCATAGGAAGCTCTAGTAAAATCTAGCAACACTGCCCACGTCCTGGTTTTCCAGTGCCCACAGAAATAGTTCCCTCTTTAACAGGCCATAACTCCTTTGTTCTTAGGTCTACATTCAAAAGAATTAGTGTTCTGGAATTTCCAGGATGTGATCTCCCCAGCAGTTTGTTTACCAGCCTCACTGTGAGAAGAATACACTTGACTTTTTGACCACAACAAAGTCTGCAACATTTACCAGTAATCTCTCTTATAGTATATGCTTCCTATAAAGAGATTACCACTGCAAAGCGTGGGCCACGTGCAGATACGGGAGACGATGTGAATTTCAACGCCAGATGTAATTGACAATGACAAGGAGCTGTCAAATCTGAGCTGGAAGTCATCCAATGCCCAAAGAAATAGTTTCCCTTGAATTGGCCTTTACGTTACATCAGCATTATCCTAGCCATACAGCATCGAGAATAAGTTTGCATGAATAAACATTGTAAGTACAGAGTCAGATATGAGTTTTATTTCAATTTTTTTTGAATGGGTGTTTAACAAATGCAATATATACACATAAATCTATGTTTTTTCACAAGAGCAGTATATGCACATACATGTATGCGTCAGATAGCTAGGGTCATGGCAATCCCAGAACTCTAATCGTTTGGACCGTAGACCAAAGGACGGCGGATCTACGCGCTGTTAAAGAGAGAACTACATCTTCTGTGGGAACTACTTAAAAGCTACATGACCCCGGCTGCATTTCACCGATCCGCTCTCGTGTCAAAAACATGTTCTGCCTGCGTTTTGGACGCTTTCTAGAACTTCAATACACGTCAAACACCCGTAACTCCGAGAGTTTAAATTGACGGTCCAGCTGGCGTCCAAAGAAAAGGTACAAGTGAAGGTAGCCACGGGGAGTGTATTGGGAGGTCTGAAGACCGTCAGTATTGCCCTGGAGGCAATCCTAGTTATAATTAGGGCTCCTTTGCCTTTAGGCAGGAGACCTATTGTAATCGTTCGTGTTTTTATTAGGGCTCCTTTGCCTTTAGGCAGGAGACCTATTGTAATCGTTAATGTTTTTATTATTATTATTATTTATTCTTCCGCCGTATTTTGTTCCAGCCCTACAAAGAGCACTGCTGGACAGATTCGCTTGAAAAAATTCACCCAGATGCCCACCAAGGTGTAGATATTCCCCATTAAAATCTCTAGGCTGTAGGCTCAATAGCAAAGGGCAGATAATTCAAAATTAATTCAAAAATTTCAAATGCAAATGCAAATATCTCCAAAACTAATGCTCCCATGTTTGCCAAAGTTCTGGAGCAGATGCGCAATCAAAATGCCTACAATTTCGCCTGGACGGCTCAAGTCGCTAAAATGCACCGTTTGGACGCTATTTGGGATTGAAGTTTTGGTGATGTTTTTCAGCAAAATCCTGACTGCATACCTCCCAAAATGTGCTGCACTAAAACTACAAGGGCTCACGGCTTTCAAACGTTGCATACTTTGTGTCTATGCATGTTTCTACACAGTAGCATCGTCAAATGTGCCTATGTTTATATGATGGCCGCCATATTGGGCGCTACTTTTGGGCAAAAGTTGTCTTCAAAACTTTCACGGGCTACTTGGCTGTTCTGTGCCAAACAGAAACTTACCACACACAACACTTTAAACGATTGTTCTGAAGTTGCCTTTGGTTGTTGAACATTTTCTGTTCTTGGTCCTATGTCAAAAGTCACGTGATGCGGCGGCCATATTGGATTGAAGATGTTTATCAGAAATGTGCAGATTTTGTAAGGTAGGCATTTTTCGCAATCCATAACTCTGAATGTATGAACTGCAGAACGCTGTAAATGTGCAGATATACAATATATACCTCAAATATTAATGCCCATAAGCTATGTTGCGATATCTTAATTAGTTACGGATATCTAGATGTTTGCTTCTGTTGTTTATTTTGTACTAAAATGTTTTTCAAAAATGCGCGGCGTCATAACTATTTCAACTATGCAGCTAGAATCTAGCAGTAAGTAGTAACTTGGTATGTTGAACATTTTTTGTTCTTGGGTGCATGTCAAAATGTGTATTGCTTGGCGGCCATATTGGATTTCGTCAGATTCTGATGATACTACATTATAAACAGCATAGCTACTCAAGTTCTGCACAGAAGGCAGTGAAACTTGGCAGGTATGCATCAACATAAGATGCTTAACATTTAGTGTTCTTACATGCATATCAAAAATTTGATCGTTTGTCGGCCATATGGCATTGAAAATTGCAGAAATGCATTGTGTGCTCAAAACGGCATAAAACAGCATATAACTCCACCACTATTGCCCCAATCGCTTCCATATTTGGTATGTGACTCGGTCATGAGATGCCGATCATTTTTGTCTGGTAGTCCCAGCTCGATATCTCTAGCCGTTTGGCCGCCATCTTGGATTGAAGTTTTTCATTTATCAGGTTGCCATAGCAACAAAAGTTGAAATTCAAATGACTTGAATTTTACAGCATCATTAGGCACAGTCAAGGGAATGCTGTGTGCAAAATCCCAACCCTGTACGTTTAATAGTTCCGGAGATACTAACTATACAGTATTTTGGCGGACAGACGTACGGACAGACGGCGGACATATTTGTCACTAAATCTGACCAGCGCATATGATACATCGGGTCTGGGCAAAGCAGAAACACTAATTCCTTTTACCCTAGAGGCAATAACAACGGCGTCTTAGCTCGCCAAAAAACTTGTTTTTGTCTTGTGACGGACCGGTCAAGTGACCTTGACCCCCGTGACCTTGGTGAACTTGACCATTAGAAAGCATTTTTGATATACTATCAAGTTCCGGGGTCAAAACCCCGAAAAACTCAAAAATAACGATTTTGTAATTAGGGCTCCTTTGCCTTTAGGCAGGAGACCTATTGTAATCGTTAATTAGGGCCCCCAAGCCTTTAGGCAGGAGACCTATTGTAATCGTTAATGTTTTTATTATTATTATTATTTCTTATTCCGCCGGATTTTGTACCAGAGCTACAGAGAGCACCGCTTGACAGATTCGCTTGAAAAAATTCACCCAGATGCCCACCAAGGTGTAGATATTCCCCATTAAAATCTCAAGGCTGTAGGCCCAAAAGCAAAGGGCAGATAATTGAAAATTAATTCAAAAATTTCAAATGCAAATGCAAATATCTCCAAAACTAACGCTCCAATGTTTGCCAAAGTTCTGGAGCATATGCGCAATCAAAATGCCTACAATTTAAGCCTGGGCGGCTCAAGTCGCTAAAATGCACCGTTTGGACGCTATTTGGGATTGAAGTTTTGGTGATGTTTTCAGCAAAATCCTGACTGCATACCTCCCAAAATGTGCTGCACTAAAACTACAAGAGACTCGGCTTTCAAGCGTTGCATACTTTGTGTCTATGCATGTTTTACACAGTAGCATCGTCAAATGTGCCTATGTTTATATGATGGCCGCCATATTGGGCTACTTTTGGGCAAAAGTTGTCTTCAAAAACTTTCACGGGCTACTTGGCTGTTCTGTGCCAAAGCGAAACTTACCACACACAACACTTTAAACGATTGTTCTGAAGTTGCCTTTGGTTGTTGAACATTTTCTGTTCTTGGTCCTATGTCAAAAGTCACTGCAAGCGCCCGGCCATATTGGATTGAAGATGTTTATCGAAATTTGCAGAATTTGTTGGGTAGGCATTTTTCGCAATCCATAACTCTGAATGTATCATTTGCAGAACGCTGTAAATGTGCAGATATACAATATATACCTCAAATATTAATGCCCATAAGCTATGTTGCGATATCTTAATTAGTTACGGATATCTAGATGTTTGCTTCTGTTGTTTGTTTTGTACTAAAATGTATTTTCAAAAATCGCGCGTCATAACTATTTCAACTATGCAGCTAGAATCTGGCAGTACGTATTAACTAAGTGTGTTGAACATTTTTTGTTCTTTGGTGCATGTCAAAATGTGTATTGCTTGGCGGCCATATTGGATTTCGTCAGATTCTGATGATACTACATTATAAACAGCATAGCTGCTCAAGTTCTGCACGGAAGACAGTAAAACTTGGCAGTATGCATCAACATAAGATGCTTAACATTTCGTGTTCTTACATGCATATCAAAATTTGATTGTTTGTCGGCCATATGGCATTGAAAATTGCACAAATGCATTATGTGTCCAAAACGGCATAAAACAGCTTATAACTCCACCACTATTGGCCAAATCGCTTCCATATTTGGTATGTGACTCGGTCATGAGATGCCGATCATTTTGTCTGGTAGTCCCAGCTCGATATCTCTAGCCGTTTGGCCGCCATCTTGGATTGAAGTTTTTCATTTATCAGGTTGCCATAGCAACAAAGTTGAAATTCAAATGACTTGAATTTTACAGCATCATTAGGCACAGTCGAGGGAATGCTGTGTGCAAAATCCCAACTCTGTACGTTTAATAGTTCCGGAGATACTAACTATACAGTATTTTGGCGGACAGGCGACGGACAGGCGGTGGGACATATTTGTCACTAAATCTGACCAGCGATATGATACATCGGGTCTGGGCAAAGCAGAAACACTAATTCCTTTTACCCTAGAGGCAATAACAACGGCGTCTTTAGCTTCGCCAAAAACTTGTTTTTGTCTTGTAACGGACCGGTCAAGTGACCTTGACCCCGTGACCTTGGTGAACTTGACCATTAGAAAGCATTTTTGATATACTATCAAGTTCCGGGGTCAAAACCCCGAAAAACTCAAAAATAACGATTTTGTAATTAGGGCTCCTTTGCCTTTAGGCAGGAGACCTATTGTATCGTTAATGTTTTATTATTATTATTTCTTATTCCGCCGGATTTTGTACCAGAGCTACAGAGAGCACGCTTGACAGATTAAGCTTGAAAAATTCACCCAGATGCCCACCAAGGTGTAGATATTCCCCATTAAAATCTCAAGGCTGTAGGCCCAAAAGCAAAGGGCAGATAATTGAAAATTAATTCAAAAATTTCAAATGCAAATGCAAATATCTCCAAAACTAGCAGCTCCAATGTTTGCCAAAGTTCTGGAGCATATCGCATAATCAAAATGCCTACAATTTAAGCCTGGACGGCTCAAGTCGCTAAAATGCACCGTTTGGGCTATTTGGGATTGAAGTTTTTGGTGATGTTTTCAGCAAAATCCTGACTGCATACCTCCCAAAATGTGCTGCACTAAAACTACAAGGGCTCTGACTTTCAAGCGTTGCATACTTTGTGTCTATGCATGTTTTACACAGTAGCATCGTCAAATGTGCCTATGTTTATATGATGGCTGCCATATTGGGCCTACTTTTGGGCAAAAGTTGTCTTCAAAAACTTTCACGGGCTACTTGGCTGTTCTGTGCCAAACGAAACTTACCACACACAACACTTTAAACGATTGTTCTGAAGTTGCCTTTGGTTGTTGAACATTTTCTGTTCTTGGTCCTATGTCAAAAGTCACTGCAAGCGCCGGCCATATTGGATTGAAGATGTTTATCGAAATTTGCAGAATTTGTTGGGTAGGCATTTTTCAGCAATCCATAACTCTGAATGTATCATTTGCAGAGCGCTGTAAATGTGCAGATATACAATATATACCTCAAATATTAATGCCCATAAGCTATGTTGCGATATCTTAATTAGTTCTGGATATCTAGATGTTTGCTTCTGTTGTTTGTTTTGTACTAAAATGTATTTTCAAAAATCGCAAGCGTCATAACTATTTCAACTATGCAGCTAGAATCTGGCAGTGCGTATTAACTAAGTGTGTTGAACATTTTTGTTCTTTGGTGCATGTCAAAATGTGTATTGCTTGGCGGCCATATTGGATTTCGTCAGATTCTGATGATACTACATTATAAACAGCATAGCTGCTCAAGTTCTGCAACGGAAGACAGTAAAACTTGGCAGTATGCATCAACATAAGATGCTTAACATTTAGTGTTCTTACATGCATATCAAAATTTGATTGTTTGTCGGCCATATGGCATTGAAAATTGCACAAATGCATTATGTGTCCAAAGCGGCATAAAACAGCTTATAACTCCACCACTATTGGCCAAATCGCTTCCATATTTGGTATGTGACTTCGGTCATGAGATGCCGATCATTTTTGTCTGGTAGTCCCAGCTCGATATCTCTAGCCGTTTGGCGCCATCTTGGATTGAAGTTTTCATTTATCAGGTTGCCATAGCAACAAAAGTTGAAATTCAAATGACTTGAATTTTACAGCATCATTAGGCACAGTCGAGGGAATGCTGTGTGCAAAATCCCAACTCTGTGCGTTTAATAGTTCGGAGATACTAACTATACAGTATTTTGGCGGACAGACGATACGGACAGACGGCGGACATATTTGTCACTAAATCTGACCAGCGCATATGATACATCGGGTCTGGGCAAAGCAGAAACACTAATTCCTTTTACCCTAGAGGCAATAACAACGGCGTCTTAGCTCGCCAAAAAACTTGTTTTTGTCTTGTGACGGACCGGTCAAGTGACCTTGACCCCCGTGACCTTGGTGAACTTGACCATTAGAAAGCATTTTGATATACTATCAAGTTCGGGGTCAAAACCCGAAAAACTCAAAAATAACGATTTTGTAATTAGGGCTCCTTTGCCTTTAGGCAGGAGACCTATTGTAATCGTTAATGTTTTTATTATTATTATTATTTCTTATTCCGCCGGATTTTGTACCAGAGCTACAGAGAGCACCGCTTGACAGATTCGCCTGAAAAAATTCACCCAGATGCCCACCAAGGTGTAGATATTCCCCATTAAAATCTCAAGGCTGTAGGCCCAAAAGCAAAGGGCAGATAATTGAAAATTAATTCAAAAATTTCAAATGCAAATGCAAATATCTCCAAAACTAACGCTCCAATGTTTGCCAAAGTTCTGGAGCATATCTTAATCAAAATGCCTACAATTTAAGCCTGGACGGCTCAAGTCGCTAAAATGCACCGTTTGGGCGCTATTTGGGATTGAAGTTTTTGGTGATGTTTTTCAGCAAAATCCTGACTGCATACCTCCCAAAATGTGCTGCACTAAAACTACAAGGGCTACGGCTTTCAAACGTTGCATACTTTGTGTCTATGCATGTTTTACACAGTAGCATCGTCAAATGTGCCTATGTTTATATGATGGCGCCATATTGGGCGCTACTTTTTGGGCAAAAGTTGTCTTCAAAAACTTTCACGGGCTACTTGGCTGTTCTGTGCCAAACGAAACTTACCACACACAACACTTTAAACGATTGTTCTGAAGTTGCCTTTGGTTGTTGAACATTTTCTGTTCTTGGTCCTATGTCAAAAGTCACTGCAAGCGCCGGCCATATTGGATTGAAGATGTTTATCGGAAATTTGCAGAATTTGTTGGGTAGGCATTTTTCGCAATCCATAACTCTGAATGTATCATTTGCAGAACGCTGTAAATGTGCAGATATACAATATATACCTCAAATATTAATGCCCATAAGCTATGTTGCGATATCTTAATTAGTTACGGATATCTAGATGTTTGCTTCTGTTGTTTGTTTTGTACTAAAATGTATTTTCAAAAAATCGCAGCGTCATAACTATTTCAACTATGCAGCTAGAATCTGGCAGTACGTATTAACTAAGTGTGTTGAACATTTTTTGTTCTTTGGTGCATGTCAAAATGTGTATTGCTTGGCGGCCATATTGGATTTCGTCAGATTCTGATGATACTACATTATAAACAGCATAGCTGCTCAAGTTCTGCACGGAAGACAGTAAAACTTGGCAGTATGCATCAACATAAGATGCTTAACATTTCGTGTTCTTACATGCATATCAAAAATTTGATTGTTTGTCGGCCATATGGCATTGAAAATTGCACAAATGCATTATGTGTCCAAAACGGCATAAAACAGCTTATAACTCCACCACTATTGGCCAAATCGCTTCCATATTTGGTATGTGACTCGGTCATGAGATGCCGATCATTTTTGTCTGGTAGTCCCAGCTCGATATCTCTAGCCGTTTGGCCGCCATCTTGGATTGAAGTTTTTCATTTATCAGGTTGCCATAGCAACAAAAGTTGAAATTCAAATGACTTGAATTTTACAGCATCATTAGGCACAGTCGAGGAATGCTGTGTGCAAAATCCCAACTCTGTGCGTTTAATAGTTCGAGATACTAACTATACAGTATTTTGGCGGACAGACGATGCGGACAGACGGCGGACATATTTGTCACTAAATCTGACCAGCGCATATGATACATCGGGTCTGGGCAAAGCAGAAACACTAATTCCTTTTACCCTAGAGGCAATAACAACGGCGTCTTAGCTCGCCAAAAAACTTGTTTTTGTCTTGTGACGGACCGGTCAAGTGACCTTGACCCCCGTGACCTTGGTGAACTTGACCATTAGAAAGCATTTTTGATATACTATCAAGTTCCGGGGTCAAAACCCCGAAAAACTCAAAAATAACGATTTTGTAATTAGGGCTCCTTTGCCTTTAGGCAGGAGACCTATTGTAATCGTTAATGTTTTTATTAGGGCTCCTTGCCAAAAGGCAGGAGACCTATTGTAATCGTTCGTGTTTTTATTATTATTATTTCTTATTCCGCCGGATTTTGTTCCACTCGTACAAAGAGCACCAGTGGACTGAATCGCTTGAAAAAATTCACCCGGATGCCCACAGTGCTGAAGTTGTTTGTGCAAAAATCTCAAGGTTCTATGCCCAATAGCAAAGGGCTGATAATTGAAAATTAATTCAAAAATTTCAAACGCAATTGCAAATATCTCCAATACCAATGCTCCCATGTTTGCCAAAGTTCTTGAGCAGATGCGCAATCAAAATGTCTACAATTTCGCCTTGACCGGTCGAGTCGCTAAAATGCACCGTTTGGACGCTATGTTGGATTGAAGTTTTTTTTAATGTTTTTAAGCAAAATGCTGACTACTTTCCTCCCAAAATGTGCTGCACTGAAACTACAAGAGCTACGGCTTTCAAGCGTTGCACACTTTGTGTCTATGCATGTTCCTACTCAGTAGCATCGTTAAATGTGCCTATGTTTATATCATGACCGCCATATTGTGCGCTACTTTTCGGCAAAAGTTGTCTTCAAAAACTTTCACGGGCTTCTTTGCCACTTTGTGCCAAACTAAACTTACCACATACAACACTTTAAATGCTTGTTCTGAAGTGGCCTTTGGTTGTTGAACATTTTCTGTTCTTGGTCCTATGTCAAAGTCACGCAGATGCGGCGGCCATATTGGATTGAAGATGTTTATCGAAAGCGTGCAGGTTTTGTGGGGTAGGCATTTTCGCAAGCCATAACTCTGAATGTATGAAATGCAGAATGCTGTAAATGTGCAGATATACATTAGATACCCCAAGTATTAATGCTTATAAGCTATGTTGCGATATCTTGATTAGTTACGGATATCTAGATGTTTGCTTCTGTTGTTTACTTTGTACTAAAATGTATTTTCAAAAATCGCAGCGTCATAACTGTTTCAACTATGCAGCTAGAATCTGGCGAGTCACGTAGTAACTAAGTGTGTTGAACATTTTTGTTCTTGGGTGCATGTCAAAATGTGTATTGCTTGGCGGCCATATTGGATTTCGTCAGATTCTGATGATACTACATTCTAAACGGCATAGCTGCTCAAGTTCTGCACAGAAGGCAGTAAAACTTGGCAGTATGCATCAACAGAAGATGCTTAACATTTCGTGTTCTTACATGCATATCAAAATTTGATCGTTTGTCGGCCATATGGCATTGAAAATTGCACAACTGCAGGGAAAAGGGAAAAAACTGTTTGAGGCGTGCCCCAAAATGAAAGAAAAAGAGTACCAAACAAACTCACCCACAACTCCAGGCTGAACACGCTAAATATGACGCAAACAGACTTTCAACAACGTACCAGTCATCATAAATAATGCTTACATTCAAAAACCCAAAGTTTGGGCAGATTTAACGAAATAGGGACTTCTTTATATCACCGACGGCCCAGGGATACCTTGCCGAATGTGTCATAAGTTGCATCGACATTTACGGCACGAGCACGGCAGATTACCCGTGCAAAGCATGCGACAGTCTGAAGGAAGGCAGGGACGATATCTCCTACAGAGAGACTACCACTGCAAAGCGTGGTCCACGTGCAGATATGGGAGATGATGTCGATTTCAGTTGACAATGACGAGAGCTAGCGCTGCACAAAATTAAACTACACTGCAGTGGAGGTCTTTAGGCAGTTTTTAAAGATTGTCAGTGATTGAACGTTCCGGGTCAGGGTAAAAGTTCTAGCTGTGGTCTAAGGGGGGTAACTCTGGTCTAGCTGAAGTGGCTAGTAAAATCGCCTCCTGAAGTATTTCTCATTACTGACAATGATACGATCCATATCAGCTATAACCTTTACTGCTTTCGACATCAGGTACCAAATGTTTAGAAATGATCCAAGCCAAGGAGCCGTCAATGTTGCCTGCAACTTTAATATTATTATTATTATCATTTTTATTATTTATTCTTCCGCCGTATTTTGTTCCAGTCCTACAAAGAGCACCGCTGGGCAGATTTCAACTAGGCAGCTAGAATCTGCCAGTGCAGTCGTAAGTAACTACGATGTGTTGAACATTTTTGTTCTTGGGTGCATGTCAAAATGTGCATTGCTTGGCGGCCATATTGGATTTCGTCAGATTCTGATGATACTACATTATAAACAGCATAGCTGCTCAAGTTCTGCACAGAAGGCAGTAAAGTTTGGCAGTATGTATCAACATAAGATGCTTAATATTTAGTGTTCTTACATGCATATCAAAAGTTTGATCGTTTGTCGGCCATATGGCATTGAAAATTGCACAAATGCATTATGTGTCCAAAACGGCATAAAACAGCATATAACTCCACCACTATTGCTAATCGCTTCCATATTTGGTATGTGACTTGGTCATGAGATGCCGATCATTTTTGTCTGGTTGTCCCAGGCGATATCTCTAGCCGTTTGGCCGCCATCTTGGATTTAAGGTTTTCATTTATCAGGTTGCCATGGTAACAGAAGTTGAAATTCAAATGACTTGATTTTTACGGCATCATTAGGCACAGTCAAGGAAATGCTGTGTGCAAAATCTCAACTCTGTCCGTTACATAGTTCGAGAGATACTAACTATACAGTATTTTGGACGGACAGACATGCGGACAGACGGCGGACATATTTCTCACTAAATCTGACCTGCGCATATGATACATCGGGTCTAGGCAAAGCAGAAACACTAATCCCTTTCACCCTAGATGTAATAACAACGCGGCGTCTTAGCTCGCCAAAAACTTGTTTTGTCTTTTGACGGACCGGTCAAGTGACCTTGACCCCGTGACCTTGGTGACCTTGACCATTAGAAAGGATTTTTGACATACTATCAAGTTCGGGGTCAAAACCCGAAAACTCAAAAATAACGATTTTTAATTAGGGGCTCCTTGCCAAAAGGCAGGAGACCTATTGTAATCGTTAAGTGTTTTTATTATTATTATTTCTTATTCCGCCGGATTTTGTTCCACTTTCGTTACAAAGAGCACCAGTGGACTGAATCGCTTGAAAAAATTCACCCGGATGCCCACAGTGCTGAAGTTGTTTGTGCAAAATCTCAAGGTTCTATGCCCAATAGCAAAGGGCTGATAATTGAAAAATTAATTCAAAAATTTCAAACGCCAATTGCAAATATCTCCAATACCAATGCTCCCATGTTTGCCAAAGTTCTTGAGCAGATGCGCCAATCAAAATGTCTACAATTTCGCCTTGACCGGTCGAGTCGGCTAAAATGCACCGTTTGGACGCTATGTTGGATTGAAGTTTTTAATGTTTTTAAGCAAAATGCTGACTACTTTCCTCCCAAAATGTGCTGCACTGAAACTACAAGAGCTACGGCTTTCAAGCGTTGCACACTTTGTGTCTATGCATGTTCCTACTCCGTAGCATCGTTAAATAATGCCTATGTTTATATCATGACCGCCATATTATGCGCTACTTTTTCGGCAAAAGTTGTCTTCAAAAACTTTCACGGGCTTCTTTGCCACTTTGTGCCAAACTAAACTTACCACATACAACACTTTAAATGCTTGTTCTGAAGTGGCCTTTGGTTGTTGAACATTTTCTGTTCTTGGTCCTATGTCAAAAGTCACGTGATCGGCGGCCATATTGGATTGAAGATGTTTATCGAGGAGCGTGCAGGTTTTGTGGGGTAGGCATTTTTCGCAAGCCATAACTCTGAATGTATGAAATGCAGAATGCTGTAAATGTGCAGATATACATTAGATACCCCAAGTATTAATGCTTATAAGCTATGTTCGCGATATCTTGATTAGTTCACGGATATCTAGATGTTTGCTTCTGTTGTTTACTTTGTACTAAAATGTATTTTCAAAAAATCGCAGCGTCATAACTGTTTCAACTATGCAGCTAGAATCTGGCAGTGCGTAGTAACTAAGTGTGTTGAACATTTTTGTTCTTGGGTGCATGTCAAAATGTGTATTGCTTGGCGGCCATATTGGATTTCGTCAGATTCTGATGATACTACATTCTAAACGGCATAGCTGCTCAAGTTCTGCACAGAAGGCAGTAAAACTTGGCAGTATGCATCAACAGAAGATGATGTAACATTTCGTGTTCTTACATGCATATCAAAAATTTGATCGCTTTGTCGACCATATGGCATTGAAAATTGCACAACTGCAGGGAAAAGGGGAAAAACTGTTTGAGACGTTACCCCAAATGAAAGAAAAGAGTACCAAACAAACTCACCCACAACTCCAGGCTGAACACGCTAAATATGACGCAAACAGACTTTTCAACAACGTACCAGTCATCATAAATAATGCTTACATTCAAAAACCCAAAGTTTGGGCAGATTTAACGAAATAGGGACTTCTTTATATCACCGACGGCCCAGGGATACCTTGCCGAATGTGTCATAAGTTGCATCGACATTTACGGCACGAGCACGGCAGATTACCCGTGCAAAGCATGCGACAGTCTGAAGGAAGGCGCAAGGACGATATCTCCTACAGAGAGACTACCACTGCAAAGCGTGGTCCACGTGCAGATATGGGAGATGATGTCGATTTCAGTTGACAATGACGAGAGCTAGCGCTGCACAAAATTAAACTACACTGCAGTGGAGGTCTTTAGGCAGTTTTAAAGATTGTCAGTGATTGAACGTTCCGGTCAGGGTAAAGTTCTAGCTGTGGTCTAAGGGGTAACTCTGGTCTAGCTGAAGTAAGCGCTAGTAAAATCGCCTCCTGAAGTATTTCTCATTACTGACAATGATACGATCCATATCAGCTATAACCTTTACTGCTTTCTCACATCAGGTACCAAATGTTTAGAAATGATCCAAGCCAAGGAGCCGTCAATGTTGCCTGCAACTTTAATATTATTATTATTATCATTTTTATTATTTATTCTTCCGCCGTATTTTGTTCCAGTCCTACAAAGAGCACCGCTGGGCAGATTTCAACTAGGCAGCTAGAATCTGCCAGTGCAGTGCGTAGTAACTACGTGTGTTGAACATTTTTTGTTCTTGGGTGCATGTCAAAATGTGCATTGCTTGGCGGCCATATTGGATTTCGTCAGATTCTGATGATACTACATTATAAACAGCATAGCTGCTCAAGTTCTGCACAGAAGGCAGTAAAGTTTGGCAGTATGTATCAACATAAGATGCTTAATATTTCGTGTTCTTACATGCATATCAAAAGTTTGATCGTTTGTCGGCCATATGGCATTGAAAATTGCACAACTGCAGGGAAAAGGGAAAAAAACTGTTTGAGACGTGCCCCAAATGAAAGAAAAAGTACCAAACAAACTCACCCACAACTCCAGGCTGAACACG
Source organism: Haliotis rubra (assembly GCF_003918875.1). NCBI lineage: Eukaryota > Metazoa > Mollusca > Gastropoda > Lepetellida > Haliotidae > Haliotis > Haliotis rubra. The sequence continues at coordinate 509 of NW_025767283.1, read as the reverse complement.
CTAAATATGACGCATGAAACAGACTTTCAACAACGTACCAGTCATCATAAATAATGCTTACATTCAAAACCCAAAGTTTGGGCAGATTTAACGAAATAGGGACTTCTTTATATCACCGACGGCCCAGGGATACATTGCCGAATGTGTCATAAGTTTCATCGACATTTACAGCACGGCAGATTACCCGTGCAAAGCATCGCGACGGTCTGAAGGAAGGCGCATAAGGACGATATCTCCTATATGGAGACTACCACTGCAAAGCGTGGTCCACGCAGCAGATATGGCAGGCGAAGTGAATTTCAACGAAATGTAATTAACAATGACGAGGAGCTGTCAAATCTGAACTGGAACTTCAGCGAGGTTGAAACACAAGCTGGACGATACTGAATAAGAAATAATTTGTCTAAGCACGCTATCTTTGGCTTATTGGAGATCTGGAATAGCCGCCACACAAGATTAAAATACAGTGCAGTAGCGTTATATATATCTTCATTGTAATTCAATCTTTT